>NC_053492.1:60991369-61605729 GCF_905171775.1 Rana temporaria
AACACATATATATAAAATCCAAACAATCTACCTCTAATAAACTTAAAACCAACACTACAGTTCCTCACAAAAAGGAATCACACACCAAAGAGAGTAAATACTCTCCTATAAATAGGATCTGTTTAGTACAAGTCTCCTTTGTGGATGACATATATACATGTCACTATGGAATACAAGATGGACTGTTTGAAATGAAGCGTGTCCTTGCTGTATACAAGATTTGCCATCTCTGTTATTAAAATATATCTTGTATTGCGACAGTTTACTGAATTGTGCTGTAAAGCAAATAAAGAATGTATTAAAAAAGTGTCGACACATACAAGATCAGCCCAAACCTGTTCCTAAATATGTAAAAAATTGTACTATATTGGCAAAGTTACAACAACTAACATCCCCATAAACGTTCACTGTACAAAATAAGGTCCGTTGGCATGGACCATAGGGGTGAGTACATGGATTGAAAACTGGCTACAGGGGCGAGTTCAGAGGGTGGTGATAAATGGGGAGTACGAGGAATGGTCGGGGGGGGGGGGGGGGGGTAGTGAGGTCCCCCAGGGTTCTGGGCTGGGACCAGTACTATTTAATTTGTTCATATACGACCTGGAGGATGGGTTAAACAGTTCAATCTCTATATTTGGCAACGATATTAAAGGAGTTGTAAAGGAAAACATTTTTTTTGCTAAAATGACTGTTTACAGGGTATAGAGACATAATAGTTAACTGATTCCTTTTAAAAATGATTAAAAATAGATAAAAATCAATCATATAATGTACCTACAATTTCAGTTTCGTTTTTGCATGCTGTTTCCTGCTTGTGTGATGTACAGAGACACAGAGCCAATAAAGGGCAGTGATGGTTTGGAAAACGAAACTGATTGGTGTTGAGGGGTTTTAGACACACAGTAATCACACCTCCTTGATTAGTGACCACAGAGAGAAAGCTCCCATTACTTTTTTCATCAGGAAACAGACTGTTTAGAACAGAGGAGCATTACAGCAACATCAGAGCAAAAACGAACAATGAGGACATGAAACCAGGACTGCAGTAAGGTAAAGGAAGCTATTTAGCTAAAAAAAAAAAAATTCTTTAGTGACCCTTTAAGCTAAGCAGGGCAATAACTCCTCCGCAGGATGTGGAAACCTTGCGAAAAGATCTGAACAAATTCATGGGGTGGGGGGCGCCTACATGGCAAATTAGGTTTAATGTAGAACATTTTAAAATAATGCATTTGGGTGGCAAAAATATGAATGCAAACTATACACTGGGGGGGAGAACCTTTGGGGGAATCTAGGATGGAAAATTACCTGGGGGTCCTAGTAGATGATAGGCTTAGCAATGGCATGCAATGCCAAGCTGCTGCTAACAAAGAAAACAGAATATCGGCATGCATTAAAAAGGGGATCAACTCCAAAGATAAAACGATAATTCTCCCGCTCTACAAGACTCTGATTCAGCCGCACCTAGAGTATGCTGTCCAGTTCTGGGCACCAGTCCTCAGGAAGGATGTACTGGAAATAGAGCGAGTGCAAAGAAGGGCAACAAAGCTAATAAAGGGTCTGGAGGATATTAGTTATGAGGAAAGGTTGTGAGCACTGAACTTATTCTCTGTGGAGAAGAGACGCTTGAGAGGGGACATGATTTAAATTTATAAATACTGTACTGGTGACTCCACAATAGGGATACAACGTTTTAATGGAAGGGAGTTTAACAAGACACGTGGCCACTCATTAAAATTAGAAGAAAAGAGGTTTAACCATAAACTACGTAGAGGATTCTTTACTGTAAGAGTCCCTTCTACAGGCGATGGTCTCAGCTGGGAAAATCGATAGTTGCGGGGAGCATCAATAGTTTAAAAAAACTATTAGATAAGCACCTGAACGACCACAACATACAGGGATATACAATGTAATAATGACATATAATCACACACAAAGGTTGGACTTGATGGACTTGTGTCTTTTTTCAACCTCGCCTACTATGTAACTATGTAACTGCCTGACACTCTCAAAAACATTGTCATTCACTGAACAAACCACAAAGTATAACATGTTTATTATTTTTTTAAACATAAATAATGTACATATACAATTACTTTAAGAACCCCCCACACCCTTCACCACTTTACATGTCAGCTCAGCTGCTCAGTCAGTGTCAGTCAGTGGGGGAGTAGGATGCTTTCCGACGAGTCTGCTCTCACCCAGGGCCTAGACAGACAGCTAGCCAGGCAGGTAGGCAGGTTCTCCCAGCCAACAGCTGCACCAGCATCCAGAAACCCAGGACACCCAGGATTTTTTCCTTCTCCTTGGCCTCCTGCTGCCACAGCCAGCAACCTTTCCACAGGTAAGGCCCACTAAGATCTGGCCTTTCACTCTCCCCCTACCCTGGGACAGTGTGCGGTCGTCCTTATCAGGATAAGCCGCAGCTCCCCCTGACTCCCCCCCTCGCGGCCTAAACAGCCATCGGACTTTATTCCCACCACCACCCACCCCACCCTAATCATCAGGGCCAGAACGATCCGCTTCTGATATCGCGGCTGCCGCATCCAGGATAGGCCGCGGCTTCAGCCGAGGCCCAGCGGCGCGCGCCCGCGATCTACTCCGCAAGCCCCCCCTCTCAAACCCCTCCAAACAAACGGTGCCCCAGGATCCCCACCGCCTCCCCCCCTCGGTTCCCCCAGTACTCCAGCCCCCGGCTTTGGCCTAGTCCCGGTCGGTGGCCATCTTGCTACACCCAAAGCTATAGCTCCACCATTACCACTTCACCCCCACCCCCCCTCCGCAGCCCGGTTCCAAGGATTGCCTACTACCTGTGACCACAGGGGGATGCACTTCATCAGCATTAACCATTTATTCAGTATTTGGTCCAGGGTTTTGCCGATCGCTCTTGAGGGGTCAGGAAGGAATTTTTTCCCCGGTCAGTGCATATTGGCCTGCACGCCTGGGGTTTTTCGCCTTCCTCTGGACCAAACGGGGAGGGAAGACCGACGAGTGGTGGCCCACTGGAAAATCTTCCTCCCCTTTTCCCATCAAAGACCCCCAATTAACTTAATTTCCCTGCGTGTTTCTGCGACCATGGGTAATCTAAGATACTCGGCAGAAACCATCTGGGAACTAAAACCATACACCTGAATATTACCAGTTGTCACCAAAAAAGCCCTAAGAAGTGAGCAACTGTTAAGAATCGATCGTCGATCGACAGTTAAAAATTACAAGCATTCACCTCAACCTAAGCGCATACTATGCGCTCTGGTCAATACAAGATTGGCAGTAAAACACCGACAAGAAATCCACGATTTCATCCTACAATGCGATTTAGACTGCCTTTTTATCACAGAAAGCTGGCTCACAGCCGACTGTAACACCATTTGAGGTGAGTTGGTGCCGGAGAATTATCGCATTCAAACAGAAAACAGAGTGGGGCAAAGAGGAGGAGGCCTGGCGGTGATCCACAAGACTCACCTCTCCATCTCTAAACCAATCCTTCAAAACCCACTTCCATTCATGGAAACCCTAAATCTGCAACTACAAACTAATCCCCAGGAGACTGTCCATATCCTACTCTGCTATAGACCACCAGGTCCAAAATCGCAGCTTCTCTCACCTTTGACAGAGTTCATCTCCACTTACACCCTAAACAGCAAACACCTTTTGCTGCTCGGGGATTTCAACCTCTGGGCCAACTCCTCACAGGATCCCGTTGCCGACGCCTGCATTGACCACTTGGAAGGATTAGGTCTGCAGCAACTAGTATGTGGGCCCACACATACTTCAGGTCACACGCTTGACCTTATTTTCAGACAAGATCTGGAAATAAACATTCTGAAAAATTAACCATTGCCATGGACAGACCACCATGCAATTAAATTCACAATTACCATAAATGCCCCGTCAACAAAAACGTTAAAACCAGTGACAACGCACTGGACCAGATCGCAGAAGAAGCTCCATTTGGAACTCTTCAAAACTACCTTAGGGAACAAAATAAAAACAATCCAATCACATCAAACAGCCACAGAAACACTAGAGGCCATAAACACAGCTCTACTGCAGTCAGCCGACTTAGTAGCGCCCAAACGCAAAACGTGCATCCGTAAAAACAACTCCAGCTGGTTTAAAGACCAGCTGTCGTTGCTAAAGCAAGAACGCAGAAGAGCGGAAGCAGCCTGGAAAATAAGCTCTTCAGAGGAAAACCATACCATCTATAAGGCAACAACAAAAAAATACCACAAAGAAATCTTCAAAGCCAAAAAAAATAATTTCTCCAATATCATCACTAAAGCCCTCAACCGTCCCCGCGAACGCTTTAATTTAGTCACCCAGACCATGAATCCAGCCTGTCTTGAAGCCCCCAATTCTGATACCCAAGAATTTTGCAATGAATTATCGAATAATTTCATTAACAAAAATGAAGGAATCCGTGAAAGCATTCAGCAAAATAGAACCCCCATTAACCCCCACTCAATCATACGCCCAATACCCACATAAACTCGCCGCAATCAACAAAGTTTACTTTAAAACCCATATCCACCGAGGACACTAAAAATATCATCGGTACCCTGCGAAATAGCACAGCGCCTAATGATATCATCCCCACCAAACTGCTGAAGAAATGTGCCGATATTCTGGCACCACCTATCACGCAGCTTATAAACAAGTCATTCAAGGAAGGTATAGTGCCCACCCGCTTAAAACAAGGCATAATCAAACCTATTTTAAAGAAACCTACCCTCGACCCCAAAGACCCAAAACACAGTCATCCTATAACAGGCCTAAATGTCCTCTCCAAGGTAATGGAGAAAGTAGTGGTACGACAGCTGCAACAGCATTTGGACACCCATAAGTTGCTCGATCCATTTCAATCGGGTTTCCGTCCCGGACACGGGACAGAAACAGCACTACTCAAAATATGGGATGATGTCCTCGAGGCCGCAGACGAAGGAGAATCTTGTCTTCTAGTACTGTTGGACCTAAGCGCAGCTTTTGACACGGTAGACCACAAACTACTACTGACTCGGCTAGCTGAAGTAGCCAGAGTCGCGGAATGTGATCTATCCTGGTTCTCCTCCTTTTTGGAAAACCAATCACAAATAGTGAAATTGGGACCTTTCACTTCAGAAAAACGCACGGTATCATGCGGAGTCCCTCAAGGATCCCCTCTGTCGCCGGTGCTGTTCAATATCTATCTCTGCCCTCTCTTTGAAATCATCAGTAGCCAAAACTTACTTTACCACTCGTATGCTGATGACACACAACTATATTTCCGCATCTGCAACAAAAAGGATCATCATCTTGGTCTAGAGAAATGCCTCTCTTTGATAGAAAACTGGATGACAAAGAGTTATCTTAAACTCAACGGTTCGAAAACAGAACTTCTCCTGTTTCACGCCAACCGAACAAATCAACTTGCAACAACTTGGACACCCCTGCCCATTCTGGGCAAAATCATCGCCCTTAGCACCAAAGTCAAAAGTCTTGGAGTCATTTTCGACACCTACATGACAATGGATGCACAAATAGGGTCAGTAATCAGCGGATCGCACTATCTGCTGCGCCTACTACGCAGACTTTTTCCATTTATTCCTAAAGATAACATAGAAGTCGTGGTGGGAACAATTGTTAACTCCAGACTTGACTATGTAAATGCCCTTTACCTCGGACTCCCAAAATACCAAATCACTCGGCTGCAAGTCGTTCAAAACACGGCCGCTAGACTTGTGACTGGGAAAAAAACATGGGAATCAATCTCACCATCACTGAGATCCCTTCATTGGTTACCAGTAAAAGACAGAATCACTTTTAAAGGCACTCTGTCTGACGCATAAGTGTATTCTCGGCAATGCCCTCCAATATCTATGCGAAAAATTAAAAGCCCACAACCCCAATCGCGTTCTGCGATCCACCAACCAAAATCTACTCCAGATGCCCAAAGCCAGATACAAGTCCAAAGGAGAAAGAAGATTTGCGGTCCAAGGAGGACCTAGACTATGGAACGCTTTACCAACCAGCATTCGGTTAGAGGAGAATCACTTGGCCTTTAGGAGAAAGATCAAAACCCATCTCTTTTGAGGACAAAGGAGAAAGGGACAACAAGCGCCCAGAGGCGATTCAGTTCGCATGTTGCTGCGCTATATAAGTTTCTCACTCACTCACTCACTCACTCACTCACTCACTCACTCACTCACTCACTCAAAGATCAATGTCCCTTTAGAGCATATTAATACCACTATATCTTTTAATGTCCCTATATCCAACAAGTTTGGTCTCTAGCTATGGATGAATAAGTAAAAGAAGGCCTACAGTATAGATGGCATATCTGTGAGAAGACAAGTGAGTCAAACAAAACTTAGAAGATGTCCCCATAGTCAACACTACCAGTACTGTGCAGAAATCTTTTATAGAGATTTTCTGTCTTGTTGCTTACTATAAATTCCAATCTGGATGATAAAGAGACATAGATTTTTTTATTAGACATTAAACATTATCACACAGATTTAATTAGAAACCGTATACACTGTACTCTTTGCATTAAATCTCATTCAAGGGGATCTTTTATAAAAGTTTTCTATCGTGTTGCATACTCTAAATTATTTTACATGTAAGATTGGGGATAGGTCTATTTTTTTAGATTTACCAAAACCACATAATATGAGGTCAAACCTAAGCACTTTCGAATTGTATGCAATCAGGCAGGCCCTTGCACTACATAGTTAAAGGTAAATTTAAAGGAAATTGAACCACAAAAAATGTATAACGTGTAGCCAGCTTAACAGGAATGACTGATACACACTATTATTTTTTATTTTTTTTTGTTCAACGCAGCAAAAAAAAAATGAATGAGCCAGCACTGATTGAATGCTGGTTTTCCAACATGCCTGTTCGATAGAAGCTGTCCATTCAGCTGGCTTCTGTCGGACAGGCTGATGTACACATGAGTCAAATGGCAGCCAGTTTCTGTTGACATATTATATAATAACCTCTCAATTAATGAGAAAAAAAGCTATAAATTAACTGATGGGGAAAAAAATAAGCTGTCATTATATAAGGTGATAAGAGAAGCAGCATTGAAATACAAAACTGAAATTAATAGGAATGAGAAGCCATAAACTTCCATCAGATACAATGACCTACACAAATCTATCCAAGTACAAAAAAAAATGCAAACATTACTGGAAATTGGCAAAGACTTTATAGAAAAAGGAATGGGCTTACCTCTATAGATAATAGTACAACACAACATGTTTGTAACATCTACCCAAAATCTATGAGGATTCAGGCAATCCTCCAGGTGGACCAGCCACAACAGCAGTCAGAACATATCAGTTTTTTTCTTAGAACCTCTTATTACTTCCCTCCCCACCTACATACACATGATTTCACTGAAAGGTTACACATGATAACCAATATAAACATGACTTTTACTGAATGCAGGTTTCCTGTACACAAAGATTTCTGATAAAGGAAGCTGTTTGTATCTTTAACCCTATTACCTCATACATACCACCATGTCTATTAGATTGTACAAAACTTTCCCTATAACTTTTTTCATTTTTTTCTTTAACCATTTGGCACAGCAATGGGAGCCAATTATGCTTCAAGTTTAGGGATGAGCTTCGCGTTCGACTCAAACCCATGTTCGAATCGAACATTGGCTGTTCGATTGTTCGTCGAAATTCAAACAAAATGGGTAGTTCGGGCCAAATTCGAGTGACGCGTCACGGCCCATAATTCACTGCGGCATTGCGCACTGATGATTGGCCAAGCATGCACTATGACCGCATGCTTCGCCAATCACAGCGTGCAAAAAACGGAGAGCCATAATTGGCCAAAGCCAGGGTGGCTTTGGCCAATTATGGCTCAGGGCTTTAGCACACGCCCCACACTATAAAAGGCTGCCTGAAAGGCGGCCGCGTGTAGTGTGTTGGCGTTGTTAATGACATCAGTCCTATAGAGAGAGAGACAGTGGCCCGGATTCTCAGTGGAGATACAACGGCGTATCTCCAGATACGCCGTCGTATCTCAGCGTTGTGCCGTCGTATCTATGTGCCTGATTCTTAGAATCAGTTACGCATAGATTTCCCTTAGATCCAACACGCGTAAGTCTCTTACGCCGTCGGATCGTAACTGCATTTTTACGCTGACCGCTAGGGGCGTGTATGCTGATTTACGCGTCAAAATATGTAAATCAGCAAGATATGCGAATTCACGAACGTATTAGGAGCAATGCACACTGGGAGATTTCCACGGACGGTGCATGCGCCGTTCATGAAAAACGTCAATCACGTCGGGTCACAGTAGATTAACATAAAACACGCCCCCCTGTCCCACATTTGAATTAGGCGGGCTTACGCCGACCGATTTACGCTACGCCGCCGCAACTTACGGAGCAAGTGCTTTGAGAATACAGCACTTGCCCGTCTAAGTTATGGAGGCGTAACGTAAATCGGATACGTTACGCCGCCGCAAAGATACGCCACTGGATGAGAATCTGGCCCAGTGTCTTTATTACTAGATAGATAGATAGATAGATAGATAGATAGATAGATAGATAGAGCAGGCAGGCTAGTCAGTTTAGTTACATTTACAGTGTGTAGAGGATATATATACATCCCAGGTGTTGTACATATATTTATACACTGTATAGTTCAGCTAGATCAGCTATTACTATTTGTCAGGCAGTTGATTGTGCTAGCTGCAGTGTTCTAAAATGTTGTACTGCACTTGTGCTTTATAGATTGTACTAAAACCTACTTGGAGTTTACTGCACTTGTGCTGCACCTAAACGTAGTTGGTGTTTACTGCACTTGGGCCGTATAGTTTGCACCTACACCTAGTTGGTGTTTACTGCAGTTGGGCCTTATAGTTTGCACCTAAACGTAGTTGGTGTTTACTGCACTTGTGCTTTATAGATTGTGCTTAAACCTACTTGGAGTTTACTGCATTTGTGCTGTATAAAGTTTGCACCTAAACGTAGTTGGTGTTTACTGCACTTGGGCCGTATAGTTTGCACCTAAACGTAGTTGGAGTTTACTGCACTTGGGCCGTATAGTTTGCACCTAAACGTAGTTGGTGTTTACTGCACTTGGGCCGTATAGTTTGCACCTAAACGTAGTTGGTGCTTATTGCACTTGTGCTTTATAGATTGTACTTAAACCAACTTGGAGTTTACTGCACTTGTGCTGTATAAAGTTTGCACCTAAACGTAGTTGGTGTTTACTGCACTTGGGCCGCATAGTTTGCACCTAAACGTAGTTGGTGTTTACTGCACTTGGGCCGTATAGTTTGCACCTAAACGTAGTTGGTGTTTACTGCACTTTGGCCATATAGTTTGCACCTAAACGTAGTTGCTGTTTACTGCACTTGTGCTTAATAGATTGTACTTAAACCTACTTGGAGTTTACTGCACTTGTGCTGTATAAAGTTTGCACCTAAACATAGTTGGTGTTTACTGCACTTGGGCCGTATAGTTTGCACCTAAAGCTACGAGGTGTGTGTACTGATTTTGTCCTCTTATAATGTCAGGAAGGACAACAAAGAGAGGCAGAGAGTCATGAGGGCAAGCAGGCTCTGCATCTAGAGGCAACAGTGCTGGTGGTGGACACGGTGCATCCTCTTCTGCACGTGGCCGTTGCACACGCTCTTCCTTCTTTTTGGGAGCTGGCCGTGTTGAGCCTCAACATGCAGACAAATTGGTAGAGTGGATGACCAAGCCGTCCTCATCCTCCTCATCCTCTCTCACCCAGGCTGAGCTTATTTGTCTGGCAAAGCAGCTGCCAAGGCGTCCTCTTCCCTCTGCACAATGGCATCACACAATCCTTCCCTAGTCCCACCATGTCCTCCTGAGGAGTCCCCTGAACTGTTTCAACAGTGTTGGGTACATGCTGCATTAAGATGCGCAGCGTTTTAAGGCTCCGATGATGGAACACAGATAGAGGAAGGCAGTAATGTGAGCCCAGAGAGAGGGGGTGCCCGAGAGGGACAGGAATCTGGCAGTCATGTTCCCCCAGCTGCAGCATACTACCAGGGTTTCAACAGTGATGAGGAGGGAGGGGATGATGAGGTCACTGACTCTACGTGGGTGCCTGACAGGAGAGAGGAGGAGGAAGAGGAGGAGGAGGAGGACGAGGCACAGGCACATCTCCAAAGAGGCAGGATGCCCTCCAGGGGCCAGCTTAAGGGCAGCACACCAACTGCATTACATCGCAGAGCTACACCTGTGTAGGGCGCTGCTGTGTCTCAACGTTACTGCAAAAGTTCTTTGGTGTGGGCCTTTTTTGAGACATGTGCATCAGATCGCACCGTTGCTATTTGCAACATATGTCTCAAGCGTATCTCGCATGGCCAAAACATCACCCGCTTGGGCACCACATGCTTGACCAGACATATGTCGACCTGCCATGCAATTCGTTGGCAAGCATACCTGAAAGACCCACACCAAAGACCTCCCCTTGCCCCTCATCAGCTGGGACCTCCAACCCCACTAGACCCTCAGTCCTCTCTGAAGCCTGCACTGATAGGACTGAAGGTGTAGAATTAGGTGTGTCACAACCTAGTAGTACATGCGGTCAATCTACTATCGGTACACCAAGTTCAGATTGTACCAGCCAAATTTCCCTGCCCCAGCTGCTGCAGCGCTGAAAGAAGTACTCTCTCAGCCATCCACATGCCCAGCGGTTGAATGCTAGCTTAGCGAAATTAGCAGGGCAAGGTACAGTAGTGTTGGAGGTTGTTCCGCCACCACGCCTCCAAAACACTCCTACCGGTTGTGACACACCTCTCTCCTCCACCCCCTCCTCTTCTTCTTCTTCCTCTGTGGCCTCTTCCTGTGCTGATGTGTCCTCGGAACCAACCGTGCTCCGTAGGCGTACGAGGGGCTACGCAGGAATGCAGGCAAAGAGATGCCATGCGGTGCTAGAGCTGGTGTGCTTGGGAGACAGGAGCCACACTGGGGCAGAGCTTCTGTCAACTCTGCAGGGGCAGGCTCAGAGGTGGTTGACACCATGCCATTTTAAGCCGGGAATGGTGGTTAGCGACAATGGCACCAACCTCCTCTCTGCCCTGCGACAGGGAAAACTGACCCATGTGCCCTGTTTTGCTCATGTCCTGAATTTGGTGGTGCAGCGGTTCTTGGGCAGGTACCCGGGCTTACAGGATGTCCTGAAGCAGACCAGGAAAGTCTGTGTGCATTTCGGAAGGTCATATAATGCCACTGCTCTGCTGACAGACCTCCAAAGGGAATACAACCTGCCCAAGAACCGCCTAATCTGTGACATGCCCACAAGATGGAACTCTACATTGGCCATGCTGCAGCGGCTGCACACGCAGCAGAGGGCCATCAATGAGTACCTGTGCCAATATGGCAGCAGAACTGGGTCAGGGGAGCTTGGTTTTTTTTCTCCACGCCAGTGGGCCTTGATCAGGGATGCATGCACTGTCCTGTCACCATTTGAGGAGGCCACAAGGATGGTGAGCAATGACAGTACATGCATCAGTGAGACTGTCCCTCTTATTCACATGTTGGAGCACACGCTACGTGGAATAATGGACAGGGCCCTTGAGGCAGAACAGAGGGAGGAAGAGGAGGACTTCCTTACCTCTCAAGGCCCCCTTTATCCAGAGAGTGATCCAGCTTGCCCGCCTAGCACACAGGAAGAGGACGAGGAGGAGGAGGATTGTATCACCAAACCTACGCTGCATGGCCTCCCTGATCCTGCAAAGCCTGCATAAGGATCCTCGTATTCGTGGTATCAAGGAGAGGGATCATTACTGGCTGGCAACTCTCCTTGATCCACGTTACAAGAGTAAGGTTGCGGAGCTTTTCTTGCCGTCGCAGAGGGAGCAGAAGATGAAACATCTTCGGGAGGCCTTGCAGAAAGGTCTGTGCAACGTGTTCCCAGAACCTGGGGGATTACCAAATCCTGGTCCTGGTCCTGGACAACGTGTTGCTGAGGCTTTGGTGACTTACAGAAGGAGCGGTAGAGAAGGTGGCCGTCTGACCGATGCGTTCAGACAATTTTTTAGTACGCCGCCCCAAGGTATGACCGGGTTCCAGCAACCATCGCCAGCGTCTGGTTTACATGGTGCGGGAGTACCTAAGGGCAAGATCAGACTTGGACACCTTCCCCACCGAAAATCCTCTGGCTTGCTGGGTCTTGAGGATGGATCACTGGCCAGAGCTTGCACAGTACACAATTGAGCTACTGGCTTGTCCTGCACCCAGCGTTCTTTCAGAAAGCACATTCAGTGCTGCTGGAGGCTTTGTGACCGATCACAGGGTGCGCCTCTCCACCGACTCCGTCGATCGACTGACCTTCATAAAAATGAATCAGGCTTGGATCAACACCATCTACCAAGCACCTGATGCTGATGTAACTGAATCATTTTTTGGAAATCTCAGATCACTTGGAGACTGCCTATGCTGATGCTGAGTGACTGTCCTGTTATGCTGCTGACTGAATATTCTTTTCCTCCTCAATGATCTTGCTGATAGCTAGTAAGAACATTGTTGGTTCTGGGCACCGCCACCAGTGACTAAGGCCCAATTTTTCTGCCCCTGTTTAATAGGGGCGTATATTAACAATTTTGGATGCAATACTTTGCATGTGGCTCTTTTCTGCGCTCCAATTACATTATCTGTGAGGGGTTGCAGTGTTTTTTGCACTGCCACCAGTGCCTAAGGCCCAATTTTTCTGCCCCTGTTCAGAAGGGGTGTGTAATTACAATTCTTGATCTAATATTTGACAGCAGGGCGTTCCAGCGCCCACCAAGACTAACACCAACACCTAGGTCCCAAAATTTTGCAGAGTATATACGGCAGGCCCCTACTTTCAAACATCCAAATTACAAACGACTCCTACTTGCAAACGGAAGGAGACAACAGGAAGTGAGAGGAAATCTACCCCATAGGAAGGGAAATTTCTCTTCTGTAAGAGGTGTCTCCTGTCCACTGATGCTTTATCACAATCCTTGTTTCACAAAAAAAATAAAAATTCAAAAAATCATTTGTCATTGGGACAGAAAGTGAGGTGCAATCTTCTGAACAGATGCACACAGACAGCAAAACAAATGTTACAGGGGTGATAACCCTTCTCTATGTTTTCCGAAAAGCTTAAAAAAAGATTTTAGGGTTGATGCTACACTTTAAAGAAGTACCAGTTAAAAATGACAAATAGATTCTACTTAAGAACAAACCTACAGTCCCTGTCTTGTTTGCACCGCCTGTATACTTCTGTTCAAAGTATATAGGCCCAAAGGAGCTTTTTAATGACCTGGGGGGAGGGGGGCGGGGATACCCATGCTATTTTTCTCAGTGATTTTCATCAATATTGCAGGGACCAAACATTAGATTAAAGCTGCAAGCAGTCTTAAATGACTTTTTCCTTATAGTTATCTTATTTTGTGCGGGGACAGTTCTAAACACGTGCCACTACTATAGACACCCAGCAGGTACGATGTTTAAAGGAATTTTTGATTTTTTTTTCACTTTAAGCATCATTAAAATCACTGCTCCAGAAAAAACAACAGTTTTTAAAACTTTTTTTTCCATTGATACATGTTCCCTGGGGCAAGAAACGGGTCCCCAAACCCGTTTTCCGACAATAACTTGTATATTGGACTTTAAAATGAGCACTTTTGAATTTGAACGTTCAAGTCCCATAGACGTCAATGGGGTTCGATACGCTCACGCGAACGTTAGGTCTGTTCAAAGGTTCTGGTGCGAACCGAACACGGGGGTGTTGGGCTCATCCCTATTCAAGTTATGCCACTCTTACCATTGGCTACTGGGAATATATATATATATATTTATTCTAGAAGAACAAACCTTTAACATCCAGAATAATTTTCAATAGTTAACACATAGATGACATAATAATAATATGGTTTGGCCATGGATACTCCATATTTAATTTTGTAAACTTCTGTAACAAGTTTAGTTTGTAATATACAGTGGGGAAACAAGTACAGTATTTAGTCAGCCACCAATTGTGCAAGTTCTCCCACTTAAAAAGATGAGAGAGGCCTATAATTGTCATCATAGGTATAATGTAAAGGTATACCTCAACTATGAGAAACAAAATGTGGAAACAAATCCAGACAATCACATTGTCTGATTTGGAAAGAATTTATTTGCAAATTATGGTGGAAAATAAGTATTTGGTCAATGTTAAAAGTTCATCTCAATACTTTGTTATATATCCTTTGTTGGCAATGATAGAGGTCAAACATTTTCTGTAAGTCTTCACAAGGTTTTCACACACTGTTGCTGGTATGTTGGCCCATTTCTCCATGCAGATCTCCTCTAGAGCAATGATATTTTGGGTCTGTCGCTGGGCAACACAGACTTTCAATTTCCTCTAAAGGTTTTCTATGGGGTTGAGATCTGGAGACTGGCTAGGCCACTCCAGGACCTTGAAATACTTCTCACAAAGCCACTCCTTCGTTGCCTGGGTGGTGTGTTTGGGATCATTGTCATGCTGAAAGACCCAGCCACGTTTCATCTTCAATGCCCTTGCTGATGGAAGGAGGTTTGCACTCAAAATCTCACGATACATTGCCCCATTCATTCTTTCATGTACACGGATCAGTCATCCTGTTGCCTTTTGCAGAGAAACAGCCCCAAAGCATGATGTTGCCAACCCCATGCTTCACAGTCGGTATGGTGTTCTTTGGTTGCAACTCAGCATTCTCTCTCTTCCAAACACGACGAGTTGTGTTTCTACCAAACAGTTCTACTTTGGTTTCATCTGACCATATGACATTCTCCCAATCCTCTTCTGGATAATCTAAATGCTCTCTAGCAAACCTCAGGCGGGCCCAGACATGTACTGGCTTAAGCAGGGAGACACATCTGGCACTGCAGGATCTGAGTCCCTGGCGGCGTAGTGTGTTACTGATGGTAGCCTTTGTTAAGTTGGTCCTAGCTCTCTGCAGGTCATTCACTAGGTCCCCCCATATGGTTCTGGGATTTTTGCTCACTGTTCTTGTGATCATTTTGACCCCACAAGGTGAGATCTTGCGTGGAGCCCCAGATCGAGGGAGATTATCAGTGGTCTTGTATGTCTTCCATTTTCTAATTATTGCTCCCATAATTGATTTATTCACACCAAGCTGCTTGTCTATTGCAGATTCAGTCTTCCCAGCCTGGTGCAGGTCTACAATTTTGTTTCTGGTGTCCTTCGACAGATCTTTGGTCTTCACCGTAGTGGAGTTTGGAGTGTGACTGAGGTTGTGGGCAGATGTCTTTTATACTGATAACAAGTTCAAACAGGTGGCATTAATACAGGTAATGAGTGGAGGACAGAGGAGCCTCTTAGGCCGCGTACACACGACCGGTCCATCCGATGAAAATGGTCCAACGGACCGTTTTCATCAGTTCACCGCTGAAGCAGACTGATGGTCTGATGTGCGTACACACCATCAGTTCAAAAACCGATCGGGTCAGAACGCGGTGACGTAAAACACACGACGTGCTGCATGCGTCAAATTGATTCTGAGCATGCGCGGGTTTTGAACCGATGCTTTTGTGTACTAACCATCGGTTTTGACCGATGGTCAGCTGTCCATCGGTTCGATTTTAAAGCAAGTTCTAAAACTTTGGTCTGAAGGACAAAAGTCCGATGGGCCGTACACACGGTCGGTTTGGACCGATGAAACTGGACTTCGGTCCGTTTTCATCAGTTTGGACCGATCGTGTGTACGCGGCCTTAAAGAAGGAGATACAGGTCTGTGAGAGCCAGAAATCTTGCTTGCTTGTAGAGGAGACTAGACATGTGCAATTCGTTTTGTTTCTAATTAGTTTTTTTACGAAAATTCTGAAATTCGTTAATTACGAATTTTCGTATTTACGATTTTTTTATTTACGAATTTTCGTATTTCCGAAAATTCGAATTTACGAATTTACGAATTTTCTGATTTCAGTTTTTTTTTTAAAAATTTCCAAATTTTCGTATTTACAATTCGAATTTCGGAAAATCGGAAATTCAAAAATTGAAAAATTTCGAAATTTCAGAAAAATTCGAAATTTCCAATATTCGAAATTGGATTTTTGAATTTTCCAATATTCTAAATTTCGATTTTCGAATTTTTCAATTTTCGAAATGTCGATTTTCGAATTTTTCATTTTTCGAACTTTTCCATTTCGAATTTTCGAAATTCGTAAATACGAAAATACGAAAATTCGAAATTCGGAAATTGAAAAATTCGAAAATCGAAATTTCGAAAATTGAAAAATTCGAAAATCGAAAATTCGAAATTTGAAAAATTCGAAAATTGAAAAATTCGAAAATTCGGAATTTCGAAAATCCGAAAATTTTCGGATTTTCGAAATTCCGAATTTTCGACATTTTTCAATTTTCAAATTTTTCAATTTTCCGAATTTCGAAAATTGAAAACTTCGAAATTCGAAAATTTAAAAAATCGAAAATTTTAAAAAATGTTTCAATTTTCGAATTTTCGTATTTACGAATTTTGAAAATAGAAAAATTCGAAAATCGAAATTTCGAAAATTTAAAAATTCGAAAATCGAAATTTCGAATATTGACAAATTCGAAAATCGAAAAATTCGAATTTTTAGAATTTTTCACTTTTCCAATTTCGAATTTTTCAGAAATTTCAGAATTTTTCAGAAAATTCAGAAATTTCGACATTTTTCAATTTTCGATTTTTTCAATTTTCCGAATTTCGAAAATTGAAAAATTCGAAAAAATCGGAAAAAGAAAAAAATGTTAAATTTTCGAATTTTCGCATTTACGAATTTTCGTATTTACGAATTTCGAAAATTCGAAAATAGAAAAATTCGAAAATCGAAATTTCGAAAATTGAAAAATTCGAAAATCGAAATTTCGAATATTGATAAATTCGAAAATCGAAAATCGAAATTTCGAATATTGACAAATTCGAAAATCGAAATTTCGAAAATTGAAAAATTGGAAATTCAAAAATTGAAAAATTCGAAAACTGAAAAATTCGAAAAATTAAAACATTTGAAATTTCGAAAATTCGAAATTTCGAAAATTGAAAAATTCGAAATTTCGAAAATTGAAAAATTCGAAATGTCAAAAATTGAAAAATTCTAAATTCGAAAATTCGAAATTTCTAAAATTCGTAAATTTACGAATTTCCGAAACTTTTTTTTTCGATTCATTCGTTTTTTACGTTTCATTCGTTTTTTTCGTTTCATTCGTTTTTTTCCGTTTTTGCTTTTCGGAAATTTCGAAAAATATTTTTTTCGGAATTTACGAATTTCCGAAAAATATAAAAAACGAATGAAACAAAAACGGAAACAAATAATTTTTCGAATGTCCCGAATTTACGAAAAAAAAAAAACGAAAATAACATAAAGGAAAAAAACGATTTTTTTGGCAGTGCACATGTCTAGAGGAGACCAAATACTTAATTTATTTGCAAATTATGGTGGAAAATATTTCCAAATCAGGATTTGTCTGGATTTGTTTCCACATTTTGTCTCTCATAGTTGAGGTATACCTATGATGACAATTACAGGCCTCTCTCATCTTTTTAAGAGGGAGAACTTGCACAATTGGTGGCTGACTAAATCATTTTTTTTGCCCCACTGTAATATATTAGGGCTAATGGAGCTAGAGCTATATTATATAAGGGCTAATAAGGCTAGGGCTATATTATATTATGATAATAATGTCACAAAAATCTTGAGCAAACAGCACTTGCTGGTAACAAGTGATATCAGACACAAGTTGTTACGTACCTGGGTGTGAGCCTGATGCATGGAGGGAGACTTCCCATACAACCCCGGCTCGGAGATCACTGGAATGGGGACAGTGGTGGTAAGAACGCGGTGGGGTACAGGTGCCTGTTCTGATTGTTGCTGCTGGTGAGGTGGGAACCAAGAGACAGGAAGCAGATGATGCAGGTTTGCAGACTAGTGGATGCAGGTCAGCAGCGCCGTGGATGCAGGTCAGCAGAGGCGTGGATGCAGGTCGGCAGCGCAACAGGTGCAATTGAGCGGAGTCAGGCAGGCCGGGTCATACACTTGGAGTCATAGCAAAAGCAATAGGCAGGAGAGTAGTTAGAGTCCAGGCCGGGTCTTGGCAACGGGTAATCAGGCAGGGAACAGAGCAAGGTCAACAAGCCGGAGTCAGGATTGGAGCAGGAAGCAAGGTCAGGAAGCCGGGTCATACACTTGGAACAGAATGCTACAATAGCAACAGTAGCTCAGGGAACAGATGCAGATCAAGCCGCGAGGTGCAGCATCCCCACAGTGTCTTTTATAGGCTGCTGGGCACCAAAGGTGCGTCTAATGCACGCGCAACGGATGTTCAGGTGCGTGTACGGTACGTGGTTGACGCAAACGCGCAGGAGCGCTTAACGGCTGCATAGCTGCGTGCAAGGTCCGTGGTTGGCGCATGCGCGTAGGCGTGCGCCGAGGGGAGCGAACAGTACGTCCCTGACACAAGTTATATCAGACTCTTATAAATAAGCAATAAATATCACTTGTTACCAGCAAGCGCTGTTTGAACTCAGGAATCTAGATTTTGTGTGACATTATTATCAATTACTAATGACTGTATTTGAAACAGCTGCTGCAATTAACACTTTAGTGTTTACTTATCATTTTAATCCTGTATTATATTATAGCTATTATTATTATATTGGGAATAATTCTGGAAGAAAGCCCTGATAAGTGCTGGCAGCTTGGGTTGCTGGCTACTTTTTCTTCTATTCCTTTACGCTGATCTGAAGCCTAGTGAGCCCTATACATACATATCAAAGGTAATATTGATACTTACAGTTTGTAATGCTGTGCATTTTAGGTAAAACAACAACAACAACAAAAAACTGTAATTGTTCTGTGACTTTATTTGCATTTAAAAAAAAAAAAATAATGAAATAGTTCTGTGTCTTTATTTGCATATTTATAACAATGTCCTAAGAAAAAATGCTGAAGGCAACAATAAACTTGACGTATTATAATATTAATAGATACGAGTACAGCATGTATTATGACAGTTGTATGTGTGGGTAATGGAAAAAAAATAATTTATACAGGACATGTACAATGAACATCCAAAGTGTTTTCCCATTCAAACTTTATAAACATGAAACAGAGTAAAGTTATGTAGGATATAGACAAAGAATAATTTAAATAAACAGTCATTCCAGATCTGTCCTAGGCTGTATGAAGGTTTATTGCATTAACATGCACACAGCTCTTGTCACAGATATATATTTATAGAGCAATCAATAGCGTAAAAAGACTTTGAATTTGGACATGGTATATGATTGCTGTAAAGAAAAGAACACACATATAGGGGTTAATTTACTAAAAGGAATTTGAAAGGGAATTTCACTAAGCTTCATGAATGAGGCAAAGCTCTGCTGACTTCCGTTACCCAATCATATGCAAGCAAAAATACTTAACATTTTCTATACATATTTTGAAACGTTTATTATTCAATCCTGCAGTCAGTTTGGATCTGCCGATTTTACACATTTATGCACTGGACACTTTATGCATGTTTTGTATTCACATCACTGTGTTCTAATCAATCTTAATTGCAGATATACTTTTACTGCTATTTTTTGCACTTCATAAAAATATTTTTTATATATTATTTTAATTTTTGCTATCTATGCACAATTATCGGACAGTTTTTTTGTATTTTTTGCAAAGACTGGGGTTCACTTGAATATTTTTCATATTTTGTATTTTTGCACTATGCACTCTTGCAGCACTCTCATGCAGCATTTTTACATTTATTTCATATTTATTTTCCTATGAACGTTTTGTCATAGTGATCATGTCTATGTTATTTATATAGATATTGTTCTATACATGTGATTGGGTATTCTTTCAATGGGATTTTTCACCACATTTACTAAGCAAAGGAAAAATTCACGTGCAAAGAGAACAGCTTATTTGACATTAGTAAATCAACCCGATACAATACAAAGGGGCCACTTTTGGACAGGATGCATCATCTAGTCCAGTGGTCTCCAAACTGTGGCCCAGGGGCTGGATTGCGGCCCTTTGCGTTAATTTATCCGGCCCTTGGGGCACTCATTTTTTCTCCCACTGATATGAGACCGTATTCTGCCAACTGACATCAACAATGGGGCATAATTTCTCCGACTGACACCAACAATTGGGCACTATTATTCCCAATGATACCAGCTATGGGGCACTGTTCGTCTCCCTAATACCAAATATGGTGATGTTTACTCCCATTGGAAAAATGTCCACTCCCGCTGGCTACAGTCTGGCCCTCCTAAAGTCTGAAGGATAATAAACTGGCCCCTTGTTTTGAAAGTTTGGAGACCCCAAATCTAGACATTACATCTCCTGAGTAGCTCAAAGCTAATGCCACCTTTATTCCCTGATGGCAGGGAAGCAGGGAATCCATCAACTTTCACAAAATATCAATCACTGAATATAGTCAAATGGGGACTACAAGCACTCTACTGTGAATGTCTAAAGAAGGTTGCAAAAAAGCATGATCATTTCTCTTAGAGCAAATATGGATTTTCAAAAGCCTTTAGTATAGGGCAGTTCTCAATACATCTTTAGTGCATAATGCCTGGGTCTACAACATAAGCCCATTGTCACACTTTCTAGGAACTAGAGAAAATTGGTGGGCTTTGTGGCTGCAACAGTTTATCCTTTTTGCTGAAGTAAAGCAGCAACTCATGGGGACTAGGGATGAGCTTCGTATTCGAGTCAAACTCATGTTCGACTCGAACATCGTATGTTCGATCGTTCGTCGAAATACGAACAAAACGGTTCGTTCGCACCAAATTCGAGTTACGTTTCACAGACCATAATTCACTGCAGCATCGCTGGCTGATGATTGGCCAAGCATGCACTATGACCTTAGAGGGGTTTATATCCAGAGGCATGGAAAAGTAAATAAATATTATGAAATAGATTCTGACTCAAGTCGCTCCAACTTAGAAAAAGGTTCCTGCACCTTTTGGGGGCGATTTGCATTGATTTCTATTACAGAAGTAGTTTCCAAGCTGTGCCGAAGTCACACTGTATGGGGCGGCTTCAGAGTCGGATGACTTTGATGCCACCCCAGTGTGAACCAAATCTTACCCTCTCTTTCCTTAGAGAAATTATCATATTTGTCTTTGTTGTAAGAAAGAAAAATGTGATTAACTACTTGGGACCCGCGCTATAGTCAATTGACGGCTACAGCGCGGATCCCAAAATCCAAGTGGACGTCAATTGACGTCCGCCCCTTTGGGCGGTCCCCGCGCGCGCTCCAGAGCGCGCAGCGGGGAAAATCTGTGTTGGCCGTGTCCCTTGGACACAGCCAATTACAGATCGCCGCGAACGGCCAATCAGAGTGGCCGTTTGCGATGCGATCTGTGCGGCCAATGAGAGATGATCTCATATGTAAACATATGACATCATCTCTCATTGCCGTTTTACACATTGACAGCGGTGCTGTCTCTGGAGAGGAGACCGATTTGTGTCTCTTGTACATAGGGACACAGATCGGTCACCCCCCCCCCCAGTCACCCCCTCCCCCCACACAGTTAGAACACTATATAGGAAACATATTTAACCCCTTCCTCACCCCCTAGTGTTAACCCCTTCAATGCCAGTCACATTTATACAGTAATTAGTGCATATTTATAGCACTGATCGCAGTATAAATGTGAATGGCGCCAAAAATGTGTCCGATGTGTCCGTCATAACGTTGCAGTCCCAATAAAAATCGCAGATCGCCGCCATTACTAGTAAAAAAAATAATAATAAAAAATAATAATTCTGTCCCCTATTTTGTAAGCGCTATAACTTTTGCGCAAACCAGTCGCTTATTGCGATTTTTTTATTTTTTTTACCAAAGATATGTAGAAGAATACGTATCGGCCTAAACTGAGAAAAAAAATGTGTTGTTTTTTTTTTAAATTGGGATATTTATTATAGCAAGAAGTAAAAAATATTGTATTTTTTTCAAAATTGTCGCACTTTTTTGTTTATAGCGCAAAAAATAAAAACCGCACAGGCGATCAAATACCACCCAAAGAAATCTCTACTTGTGGGGAAAAAAGTACGTCAATTTTGTTTTGGAGCCACGTCGCACGACCGCGCAATTGTTAGTTAAAGCGACGCAGTGCCAAAAGCTGAAATTTCACCTGGGCAGGAGGGGGGTATATGTGCCCAGTAAGCAAGTGGTTAATGAAGGAAAATCTTAAGCAAAAAAAAAAAATCTCTCCACAGAAATCAGCAATGTTGAAATGTCGTTCAAGCTGGCCAAGTGGAACAGGTTTAACAGTGGCAACTGGTGCTCATTTTTTTTTTTGGGGGGGTGGGGGGGGGGGGATCGCAAACAAACTGAAAAAAATAAATAAAAATAAAAAGCATCAATTGCAGTCTCACCGCTCCATCAAATGCAGCCACTTTGCCTATCAAATGAAGCCACTGTGAACCCCCCCCTCCCGCTCGCTCGCTTGCTGTCTGAACGGCACTTACCCCATCTTGGTGGCGGGTCAGGTAGCAGGTGACAGCGGCGAGCTGTGGGATGGGCAGCGGGTCAGGCAGAGGTGAGCTATGTCCTCCATGCATTCCTTCTTCCTGCTAGGCGTGCAATAGGAGCGCCTGTCATTTCAGCCAATCAGGTTTCGGGGTATCAGACCCGCATTTCCTGATTGGCGAAGAGGCGATTCAGTGTTAGAAACGTGAATATTTATTTGCTTTTCTAACTAACCTGGGTGGGCTCCGAGCGCAATGCTCTTCGCTCCCAGTCCACCCTATTTTGAAGCCTATTAGAGCCTATGGCTCTAATAAGGTGCTTAAAGCGGTTGTAAACCCCCATCTACTATCTTCAGTATTAATAGTTTCCTAAAGACAGTGTCCCGCTGCATCCACCGATCGTTATGTAATCAATGCAATTATTATTATTGCGGTTTACTCCTTACTTTTGTCCTTGGGCTTCCTTGTACTAAGCCAGCGCCATTCTTCTTTTGGTCTTCCGCTTCTGCTGCTGTAAAAACTTCCGCCCACAGTTGATGATGATTGCTGTAATCCCGCGTGTGCGCACTACGGCAAATATTCAAGCCTCTTCTTCGTTTCCGGTTACTATGGAAACGAAGAGAAGCTCTGCACAGCGTACAAGGTATAAAGGTAAACATCCATGAGCCTCTTGGGGGGGAGGAAATTTCACTGAAAAATATCGCGCGATGTCGGGGCTGAAGTCAACAGCAGGAAATGACGCAGCCCCGACATAAACAGAGCTATTGACCGGCAGGGTCTCGGCTGGCCGGATTTACGATCGGACGGCGCATGCGCGGAGTGACGTCACCATTCGGGATATCGGCGAAATCAGGAGAAGGAAGCAGGTAGGAAAAAAAAAAAAAGACAGGGACGAATTGGGGATATTAGAATGCCTCTAGAAATAGAAACAAGAAATTTTAGGTTTACAACCACTTTAAAAAAACACCCCCGCTACTGTAATTCAGGCACCTGGCGTCCTAAAGGGGTCTGGACGCCTGAATAGGGGGTGGCTACGGCGGCCATGGATAGATTCATGCAATGCATGAATGTGTCCATTATTCATATAGGGGGGTGGCACCACTGAGGTTCAACCCCCTAATGCATTGTGCCTAGCTTCTCATCTGATTTTCTTATTTATTTACTATCTTAGATTTTAAGGTCTTTGTTTAGCAATAAGATTGGGCGATAGTGAGATATGAACCCAAAAATAATTACATGAAAATGTAACAGCCTCTAAAAGGAAATTATAGGCTTGAAGTGTGGGAATTGCAGGCCTCCCCTCACCCATGTGGACAATTTAGGATGTGATTGGGCCAAGAAGGCCTCGATTGGTTCCCAATGCACCCCTTCTCGATTCTCGATGCAATTAGCAATATCTAGAGATTTTTGTAATTTCACCCCTTTAACTGCTTGCCGACCAGCCGCCGCAGTTATACGGCGGCAGGTCGGCTCTGCTGGGCGAGATCACGTAGGTATACGTCATCTCGACATTCATCCAACAGGGGCACGCCAGAGGCGCGAGTGCGCGCCCCCCGCTCGCCACCGACGCGCGTGCCCGATCACCGCTGGGCACCCGCCATCACTCGTTACAGAGAGAGAACCGGGAGCTGTGTGTGTAAACACAGCTCCCGGTCCTGTCAGGGGGAGAAATGACCTATCGTCTGTTCATACAATGTATGAACAGCGATCTGTCATTTCCCCGTGTTAGTCCCACCCCCCCTTCAGTTAGCGCACACCCAGGGAACATAATTAACCCCTTCCTCGCCCCCTAGTGTTAACCCCTTCTCTGCCAGTGGCATTTTTATAGTAATCAATGCATTTTTATAGCACTGATCGCTATAAAAATGCCAATGGTCCCAAAAATGTGCCAAAGGTGTCAGAAGTGTCTGCCATAATGTTGCAGTACCAATACAAATTGCTGATCGCCGCCATTACTAGTAAAACAAAAAAATTAATAGAAATGCCATAAAACTATCCCCTATTTTGTAAACGCTATAACTTTTGCGCAAACCAGTCAATAAAAGCTTATTGCGATTTTTTTTTACGAAAAATATGTAGAACAATACGTATCGGCCTAAACTGAGGAACAAAAAAAGTTTTTTTATATTATTTTGGGGGATATTTATTATAGCAAAAAGTAAAAAATATTCATTTTTTTCAAAATTGTCGCTCTATTTTTGTTTATAGCGCAAAAACTAAAAACCGCAGAGGTGATCAAATACCACCAAAAGAAAGCTCTATTTGTGGGAAAAAAGGACGCCAATATTGTTTGGGAGCCACATCGCACGACCACGCAATTGTCAGTTAAAGCGACGCAGTGCCGAATCGCAAAAAGTGGCCCGGTCATTGACCAGCAATATGGTCCGGGGCTTAAGTGGTTAAGCGAAAGCATATAAGGAATATAACACAGAGATAAGGTCTCCCCCCAAAAACCTTGCCAATGGTCAGCCCACTTTGCTCAAATTCATGATAGAATCGCCTAGTATAGAATTATTTAGATTTTGCTTTGTCCATCAACAAAGCCTGAAATGTACTTCTCGCAATTCAGAAACCAACAACAGCCTAAGCGGCCAGAGATTGTTTGTGCAATGTTTTCAATGTTTTCCCTGGTTTAACAGGGAAGACAGTGCAGTCTGTCTTTCCTGCTTCGCACATGCATCCAGCTTAAAGGATCACTAAAGAGAATTTTTTTTTTAAATAACAAACATGTTATAATTACCTCCACTGTGCAGCTCGTTTTGCACAGAGTGGCCCTGAACCTGGTCTTCTGGGGTCCCTCTGTAGCTGTCTCGGCTCCCCCCCGCAAGAACTTTTCACCTTCATGCGACCATCAGTCAGCTTCATTGGTTAACCAATGACAACGGTCCTTCAGACCGTTGTCATCTGGCTAACCTATCGTGTGTACGAGGCCTTAGTGTTTGACGAATTTCCCCACAAATCACTATCACTCAATTCTGCAAGTGATTCTAATTTATTATCTCTGTTTTCTAGCTGCTCTAAAACCACTTTTGACATAAAGGGACACTTTTTGGTTGCTATGGACAATCTCCAGTTTCCAGGCTGAAAGAACAGTTTTTATAATATAAAACTGCATGCAGGACACTGGACAGACTACTAGGGACAAGGGGGATGTGTAATTATTATACTGTATCGCTGTGTTTTTACTTTTTTGAATTTGCGCCGAAATCCACCCCTGTGCGTCGCACCGCTCGGGAACGGAGCTAGGCGGCACTCGGCAGTCACCAGTGTGTGAATCGAGCGAGATGACAGCTCGCACACACAGCAGGGACACATCGCAGGATCCAGGGACAAGGTAAGTAACTTCCCCTGTGTCCTGCAATGCGATCCCGAGTCTGGCTCAGGGTTACCACTTTTGGTATGTAAAATTCACCCCGAGCCAGACTCGGGAATACCGCGTACCTTTACAACTCCTTTAATCATTGTGCCCCAAATTGAGCATGTGTGCTTCCCACAGAACTTTTTTTAGTCTTGCTTCCTTGTATCTTTATGTCATAGTGACAACATACTTCCCCATTCCTTGAATGGGTGTCACAGAGAAGGAAGAAAGGAAAATCCACCCCAAGGTCTCACAGAGAGAAATAAAACCCTGACAGAAATGTTAAATCTTTACCACAGTCTACAGTAGCCCTACAGATTCTTCTTTTAGTTCGAGTCCATCTTGGCCATTAAGTTATTTTTTTAATTTCTGACCAGACACAGACATACACATTTATCTTGTGTCCAAAACAATGTTATAAAAACGTTGGCAGTTTAACTGTGAAATATCTTGTTCACCGAAAGTCACATAATATATTCTATAATTGGAGCAAAGTATATTTATGTGGGAAACATCCACAAACTGGACAACTGTAAAAGCGACCAAGTCAAGTTAAGGTAATGGCCAGTGCAATGCCATAGTAAACATGAGTAGGAGCTTGCATATCAGTTTAGTTATAATGTGTGGTATGCCTATGGTTGACAGCCTGGCCCCCTCCCAGTTCCATTCTTTATGTGCACCATTCTCAACCTATCACTGTGCTGGGTCACCTATTTGTCCAGTAGTTTAGCACAAAAGATGGAAGCTACAGGCCAAAGGTTGATAGCAAAGCATTGTTGAATTTAGGGCTCCTGTGGTGTTTAGTAGCAAAAGTAAACTGAAGTGCAGACACCTAGCAGTGCCTGGTGTGGCAGAGCACTGGCTCTTTTTTGAAAGAACTGTGCAATCTCTGTCCAAAAAAATACCAACAGAGGGCACAGGATTAGTCACAAATATTGTTAAAGTTGTGGTCTATGTACAGCTAATCTTTTACCAATTACTTACTTACCATGCCCTGTAATGTGTCTTTGTGTGGAGGTAGTCCTCTTGGTAGAGCTGCCCCCAATGACTGGTGATCCGATGACTGGTAGGATAGAGCAGCAGGAGAGATCGAGGAAGAATGGATGAAGCAGAAACAGGTGATCCTTTCAATTCAGGTCCTCAGATAGAGCCTTTTCTCCAATAAGGAAAACAGTGAGCAGGGCAATAGTTACATCACTAAATGTCACTTCAAATCTCCTACAACTAGCATTGGGAGTGAGTGAGGGAATAACTTGTATAGCCCTACAAATGCAAACTGAATCGCCTCGAGGCGATTGGCATCCATTTTCCTTCTATTTGTCCTTCAGAATAGGTGGGTCTTGAGTTTTTTTTCTGAAGGCCTGGTGATCAATTTCCATTCGGATGTTAGTCGGTAATGCGTTCCAAAGTCAAGGTCCTTGGACTGCAAATCTTCCATCTCCTTTGGTTTTGTAGCGGGCTTTGGGGATTTGGGGAGAGGTGGCAATGATCACTTTTTTCAATGCCACCTGCTAACTACACACAACCTGTTTATCCAAATACGCTTGGTCTTACATTACACTCAGCAACATTACCTGTTGCGTTCTGGGAATAGATTGCCCCTTTACCAGAGCAAACTAGCCCATTTTAGGCCATGACCACTGCTAGGAGCAGGTTACACAACAATTTAGATAGTCTTCCATGTCTATGACCTAATCCTAAAAGGGACTTGGACTCCTGACATTCTAAAATGTTACTAAAAATGGGCATGACTTGGACAAAATGGATTGAAATGTTTTTGGTAATTGTATTGAGTTTTGGCAATGCATCAGTTAACTTGACAATAAAAAACAATCATCTTGCTTTAACTTTAACAATAACTCTGACTACATTTTCTAATTCACATCAGGTTTGTGAATTTGGAACATGCATAATTACATATTCCTAGTTCTCTGCTGCAAGACTAACATTTTTCGAAGAAAGGGTAATTTTCTATTTGGACATATAGGGGGTTATTTACTAAAGGCAAATCCACTTTGCACTACAAAAAATAAAATCAGCAGAGCTGCCCCTTGTTTCAGATCTACCCCTCAGATTTACAATGACTGCACTTCCAAGTGCACTTTCAGTGCAATTTCAGGTGCATTTTGCACTTGTAGTGCATAGTGGATTTGCCTTTCATAAATAACCCCCATAAAGTCATATGGCAGTCATGAATTAAAGTAGCAGCCAGTGGGTGGAATCACAGCGTACAGTTAGGGAACCTGACAATGTGTGTTGGAAGATTATTTGCATAGTTCTTCCAGAGAGAATTTATCCAAGGCAAAGGTGACAGGATAGTTAAGTATAACATCTCTTTTACAAAAAATTTCTGCAACATATTCGCTATAAATATATGGTTAGTGAGGAAAATCTACATCTGCTTTAGGGTTACGTTTTACATGGGGGTAAGTGTTTTCTGGGGCTTACATTTCAGAGTTGTGTTCTTTTTCTGAAGCTGAGAACCTACTGTAGCCATACCTCCCAACTTTTTCAGATGGGTGTGGGGGGACACCAATTAGCAAAATTATCTACGCATAGGACACACACCCTTAAAAGGAGAATTATACAAAAAAAAATTAAAAAGAGATTAGTTAAACCCACAAGTTTTTTTTTTTTTTACAACTCCTATTCCTTTATATTGGCTTTTGACATTTACAAATGCAAAAAATTAGAAATTGGATGTAAGGTTTAGCACTGGGAAGTGGGAAACACTTTTTGGATAGATATATATATTTTGTTATACAACTATATAGATCAGACAAGAATGAGGGACAAATGAGGAGGAAAGAGGGACAGAGGGACTTTGTTCCAAATCAGAGGCAGTCCCTCAAAATCGGTGACTGTGACTGTAGCAATGCGTTGTTGGTGCTAGAAACCAATTTACCAGCTGTGCATGACCGAAGAAAAATTGTAGTGAGAATGACACTGGTCACTGCAAAATGACATTGAACTGGGCATGGCTCCACTACCAAATTATGACTACTCATCTGCACTCTTTATGGAGACTTTTACATTCAGAGAGCATTACTATATACAATGAATTTTAGAAAAAGAGAACAGTATACAGCAAAGGTGTTTTATTGGTTCTGCAACTTAAACAACATACTTGAATTATATCATACAAAAATAAACAAGTGAAACATTGGAACAAAAAGTATAAGAAAACACTGTAGGTGGGCTGACCTTAAAGGGGCTGCCCATTTAAAAGTGATACTTTACATACAGGAGGAGCCCCTGGTTTCCTATAGGTATTGGATACTCCAACAATTTTACATGCCATAATTCCAGAATCTTTTCCTGTCTACCTGGAGATTTGGGCGTTTCCACACACCAGCTCCTCCTATTACGTTCTCTTTAATATAAAGTATATAGAAAGTTTAGGTAATTTTACTCAGAGATGTCAGCTTTAGATCACCTCAACCTGTTTGGGGAAACAGCTCCAATCGCAACCCATAAACATATGAACGATGAAAAACACCATTCTGGCCTACCACTATAGTCCCTGAGAGATATAACAAACTGTTGGGTAACTTTATTGTTTAGCATCTACCAAACATAGAAATATCAGTTTTGGGACACTTCAACCTGTATGAAACAACGGAAATCCCATCATCACCCTCTCCATAAACTCATGAACTATGAAAATCACCATTCCGATTCACCAATGCAGTCTCCAAGAGATAAAAAAAAACAGTTTGGTAGTTTTAGCATCTACCAAACATGGAAATATCAACCTAAACAACTTCTATCCCACCCCCTCAATAAAATCCTAACACATAAAAAAAAACACAATTTTGGCCACCAGCAGACCCATAGTTATGGTATATTCTTGGCTCTACTTTACCTTGTAAGGCCAATTTGTTACTTATTGACCAGCCTTTTATGGATTTTATATTTTTCTTAAAGCAGAGGCCCACCAAAATGTTTTCTTTTTAAAAAAGCCAGCAGCTACAAATACTGCAGCTGCTGACTTTTAAAATATGGACATTTACCTGTCCAGCTCACCCGTGATGTCGGCACCTGACGCGTGTCCCGGTCCTCGGCTGCTGCCGCCATCTTTGCTAAGGGAATCAGGAAATGAAGCCTTGCTGCTTCACTTCCCGGTTCACTACTGTGCACGCCCGAGTCGCGCTGCGCAATCGAAGTGGTCCCTCCTGTCTTCTATCTCCCAGAAGACAGCGGGGGGGACAGGAAGTGGCATAGATTATCCGCAGATTCTGCAGATATCTATGCACGGAAGTGTGTGCAAATACCTGTATTATACAGGTATCTGCACCCCCTCCCCCTGAAAGGTGCCAAATGTGACACCGGAGGGGGGGAGGGTTCCGAAAAGCAGAGGTTCACTTTTTGTGTGAACCTCCGCTTTAACTATTAAAGATTAACTATCTCTTTTGATTAACTTTTCTTTGAGAGTTTAGCTTAGCATTTTGTACTTTTCATTGTATTGCGCTCCAGGCATGTTGTATCACTACACATTGGTGGGATATGAGAAATTGTATTAAGGGTATTATTTAGGGTAACAGAAACTTTATGTATGCAATAGCCCAAAATATATGTTTGGAGAAATTAAACTGAAATTAAAGCTCAGAGCCTACAATAAAATGTTTCACATTTTGGCCTGCTATTTCCTTTCCACCAAGGACACACTAAGATAATTTTTTTGGTAATTATAAGAACATCACGTTGTATATTAGTGTACAACATAACCGGAGAGACTATTTCTTTTCACAGAAGATTTACACATTTTTCTAATTGAATTATGTGTGAAAATATGTGAAAGTTGTGGGAATCTGGCATGAATAAATTGATTTTTTTTTACTCGTTAGTACAATAATGATCCACTCCCCCAAGTTCATCACATTATCTAGCTGCCGTCTTTTATGTGAGCACTGAGTATGAATTTCCAGATGTTTCAGTTGAATCTTGAGTCGAGTAGAGATGGTAGACAGCTGAAACAAAACAAATATTTAAATGTTAGAGCTGACAATATATAATCAAAGAGAGGTCCTTATCGTATGGCAAAATAGCTGTGAGAAGTTCCTTTTCTCAGTGTCTTTGGGCCACATATTGGTTCTGGAGCAGATAAGCCTTCAGTACAAGGGACTTCACTTCCCTGGAAAGTTGGCCTAGGAATCATCTGAGGCTTCACCCCAAGGATGAGCCAAATGTACCTGGGTTTGGTTTGATTTGGGTTTAGTATACATTTTTAAAGTTCAGGTGGCAAATTTAAACCCTATTGAAGTTAAAGGGGTAGGGTGGACATGACTATATTTGGTCGCTCATATCACTGGGGTTGGTGGGTATCATTCAATCATTCATTTTGACTGATGCGCATCTGCATTGCTTCTTTTTTTGCGTTCTTTCCAATGTGTTTATTTTTCTGCGTTGGTGAGTAGGGGTGTGTACCACTTACTCATTCATATGGGGATGTATCTGGGGGACTCATTATGAGAGAACTTCCAGATTCCGACATCACCCCCCTCCTGCACACCACCACCACAACTACCAGGGTCGTGGGGAAGAAACTATTGCCCTCATCAACATGGGCATATGGCCTGGGAAGCCCCAGCCGACAACTGAATGGCCTGGATGGGGATGAGTCATCTGGTGGCTGCTGGCTTACTAACAACCAGCCTGAGGGGAAGATGTTACATTTAGCAGTTGCACTTCCTGCTTCTGAAGGTTTACTGAACATCCAGACAAGAAAAGTTGGATACGAACCTGGGTTCGCATGCAGTCTATTTTCTCCACTTCAGATAGTACTTAATCACAGTGGCATTGCAGAAGGAAAGGAAGGCAAAAGGAACTTAGTTCCTCTATGTTTTCCTGGGTCACAAGGGGGCTGCTATCTGATTGGATGTTGGTGCCTCATGTGACTCTGGTTCCCAGGCTTGGTGCGCACTTCGTGGCTAGAGAAGGAACAGGTCACCGATCTATCAGGGACAGTGCTTAGCATCAGGGAGAGGTTCCTGAGGAGTAGGAAAAGTGCAGGGACACACCATCCTACCTGTAAGCCTCCCCACTTGGTTACAGACCGGCCAGGACATATTTTGCCCCTCGAGACAGACACTATTGGCACCCCCAGAGACCTTCTGCTACTACTCATTGCTGTTACATCCTGTGAGTGCCCCCGTCAGGTTGCCTTCCCGTTGGGCTTGTTGTGTTTTGCTGAACTTCAAATACAATATATTTCTGTTTTCTGCACCTGGAGTGTTTTCTGTCACTGCACCAACCCATTTGCAGCTCTTCCCTACTTCCCACCTCTGTGATCTGATTTGTGAACATTTTTCTTTTAAGGATAACTCAACCCAAGAACAAAAATCTAGTATATTGCAGCCTACCAGTCCTTTGATGTGGTGGGAGTATTAGTTTACTCTTTTTCAGGCTGGGAACATTTGAGCAAGTACAGAAACCTTGTTGCTCTTGCCAGAAATGCATTTTCCATTATAATAGAGATGAACAAAGACAGACATATTTGAAGTCCAACCTGGCCCCCTTCATAGATACAGTGGAGTAGTGAGCATAGCCACCCTAGGACAGGAAGTGTTTTATTTATTTTTTGCAGCATTACCAGGTGGAAATAAATAAAGGAAAAAAAAACCCTAATAAAAATAAATACTAACGCAGGCACCAAACCTAAGGACTAGAAAGCTGCAATATATTATATTTTTGTTTTAGGTATGATTTAAGCGCTTGCCGACCACCCTATAGCACTTTTACTGCTATATATGTGATTTTGCACTTCAGGGTAGCGGGCACATGTGTACACCACCAGCGGGAGCTGATCAGCGGGTCCGGCGGCACCTGCTGATCATTCTGTACACTGTAAACAAGGCAGATCACTCTCTTGTTAAAAAAAAAAACAAGGCAGTTTGCCGTTCTGTGAGTAAGGAAGGCATGGATCCTGTGATCAGTGGCACCATTCAACGCCTTCTCTAGTAAAAACATCTCCCCTACAGTTAGAAAACACAGGCTAGGCACACAGTTATCCCTTTGATTGCATCTGATGTTAACCCCTTCCCTGCCAGCGTCATTAGTACAGTGTCAGTGCATATTTTTAGCATTGCTCACTGTATTTAAATTAAAGCGGACCGCTCACCCCCTCTATTTAATAAATACTTTTCATAAATTTAAATTATTTATTAAAAATAAAATGTAAAATGGGATGAAACTTGGCTGAAAATCTGTACATTTTCCAAACACACCTTTTTTGCCGAAAAATCCTGTGTTGAAGGGGTTCTTCCTTTTCTTTGGCTTTGACGTTCCTGATGAATCTGTAGATGATGTCTGTGAAGGTAAAACAAACAATTTATCAGAAATTGAAAGGCGATTCTGAAGAGAATTCGTGATAAACCAATATTGAAGGGAATTTACTAAGACCCTAACAGCTGTACATGGCAACCAATCAGCTTTTAGCTTTCATCTTTTAATAGCTTAACTGAACAAGCTGAAATTAGAAGCTCATTTGTTTCTATGCACAGCTGCTCCAGATTCTGTCTGCTCCAGTTTTTGTAAATTACCTCCAACGTTTAAATACAAGGGACTTGTGAATTCTTATTTGAATCATCTTGGTCTGTTTTAAATATCTTATCCAGATCTGTGCAGTAATCCAGTGTGAAACGTTGCCTCTGTGTACAAGTTTCATGTAATAAAGACCGCTCACTGCTGCTCCCTCTCTTTTGTGCTGGGTGAGATGTCTTGTTTCCGCCTCCCTCTTGCAGTTTTCCGCAAGCAGCTTGTAGTGGGTGGAGTTGTTGGGCCCCTCCCACATCTCTGCTCTCTATACAGGCTTTGTGTAGCAAATTTTTTTTTGGTTATTAAGGTACACATTTAAATTACATTTTTTGTGTCTTGATTTAAGTGTTAATGTATGAATATGTTCTGTCTAAGAACTGGAGTTGTTTGCTCACAACTATCAATCAGATTTAGGGCAGGTAAATGCTGATTGGTGGCTGGGGGGTAACAGCAATTCCAAATAGGAATTGGTACTTGAGTTGCTAGAGAATAGCATTATTAATAGAGAATTGCAAATAAAAAAAGAGATAAAATGTGTAAAAGTGAGCCAATTTTAAAAAAAAGCGTAAAGAGCCAAACAAAGGCAAAAAAGCAGACAACCCTAATGTGCTTAAATGTTTAATGCAAACAAGGTGACTGGAGTACTCTATCTCTGACTTGGTAGGGGACATGTTAGACCTTGGTAGAGAGACCACTGCTTTCATTTAGAGGACCAAGCATGCTGGCAGAGGACAAGCTTTTCTATTCAGGTTGTAGCTAATTTTAAGAAAACAAACTATACGACTTTGCATTCCTTTTGGAATGTATTTAGCTGATTTAAACTGAAAGTTACATTCAGTTTTAAAATGACTAACAGTGTCACTTTACCCAGTTGCCGACCAGCTGCCGTCATTATACTGCGGCAGGTCAGCTCTCCTGGGCAAATCGTTGTAGGTATACGCCGCACGCGCGCGCACTTATGGGACTCACCACAGTGAGTGATACTGCAGTGCTGGTTTGTCTACGACCACGATGTACTAGGCCACTGGTGCTTGCCAGTTCACCAGAAGATAGAGCTGCACTAGTACTGGCTCTCTGCTCTATACGAGAACCCTGTGATTGTTGCACCTCAAAAACAGAAGAACGGGGTCAGGTATGCCTGACCTTAGCAGGGACCACTACTCCATCGTCAGAGGTATCTGCCAGGGTGCCGCTGCTCTCTACCGGTTAGTATACTGAGCCTGAATCTGACAGTAAAGCCTCGTACACACGATCAGTCCATCCGATGAGAACGGTCCGAAGGTTAACCGATGAAGCTGACTGATGGTCCGTCGTGCCTACACACCATCATTTAAAAAAACGATCGTGTCAGAACGCGGTGACGTTAAACAACGACGTGCTGAAAAAAACGAAGTTCAATGCTTCCAAGCATGCATCAAGTTGATTCTGAGCATGCAAGGGTTTTTAACCAATGCTTTTGCATACTAACGATCGGTTTTGACCTATCGGTTAGGCGTCCAACGGTTCAATTTTAAAGCAAGTTCTCATTTTTTTGACCGAAGGTTAAATAACCTATGGGGCCTACACACGATCGGTTTAGACTGATGAAAACGGTCCTTCAGACCGTTGTCCTCTGGCGATCCTATCGTGTGTACGCGGCCTAAGTCTTCCCCTTTGCGCTCATCTGTCATGCTCAGCAACGTGTAGGCCTCTTCACTAGTGTGTGAAAAATACAGTACAGCGCTCAAAATATTAAGTGAAATACGTTTTTAAGATTAATCCTATATATAACAATGATAGAGAAGAAAATCATCTCACAGTGGCAGTTCATAAAAATAATTCATGTGAAGAAACCAGTGAAAGTAACACAAGAAAACATATGTGAATAAAGAAAAAAGTCCCACTAAATTAAATAAAAAAGGGACATGAGAAAAAATCAATCTTTGCAGAATGAATCAGTCCTTAGGGGGTTAAATCCAAATAAACACCCAAAGAAAGAGATTGCAGAACGGAGAGAACTTCATCCACCAGGAAGACACCCAAAAAGTGGTATTGCAGTCTCCTTACCCTGTCAAATTGACCACCATTACAGTGATCTCAACAAGCCCAAAATTATGGCCCATTGACTTTTAGTGCCCTCTTGCTGATCTGTTTCTGTAGTAAGGACTTACACCTTACACCCAAACTTTTGCAGACACCATTTCTTTGTTTTCTGTAATCTTGAATGTGTAAATGATGGAAATAAAATCTAACTTTTTTTGACATATTATAAGAATGTCTAATCTGAATTTGTTGCCTTTTGGAGATTTTCCCATCTTTTCTTGGCTTCGTTATGCACATTAATACAAATTTTTACCTGGGGTGCCCAAACTTTCGATCCCCACTGTATATTGAGTGTATGGGAAGACCTCATGGCTCCCAGTTGGAGATGGCTCCACACCAAGAGACAGGAGGTCTTCAGGAGTCAGAGAGGCTGTAGGAGACAGCCAGAACGTTGATGACTGCAAGAGGCAGAGCTGTGGGGACGCTAAAGGGAAGCCGTCCACTTTGAGGAGTCCGGTGGTCTGGGTGACACGGATAATGTGCAGAAGTACTGCTACACATACTGCTACAGAGAGCCAGGTGGGCTAGCATTTTCTGTTCTATGTATTTGATGGAGAAGAACCCCTGCGCGGGAAACCTTTGTTTTTATTTTTATTTTGCCTTTTTAATAAAAACGGGCTACCATGCCCTTAAATATAGTTCCTGACTGGCTTGAATCACTGGAAAAACGCATCTACCACAAGAGCTAAACAACCCCCAACATTACAATATATATACACATACATGTGTGTTTGAGCTTTGGGGTGCACACCCTAATGTAATAGGCTGCGCACGCCTATGTATATTATCTTTTGGGTGGGTCCCTGTGAACTTTTGGTGGCCTTCATCGAGGCAACAAACCGTAATGATTTCAACCTTTCCTTTACTTTCAACTGGCATGTCGACACTCTGCCCTTTTTGGACCTATTGATTTACAAAGGTCCAGAGGGAGATATCTCTACCAATTTGTATTGGAAAGTTACAGCCGGAAATTCACTCTTACATTTTCAAAGTGCCCATCCCTCACATCTGATTAACTCGATACTCATGGGTCAATACTTACGGGCAACTGTAGTGACGAAGCAGACTTTCAAACACATATGAGAACGGTTTATGGACCAAGGCTACAGTAAAAAATCCCTCAAAAAGGCATACAGAAACGCATTGGACAATCCCCGTGACCTTCTCCTTTTCCAAAGTGACACTCCATCTTCCTCAAATGGGCTATTTGTAGATTCGGAACCAAATATCACGTTTAGTTGTAATCAGTTAATACCACTCACCAGATGGGGACACGAGCAGGGATGCACCTGAAGTCACCTGTTTACTTCTGCCACCACGGAGCACCAAGTCACTTTTATGAATTTTATGAATTATTGAAGACATTTTTTGAACATTTAACCCAATGATTGCCTGTTTATGGACATCACCATGAACCAAATGGAGGCGTAGTCATCCCACTAGTGGATCTACTCGTTTCGGGTTATATCTAGTGGTAGACACTATGGGCCAGATTCACATACATTTACATTGGCGCAGCGTATCAGAGATACACTACGCCGCCATACCTTACCTGGCGTATATTCGAATCCTCAGCGAGTTTGCGCCGTAAGTTATGGCGGCGTAGTGTATTTCATGGCGGCGGATTTCAAATTGGGTGGGTTGGGGGCAGGTTTAATTTAAATGAAGCGCGTCCCCGCGCCGAATGAACTGCGCATGCGTCGTCCCGAAATTTCCCGATGTGCATTGCGCTAAATGACGTCGCTAGGACGTAATTTTTTTAACTTAGACGACTTACGCAACGACACGGACGACTTACGCAAAAAATGAAAAAAATTCAAATTTCGGCGCGGGAACGACGGCCATACTTAACATGGCAAGTCTAGCTATACGCCGCAAAATACCAGCTTTAACTATACGCCGAAAAAAGCCGACTACAGACGACGTTAGAAAATGCGACTTGCCGCGCTTACGTTCGTGGATCGTCGTAAATCGCTAATTTGCATACCCGACGCGAAAAACGACACGAACGCCACCCAGCAGATGCCGAAGAATTGCATCTTAGATCCGAAGGCGTACGAAGACGTAAATCTGTCGGATCTAACCCAGATGCCGTCGTATCTTGTTTTGAGGATTCAAAACAACGATACGACGTGGGAAATTTGAAAGTACACTGGCATATCAGTAGATACGCCGGCGTACTTCGTCTGTGGATATACCCCTATATATTATTTTTTTTTTATATAATGTTTATGGACTAATTCACTTCTGTTTTGGGTTTTTGGCCACATATATGGATATATTTATTGGCTGGTTTGCCCTTACTGCACATTGATTACCACTGAGTATTTCATATATCTCTCTTATCTGAGGGAACACTTATTAATTGTTATTCGGTCACAGTTTTTTATATTGAGTGAATCACTGGGTAGTTTTTTTCTTCATTTACTCACGGCAGGGTTTACTTTCAAGATTACTGATTCATCTAGTGGATTGTTGTACTTTAACCAGCTCTTGAGGCCTGCACCCACTTTATGGTTTCAGCTCAATATTAACCCTAGACCTGTGATCTTTGGGCTATTTACACTACTTGCATATTGTATTATATATTTTATTCATTGGTTCACGTACACTTGTCTAACCTAATCAGGACTTCAGTCCATTTTTAATTTGGTGACCTACAGGTAGCCTTCTCTCTAGCACCACCCCTGCTTTATGAGTTAAGTTTAGGTCTAACTTGTTGTGGGTTATTCCCCCTTTATACCCCTTGGTTGTTCAAGGGCAGGTAGCGCCAATACCCCCACTTTAATATTATATCTTACCATCTCTCCTTAGGGAGATTTTTTAGGGGGGCTAATTCTGATAAGCCCCCCGCCCGCAGACCCCCACAACCACCGGGCAAGGGTTGTGGGGATGAGGCCCTTGTCCCCATCAACATGGGGACATCCTCCCCATGTTGAGGGCATGTGGCCTGGTGCGGTTCAGGAGAGGGGGGGGCCGCACTCTGTCCCCCCCTCTTTTCTGCGGGTTAACATGCTCGGATAAGGGTCTGGTGTGGATTTTTGGGGGAACTCCACGCCATTTTATTTTTAAATTTGGGGTGGAGTTCCCCTTAAAATCCACACCAGACCTGAAGGGTCTGGTATGGATAATTGGGGGGAACCCCACGTCATTTTTTTTTAATTGACGGCGGGGTTCCCCTTAATATCCATATCAGACCTGAAGGGCCTGTTAATGGAATTTGGGGGGACCCCCAGCTTTTTTATTTTTATTTATGAATCATCTCTGAATTGCCAGAGCCGACAATTCATAAGAGCCCCAAAGCCGTTTTAAATGCCTTTTTTTCTTTCAGAAATGACACTTTGTGCAGGGACAGTTCTATGTACGGGAAACATGCGCTTTTTCACATGCTGACTTTACACCCCCCCTAGGTACGAAATTTAAAGCAATATTACACTTTTATTGTTTCCCTTTTAGCATTATTAAATTCACTGCTCCTGAAAAAAACTGCCATTTTTAAAACTTTTTTTGCATTAATACATGTTTCCTGGGACAGGACCCAGGTCCCCAACACTTTTTAGGACAATAAATTGCATATTAGCCTTTAAAATTAACACTTTATATTTCTCCCATAGACTTTAACAGGGTGTTCCGCGGCTTTTCGAATTTGCTGCGAACACCCCTAATTGTTCGTCGAACAGGCGAACAGGCAATGTTCGAGTCAAACATGAGTTCGACTCGAACTCGAAGCTCATCCCTACTCCACTTAAGACAGGAACAGCATGGGTGACCATCTACACTGAGGTGTAGACAGCTGTCTTGTCCAGAGGACCTGGGATTAAGGTAAGTAATCATGTGCAGTTTGCAGGTAAGGTCCCCCTTCCCCCTTCTTCTCTCTCCTCCCTCCCACTTTCCTCCCTCCTGTTCGTTCCCCTCTCCCTTTCTTCCCTCCTTCCCCTCTTCCCTTCCGCTCCCCTTTTCTCTTTTCCCCCTTTCCTCTCTCTCTCTTCTCCCCTTTCCTCCCCTCTACTCCTAGCACCCCCCTCCTCCCTCCCCCTTTTCCCCCCTCCCCTTTTTGTCTCTCCACTCCCAGCATCCCTCCCCTTTTTTTCCCCTCCTCTTTCCTCCTCCACTCAAAGCATCCCTCCCCCTTTCCCCCTCCTCTTTTCTCCCCTCCCCTTTCCCCCTCCCTCCCCCTTTCCCAGCACCCCCTTCCCTCCCCCCTTTCTCTCTCCTCCCCCTCCTTTCCTCCCCTCCACTCCACTCCCAGCAGCCCCACTTTCCACCTCTCTTTTTCTTCCCTCCCTCCCCTGTTCCCTTCCTCTCCCCTTTCCTTTCCGCGCTCCCCCTTTTCCCTCTCTCTTCTCCCCTTTACTTCGCCCTCCCCTTTTCTCCCTCCCTCCCTCTCCTCCCCCCCTTTTCCTCCACCCACTCCCAGCACCCCCCCTCCTCTCCCTTTACCACCCTATACAGATCTTCTAATATTGAGCCTTCTCTTTAGATAAAGTTGCCTTTTCTACCTTGATCACATAAATTGCAATCAACATATAGGAATACCTTTTCCTGACGCATTCATGGCAGCACACACTGGGTTGTGACTCCGCCCCCACAACCTGACAGGATTGGTTAGCTATAAATCTGAAGGGGAGACACCCGGCATCATTCTCTTTTTTTATCCTCACCTGACTAGGATGTGGACGTACAGCTATGCCTCCTACCGCTATCGCCCCAGCAGGTTCAGCCTCTCCTGTTTGAAAGTCCCCCCTGTACAGTCTCTAAATGAGCTTTATGGGGGGATCCCCGCTCTGGTGATCTCAGGGGCTAAAATCCCGGCAAATTCCTGGCATCTACAAGCTCTAAATGTGCTTAGAATCCGGCAGTGGGTCTCCCTCTTAATCAGGTATTTTTTTGCCTCTGCATCTTGTGTAACTTTAAACATTCGTTTTTTGTCAGCTCTGCTGTTACCTTTTTGTTGCAGGCTTGCTGGGCTGTATTGTCCCACGGCCCCCCCCCCGCTCACCGCGTCCCCCTGTCCGCTCTGGGCATGTCTGCAGCATTCTGATGATGCTGCAGGTCTCCCTCGCCCTCATCCAAGATGGCGACGGGACGCGCGCGGCGCTACTGCGCATGCGCGATGACGTCATCAGCGCCGCGACGGCGGCGCCGAATTTAAAAAGGCAGAATTGTATTTTCCCTTTTTTCTGGCTTCTGCTCTGCCGTTTTCTCTGGGAATTTTTCCTCCAAGGTAAGCAGCTCCTCTCCCCTTCCAGGCTTCCTTCCTATTTATTCTACCCTTTCCTTTTATAATAACTCCTTTTTGCCTTCACCAGCTCCCATTCTGCTGCTGTCTACTTCTCCATGGAACCCACTGCCCTAGCAGATCACTTCCAGCAAACTAGGTATGGAGGTCATCAGTAGCGTAAGTACTGAAGAGACAAAAGAGAGCCGGCCACTGAACACTGCCCTTTTTTTGCAGTCCCATCAGGCCCAGAGACACAAGCCCACGACGCAGGGAAAGGTCCAGGCATGCGTCAACTAGGAGGTCCCACAGGAGTCGGTCAAGATCATCCTCCCGTTACCACCGATCAAGGCATAGCCGATCACGCCATAGCCGCTCCCGTCGCAGCCGGTCCCACCGCAGACGGTCTCCCTCAGCGCACCGTGAACATTACCATGCCCGTCCTGCAGCAAACGCTTGCTGGGTATGCGGTGCTACGGCAATGCCAGGGAAACTAGCCTGTCACTCCTGCTTCAATGAAGCAACAAAAGAAAGGGAGACGGATGCTGGAGTCGCTTCTGATCGCACAAGAGAACCTGCGCAGGAAGCAGCCTGGTCCATGACCCCTCTGGCCTGCGATGAACCCACCCCGGGGACTTCTTCAGCCTTCAGTCCGTATGCCCAGCAGGCAGGAACCTTTCTCGATCAAGAGGAGCATGACATGTTGTCAGGCTTTGATTTTGGCCTGGTCGAACCCTTTGCACGTTCGGTTAAGGAGGCCATAGGCTGGGAAGAACCTGTGGCGGAACCACCGAAGGTTGGAAAATACTTCCCAGAATTAAGGAGGGACCCTGAACTGTTCCCCTTCATTGAGGAATTGGAGGACCTCATCAAGGACGAATGGGAAAAACCAGATAAGGGGCCTGGTATGTCCAATAAACTCGCTAAGCTGTATCCTCTGAAGGAGTCTAAAATCTCTTCCCTCATCAACGCTCCCATCGTTGATTCATCCCTAATGCGGCTCGCCAGGCATGTCACCCTGCCTATAGAAGACGCAGTCTCGTTCCGAGACGTTCTCGATCGCAAGATCGACTTGGAGCTAAAGAAAGCATACTCGTCGGCAGGGGGTGCTTGCAGACCAGCTATTACCACTGCGGCTGTTGCCAGAGCCATTTCCACATGGGCAGCCCAGGCGGAGAAGGCCCTCCAAGAAGGTACGGACCAGGGGAAGGTGATATCCTCCTTACAGGAAATCAGACTGGCAGGCGATTTTGTGGCAGGAGCTTCAGTAGACGCCATTCGCTCCTCGGCTAGATCCATGCTAGCCTCTGTGATGGCCCGCAGAGCCCTATGGCTGAAACCCTGGGTCGCTGACACAGCATCAAAGTCCAATTGGTGCAAGATACCATACGATGGCACAAACTTATTCGGCGCTAAGTTAGACTCGGCGATCTCCAAGGTCACTGGAGGGAAGTCAGGGCTTATCCCCTCGGACAGGAGGCCCAAGCCTCAGAAGGGTCCCCCCTTCAGGCGTAACCTTCCTGACAGATACAGAGAGGCCAGAACCTATCGACCCAACAGGGACTTTAGGAGAGATTGGAGAAGCTGGAAGAATACTCGCCCTCCCTTTGCAAGGGCTCAGAATACCAAGGCCACCGCAGGTGACCAGCCAAAGTCCTTTTGAGGTTTTGCCTGCCCACCCAGCTCAGGTGGGCGCCAGGCTCAGGGCTTTTACACAAGTTTGGTCAGAGCACATAAAGGACCCATGGACTCTTTCCACGATCGATCAGGGTCACAAGTGGAGCTTTATGGGGACATTACCTCTCACCGTCTTCCAACCCACCAAAATTCCGTCTTCTCTGGACAAGAGGAAGCTTCTCCTTCAATATGTTTCAGAACTTATCTTGAAGGGAGCAGTCGTGGAAGTCCCTTCGCACCAAAGAGGCAGGGGTTTTTATTCCCCTCTATTTTTGGTCCGAAAGAAATCAGGGGACCTTCGACCCGTTCTGGACCTCAAGCGACTCAACAGGAGAATTCAGATAGAAGCTTTCAAAATGGAAAGTCTCCAGTCTATTCTTCTGGCAGTGAATCTAGAAGATTGGATGCTGTCGGTGGATCTTTCCGACGCCTACCTTCACGTGCCGATTCATCCTGCTTTCCAGAAGTTTCTTCGCTTTTCCATCAGCCATCATCACTTTCAATTCCGTTGCCTACCGTTCGGCATCTCTTCGGCACCCAGGACGTTCACAAAAGTCCTCCTACCTCTCATAGCACTCCTCAGGGAGAGGGGGCTCCGGGTGCATCACTATCTGGACGATATCCTGCTTTTAGCAGCGAGTCAGGAGACTCTGCTCCTCCAACGGGAGATCCTGATCTCTACCCTTCAGACTTTCGGCTGGCTGATAAATTGGCGGAAGAGCAGCCTACAACCTTCACAAGTAATGATATTCCTGGGAGCAGAGTTGGACACCAAACGGAACAGGGTACAGCTGCCCCTAGAGAAGGTGGAGCCTCTAGTTCGGAAGGTACGGAATCTACTGTCCTCCCAATTTGCGTCAGCCAGAAACTGCCTCAGTGTGCTAGGCTCAATGTCATCGACTATTCCCATGATACAGTGGTCCCAATGGAACATGAGAACCTTCCAGAACACCTTCCTAAGGCAATGGGACGGAGTTTCAATGCACCAACGCATCAGGATCCCCAGTCGAGTGAAGCTCACTCTTTTGTGGTGGACACATCCTCCCAACCTCAGGAGGTCCAGACCTATAACTCCTCCGAGTCCGGAGATCGTTACATCGGATGCCAGCGAGAAGGGCTGGGGGGCTCACTACCGGGACCAGACAGCCCAGGGACCATGGCACTTCCCTGCCAGGGGCACAGTTTCGAACATACTAGAGCTCCGAGCCGCGTTCCAGGCACTCTTAGCCTTCGCGCCTCTGTTGCAGGGGAAGACCGTTCTAATCCGGATGGACAACAAGGTGGCGGTAGCTTATGTCCAGAGACAGGGCGGTACCCGAAGCCACACTCTACTAGAGGAGGTTCACCCCATAATGGAATGGGCACAGGCTCACCTGTTGGGCCTGAGAGCAGTTTACGTTCCAGCGGCACAGAACACGTTAGCCGACTTCCTGAGCAGGGAACTTTGCTCAAACAACGAGTGGTCCCTGAACCTCCGGGAATTCTCCATTCTGACGGAGACATGGGGGACCCCAGAGATCGACCTGGCAGCAACACCAGCGAATGCCAAATGCGCAAGGTTTCTTTCCAGGGCACCCTTTCCGACAGCGGAGGGGACAGACTGCCTTCTTCATCCATGGAACTTCAATCTGGGATACATCTTTCCCCCAACTCCCTTGATAGCAAGGTTTCTATCCCGGCTCCGAGGGTCATCGGTCACAGTGATCGCGATAATACCATTCTGGCCAAGGAGACCGTGGTTTACGACTCTCCTGCAGCTCAATACCCGACCTCCAATCCACCTACCGGTCTCAGCAGATCTCCTTCACCAAGGTCAGCTCCTCCATCCGGCTCCAGACAGACTCCACTTGACAGCCTGGAGGTTGAGAGGGCTAGACTTAGGGAGCAGGGATGTTCCCAGGCAGTTATAGCAACCTTAATGCAGGCCAGGAAGGTCACCACGAACACTGTCTACACCAGAGTTTGGGAAAGATTCGCCCACTTGGCGCAAACCAAAGGTTGGAATCACGCCTCTCCGGATCCTTACCAAGTCCTGGAATTCCTGCAGACGGGAATTGACAAAGGCCTGAGCTCAAGCACCCTGAAGGTGCAGATCTCCGCTCTGTCTGCCAAAACGGGCACTAGATGGGCCCTGCACCCCTTAATAGTTCAGTTCATGAAAGCATGCATTAAAATCAGACCGCCCAGGAGACCGTCCTTTCCGGCTTGGGATCTCTCAGTGGTTCTGGAGGGGCTGTCCAATCCGCCCTTCTTTCCACTCAACTCAATCTCCTTATGGGACCTGACCCTAAAATTGTCCTTCCTCATTGCCATTGCTTCGGCTAGGAGGGTGTCGGAGTTACAAGCTCTCATGTCAAAGGAGCCATACTTAGTTTTCCTGCCCGACAGGGTGGTACTGAGACCTTCGGATCGCTTCCTCCCCAAGGTTACTTCGGCCTTCCATTATGGCCAGGATATCGTCTTGCCATGCCTCTCTAACGAAGATGGTGATCCACATGCCTTGGACATTAAGTCTGTGATTTCCAACTACCTATCGGCCACTACCCACCTGCGGTCAACAGACTCCCTACTGATCATACCTCACGGAGCCCGACGAGGCCAGGCAGCCACCTCTCGGACCATCGCCTCTTGGCTAGTTAAGGCCATCGAGAAAGCATATTCCACTCAACGGCTGGAGATCCCAGAGGGCATCAAAGCGCATTCAACCAGGGCAGTGGCTACCTCTTGGGCAGCATATTGTGGAGTATCTTCGGAGACCATCTGCACAGCAGCAACCTGGTCTTCCAGGCATACCTTTATCACCCACTACAGGGTTGACGCCGCTCTGTTGGCGACTTCTGAATTTGGCAGATCTATCTTCAGGGCCAATTCTTCGGCTCTATAAGAAATAAAATACTTTTGCATTGAACCCGCCCGACTAGCGAGTTATTTCCCAGTGTGTGCTGCCATGAATGCGTCAGGAAAACGGAAAATTGTATACTCACCTTTCCGTAATTTTCCTTTCCTGACGCATCTTCATGGCAGCACACAGCTGCCCACCCTGTTGTTCAATGATGATGATATTTACGGAGAATGATGCCGGGTGTCTCCCCTTCAGATTTATAGCTAACCAATCCTGTCAGGTTGTGGGGGCGGAGTCACAACCCAGTGTGTGCTGCCATGAAGATGCGTCAGGAAAGGAAAATTACGGAAAGGTGAGTATACAATTTTCCGTTTTTTGGCTGAAGGGGTGCAAAGTTAATCCCCACGGGCTCCCCAGGCTAAATCTCCATCAAGCTGGTCACCAATATCTCAAAGGTTAATCCTTTATTTGCAGTGTTTTTGTTTTTTATGTGTTTGAAATTCATATAATTACATCTGTACTTTAAAAGTTATACATAAAGGGCCCGATTCAGATACATTGGCGCGTATTTACGCCAGCGTATCGCATCTTATTTCCGCTACGCCAGACCAGAGCGGAGAGGCATGTACTGTAGTCAGAAAGATATTACTCACCAAGATGCACCAGCGGAACGTATTTTCGACGGCGTAAGGCGGCGTAAGTGTAAGTGGGCGTCACCCCATGCAAATGATGGTCCGACCATGTGCGCTGTGACGACGACGGATTGTCTGCCCCCATCTGCGCATGCGCACAACTGCGCCCGGCGTAACCAGTAAGATACGCCGGCCCACTGCCTACGCCCAGTGCATAAATACGCCCAGACATGCGCCCGTCAAGTGCAAAAGTACACAAGCATTTCTTTTACTGCTAGTACTTTTGTATCTTGCTTTTTGTTGGAATTATGTCTGCACCAGAGATTTCCAGTGACCGGCGGATGACCAATTTTAGCCCTGAGGAGAAGGCTATTATCATTGATGGGCTCTCCCAACACGGCACCCGCCTCTATGGGCCACAGAGTGGCAACACTGGTAAGGCTGACAAAATCCGCATCTATGTGGAGATCACCACCGAGGTCAATGCCCTTGGCGTGGCGGCCAGGGAGCCAAAACACATCTGAAAAAATTACCTGCGGAGACTGGTGAAGGAGAAATTAGTGGCAATGAGGAAGCATGCCACTGGCACAGGTGGAGGACCAGCCACAAACATCTCCTTGACGCCAGAGCACATGGTCGTGGCCAGGTTTCTGGATAGCGAGCTGGTGGGGGGCCTGGAGGGCTTCGATTCAGGGGAACAGCCCAGGGGACAGGTAAGTGTGTTTTATCTTCTTTCTGGTGTGTAGCATGTGTGGGGGGGCAAGGGAACATGTGACAAGTGTGTGGGTCCACCAACATGTAAATGTTTTGTGTCATCCACAGATGTGCAGGAGGGAGCTGGGCCGTCATCGGCTGATGGGCAACCCACGCCATCCATGGTGGAGAGTGCCCCTACCTCACTACTTAAGGAAGTGGAGGAGGAGCACGTCGGGGTAGAGGAGGATGCGGTTTATCTAATGGAGGAGACCCCCATACCTGGACCCTCCCAAACCTCCCCCATGAGAGATAGCCCCTCAAGGGCCACAATCCCTATCAGGGATTCCCCCTCATGGGACACCATCCCCTCCAGGGATTCCCCCTCACGGGACACCATCCTCTCTAGGGATTCCCCCTCATGGGACACCATCCCCTCCAGGGATTCCCCCTCACGGGACACCATCCCCTCCAGGGATACCCCCTCACGGGACACCGTCCCCTCCAGTCGGCCCCAAGCCTCTCCGGCCCCTAGGAAGGCTACCAGGAAAACCCGAGGAGTCCCAGAGGAATTTGAGGACCATCTGGCAAGGGACCAGATGAGGCAGACCCGCCATATTGGGTCTCTTGCGGGTGATCTACACAGGGTTGCAGATAGCCTGGCCTCCTCGGCCGAGAGCCAGGCTGCCTGCACTGTGGCTGTGCAGGAGGCCATCACCCAGCAGGCTGGCCAGAATCGGGACATCAATGAGAGCCTGCAGGACGTGGTTGGCAACGGCGCAGCCCTTCTGTCCTGTATGGTGGACCTGCAGGCCACCACATCTGGCCTGGTCTCTGAGGTCCGGAGCCTGGCAGCTGCTGTCCGTGAGGAGGGGAGGCAGACACAGCGCCAACAGAGCAGCAATACCACCCGCCGGCTGCGGATGCAGGCTGCCACTAATTCCTATCTCCACCGGATAGCCGTGGCAATGGAGGGCAGCCAGGCAGGCAGGGAGAGACTGGGGGATGTTCCACCACCAGCCCCCCCAGCCCCCCCACCTGAGGCTCACCCCAGGCAACTGCGCCCCAGGAGCCTAGGGACAAGACGGAGCCCACGACAGGGCCGTTGATTTTTTTGAATAATTTCTTTTATACTCAGATTATGAGTTTTCTATTTTCTTTTATACTCAGATTATGAGTTTTATTTATTTTTAAATACCTGCACACGGGGAGTAGTGCAGGCTACAGTGTGACTGGTGTGTGAATGTGGGGGGGGGGTGACACTCCTGCCGGCAAAGGGGTGTCACCCTCAGTCGTTGGGGAGAAGTTATCCCCACGACACGTGTGAATGGTGTATGAATGTACAGCAACATAATTGGAGCCTTGGCGTGGCGTTGCTGCTCCGAAGTACCGTGCGGTGTACTTTGGCCTAATCCAATTTGATGAGGATGTGGGGTGTGTGCTAGGGACCACAGTGGTGTGCATGCATGCATTCTCCTTGTGCCATGATGAATGTGTGTGTTTAACGTGCAAAGAAGCCTATCACGAGGCATCTCCTGACTGCTCTTCCCTCAGCAGACGGGGGACCCTCGGGCACGGGGAGACTGTGTGGTTCGGGGGTCAGGTCATCACTGATGTCAATCTCCAGGCCCTTTCTCATGGCGTAGTTGTGTAGAATGCAACATGCACCGATGATCTGGCACACAAAGTTTGGGGAATACAACAGGGTACCCCCAGACTTATCCAGGCATCGGAAACGGGACTTCAGGAGGCCAAAAGGTGCGTTTCACCACTCCACGGGTACGTGCGTGTGCTTCAGTGTATCTTCTCTCTCCTGGGGTTTGGGGATTCCGGAATGGAGTCATGAGATGGGGTCCGCGTCACCTGGAAGGGAAAAGACAGGAGGATGTTAGTCGTGCATGTGCCCCTCGTGATGTCTGCATCATGGGGTCGGACAGTTATGCCTGACACCCATGTCACTCACCAACCAGCCAGCTGTCCCCATACACGTTCTGTTCAAATTCTGTTGGGATGTTGCTTTGACGGTATATGAAGCTGTCGTGGCTGGACCCCGGGTGTTTGGCACGGACGTGCCATATGAGGCATTGGGCATCAGCTATCGCCTGTACGTTGATGGAATGCCAATGCTTCCGTTTGCAGTATATGTGCTCTGTGTCACGGGGGGGGGGGGGCGTAGTGCCACATGGGTGCAATCAAGGGCCCCCACAGTGCGTGGGAATCTTGCAATTCTGTAGAAATCTGTCATTGCCTTCTGCCGCAGATGCTCCTGGGTGGTTTTGATGAAGTGGTGGGACATGCGTCTGAGGATTGCGGGGATAACCTGGTGCACACATCTGCTCATGGTGGATTGTGACAAACCAGCCACGACTCCACTTGTACGCTGAAAAGATCCACTGGCGAGGAAATGCAGTGTTGCCAGTACCTTAACCAGTGGCTGCACTGCATGTACGCGGTGTGTCTTGCTGGTGATGTCATCCTGCAGGGTTCTGGCTATTTCCAGGATGGCTTCAGGGCTAAATCTGAAGATGCGATACACCTCCAAATCACCCATGCCAAAGACGTCAATGCGCGTGCGGAATATCCTCTCCCGTGCCCTCCTACGTGCCCGTCGACGCAGTAGTGCTATGACCACGGCTGCCCCTGGCATGTTGGCATACAGATGTGTTGTCCAGCAAGTGTTGGTGCTCAGGTCGTCTGTAACGATGCTGCTGTAGCTGCTCTCCAGCTGACCTGTGCAACTCTGGTGCAAAGTTACCCCTGCTTTATGAGGGGTAACTTTCCGCCGGACTTTCCAGTCCACTGCGCGTAGCCTGCACCGGCCAAACGTACATTTCTGAATCGGCGTATCTCCCTCATTTGCATATTTGAATACAAAATCCATGGGCGCGCCAGATCCGTCCAGCGTAAATATGCGCCTACGCCACGCCGGCGTAGAAAACGCTAGTAGGAAGAAGCCTATTTTGAGGCGTATCTGGTTCTGTGGGTACGGCGCATAGATACGACGGCGCAAATTTACACTTACGCCGTGCATCTCGAGATACGCCGGCGTAAATGCTATCTGAATCTGGCCCAGATTGTGCTTTTCAAGATTATTCTCTTCAATCTCTCCTTTTCCCTCCACATGCTTTGCCACAGTGCGTAAAACAGGTTTCATTATGCTTTTGTTGGATTCATTTATTGAATGATTAAATTACAACTCTATTGCAATGTGTTACTGGTAGCTAGCTCTGCTTTAATTGTAAATCTCTTTAATTAGTACAGTAGGTGAACGCGATATTGTGTCAATCTCGCTCCCTTTCTCGGCGAGATTGACCACCTACGAGCCCCATCACGGGAGCCAGCGCCGAGCTGGCTTGCCGCGATGGAGACAGAGCCATCATAGAAGCGACGGGAGATCCGACTTGGATTCCCGCCAATTCTACACGTGTGCGGCGTTTGTTATGAATCCTGAGGGGGAAGTCCCCGCCGGATTTTAAATAAAAATCCGGGATAGGTTCCCCCCTCAGGAGCATACCGGGCCCTTAGGTCTGTTATGGGTTGTAGGGAGAGCCCCCCTACGCCGTTTTTTGACATGTGCAAGCCGCGCACATGTCATTGCAGCGAGGAAAGGCGACGTGTCAACATCGGGAGAAGGAGAGAAGTGAAGAACATGACGTCACAGCACGGAAGAAGAACTCACAGCACGTTAGGAGAAGAAGACGTACAGCACGGAAGAAGGCACCGGACAGCGAGAGGAAGAACCGGGGTGCGCCGAGTCGACAGCGGAGAGCGGCGAACATAGAAGGAGACCCCCGGAGAGTTGAGAAGACCCCCCGGATAGCGGAGAAGACCCGTCGGGATAGCGGAAGAAGAAGCCCCCCCGCCAAAGACGCCGGAGGAAACCCGCCGGGGGGTGGGGGCTTTTTTAAAAGCGACCCCCCCCGGCGGTGGAAGAGAACCAGACGGCGGCCCCCACCCACCCGAAGACGTCAAAGAAGAAGCCCCCCCTGGTAAACAGAGCTAATAAAGAAGACAGGGGGAGCCTCCGGAGCAGAAAAATAAATTATTTTAAAAACCCTTGTGTGGTGTGTTTATTAACTTTGACATTTTTCCTACAGGTGAATGGTTAGGGGTACGATGTACCCCATATCCATTCACTTAGGGTGGGGGGCCGGTATCTGGGGGCCCCCTTATTAAAGGGGGCTCCCAGATTCCGATAAGCCTCCCGCCCGCATACCCCGACAACCAACGGCCAGGGTTGTCGGGAAGGGGCCCTGTCCTCATCAACATGGGGACAGGGTGCTCTGAGGTGGGGGGGCCGCAGTGCGCCCCCCTGCCCCAGAGCACCCAACCCCCCCATGTTGAGGGCATGCAGCCTGGTACGGCTCAGGAGGGGGGGGGGGCACTCGCTCGTCCCCACTCCCTTCCTGGCCGGCCGGGTAGCGTGCTTTGGATACGGGTCTGGTATGGATTGTAGGGGGACCCCCTACGCCATTTTTTTGGCGTAGGGGGGCTCTCCTTACAACCCATAACAGACCTAAGGGCCCGGTATGCTCCTGAGGGGGGAACCCATGCCGGATTTTTATCTAAAATCCGGCGGGGGCTTCCCCCTCAGGATTCATAACAAACGCCGCACACGTGTAGAATTGGCGGGAATCCAAGTCGGATCTCCCGTCGCTTCTATGACGCGCTTGCTGGGATGTGCTGTCACTATTCCAGTGAGTGTGAGATGTCGGCGAGATCTCGGCACCATGTCGCCGAGAATCAGCGCGATGCTGTCGTGCTAAAAACACAATATCACAAACACCTACTGTATATAAAAAGCATTGCTGCTGTCAATAATATATTTGTGTATTATCATTACAGTATATATAAATAACTTTACAATCATAGACCCTGATGAAGCGGGTCAGCCTACAAAACGTGTAGGCCGTTTTTTCAGATTTCTCAACCAGGATAACACCCTGGATTACTCCACTGTAACATTGTTTTTAACATGTCTATTCCTTAATGTTTTAACTTTATAATGTGTATATGTTAAATAAAAACTTTGTATATTTTCTTTTTAAATCTCCTTGATTTGTGTATTTATTAAAACTCTATAGGGTACATGAAAAGTCCCACTCAATTTTGTTCTAATTTTTGCATATATCTTTTTGGGATGTTACCTATGTAGGGTTTGACTCATCCCACACCTCCCTCTGGCACTCCTTTACTACAGGCTATACATATAGTTTTTTGTTTTACGAGGGTAAACATAGCACTGTGGAGCCCCCCCCCAACTGCCCAGGCTACATGGGGAACAGCAGTAAGATTGTTTGTGACTTGGTGTCGCCCTTATTCAGAAAGGGGTACCACTTGTACGTAGACATTAATTACACACACGTGCCACTTTTTAGTCACCTTTTTGATTGTGGAATTGGCGCATGTGGCACCGTGCAATCTAATTGCTGGGGCTTCCAAAAACGGCTTGTAGATTCCCGACTTAGATGGGGGAGAGAGCCTGCTTTAAGTGTAATAATTTGCTCGTAGTGAAGTGGAGGGACACACGGAATGTTTTTGTTCTGTCCTCCCTTCACACAGATAAGACAGTCAAAATTCCAACGGCGACTGGAGTTGTTGTGAAGCCCCTCTGTGTCCACGAATACAACCTTAACATGGGAGGGGGGAACTTCAATGACCAGATGATGGCATCGTATCTAATTGCCCGTAAGGCCAGACGCTGGTATAAAAAAGTGTCTGTATACTTATTGCAATTGGCTCTGCTGAATGCTTATGTGCTATACAAAGCATTAGGATGAACTGGATCCTTCCTAGAATTCCAGGAAGAGATTATCACAGACTATATGTTTCCAGATGGGGCTGTACCCCAACTTCACAATGCAAATGCCGGTGGACCGGCTGCATGAGAGGCACTTTCTATAAGTCCCCCGAGGTACCTCTACCCAAACAACACCCCAAAGAAGATGTTGTGTCTGCAGAAAAGGCGGATGTAGGCATAACACCCGCTTTTATTGTCCCTCCTGTCTTGACCAACCTGGTCTCTGCATCGGTGACTGTTTCCGTTGCTACCATACACTATTTGAGTATCTGCATAGGGTACAGCACGGCACAGTCCTAGAGCACACTTACACAGGGTCTTGAAAGATGTTAGATGGCCATTTTGAGAGACCCTAACCTGGAGAGTTCAAAGTTATAATAAAAGTGTAAAAAACAAAACAAAGACAAAAATAGCTGTTGTTTTATTATTGTTCTCTCTCTATTGTGCTCCTCTGTTTTACTGTATTTATGATATGCTGTAATGTTTTTTTTGTACTGTGTTTTATTGTGCTTACTTTGCAGGTATAGTATGTCCTACTGTTATATTGTATGGTTACTTTGTTTTATTGTTAACTAGTATTTGCTTTGCAGCTACACCATTTAGCTGCAGCACAGGTTTACCTATTCTGACAGTAACAGGGTTTGTTCCAATGATACGGAAAGCCGTGACTCCAGCGCTGAAGGAGGTGATTTCACCACCACAGTTAAAAAAAAAGAGCATATATGTTGAAGCATAGGGACAGGGGTGAAGGGGCATATCATTTTTACTCTTTTTTTGGCACAGATTTCAATAAAAAAAATGTTTTATTGAGTTATTTTATTTTAGTGTTTGTTTTTAATTGTTTAGTTTATTGATACCATTGCTACAAGCTGCAGCACTGATTTATTTATTTTGACAGCAACAGGATTTGCTCTCACTATACAAAAATCAGCGACTCCAGTGCTGTAGGAGGTGAGTGAGTGAATAACTGGTATAGTGCTACAAATGCGAACTGAATCGCCTCAAGGGGATTTAACTTTAAGTGGTTATACCAGAATGATGCCTGCAGGTTTAGGTATCATCTTGGCATCAATCTTTTCAGCCTGCGGTCGGCTTTCATGTAAAAGCAATCGTAGTGGCTAATTAGCCACCAGAAAACCCAAGAATGCAGCCGGTGGTTCCACCAGCTAACCATAGAGCACCAATCATGTCTATGGCCTAAGAAACCGAAAGCTATGAGCATTTCATGACTTTGGTTTTGCCGTATATAAATAGCGCCATTGGGAAATTGGGAAAGCATCTTATCACACTGATCTTGGTGTGGTCAGATGCTTTAAGGACTGGAAATTACCCAAAATGTGTAATTTTCTTTCTTAATGATAATGGTATGCAGGACAAATAGAGAGGGTGAATCTAAAAGTGACAGGTGCTCTAATGCCTCTCCACTCTGTAAAAAAAAGTTTAGGTTATACTTTCATGTTCAGTCCCACTGTATATTATGAGGTACACTCACCTGGCCCTTGGACCTGAGTGTTCTGAAGTAGGAAGACGTTATGCTGCTTCTTACCGCCTTTCTCACCTAAGAACAAATGTAGAAAGAATAATTATACATCCAGAGTAGTAAACATGTAATATGATCCATAAATGATCTGTTCAGAGATGGAGGAACTTAGGCTGGCCATACAATTTTCTTGTTCAATTTCCTTTAGATTTACCTTTAACTATGTAATACAAGGACCTACCTAATTGCATGCATTTTGAAAGTGTTTAGCCTTGACCTCATATTATGTGGTTTTGGTAAATATAAAGGAAAATTTAACAAAATTGTAAAATGTATGGCCAGCCTTAGAATGCTATAAAAATCTGTAATGCTGGACAATTTGCTGGGTAATACTGCTACTGGACCCTGGAATTCATAAAGTCTGGCACAGACAGATTTTGTAAAAGTGTCTCTCATGTGTTTTTAAAGTGGTGCAGAATGCTCCAAATCCACGTACCTGTCTAGAACTTGTACTTGAATTTGGTGCATGCTAAAAATGCACGAGACACTTTTGCAAAATCTGTCTGCGCCAGTTTCTCTCTATATGCCAAAAGAGAGTTGGTCTTAATTAGATCCACTTTCATAACATAGGAACTGTCTGTATTTTATTTTAAATTTGGTGCATTCAATGCATCACAATTTAGAATTGTGCATTCAATGCCTTTTTTTCCTCTCTCTTTTTATCTTACATTTTGTCATTTTTACTTTTTGGTGTATTGTTGGCTCAACAGTAGGCCTTTGTCCTCGTTTTAAGGTTAATTGTAAGGTTTCAGTCATGACAAACTACCTCAGGAGATTTTTCCTTTGATGTCTGAATAGAGACACAACTTTACTGATGGGTACTATAGAGGTTACATTTGGTCGATCACATTACTGTAGTTTGTCATACCTACTTGTGAACGGTTTATGGGATCATAGCAAAACCTTTACCATCTTTTATCTACAACTGTCATAAAAAAATAAAATTATTTTATTATGTACTGTTTATGTTGACAGTTTTATTTTGTACTGCTGTGTGCTACCCAACAATATCCTATCTTGTTACTCGAAACTTTAATAAACAGATTGATACAGGAAAGGGATAGGACAGTAAAACTGGGGAAGAGGGAGCTAGATGATCCTTTTAGGTTGACTGTGTCTTATTTAGTGCAACTTCTAATGCAAACTATAGGATGCTCTTGGTGTGCAGTTAAATCAGAGTAGGCAATTTCAGAACAGGGGAGGAGCCTCCACAACTCTACAAGACTGAGGGAAGGATGAAGTTTCATTTTAGTTTTTGAGTTTAAACACACTTTAGCTTAGTTGCTAATAGAAAGCACTAAACTTGTCTATGAAGATAACACCTTACTTCTATAGTGGTACGGGGAAGACTCATCCCATAACCCCCGATGATGTTACACGCAAAATTCTTAATCACATTAAACAAGGGCTCCCGCTATGTGGGGAATGCTGTTGCTCTACTACCAGTGAACAGTGGCAGCCGGTGCTCCATTTATTTTGGGGGGTGACAAACAAAACAACCTGCCAACACCCCTGTTTGGTCCGTATATCAGTCAAAATCTCCCAACCCCACCCCCGTCAATCGGTCGATCGACAAACCTTCACCCCCCCTCGCTCGCCTGTCCGCCCACCAGCCCCACACTTAACCCATCTAGGCTTCCCCCTACGTCTCATCCTTGGCGGCTTCCCCACTGTGTCTCCTCGGTGACTCACTTCCTGATTGGCCGGAAGGAGAAGTAAGAAGACAATACCAAATATTGTCACACAACTGGGTGGGCTCAGGGTGCAGTGCTCTGTGCCTCGAGTCTACCCTTTTTGAAGCCAATTAGAGCCTCATGCTCTAATCATGTGCTTAAAAAAACAAAAAACATTGAAATCCATGCATTGGCGTGCCCTGCATGTAGATTAGGGGCCGGGCGCATAGATTAGGGTGGTGACTGCTGTGGGGTCTTTTGAGTCATGTTTTACTAGCTAATATGGTGTAAATACATTACAAATGATAAGGGGACATTGGTTGTGCACAGAATAGGGACAAGTTTGGGAGGGAATAATGGCAAAATGAACTAGAACAAAATAATTTTCTTATACGTTGTGGTATTCATAGTTATATTATTAGAATAATATAGCGGTGTCCTGATCAAGAAAACTGATCTGACTGGACTCCTTTGGGGTCAAGAAGGATCCCCCCCCCATGTAGCAACATTGGCAATAGTTGTCCAGAAGACTCTGTTTTGCTTGGAGCTGTGAAGGGTTAAACTCGATGGATATGAGTCTTTCTTCAACCTATGTGTAGCGCCTGTGTACTTTCAGTACAGGCCGGGGCGCACGTGCTACGCGGAGTTCCGGACTCTGGGCCCTCATGGCCCGGAGCAACTAAAGCTGCAAGGGGGCCCCAGTAACTTACTGGGTCCCCACATTCTATGAGGAAGATCCCAAGCGAGTTATGCTGTTCGGTGGGGAGTCTGTCTGAGGTGAGCCCGGAGGCAGGTGATTCAACAGGGCTTAGACGATCCATCGGGGATCTGGGTGGTCGGACACTGAGAAGTTGAATGCTGCAACTTATCAGCCGGTGACCCCCAAAACTATGAAGCCTACCTGAGGGAGATTCAGGCAAATTACGTTCAGTGAGAGGATTCGCTCTATTGTCCACGCTCCTGAGGGAAGGGCCTGTGGCAGAGGTCCCACTCTTAATTCTATTTCTATTTGAGCCAAGTTAGTGGCAGAGACTTGAAAAGAGACAGGACACTATGGTGGAGAGAATGTGGCTGCTCACCCCGATAAAAATGATGAAAAGAATTTTCCCAAATGGGGTTATTGCGCAGCTCAAAAGGAGAGAGGTAATACCATGTAATAAAAAAGTTGTATTTATTCACATGTTAAAAAATTGGACAAAAGTGGACAAAAATTGGGTAGCATAAATGGATGGAGCATGAGTTGTATCAAGTACACAAACAGCGTTTACATAAATGTATAAGAAGCAGTGCACAAACAATGTTTATACAGTCAAAAATGTGCATTGTAGTAAAAACAATCTAACGAACGTTTCGACCTTTGGAGGTCTTCTTCAGAGAGTTTGTGTGGCTGGAAAGGAACATATAGTGGTTAGACATCTCATGATCATAATTTAGATAATAAGAGGTACATTGTTGGTTTTACAAAAAGCCCTTTGGCTAGAGGAGCAGTGTGCAAAAGGATGCAATGAAAGCAAAAAATTAAAAAATTAAGCAAATTCGTGTGCAACATTGCAAACAAAAGTATATTGAATACATTTTTTAACTTTTAATTTTTAATTTTTAATTATTAATTCCTTTACCTTGATGATGTGTCTCAATGATGTGCTGCAGTCAAAGCGGCAGCATCAGGCGGTCTAATAAGGATAGCTTCCATCCCAGGCAGAAAAAACAGCTGTCCACATACTGTGAAACACCCCGCTCAACACCACAAGAGGTCACCCCCAAAAATTATGGGGCCAAGATGGAATGACCATATAGAAACCAGGAGGGGTAGGGGAACGTCGTGGAACGAGGAGGTTTAATAAAGAAGCCTGTAAACAGAATAGTAAAATTGATATTCTGGATGTCTACATACATATGTAGTCGGCACGAGTTATTAAAAAGTTATTGGGGCTCTGAGGTGAGAAGTGACGGTAAATGTAGATAACCGTCACAGGCTATAATGAAAAGAGGTGCTCAAGAGTACTAAGATAAGATAATAATCTCTAGAATACGGAAACAAGAGTCTCCCCAGAGACAAAAGGAGAATAAAGAAAAGCATAAAAGGGAAAGGGAAAGAGAAAAAAAGGTAAAGGGGAAGAAAAGAATATATATATATATATATATATATATATATATATATATATATATATATATATATATATATATATATATATATATATATATATATATATAAAAATATATATATATATAAAGAAAAGAAAAAATGAATAAAGAAAATGAAAGCAAGATGGAAAGAACGCAAAGGAAAAATAGGGTAGAGGTAGGAAAGAAAAAAAGACAAAGGAGAAAGTAGATGTGAGCAGAAGAACCATAGAAAAAAAATAAAAACTAAAAAAAAAAATAGAAACAGAAAGGGAGAAAAGAGAAAGGAAGAAAAAATTAAGCATGAGAAAGAGATAGTTTACAAATGTGAAAGAAATGTGTGGTGAAAGAGTGGGAGTGTTAGTATGTGGAGAACAGTGAGGAGGAGTGAAGGAAATGGGGGTGATGGGAGTAGATTGGAGTGACGTGAGAGGAGAGGTGAGAGGTAGTGAAAAGGAATGAAAAAACAGTGGAGATGACGGTGAATAAATGAAGTGATTGACCTAGGGAGGCACAAATAAACATGCATCAGCCGCAAGAATGCGGAGGTGAGAATTAGCTGATAGGGAAACACAAATGTAAAACAAAGAGACGGGGGAAAGGAAAATGAGAAGGACAAGGAGGGGAAATGAAAAAGTGAGGGGTGAAGGTGCAGAAACAAGAAGTGAACAGTAGGCAACGGTGTGGGGAAATGGACTGGGGAAAGAGGAGAATGGGGGGTGATGGTGCAGAAAGAGAATTATATAAACTGAAGCAAAAAGAAGGATGGGAATGGAGACAAGTGAAGACACATGGGAAACGGAAAATGCAGGATATATTGAAGTAAGGGCAGCTGGGCAACATAAGACAGTGAATGGCAAACACCTGATGATAAAAACGCATCAAGGATAAGGGTGAGTGGGGGGGGGGAGAGCTGTACCTTTCAATTGTAGAGATTCAGTTGGGAATTAAAAGAAATTAGAAGACTTCCTGAGCAGAGATCACTGGTGTCAGATACAAATGCTGCTGGGATATAAATAGCAGCAGCAAGCAGACAAGGTGATTCCTTCTAAAATATAAGAGTAAAAAGGGTCATTTTTGGAATGAAGCCAGAGAAGCCAAAATGTTTGGCCAGAAAAAAGATGTAGAAAATAAAACTCACCTATAGCATAGAGGCCACCAATATGCTAGTAGTTGGAAGTACCAAGCAAGATCCTTCCAAACCAGCAGGTAAGGCCAGAATAAATAGAGTGCATCTAGCCTAATTGTAGGGAATGGAGAAACAAGTACCACCTGTGGAGAGGGGAGGGGGGGAAAGAACGAGTACCACCTGAGGGGGCTGCGGTCGATCCGCCCCTCTGCCTAATCAAGCACAACGTTCCCCACCCACTCTGGTGGGTCAGGGTCCCAAAGACGTACCTGGTAAAACCAGGTGCATGGCGGCGGTGGTCTCCTCGGCGTGTACGCACGCCAGCGTCGTCGGCTTACAGCCGCCGCCCCCACCATCCCATGTGAGGATGTGACGTCACCGCGTGCGCGCGGACCCGCCACGCACGCGCGGTGCACGCCACTGGGTGTGAGAGCGGTGCGTACCTGCCACCAGCAGGGGGAGAATGCGCTCCCCACACGCGGCGGCCGTGCACTGTCGCCATCATGTGGGGAAATGCTATAGCGCAACGAATTGCGCTATTGTCTCACCCTGCTGGGCGGTGGACGGGACGCCCACATGAGTGGCAGCTGCCACAACCTGGGGAAAGGAGGGGAGCATCCTGGACCAGCCAAACAAAGAGACATGTCATAGGGAAAAGGGGAGAGGGAATACTCCAGGAAAAAGGAATTACTTATAAATAGATTTCAGAAACATGAGAGCAAACACATATATAGTCCTAAGAATATATACAGTTCCATATTTTAATACACATAATTACAGAAACACTGGTGACCCTATCACAACATACATGTATATTCTAAACATAATTGACATCCCATACTTGTCCTTATGTACATGTGTACTACAGGTATATTCCAAATTAATTAAAGTATTATTCTAAAAAAGCATGAAATAACAAGGTGACAGATAGCAAACGGCGGACAAAGAGCATAGGTCACATGGGCACATGGCAGTCACCCTGTGTCCATAGCTCAGGATTTGAAGAAAAAAAAAAGATTTAAATGCTTAAACCAAAAGTTAATTTATAATTTTTAATTTTTGAAGGAGTCTGGAAGTTGGAGTGATCCAACTTGTCCAGTTGATATTTGAAATAGTGCTGATACTACAGCCAAACAAAGAAATTCCAGCACGCATACTGAGCATAAATCAAACAAAAGATGGATATGAAAGATTTTCCCAGGGGATTGGGGGAAAGACCGCATATGTGTGGTGTTTACTGCGTCTTCCAGGATACAAATGCCTTAAGGAAAGGGGCAAAAGAGACTGATTCATTAAGCCCTGGCAGAGTGGTAGCCTGCAATCGAAAAATCCATCGCTGCTCATGTTGCAGCAAGGTTTTGTTCCAATCTCCGCCCCTATCAGGAATATGGATTCTGTAGAGAGCAGTAAAGGTAACCTTAGGTACTGTATAATTATGTTGAAAGACTGCATGTCTCCCAATGGGGAGATGGAAGTTGCCTATTTGCATGCTATAGGTATGTTTGGCTATCCTTCGCCAGAACTCCTGTTTTGTCTTACCGACATAGAAAGCACCGCATTCGCATTCCATAAGGTAGACAATGCCCTGAGTTTGACAGTTGGAAAAATGTAAGGGTTTAAAAATATCCCCATTTGGGAGTCGAAAGGTCTTCGCCTTTTTGATGAGTGGGCAATGTGAGCAATGGCCACAAGGGAAAGTACCCAGGATGGGGCAATGTTTAGTCTTTTTGACAGCATCCCTGTATTCACTTTGTACCAGACGATCTTACCCTTTTTTCTCTTTCCCTTTCCCTTTTATGCTTTTCTTTATTCTCCTTTTGTCTCTGGGGAGACTCTTGTTTCCGTATTCTAGAGATTATTATCTTATCTTAGTACTCTTGAGCACCTCTTTTCATTATAGCCTGTGACGGTTATCTACATTTACCGTCACTTCTCACCTCAGAGCCCCAATAACTTTTTAATAACTCGTGCCGACTACATATGTATGTAGACATCCAGAATATCAATTTTACTATTCTGTTTACAGGCTTCTTTATTAAACCTCCTCGTTCCACCGACGTTCCCCTACCCCTCCTGGTTTCTATATGGTCATTCCATCTTGGCCCCATAATTTTTGGGGGTGACCTCTTGTGGTGTTGAGCGGGGTGTTTCACAGTATGTGGACAGCTGTTTTTTCTGCCTGGGATGGAAGCTATCCTTATTAGACCGCCTGATGCTGCCGCTTTGACTGCAGCACATCATTGAGACACATCATCAAGGTAAAGGAATTAATAATTAAAAATTAAAAGTTAAAAAATGTATTCAATATACTTTTGTTTGCAATGTTGCACACAAATTTGCTTAATTTTTTGCTTTCATTGTATCCTTTTGCACACTGCTCCTCTAGCCAAAGGGCTTTTTGTAAAACCAACAATGTACCTCTTATTACCTAAATTATGATCATGAGATGTCTAACCACTATATGTTCCTTTCCAGCCACACAAACTCTCTGAAGAAGACCTCCAAAGGTCGAAACGTTCGTTAGATTGTTTTTACTACAATGCACATTTTTGACTGTATAAACATTGTTTGTGCACTGCTTCTTATACATTTATGTAAACGCTGTTTGTGTACTTGATACAACTCATGCTCCATCCATTTATGCTACCCAATTTTTGTCCACTTTTGTCCAATTTTTTAACATGTGAATAAATACAACTTTTTTATTACATGGTATTACCTCTCTCCTTTTGAGCTGCGCAATAACCCCATTTGGGAAAATTATTTTCATCGTGGCAGAGACTTGTTCCTTCTCAACAGTTCTGAGTGACACCCTGGCTGCCAGGTCTGTGTGAGAGGCCTGTCCAGGTGCATTATACCTACTCCGGCTGGAGTGGCGACGAAGCAAGAGTTACCGTTAGCAGCAGGATTGCTTCTGTTTATCCTTAGGCCTGAATCTGCAACTCTCCTTTCACCCAACTTCTCTATCTACCTCAAGTTAACTGTTTGCCATGTTGGGCAAGTAATAAAAGCACAGAAAACGTCACCCCTGCTGTTTGGACATTCCGTCATTGCTCTCATCATTGCTTTCATCATCCCTAGACACATCACAGAGGTAACCAGGGCTCAAGTCCTGCGGGAACGCGTGGGAACGGAGTTCCTGCACTTTTTTCACAGCAGGAACTCAGTTCCCTTTGCAGGACTAGAGCAGCCGAGCCGCCCGAGCCAATCCTTCACTAAGCGGCGATGGCCAGCTCGAGTCACTGTCAGGGGCAGGCAAACCTTCTTTCTAAATCCTGCGATAACTCGCGGCAGACCTCCGCAATGTCTCCTGGGAACAATGACAAAAGCTCCCAGGAGACATTGCGGCATCGAGAAAGTGACGGAATAACCGCACACTACCCGATGAATCCATATACAGGAAGCGGCCAGTAACATAAAGGATTACTAAGGTACAGTGGATCGAAAAAAAACAAACAAAACATGCGGTTTAGTAATTATGCATATGAGCGTATCAAATTTTTTTGGTGGGGGAGTGGATCTTGGGTGGGAGTTCCCACACTTTTTTCCCCAGGACTTGACCCCTGGAGGTAACCCAACATGCCGTCCCAATCTAACCAGCGGCTCCTGCGGGGGTAGCGCTACATATGCCACTACGCCAAAATGATTGTGTTTTTTCTCCCACGGTGTGTAGGCCGGGGTGTCTAATGGGCAGCTAAAATCAGCCAAATCCAGTGATATTCTATGACCAGAATTACACTTGATGCTTATGGCAGGTCTTATCATGTTCCTTATTATAAGTTGCTACCTACCTTTTGGTCCAGCAGCACAGTTGATATCAAAATGAACAAACCCTGGATAAAAAAAAAACAAAGCATATGTTAGAGTTCTGGGTTATTATAATCATGTATATTACTACAGATATATGTAAAGACAGCTTGGCTTGTAAGGGGAGGAGGTAGTAGGTGGTTGGCGCTTCCTCCATGTTCCCCTCCTCATTGGGTGCCAAGTGTGGGTCATATAGGAGGCCTTTGCTTGAACAGACAACTGAACTCTAAGGCCTCGTACACACGGACGGACTGTCCGCTGAAAAAGGTCCGCCGGACCGTTTTCAGCGGACATGTCCGCCCGGAGATTTCTGTCTGATGGTTGTACACACCATCAGACAGAAATCCGAGCGTACACGATACGCGGTGACGTGGCCGCGCCATCGCCGTGACGATTATGCGGCGACGTGCGCGGCCCTGGAAGGTCAATGCTTCCATGCATGCGTCGAATCACTTTGACGCATGCGAGGGATGGTGGCCGAGCGGACATGTACGGTGAGTCTGTACAGACGACTGAACATGTCCGAAGGACAGGCTTCCAGCGGACATGTTTCTTAGCATGCTAAGAAATTTTTGTCCGCTGGAAAACGGTCGGCTGGACAAATGTCCGCTGGAAACCTGTCCGGTCGGCCGTACACACGACCGAACATGTCTGCTGAAACTGGTCCGCGGTCCGCGGATACCCCCAGGGACGGCGCATGCGCAGTTAAAAATTTTTTTTTGTTTACATCGGGTCACGACGTATTAACATAAAACACGCCCCCATCACTCCTATTTGAATATACAGATACACTACGCCGCCGTAACTTACGGCGCAAATTTATTGAGGATTTGAAACAAAGTCAAGTAAGTTACAGCGGCGTAGTGTATCTTAGATACGCTACGCCCGGCGCAATAATGCGCCATTGTACGAGGATCTACCCCATACTCTCTTGGTGTTAATAAGCACCACCATTGTTACTGTTGCATTTAGTAGGGAGATGCAGAGCCAATGCCCCCTCCACTTGTCCAGAGTATCAATGCTACCTCAGTCCCAGTAATGGTATGGGGGTCAACCTAGCATGGACTCCATAAGTGAACTTCACTTAACTCTTTCTCTTCTGTATCTGTGCACCGGCTGAGGACGTCTGTGGTGCTGATCTGCTCCCATTGCTATGGGAGATGGCCCACTCATAGAGAGACTGTCTACGACAACTCCTGCAAGAGGCTATCCCATCTGTCACAGCAAAATAATACCAGCAAATGAAATCTATATTTTTGTGAGAAAAATGCTTTACATTTCATTTGGGTACAGCCTTGCATGACCATGCAACTGTCAGTTAAAGTAGCACAAAAAAATGGCCTGATCATGAAGTGCTTAAACATCCTTTTTTTCCCCAAATGTCAGTTTTGCTGTCATAGGTTGTATAAGCCATACAAATGTGCCACTTCACAGGCAGGTTAAGGGTATCCCCCTATTATGCTATTTAAAGTGGAGTTCCACACAAAAATGGAACTTCCACTTTTTGGAACCCTCCCCCCTCCAGGGTCACATTTGCCACCATTCAAGGGAGAGGGGGAACAGATACCTGTCTAATACAGGTATTTGCTCCCACTTCCTAGCATAGATCACCTCGGTGATCTACGACACTTCCGGCTCTTACTATGTACCCCTGCTGTCTTCTGGGAGACACACAGCTCCCAGAGCACAGCGGGGGACCAGTGAAGACGCGCAGCACGTTTCGCGCATGCGCAGTTGGGAACCGGGAAGTGAATCTGCAATGCTTCACTTCCTGATTCCCTTACAGATTATGGTGGTGGCAGCAGGCGATCCTCGAGCAACAGGTCAGCCTCGGCTGCCGACATTGCAGGCACCCTGTATAGGTAGGTGTCCATATATTAAAAGTCAGCAGCTGCAGTATTTGTAGCTACTGGCTTTTAATATTTTTTTTTTTTTAGTTTAAGCTTTTAGTTTTTTAGCTTTAAAGGAATATTTTACATTTCTTAAGTTTTGCTTTAGGTATTATAAATATTCCTCCACACACACCTACAGTAACAGCATTTTTTTTTTTTTGCTTTATTATATGTTTTCAGGGAAGTACCAAGCCCCCCATGACTTTCTTTGACAATCAATTGCCTATTAGCCTAGAAAGGGACCAAAACTTGGCTATTAGAAGCATGCATTGCCAATTGATTGTCGATGATGCTTGCCATGATGTGTGCCATAAATTGCTATCGTTGCATTATGCTAGGTTACACTATTGTTGGTGGTGCTGCTCACGTTTGCATGGGCACAGCAGCCAATTTGAATGGCCTGCTGTACCAACCGGAAACACAGGGCAGAAGTTCCTGAACCTTTTTGAAAATTCAGCCACAGAGAAACGCATGATGGTTGGCTTCATGTCGTTTCACCCACCCAAAAATGCACCACATTTTCTGATGCATGGGCATGCCATTAGGAAATATTTGCATACCCACGTGGCTGACAATGAACAGTGCATATTGGCTCCCATTCAGTATCAGGGATTGGGCCAATGACCGCAGCTCTTTACCATATGATCATGCCACCAAATGACGGCATGATCACTTGTAAACAAACTGGAGCGGTTTGTCTCCTCCCCTCTAGTCACACAAATCGGTACTGCATGTGAGGAGAGGAGGTAGTGGGTGCAGCAGTGCTCTGGGCTAGATCTCAAGTGCCCACAGCACTGAACTGTGCTCATTTTGGCTCATCCAATGCGCCATCCATCCCCATCCATGGCTCATCCATCCTCATTCATGGCTCATCTATCCCTATCCATGGCTCATCCAACATCATCCATGGCTTACTCATGCTCACCCATCCCCATCCATGGCTCATTTGTGCCACATCAGTGATCATCCATGCCACATCAGTGATCATCTGTGCCACATCAGTGATCATCCGTGCCAGATCCATGCCACATCAGTGCTCATCTATGCCACATCCATGCCACATGAGTGATCATCCATGCCACATCAGTGATCATCCGTGCCACATCAGTGATCATCCATGCCACATCAGTGCTCATCCATGCCACATCAGTGATCATCTGTGCCACAACAGTGATCATCCATGTCACCATAGGTGTGCGCTCTCAGGGTGTGCCTGGGCACACCCTAATCATGCTGTGCAGATTCCCCCTGATGCTTTGCTGCGATCCACCAATCAAAATCTACTCCAGATACCCAAAGCCAGATACAAGTCCAAAGGAGAAAGGAGATTCGCGGTCCAAGGGCCTAGACTATGGAACGCTTTACCAACCAGCATTCGATCGGAGGAGAACCACTTGACGTTCAGGAGAAAGATCAAGACTCATCTCTTTTGATACCAAAGGAGACAGGAACAACAAGCGCCCAGAGGCGATTAAGTTTGCATGTGCTGCGCTATATAAGTTTTCATTCATTCATTCATTCAGAAAGGGACTGAAGAATCTCCGTCCTCTATCTCAAAAGTGAGACATCAGGGGTCTGTTTAAACCCTTGATATTTCACCAAAGCCCCCCAATGGGGCTCTTAAAAAATTGTAAAAAATTAATAAAACAAATTGTAAAAAATTAATAAAAAATTGTAAAAAATAATAAAATTGTAAGAAGGTTATAATAAAAAAAAATTAACTACTGACACTGTCCACTGCTCTACTGACACCAACCTCTGCCCTACTGACACTGTCCACTGTCATATATAGAATATATATATACTATATATATATATATATATATATATATATATATATATATATATATATATATATATATATATACACACTGTATATGAGCTTTGGAGGTGCGGTGCACACCCTAATGCCATAGGCTGCGCACACCTATGCATGTCACATCCATGCCACATCAGCAATCATCCTTGCCACATCAGTGCTAATCCATACCACATCCATGCCACATCAGTGCTCATCCATGCCACATCAGTGCTCACTCGTGCCACATCCATCCCACTACAGTGCCTATCAGTGCCTCACAAAAGTATTAGGTAGTCAAATTAGATGTGTCATTTATGCTCCTAGAACGCCTGATGGAGCTCCCTGCATGTTTGGCCTCTCTATGTGGCCAAGCTGTGTAAAAGTCTCACACATGTGGTATTACCATACTCGGGAGAAAAATTACTAATTTGCTTAATTTTAACAGAAACAAAGAAAAATGCATTTTTTTTTACCAAATGTCTTCATTTTTTTTCAAGTCTTTTTTCATTTATAGCACAAAAAAAAAAAAAAAACAGAGGTGATTAAATACCACCAAAAGAAAGCTCTCTTTGAAAAAAAAGGACAACAATTTCATATGGGTACAGTGTTGCATGACTGAGTAATTGTCATTAAAAATGTGAGAACACTGAAAGCTGAAAAATGGTCGAATTAGGAAGAAGGCTTAAAGAGGAAGTAAATCCTCTTTTTTTTTTTTTTTGGAAAAAAAAAAAACATAAGGCATAATGAGCTAGTATGCATAGCATAGCATACTAGCTCATTATGAATGACTTACCTGAGATCGAAGCCCCCAAAGCGCTCCTCGTTCCTCTTCTCTGCCATGTTGCCTACGAGTCCCTTCCGTGTATCGCCACTCCAGCGCTGTGACTGGCCGGAGCGGCAATGACGTCACTCCCGCACATGCGCACGGGACTGGCACGATCCCTGCGAAAATCGTGAGTTTCCAGCATTATCCCACTGATAAAACCGGCACGCTCAGTGCGCCTGCGCCGTTGTCACACTAAAGCCCTGTATACACGATCGGATATCTGATGGAATCTAATCCGATGGATTTTTTCGTCGGATATCCGATGAAGCTGACTTTCATCATCAGTCTTGCCTACACACCATCGGTCAAAAATCTGACCGTGTCCAAACGCGGTGACGTAAAACACTACGACGTGCTGAGAAAAATTAAGTTCAATGCTTCCGAGCATGCGTCGACTTAATTCTGAGCATGCGTAGATTTTTGACCGATGGACTTCCACGTCGTTTTTTTCTATCGTTTTTTTATCCATAGGAAAATTTTAAAACATGTTCTATTTTTTTCACCGATGGAAAACAAACTGATGGGGCCCACACACGATCGGTTTGTCCGATGAAAACGGTCCATCGGTCCCTTTTCATCAGACAAACCGATCGTGTGTACAGGGCTGTTAGTCTCTCTCCACGGCAGGTGGTCCCTTCAGTCCCCTCTAGTCCAAACAGCACTGACAGTCCCGCTCCCAACTTGTCTTGCTCCCGTCATGCAGACCCGCTAGTCTCCGGATGCCACTCGGAGCCCATGCACCATGACATCACAGGACACACTCAGGAACCGCCTCCACCAGACCCGCCCCCAACCGACACCACCTGATCACACTATAGCAGGCACTCGGATGGTCTCGGCCAGCTCCGGACCGGAACTGCGCATGCACAGTCCTGAGCTGAGTGTCACAGCCATATTAACTGGCAACCATTTCCTGTCACTGGCATTTACTGGCAGGAGAAAGGTGCCCATGTTCTACTGACTGCCAGTAAAAATACAGACGGTTGGCAACACTGCTGCCATTACCTGCAAGTTTGGGAACGCCTGCGGATTACATGCATTCCTGCACCCGCAATAGTATGGACCTAGTCATATAGTACGACTAAAGGCAACATTTTTATTTTGGATATAGTGGAGAATGATTAGAAAACCTGTCAGTTTGCATTGATGTCTTTGCCCCCATTAGGGAGATTTCCCCTCTCTATTTGTTCCGTATACCGCTGTCATTAAAAGTAAAAGAAAATCCAACATTTTGGGTTGTTGCCAGAAAAGTAATAGAGGGAAAATCTTCCAATAGGGACCCTAGTTGTGGTGACCTGGGGGTCCCCAAGGAATTACCTTAATTTGCAGGGATTTCCTCTCACTTCCTGTTCTGGCTATGGGACAGGAAGTTAAAGGAAATCTCCGCAATGGGACACAGATGGCAAAAAAAACTGTCAGGGGTTATAACCCTTCACTACTCAATCCAAAATGAAAAAAAGATTTGCACATATTACAGTGATCCCCAAAGAAGGGAAGGACCCGGCAGAGTGTAGCAGTTATAGGCCTATTTCGCTGCTAAACTCAGATTTAAAACTGTTCACAAAGATATTGGCGAGTAGGTTACAGGTGTGGTTGCCCGAGTTAATAGATATGGATCAGGTGGGATTTGTTCCTACTAGAGAAGCAAGAGATGGGACGATAAGGGCCCTCAACCTGGTGCAGGGAGTCATTGAGGGGGACATCCCTGCCGTGTTCCTAAATACTGATGCCGAGAAGGCTTTTGACAGAGTGAGCTGGAGATTCCTGTTCTCGGTGCTGCGGCACGTGGGCATTGGGGAGAAGATGTTAAGTTGGATCGGAAGTGTATACGCAGACCCGCGTGCCGCGGTGAGAGTTAACGGGATATTCTCTACAACATTCCCAACCACAAATGGAACACGGCAGGGATGTCCCCTGTCACCATTACTCTTTGTGATATCTTTGGAACCTCTGCTAAACAAAATCCGTCAAAATCCAGATATACAGGGTGTTCAGATTGGGGAGAGTAGGCATAAGGTTATAGCATTTGCAGACGATCTGTTATTTGCAATATCAAAGCCACATGTCTCTCTCCCCAATCTGATTAAAGAAATTGCAAAATTCGGTGAACTGTCTAATCTAAAAATAAATCAGGGGAAATCCGAGGCAATGAGCGTGGCAACGGCCCCCCAGACGCAAACAGTTATACAACGGAATTTCAGATTTAAATGGAAGGCAGCGTTAAAGTTCTTGGGCACCTTAATTCCAGCAAGCACAAAAGAAATATTTAAAATAAACTTTCCACCTCTTCTTAGCTCAATTAGAAAACTTCTGGAGAAATGGCAACATGGCTTACATTCATGGTTTGGTAGAAATAATATTGTCAAGATGAGCATTTTGCCAAAAATTACATACCTGTTTCAGACTCTACCAATTAAAATACCTGGAGCCTTTCTCCGACAATTAGATGCAATTTTGATGAAGTTTATTTGGGATGGGAAGAGGCCAAGGATAAAAAAAGAGGTGCTGAGATTACCCAAGATATGTGGAGGGATGGCAGTACCGGATATAGCTAAATACTACCAAGCAGCACACTTGACGAGATTGATAGACTGGTGCAGAAATAAACAATACAAAAGGTGGGTTGAGGTAGAACAACAGATCTCCCCAATAGCTCTACGTAGGGCACCTTGGTGTTATAAATTACTACCAAGTAAGATGAAGAAACATCCTATAATCGGGCCAACATTGTCTATTGCAGCTAGAATATGTAAAAACCCGAAATACTCATCAAAATATTCTCCCCTATTCCCTATACTAGGGAATCCGGGATTTATACCTGGAACGGTAGGAGCAATATTTAACAAATTAAACGAAAGAGGCAGGACGCAAGTATCCCATTTTATGCAAACAGAGACGTGGCCCTCAATTGCAGATCTGATGAAGGTAGGGGGAAACTATGAGTTAAGTTTCTGGCAAGCATTACAAATCAGACATTTTTTAAGATCCCTGGGTCAACCGTCGGATTTTCGGCGACACTTAACAAAATTTGAAAAATATTGTGAGGAGGAAGAACCAATTCAGCGAGTGAGTTCAAAAATGTATAAAATATTGAATGCCCCTCAGGAAGAATTTGAACTGCCGGGAATTATTAAGTGGGAAAGAGATTTGGGGAGAAAGTTTACACAGACCCAACGAAGACATATAGTGTACTTAGCACTGAACACATCAATATCGACACGGGTGCAGGAATGCAATTATAAATTATTGTCGCAGTGGTACTACACTCCAGCAAGGTTGCATAAACTTTCTAATGAAAACTCGGAGTACTGCTGGAGATGTGGTACGGAGCGAGGTACGCTGCTGCATGTCTTTTGGGCCTGTGTAAAAGTGAAAGAATACTGGAGGGAAGTTAGGAGAATTGCGCAAAAATTTACGGAGTTTCAGATCCCGGAAGACCCAGCTTTTTTTCTACTTCATAGTTCCCAAATTCCAGTAGGGGAGTATAAAAGGTCGGTATTACGACACCTGATAAATACAGCTAGAATGGGAATAACCCTCCAGTGGAGAGACAGTAGACCACCCTCGGTTGCGAGATGGCTCAATAGGGTCAGAGAAACCGGAGCAATAGAGGAGTTAATCCTCTCATCCAGGAACAAAAGGGAACAGTATGTAGAAACATGGACAGGATGGAACCAATTTATAAACACGGAAGAAGGGTTGAGAATATCGGAAGATGAACAGGAGTAGAGGGAGGCCTATTTAACCAGAAGTGAGTCAAGGGGATTGGAGGCTGAGATAAAAGGGGAGTAAGTATATGTACGGGCCAGAGGGGAGAGGGGGGAGAAATTGTTTAGAGGGGGTGGGGGGAGGGTTCTGGTTTAGGGTTTTTTTTTTTTGTTTTTTTTTTTTTGTTTGTGGTTGTGGTTTGTGGTTTGTTTTTGGGGGGGGGGGGGTAGGGTAAGGTAGGAATTATATAAGGGCAAGGGATCAGAGAGGATTAAGGTGTATGAAGTTAATACATCTGAGTATGGGAAGGAGATAAAGAGGTCAAAGGTCAGATGTTGGTCAATACAAGAAACAGGGCCAAGGAGTGGTACGGCTAGGATTTGTGTGCAGTGTTATGTTGTTATATGTGGATTGAAGTGAAATTGTGTATAGGATATTGCACCTCTGATTTAAACCTTTGTTACGTTAATCCTGTTCTGTGACCTTGAACATAAAAAAAGAAAGAATAAAAGAAGTAAATATGAAAAAAATAAAAATAGATTTGCCTATAGTTCTACTTTAAAGCCTGTGTATCATCTGCCTTGTTCAGCTCTACAACCACTGTAAGCGATACCTCCTCCCTTTGCATATATATATATATATATATATATATATATATATATATATATATATATATACACACACACATTTAAAATATATATATATATATATAGTATATTGTAATAAATCAGCCTCATATTATTTTGCGTACATCTTTACACAGTGCTTCACAAAGTGTTGTGTAGTTTATGAATTACTGACATTTACAGTTAACAGTGTATATTATACTTATTCTAAATATATTAAAATGGTATTAAACCCAAAAGCAAACATTTATTATATTGCAGCTTACCAATTCTTATGCCGCGTACACACAACCGTTTTTCGCTATGTAAAAAATGTCATTAAAAACGACCGTGTGGGGGCTCCAGAGCATTTTTCACGATGTAAAAAATGGGCATTAAAAATTTCGAATATGTTCTAAATTTTCGTGTCGTTTTTAACGTTGTCGTTTTTAACGTCGTAAAAAATGGTCATGTGTGGGCTTTAACGACGTGAAAAAAACGCGCATGCTCAGAAGCAAGTTATGAGACGGGAGCGCTCGTTCTGGTAAAACTACCGTTCGTAATGGAGATAGCACATTCGTCACGCTGTAACAGTCTGAAAAGCGCGAATCGTCTCTCACCAAAGTTTTACTAACACGAAATCAGCAAAAGCAGCCCCAAGGGTGGCACCATCCGCATGGAACTTCCCCTTTATCGTGCCGTCGTACGTGTTATATGTCACCGCGCTTTGCTAGAGCATTTTTTCACGATCGTGTGTAGGCAAGGCCGGCTTAACAATAATCGGGTTGAAAAAAACATAGTTTTTTCTAGAACATTAAAGTGGAGGTTCACCCAAAAAGTTAATTTTTAACATTAGATTGAGGCTCGTTTTGTCAAGGGGAATCGGGTAGTTTTTTTAAAATCGAAGCCGTACTTACCGTTTTAGAGAGCGATCTTCTCCGCCGCTTCCGGGTATGGGCTGCGGGACTGGGTGTTCCTATTTGATTGACAGGCTTCCGACAGGCTTCCGACGGTCGCATACATCGCGTCACGATTTTCTGAAAGTACCCGAACGTCGGTGCGCAGGCGCCGTATAGAGCCGCACCGACGTTCGGCTTCTTTCGGCTACTCGTGACGCGATGTGATGCGACCGTCTGAAGCCTGTCAATCAAATAAGAACGCCCAGTTCCGAAGACCATACCTGGAAGCGGCGGAGAAGATCGCTCTCTAAAACGGTAAGTACTGCTTCGATTTAAAAAAAAACACCCGATTCCCCTTGACAAAATGAGCCTCAATCTAATGTTAAAAAAAAAATTTCGGGTGAACTCCCGCTTTAAAAACGGTCGTGTGTACGCGGCATTAGATGTGGTGGCTGCAATTGTTTACTTTTTAAAGTGGACGTAAACTTTTTTTTTTTTCATCAAATGGCTTACAGGCAGGGTATTTATGACAAAAGAGACACTATTGGTCTCTTCTGCCATAAATGCATACTTCTGCCTGTCAGCTGTCATGTTCACTGAGCCACGCATGCGCAGCTCAGCAAATATTTACAGCCCCGATCGGCCCCCCAATCTGTGATGTGACTCCCTGGCCTATCAAGTGGCTAAAGGCACGGGACCCAGAAGGAAGACTAGGTGAAGATGGAAGCGCCGGGAGCCAGCTGGATCGGTCCCAGCGCTGCACTGGAGGACACCATATGTCAGGTAAGTCTGCCATAATGTTCCAATATGCTGTGCATACTAGTACATCATGACATAACCTACCTGGAGGGCCTTAAAAAAATAATATAGCAGACTTTACTTCCGCTTTAAGGCTTTCTTTCCTGTATTTTCACCTGGTGATCTAGCCAGTAAACCCCCCTGTCAGTGACAAATGGTTTGTCCCAACCCTATAACTGTGGATGTAGCAGTTAGAGGAGATAAACCATTTACTACTGACAGGGGTGCTTACAATGAACAGCTTTTATTTATTTATGTAAAACATTTATCCCAAACTGGTGCTGTAACTGCTTTAAAAGTGTTAGCTAAAGTTTGGCTTCAAATTGTTAGTGTGTCTAAATTTGCTAGTACATCACACCACTTCCTCTAAACTGACAGTGGTACTGTCTGAAAATATCTCTGTTGCTCTTTAATCCAAAGTGGGTGCTTTTCAATACAGGGGCTGTGTTACTGGCCACCAGATAAAAACAGAGGGAACCCCCCCCCCCCCCCCCCCAAAAGGAAACCAATGCAGCCACTACATATGATTGGTAACATAAAACCAAATATTTTGGGCATAATACCTCTTAAGTATATACTACTGCATGCACTTTATTACACTTACCTGAAATGAGTTGAGCGCAGCAAATATTCCATTGATCCATTGGCTGTCGGGATGAATTACGACTCCCAGCCCGAATCCCCAGGTGGTTCCGAGAAGAGGCGTGAGGATTGCCATGGTTTTAGCAATCAAAATCAAAATTTTCCTGTCTTCTTTTCCTGATTGTTCCCCAATTGTAGGCCTCATTAATTTGAATATGACCACCACCAGGATCAGTATGTTAACAAACACAATGGTTAAAGCTGGCACCACAAAGGCAAGAAACGATTTTGAGGAATCATAGTCAAGCCAGCAGAATTCGCTGCTTATAAATCTTTTACTGGGTTCCGTTGAAGCCACGGTGACAATGGTTATAAGGAGTGGACATCCATAACCCAGGAGGAAAGCTATGATCATCATGGTCTTCCTACTCATGTCATGCAAGACGTAGATCATGCGATAAAAGAGAATAAGTCCCGTGGTCAGCATCCAGAAAAACAAAGACAAGTAGAAGAAGAAGCTAAAGAAGGCAGCAGCTTTGCAGGCAGCTGATCCTTTGTTTTTCTCCACTAGTGCCGCTCCAATGATAAACCAGATATCGGCTACCAGAAGCGTAACGGCAATATTAACCAGGCAGACGTGACGTATGTAGGAGGTCTTGTTTTTGATAACCGAGTCCCACACTAAGGCCTCGATGAGGAGAGTAATCACCAAACAAGCGAGAGAGATTCCGACTCCAATGTAAGTAATGATTTCTAAAGGTTTTGCAGCTTCCTGATGTGTAATTGATGATCCCATAAGAACTGAGAAAGAAGTCAAATGGTCACATGAGCATAATGTCACATTGTCTACTCTAATGGGGGTACAACCGCTGCTACTCCAAATGTTCTGATCCAGGTCATACCAGACACATTTTTGATTCTCTGGTGATGTACTATTCTCAGAAAAGGTCATATTTATTTTAAATGTACTGCTATTATAGTGTGTACTTGAGTTCTTGCCAATGATTGTTGACATAACCAGCCCGCTGACCGACCCCTGTGTGGTATTTTGTGGCAAAATGTCCTTCATTGTTCCGTAAGCAATGGTAACTATTGTGGTAGAGTTGCTTGTTAATGTGCCCCCATCGATAGACACATTTCCAGTAAAATTTTGCAAGGAGAAATTCGTATTGTAGCTTTTATCTTTGCTCACAACTTGTCCATAAAGCTGAATATTGCTGAGGGAATCATTTTTGAAATCGATTGTGCCATTAAAATTAAGATTTTCTGCAAATTTCTCAACAGAATTCAGAATAGTTACACTTTTTTTATCATTGCTGCTCCAAGCGCTGGATGCGCCCACCACGACATCAACTGTCTTTATAAAGTTCTAGGAGAAGCAAAAACAGGCATAATTATTTTGTTACTACCGCGGTTAGCTGTAAAAGCTTCAAATTACTCAAGAAAAATAGAATCAATAGGCTACATTCATAGTGTATAAAAGCATTGCCAAAATAACTGAAAACTGTGTGATACCTGAAGGCTTGAGGTGGAGATGTAGTTCCTAGAGGAGGTCTTGTCATAAATATATATTTATTGCTGTGATTGAGCCTTCTAGGCCCCTTTCACACCTGCGGACCGTAAGTCCGCTTTTTCATCCATCCGTTTGCGGATGAAAAAGGGACATACAATGGTCCCTATGAGATTGCGGGTGTCAGTGGATGAACATCCGCTGACACCTGATCTCGTCCGCCTCCGCAATGATCCGATTCTGCAGACGGAAGAAAACCCTATTTTCCTTCCGTCTGCGGATCCGATCGGATTAACACGGACATACAGTCCGTGTTCATCTGATCCCCCCCATCACAGTGTGCGGGGACCGCCCTGTCATCAGCCAGCTCAGCGGGGATCAACGGAGTGGTGCAACATCAGAATCTAAGGTGTGCAGTAAAATTCCACCCACATAAAGTACCCCCATAGAACTTGACCTAGTGTCACCATCATCGTGATCAGATCTTCAAGCGGGGGGGGGGGGGACGTTTCCCATGCGGGGCATGGCGATTCGCCTTTCCTTGTGGCAGTCCCCTGTGGATGGCCAGTATTAGTCAACGTACTGCGGCCCATCGTGCCCAGCTCACTCTTTTTCCTTTTTCCTCAAAATGTATTAATGTACCAGGGTTAGAAAATGGAAGAAAGTAGGCAAAACTGCCCAAGAAAAGAAGAGAGTTGGGGGGGAGTAGTATAGGGGGGAAGGCGGGGGGGCGTAAAGTTAGTCGAACAAATAGCTGGCCTAGTCAATGTTAAGTATGGCCGTCGTTACCGCGTTGAAATTTTAAAATTTTACGTTGTTTGCGTAAGTCGTCCGTGAATGGGGCTGGTCGTAATTTACGTTCACGAAACCAATACGTCCTTGCGGCGTACTTTGGAGCAATGCACACTGGGATATGTCCACAGACGGCGCATTCGCCGTTCGTAAAAAAAGGCAATCACGTCGGGTCACGAGTCATTTACATAAAACACGCCCCCCTCATCCTCATTTGAATTAGGCGCGCTTACGCCAGCCCTTTCACGCTACACCGCCGTAATTTAGGAGGCAAGTGCTTTGTGAATACAGCACTTGCCTCTCTAACTTACGGCGGCGTAGCGTATATGCGATACGCTACGCCGCCTCAAAAGTAAGCCAGTCTATCTGAATCTGGCTATTGGTGTTTACAAGTTTAAAACAGTTTTTTTTACTAAAAAATTACTTAGAACCCCCAAACATTATATATATATATATATATATAACACCCTAGAGAATAAAATGGCGGTCATTGCAATAGTTTTTGTCACACCGTATTTGAGCATCGGTCTTACAAGCGCACTTTTTTTTTGGGAAAAAAATTCACTTTTTTAAATTAAACAATAAGACAACAGTAAAGTGAGCCCAATTTTTTTATATTGTGAAAGATAATGTTACGCCGAGTAAATTGATACCCAACATGTCACGCTTCAAAATTGCACCCGCTCGTGGAATGGCGTCAAACTTTTACCCTTAAAAATCTCCATAGGCGACGTTTAAAAAATTCTACAGGTTGCATGTTTTGAGTTAGAGGAGGTCTAGGGCTAGAATTATTACTTTTGCTCTAACGATTGCGGCGATACCTCACTTCACTTGTGTGGTTTGAATACCGTTTTCATATGCGGGTGCTACTCACGTATGCGTTTGCTTCTGCGCGCAAGCTCGTCGGAACGGGGCGCTTTAAAAAAAAAATTGGGGGGTTTTCTTATTTATTTTACTTTACTTTAGTAAAAAATGGGTTACTTTTATTTCTGTGACGTTTTGATGTCGCTTTCGCCCTGCTATGGTATGGAGACAGGTGGGGACCATCTTCCACTCACTCGTATCCATGCCACAGAGGGAGAAGAACCCGATCGCCTCCGCTGCTACCGACGGCTCCGGTAAGCGGCGGAGGGCGCAGGTGAGCGGCAGGAGGGGGGTCGTTACCAAGATATCCCTCTTCAAAAAGAGGACGTATATACAGTATACAAGAGGCGGTCCTTAAGTAGTTAAAGTGCAGGGATTTCCTTTCACTTCCTGTTTTGACTATGGGAAAGAAAGTGAAGGGAAATCTCCCCAACGGGACACAGATGGCAAAAAATAAACTGACAGGGGTAATGACCCACCTTTACTTTGTCCAAAATGGGAATTAAAAGTTTCTCTATATCCCTACTTTAACCCTTTCATGACTAAGCCTTTTTCTGACAAAGAAATTACGCCGGCGTATCTATTGATACGTCGGCGTAATTTCAAAATTCCCGCGTCGTATCTTTGTTTTGAATCCTCAAAACAAGATACGACGGCATTGCCGCTTGATCTGACAGGCGTACGCCTTCAGATCTTAGATGCAACTTTTCGGCGGCCGCTAGGTGGCATTTCCGTCGAAATCCGCGTCGAGTATGCAAATTAGCTATTTACGCCGATCCACGAACGTATGTCGGGCCGGCGCATTTTTTTCCGCCGTTTGCGTTCGGCTTTTTCCGGCATATAGTTAAAGCTGCTGTTCTGAGGCGTACTTAATGTTAAGTATGGCCGTCCTTCCCGCGTACAATTTTGAATTTTTTGCGTCGTTTGCATAAGTCGTTCGCGAATAGGAATTTGCGTAGAATGACGTCACCGTCGTAAGCATTGGCTGGTTCCGGTTTAATTTCGAGCATGCGCACTGGGATACCCCCAGGGACGGCGCATGTGCAGTTAAAAAAAATCATTGTTTACGTCGGGTCACGACGTATTAACATAAAACACGCCACCATCACTTCCATTTGAATTCCGTGCCCTTACGTCGCAACAGATACACTACGCCGCCGTAACTTACGTCACGGATTCGTTGTGGATTCAAACAAAACAAAAGTAAGTTACAGCGGCGTAGCGTATCTTAGATACGCTGCGCCCAGCGCAGATGTATGTGGATCTGTCCCTTGGTGTTTACAAGTTAAAGCAGAGAATCTAGAGAATAAAATAGCAATATTTTATGTCACACTGAATTTGTGCAGCGGTGTTTTAAACGCAACTTTTTGGGAAAAAAATACACTTTCGTGAATAAAAAAAAAAAAATGAAAAAGTAAAGTTAGCCCAATGTGAAATTGTATAATGTGAGATGATGTTATGCTGAGTAAATAGATACCAAACATGTCACGCTTTATAATTGCATGCACTCGTGGAATGGCGACAAACTACGATAACTATAAATCTCCATAGGCGACGCTTTAATTTTTTTTATGGTTACCAGGTTAGCGTTACAGAGGAGGTCTAGTGCTAGAATGATTGCTCTTGCTCTGACGATCGCGGCAATATCTCACATGTGTGATTTGAACACCGTTTACGTGACTTCCATATGCGTTTTCTTTTCTGCGCGAGCTCGCGGGGACGGGGGCGCTTTAAAATATTTTTTTTCTTATATTTTTTTTTATATTATTAAATTGTGTTAAAAAAATAATGATCACTTTTATTGCTGTCACAAGAAATGTAAACATCCCTTGTGACAGTAATAGGTGGTGACAGGTACTCTTTATGGAGGGATTGGGGGTCTAAAAGACCCCAGATCCCTCCTTTGCACTTCAAAGTATTCAGATCACTGAAAACGGCAATTCTGAATACTGTATATATTTTTTAATCCAGCGCCATTGGCAGCTGAGTAAACCAGAAGTGGCGTTGTGACGTCGCTTCCGTGTTTATATTCAGGAGACTGGAACAAAGCTTTGTTCCAGTCTGTCTCTAGGCACCGGAAGTGTCACATCGTATATTGGGTCTCCCGGTGGGACGGGAGGGGATGTCCCCTCCCGCTCCTCCGGGATAACAACCGAGTGGCTTTTAGCCTCACCGGTTTTTACCCCTGGAAAGCAGATCGCCCGCTCTAAAAAACGTTACCGGGATGATGCCTGCAGCTGTCCCCGAAAGCTGAGGCCGCATATGTGCGTACGCTCGGCGCGAAAGGGTTAACTGTACGTTTAATTCAACTTTCTGTCAGCAGAAAGAAAAACTGCAGGTGCAGAGCAGAATGACAGTTAAGAGGTCAACGTCCACAGAAAACACACTCTGCAACCACAGCCATGATTGGCCATAGCTCCCAACTGTCCCTGATTTCGAGGTACTGTCCCTGATTGGGAGCAATCTCCCTCTGTCCCTTTTTCCTCCTCATTTGGCCCTCATTGTGGTCTGATATACATAGTTTTATATAACATTTTTTTTTTTTGATCTTTTAAAAACTATTTCCCAGTGCTAAACCTTTCATCCAATTTCTAAATTGCTGCATTTAAAATTTTTAAAAGCCAATATAAAGAAATAGTAGTGGTAAAAAAAAAAAGCCCTTGTGCATTTAATTGGTGTGTTTTCCTCAACGGGACTTTGAATTGGAAGACTGGGTTTGTTTAGTGACAACAAATAGGTCAAAAAAGGTATCAAAATAGTATAAATTTATTGATTAAATTAAACGACGGCCAGAACTTGACATGAAAGACAGCATCAAGGTGACCAAGGGGAAAAAACATGAGAAATAAACTAGTTAGGCGGCAAAGTTATTTAATCAGAAATAATAACAAGACATAATCAACAACAAATTATTTTTTGGATTGCAAAACCCGAGAAACTGTCTATACAGTGGAGACAGATATTCCAACGTTTCGAGGGTAGTTTTTCGCCTACAGAGGTATGTTACACATCCTTGCCGCCCCCTGTGCCAGCACCCCTCTAGCCTATATATATGCGAGCCTCCGCTCAAGCGTCTTTTTTCTTGTTCCCCTTTTGTAGACTGCATGATTCACCTGAAGATTTGTCTTTCCTCAACAAACTCCTTGAACGGGGACACCCTTTCATGACTGGCAACTTATCTCTCCTTGAAATCAGACATAAGCACACAAATTGGTTAGTACTGATTAGTTATGAGATGCTACATTGTTGTTTAAACGTGTTACTTGCATGCTGTGGTTTGCTGGGGCTTTCCTTCCCTCCCCATGTACTTTAATACTGCACTATGGGCATTGAGAGCATTGGTGAGGGAATTTTTGTGTTTTTATATGACTACTATTTTTGGTTTCTTATTTTCTTTTCTTTTTTTGCATTTTTTTCTTTCCTTTTGGATATCTTTAGATTATGCTGCCAACACAAGTTGCATCACCCCTCCCCTGAAGAAGAGGCCATACAAAATAAAGAAGCCTCAAAAATTTGGAATATCTGTCTCCACTGTATAGACAGTTTCTCGGGTTTTGCAATCCAAAAAATAATTTGTTGTTGTTTATGTCTTGTTATAATTTCTGATTGAATAACTTTGCCGCCTAACTAGTGTATTTCCCATGTTTTTTCCCCTTGGTCACCTGGATGCTGTCTTTCATGTCAAGTCCCGGCCGTCTTTTAATTAATAAATTTATACTATTTTGATACCTTTTTTGACCTATTTGTTGTCACTAAACAAACCCAGTCTTCCAATTCAAAGTCCCGTTGAGGAAAACACACCACTTGTGGTGTACCCAGATAGTTTTAATATAGGGATGTGGAAAGACTGAGGTGTTTTTCTTACTAATTTTGGACACCTTACCGTTTCTTTCTCCAATACAGAGTATCAAATACCCATCTCCTCTCCTTTAGGTGCCCCCTTTTTGTAAGCTTAATAGTCAATTACCCATACTTTTTATACGGCCACAACCCTGTACACATCCAGGATGACCAATTATGAGGGAAACAACTGGGACAATGCAATGTCTGGCGCATACCAGAATTTTAGTCAAAAAGAGCAAAAAGATACAAAACTTCTTTCCATATTTTTCACTTTACGTAAATTATTAGAAAAAAAAATCCCTCAACCATTGGCATATCTACTCCATTGAGCATTATCTAAAAAACAAAATGAATCCATATGGACTGAGAGTCCAAATTTTTCCTTCTATGGATAACATTGACCCCGGCTTCAAAGAAGCATGGGAAGCGAACCTTTAAAAATGCTCTGCTGGAATGATGTCATTGTTAGTAGATGAATATCAAAAAACAATTGAAAAAATAGACAAAGAATTAGAACCCCTATTTGCACAGGTGAAATCATACAGTGATCATGATTTCAAGAAACTAGATGAGGAACTTAATGAACATTTACAACAATTTAACAAAGACATCCTGATAAAAAAGTAAAAAACTCCTGAGAGATCAGGGTGCCTTTGCGGAACATAGAGCTTATAACTGGAAAAATTTGCCGGGCAGATTGAACCCTCAATTCAAAGCTAGACCGTCCAACAGAGATCAAGTACTCTCGGACGCCTCCTCTGCCTCCTCCGTCTCCTCCATGGGATGGATGAGGCCAAAGAGATCCGGGAAAACTAAGAGAAGATCAAATGAGAGTGATGGTTCCTATGAGAACATAACCAAAAAACATATTACGGAACCTCGCAGTTCCAACCCCAAGGGTAGAACTACACGGGTGAACCCCACACCAAATGTAAATCAGGGGGCAACCCCCTCTAATCAGAAAGTGAAGCCCTCCTTTTTTCCCAGACTAATGCCTACAGGTGGCAAAACAGCTACCTTCAATGGGAAGCAGGAAGCAAGCTCAAGCCAGGGAAATTCCAACATGGAGGCATCGTGAAATCAGGATGGGGTAAGAAATATGCATGGACCCTCTTCCGTTAATCACTCGGACAGCTCTGATTTGAATGTTATAAATGTATCTTCATACAAGTTATCTGATTGTGAATATGCAGTGCTTGCCAAAGGCCTTAGTTTTTGTCCTAATCAGGATTTTAATAAATTTGATGTCATCAAGGACGTACAAAAATTTTCAAACAAATGTACTCTAAGGGACCTCCCGCACAACCAACTTTTGAATCATTATAACTGAAAACACTAGATGCTCTAGTTGGCCTCCTAGAGGAAAATGAGACTCCAGACCTCATAGACCAAGTTGATCTTAGCAAACTACTGGGCCGCTTTGACCAGTCTGAATTGCCTCCTCCCAGTTTCAAAAAGAAATCGGATCAATTTCCCACATTTAATACTAACTCCAACATACTGGCTTTTGTCAAGCTAGTCGCGGGAGACATATGTAAACTGAGAGGGAATGATCGGGCGCATAACAATCTGTCTGCAATAGAAAAACAAGCCTTGAAAACCCTGAGACAGAATTCTAATATTACGATAAAACCCTCAGACAAGGGGGGAAATATTGTAATTATGGATAATATATTTTACATTGAGATGTGCGAAAGGATCTTGTTAAATGGGAACTGGTACCAGAAAATTAATGCGACCAAAATATCAACCTTCAACCAACGATTTTATTTGTTGGTCGATCAGGCGTATACACAGTTCAGTTCAGTCAGTCAGTTCAGTCAGTGTCAGCGGTGGAGTAGGGCGCTTCAGACCTTCCGCATACGAGCCTGCTTCCACCCAGACCTGGCAGTCAGAGGCTAGGCAGCTGCTAGGCTAGACGCTCCTTGAAACAGCTCCCTGGAACCAGGAAACAGCACCTCGCTCTCCACAAGGACTCCTCTTTACCTCCGCAGGTAAGACCCTGTCTCTCAGGGCCCGACATCCTGGGGATCCACGGACGGCCGTCCTTATCAGGGCAGCCGTCACTCTGACCCCACACTGCGGCTCTCTATACAATCTCTCGCCGGCATCATCGCCCGCACGGCCACCCGCTCTTGTGGTGATCCCAAGTCACCCCCCCTGGGTGTATTTCCGGCGTTTTCTGGTGCTTTTTCACCCCCGCGCCAGCCTGCTCCTTCTCGCGGCCGCCGCACCTTAGGAAAGTCCGCGGCTTCAGCCGCGGCCTACCGGCGCGCCGTTCATTTCTCTCTTTATTAACTTCCTAAGTATAGATTGCTCTAGTTTTTCAACCCCCACACCCCCAGAGGCCCCCTGTTCAGCAACTTCATCGGTAAATATTATTTTTACCAAGCTGACAGCCCCCCCCCCAGCCCGGGTCCTGTACTTTGCCTGGCGGCCAGTATTTTGGTTTACCCCAGCAGCAGTGACACCCAGCATCCCCCCCCCCCCTTTTTTTCCCCTCCTTAGCCGTCTGTCTTTTGATCCAGGGTTTTGAGCCGATCGCCTTCAGGGATCAGGAAGGAATTTTTTTCCCTGCCGCAGCACATTGGCCAGCTTGCCAAGGGTTTTTTTGCTTTCCTCTGGACCAAAAAACCTAAACTCCCCTTGAGCTAGGATTCTCGAATCCTCTCTCACCTTACGCCCGCACTCCAGCCCTCGGTGACGGGCAACAATGGTTAAGTTGCGATACTCTGCAGAAACCATTTGGGGTCTGAGACAATTCGCAACTACAATACCTGCCGCCACCACAATAGCCTTAAAATCAGATCAACTTTTGAGGTTCGATCATCGATCGATCATCAAAAATTTCAATCATTCAATACAGCTCAGGCACATATCTTGTGCCTTGCTTAATACTAGATCAGCAGTTAAACACCGATCAGAAATCCATGATTTCTTACTACAAAACGATCTAGACTGCCTCTTTATTACGGAAAGTTGGCTGTCGGACGATTGCAACACCATTCTTGGAGAATTGGTGCCAGCAAACTATTGTATCTTAACGGAAAATAGAATAGGGCAAAGGGGAGGAGGCCTGGCGGTGATTCATAAGTCGCATATTGCAATCACTAAACCGGTCCTTCAAAATCCTCTACCTTTTATGGAAACCCTTACGCTTCAACTTCAAGCTCATTCTCAGGAGACCGTTCACATTCTCCTCTGCTATAGGCCCCCTGGGCCCAAATCGCAGTTGATTTCAGCATTAACGGAGTTCATTTCCACTTACTCCCTTAGCAGCAATCATCTTTTGCTGCTCGGGGATTTCAATTTGTGGGCTAACTCCTCACAGGATCCCATCGCGGATGCCTGCATCGACCACCTGGAAGGATTAGGACTTCAACAACTTATACGCGGACCAACTCATGCTTCAGGTCACACACTCGACCTAATTTTCAGACAAAATCTGAAAATAAACATTTTGGGAAATGAACCTTTGCCATGGACAGACCACCATGCAATTAGCTTCATAATCCCCAGAACTCCTTTAGTCATGAAAGTACCCAAGCCGGTGACAATACACTGGGCTAGATCTCACAAGAAGCTCCACTCGGAACTCTTCAGATCTACCCTGGGAAACCGAATTGGGGCTATTCCTCCCCAGCTAGCAGCCTCAGATACTTTGGATGCCATTAATGCAGCTCTGCTACAGTCAGCCGACTTAGCAGCACCAAAGCGCAAACTCCGCAGCCGGGAAAAAAAGTCCAGCTGGTTCAATAACGAGCTGTCGCTATTGAAGCAAGAGCGCAGGAGGGCGGAAGCCGCCTGGAAAAGAAGTCCGTCAGAAGAGCACCTCAACTTCTACAAAGCAGTAACAACGCGTTACCACAAGGAAATTTTCAAAACCAAAAAACTTCACTTCTCCAGGGTGATTAACAGCGCAATGAATCGCCCACGCGAACTCTTCAGGATGGTCACCCAGACCATGAACCCTGGATGTCTAGAAGTCCCCACTTCAGACACCCAAGAGTTCTGCAACGAACTATCGGATTTCTTCATCAACAAAATTGAAAAAATTCGGGTAAGTATTCGGCAAAACAATACTCCACTCAGCCCCGTCTTCAATCAAAACAACGACAGAACGCCTCTACAATCAACTAAGTTCACTTTGGAACCCATCTCCATTGATACAACAAAAAAATTCATTGGTGTGCTGCGCAACAGCACAGCACCAAATGACATCATTCCCACTAAGCTACTGAAGGAATGTGCCGACATCCTGGCGCCTCCGATCACGCAGCTTATAAATCAGTCATTTAAGGAAGGCATAGTGCCTTCCCTGTTGAAAGAGGGCACAATCTTGCCGATCTTGAAAAAACCTAATTTGGATCCTATGGACCCAACTCACCGCCGTCCCATAACAGGTCTAAATGCTCTGTCCAAGATAATGGAGAAAGTGGTGGTAAATCAGCTGCAACAGCATCTGGACACCCACAACCTACTCGATCCATTTCAATCCGGGTTCCGTCCCGGACACGGGACAGAAACGGCCTTACTGAAAATATGGGACGATGCACTCGAGGCCGCAGACGAAGGAGAATCCTGTCTCCTGGTTCTGCTGGACCTAAGCGCAGCTTTTGACACAGTAGACCATAAATTGCTACTGAGACGACTAACAGAAGTCGCCGGAGTCTCAGAAGATACCTTACCATGGTTCTCCTCTTTTCTTGGAAACCGATCACAAACAGTGAAACTGGGATCCTTCACGTCAGAAAAACGCACGGTGCCATGTGGGGTCCCCCAAGGATCCCCCCTATCACCAGTGCTGTTTAATATCTATCTTCGTCCTCTCTTTGATATTATCAGTAGCCATGAACTACTTTATCACTCTTATGCAGACGACACGCAGTTGTATTTTCGCATCTGCCATAAAAAGGATCATCATCTCAGATTAGAGAAATGTCTCTCTTCAATAGAAAACTGGATGACTAAGAGTTATCTCAAACTCAATAGTGCTAAAACAGAACTCTTTATCTTCGATGCCAGTCGGAAGAAACCACCGACAACAAACTGGACACCATCTCCCATCCTGGGACAAATCATCGCCCCTAGCTCCAAAGTCAAAAGTCTGGGAGTCACGTTTGACACCTTCATGACAATGGACGCACAAATAGGGTCAGTAGTCAGCGGGGCGCACCATTTGATGCGCCTTCTACGCAGACTAATTCCATTTATCCCCAAAGAAGACGTAGCAGTCGTGGTGGGAACTATCGTGAATTCCAGACTGGACTATGCAAATGCCCTTTACCTCGGGCTACCCAAGTACCAAATCGCTCGTCTTCAAGTCGTACAGAATACGGCCGCTAGACTGGTGACTGGGAAAAAATCTTGGGAATCAATCTCACCTTCACTGAGATCCCTTCACTGGCTGCCAGTGAAAGACAGAATTGCATTCAAAGCACTCTGCCTGACACATAAGTGCATCCAAGGGAAGGCTCCTAGATATCTATGCGACAAGATCAAACCGCACAATTGCAATCGCATGCTGCGATCCACCGACCAAAATCTGGTCAAGGTTCCTAAAACCAAATGCAAGTCCAAAGGAGAAAGAAGGTTTGCTTTCCAGGGCCCCAGGCTTTGGAATGCTTTACCAACCAGCATTCGGTTGGAGCAAGACCACCTGTCTTTCAGAAGGCAGATCAAAACCCTGCTTTTCTGAAAGGCATGAGACACAAACAACAAGCGCCCAGAGGCGATTCAGTTCGCATGTGCCGCGCTATATAAGTTTTTCATTCATTCATTCATTCATACACAAAATATCTTGAAGAAATCAGACTGGGACTTCGTTAGAACCAAATTACAGAGAATCTCTACCTTCTATTCACTACCAAAATTGCATAAAAGTCTGCAGAACCCAACAGGGAGGCCCATAGTCTCAGGAAATGGTTGCCTTACAGAAAATCTAAGTACTTTTATAGATGCCCATTTACATCCTTTTGTGCTGCAAATACCAAGCTACATTCGAGATACAATGCATTGCTGCAGATTCTGGATGGGTTGTGCATTGCCCCGGCGTTGACCCTAGTGGTCATTAACGTCGAGGTCCTATACAGCTCCATCCCGCACGATAGAGGTTTGAGCTGCATTGGTCGAACCCTATACCAGAATAGCCGTTTTGAGCAGAAAAGCAACGACTTTCTTCTAAGGGCACTGGAGTTTATCTTACACCACAACCACTTCATGTTCAATGGCTCCCACTACCTCCAGGTACAGGGCGTTGCGATGGGGACATCTTGTGCCCCATCATACGCCAACCTGTACCTGGGGGAGTGGGAGACCATGACCCATTTATGCAATATGTCAAAAGTTGGTATCGCTATATCGATGACATATTGCTGATATGGGAGGGACCTAAAGAACAACTTGATCCGTTTCTCGTACAACTAAATCATAATGAGTTCAATCTAAAATTTACTATGACCTGGAACGAGTCCGCTATCAACTTTCTTGATATTACGATCCATAAAGATGATAGAGGAAGCCTAAGTAGTAGCCTATATAGGAAGCAACGCGATCTTACACGCCAGTAGCTTTCACCCAAAAAACCTGATCTCCTCCATCCCCTATAGCCAATACTTAAGGATACAAAGGAACTGCACTGATGATGAGAGCTTTAAACAAGAGGCAGACCTACTACGAGAGAGACTGTCTGGACGGGGCTACTCCAAACGTACTCTGAAAAGTGCATATAGCAGAGCAACCCAGAGAACTCGAAATGATCTGTTATTTAGCCCTGGTTCACACTGGGTATAATTTGGAACGATTTGAGATGCGATTTGACATGTCAAATCGCATCTCAAATCGGCGGCAATTGTCGGCAATGGCACTGTCCCAATCAGTGCGACGCCGCATCTGCGATTTCAAAAAGTAGTTCCTGTACTACTTTTTGCGATTTCGGGCCGCGATTTACATTAAATTGCGGCCGAAATCGCGGCAAATTGCGGCAAAATCGCGGCCGCGAAATCGCGGTAAAATCGCAGCAGTGTGAACCTAGGCTCAATCCAACATCTAGGAAGACAAAAAAGAACCCTATATCGATTATCACAAAGTTCTCAGATCAACACGTTGCCATTAAACAAATCACCAAAAGGTATTGGCATATCCTCACAATGGATCCAGTAATTGGCCCATATGTCACAAAGGATCCGTCATTTACCTTCAAGAGGGCACGCTCCCTTCGAGACCATTTAGTCTCTAGCGAATTTAAAACATCAGGAAAACGATGTTCCTGCAAATATCCAGGTACATTTACCTGTTGGGCTGCAAATACTGCAGATTCATGAATACTTCCCGAAACTATTCGCTGCCAAATGGCAATAGATACCTTCCCCAACATTATGCAAATTGCCAGACCATGGGAGTAGTGTACCTACTCCTATGTGAATGCTCATGTTTTTACGTGGGCAAAACCATCCAACATTTCTGGCAACGGGCATATAGACATATATTGTCCATGAAGGCATGCAATCCTGACCTCCCTCTTGGGAGGCATGTAACCAACTTTCATGGTGGTATACCCCCGAAAATATCCTTTATCTTCCTAGACCGAGTGCACACCAGCCCAAGAGGAGGCGATACAAACAAGCTGCTGTTGCAAATGGAACAGAGATGGATATTCACTTTGAATGCCACTCGCCCCCCAGGACTCAATGGACGTATATCTTATAGACTAGGGATGAGCCGAACATACCCGCGTTCAGTTCGCACCAGAACGTTCGAACAGACCGCGGGTTCGCGCGAACATTTAGAACCCCATTGAAGTCTATGGGACTCAAACGTTTGAATTCAAAAACGCTCATTTTAAAGACCAATATTCAATTTAATGTTGAAAAACGTCTTTCAGAACCCGGGTCTTGCCCCAGGGAACATGTATCAATGGAAAAAAAAGTTTTAAAAACGGCCGTTTTTTCCGGAGCAGCGATTTTAATGATGCTTAAAGTGAAAAAAAAAATGAAAAAATCCTTTAAATATCACACCTGCTGTGTGTCTATAGTAGTGGCACGTGTTTATAAATGTCCCTGCACAACATGAGATTATTATAAGAAAAAAGTAATTTAATACTGCTTGCGCACGTGCTGTGTGGCAACAATATGTCGATTATTTTAGGGGTGGTGGGGGGCCATTATTTTTTGGTGAAAGAAAAATTGTAGAAAAAAGGTCACCCCTCAAACATACTGTAATTGGAGCGCAACAAAGAGCCACGTGCAAAGTATTGCATCAAAAATTGTTATTAGGCGCCCATGTTAAACAGGGGCAGAAAAATGTGTCCTTAGGCACAACACAACACTGCAACCCCTCCCAATAACTGTAATTGGAGCGCAACAAAGAGCCACGTGCAAAATATTGCATCAAAAATTGTTATTAGGCGCCCCTGTTAAACAGGGGCAGAAAAATGTGTCCTTAGGCACAACACAACACTGCAACCCCTCCCAATAACTGTAATTGGAGCGCAACAAAGAGCCACGTGCAAAGTATTGCATCAAAAATTGTTATTAGGCGCCCCTGTTAAACAGGGGCACAAAAATGTGTCCTTAGGCACAACACAACACTGCAACCCCTCCCAATAACTGTAATTGGAGCGCAACAAAGAGCCACGTGCAAAGTATTGCATCAAAAATTGTTATTAGACGCCCCTGTTAAACAGGTGCACAAAAATTATGCCTAATGCCCCGTACACACCATCACTTTATGTGATGAAAAAAAACGACGTTTTTAAAAACGTCACTTTAATTGACCGTGTGTGGGGGAAAACTTCATTTTATGTCTTGTAAAAAACTACCAAAAAAAATTGAAGCATGCTTCAATTTTATGTGTCGTTTTTCAAAACGTCGTTTTTTACAGAAATTTTTTCACAGAAATTGACCGTGTGTAGCACAAAACGTCGTTTAAAACGACGTTTTTTTCATCCACGCATGCCTAGAAGCTACTTTTGAAACAAGCTTCAATGGAAAAAGTGGTGAGAACGTAACCTCGCTTTGCTAGAACATTGTGAGAAAAACGATGGTGTGTAGGCAACTTCGTCTTTGAAAATTGAAGTTTCAAAAACGTCATTTTTTACTTCACAGAAAATGTCGTTTTTTTTCATCACATAAAGTGATGGTGTGTACGGGGCATTAGGCACTGGTGGCGGAGCCCAGAAACACTACATTTCTTACTAGCTATCAGCAAGAAAAGTGAGGAGGAGAAGGATATTCCATCAGCAGCATAACAGGACAGTCACTCAGCATCAGCATACACAGTCTCAAAGGGATCTGACATTTCAACAAAAAATATTATTCAGTAACATCAGCATCAGGTGCTTGGTAGCTGGTGTTGATCCAAGCCTGATTCATTTTGATGAAGGTCAGTCGATCAACAGAGTCGGTGGAGAGGCGCACCCTGTGATCTGCCTCCAGCAGCACTGAATGTGCGTTCTGAAAGAACACTGGATGCAGGGCAAGCCAGTAGCTCAATTGCATACTGTACAAGCTCTGGCCAGTGATCCATCCTCAAGACCCAGTAAGCCAGAGGATTTTCGGTGGGGAAGGTGTCCAAGTCGGATCTTGCCCCTAGGTATTCCCGGACCATGTAAACCAGACGCTGGCGATGGTTGCTGGAACCGGTCATACCTTGGGGCTGCGGACTAAAAAATTGTCTGAACGCATCGGTCAGATGGCCACCTTCTCCACCGCTCCTTTTGTGACTCACCGAAGCCTCAGCAACACGTTGTCCAGGGCCAGGTTTTGGTAATCCCCCCGGTTCTGGGAACGCATTGCACAGACCCTTCTGCAAGGCCTCCCGCATAAGTTTCATCTTCTGCTCCCTCTGCGATGGCAACATAAGGTCCGCAACCTTACTCTTGTAATGTGGATCAAGGAGAGTTGCCAGGCAGTAATGATCCCTCTCCTTGATAGCACGTACACGAGGATCCTTACGCAGGCTTTGCAGGATCAGGGAGGCCATGCAGCGTAGATTTGCAGAGGCATTCGGGGCACAGTCCTCTGGGTCACTGAGGACGACAGGATCCGCATCCACCTCATCCCAGCCACGTAAAAGTCCACGTGTTCCTTGGGACTGTAAATGATCCCTTGAAGACTGCTGCTGCTGATGCTGAGTGCTAGGCTCCACCTCCATGCTGCTGATACAATCCTCCTCCTCCTCCTCATCCTCCTCTTCCTGTGTGCTAGGTGGGCAAGCAGGACCACCGTCTGGATAAAGGGGGCCTTGAGAGGTAAGGAAGTCCTTCTCTTCCTCCCTCTGTTCTGCCTCAAGGGCCCTGTCCATTATTCCACGTAGCGTGTGCTCCAACATGTGAATAAGAGGGACAGTCTCACTGATGCATGCACTGTCACTGCTCACCATCCTCGTGGCCTCCTCAAATGGTGACAGGACAGTGCATACATCCCTGATCAAGGCCCACTGGCGTGGTGAAAAAAAACCAAGCTCCCCTGACCCAGTTCTGCTGCCATATTGGCACAGGTACTCATTGATGGCCCTCTGCTGCGTGTGCAGCTGCTGCAGCATGGCCAACGTAGAGTTCCATCTGGTGGGCATGTCACAGATTAGGCGGTTCTTGGGCAGGTTGTATTCCCTTTGGAGGTCTGCCAGCCGAGCAGTGGCATTATATGACCTCCGGAAATGCACACAGACTTTCCTGGCCTGCTTCAGGACATCCTGTAAGCCCGGGTACCTGCCCAAGAACCGCTGCACCACCAAATTCAGGACATGCGCAAAACAGGGCACATGGGTAAGTTTTCCCTGTCGCAGGGCAGAGAGGAGGTTGGTGCCATTATCGCTGACCACCATTCCAGGCTTCAGCTGGCGTGGCGTCAACCACCTCTGAGTCTGCCCCTGCAGAGCTGAAAGAACCTCTTCCCCAGTGTGGCTCCTGTCTCCCAAGCACACCAGCTCTAGCACCGCATGGCATCTCTTGGGCTGCATTCCTGCGTAGGCCCTCGTACGCCTACGGAGCACAGCTGGTTCTGAGGAAACATCACCACAGGAAGAGGCCACAGAGGAAGAAGAAGAGGAGGGGGTGGAGGAGAGAGGTGTGTCACAACCAGTAGTAGTGTTTTGGAGGTGTGGTGGCCAAACAACCTCCAAAACTACTGTACCTTGCCCTGCGTCCTTCCCAGCTGCCACCAGAGTCACCCAATGGGCCGTAAAAGACAGGTAACATCCCTGTCCATGCCTGCTGGACCATGAGTCAGCGGTAAGATGCACCTTACCACTGACCGCCATGTCCAGCGAGGCATGGACATTGCCTTCCACATGCCGGTAGAGAGCCAGAATCGCCTTCCGTGAGAAAAAGTGGCGTTTGGGTACTTGCCACTGAGGTACTGCACATTCCACAAACTCACGGAAGGGGGCAGAATCTACCAACTGAAAAGGTAGCAGTTGAAGTGCTAGCGATTTTGCTAAGCTAGCATTCAGCCGCTGGGCATGTGGATGGCTGGGAGCGTACTTCTTTCGGCGCTGCAGCAGCTGGGGCAGGGAAATTTGTCTGGTACTATCAGTAGATTGCCCGCATGTACTACCACTACTAGGTTGTGACACACCTATTGCCTTGTACACACGGGCAAACATGTACGATGAAAACGGTCCGCCGGACTGTTTTCAGCGTACATGTCTGCCCGGGGATTTCTGTATGATGGCTGTACACACCATCATACAGAAATCCGCGCGTACTCGATACGCGGCGACGAGGCCGCGCCGTCGCCGCGGCGACGTGTGCGGCCCTGCCAGTTCAATGCTTCGACGCATGCGTCAAAGTCATTCGACGCATACGAGGGATGACGGCCGCTCGGACATGTACGGTAGTTCTGTACAGACGACCGAACATGTCCGACGCACAGGATTCCAGCGGGCTGTTTCTAAACAAGTTTGGAAATATTTGCCCGCTGGAAAAAGGCCCGGCGGGCAAATGTACGCTGGAATCCTGTCCGATCGGCTGTACAGACGACCGAACATGTCTGCTGAAACTGGTCCGCGGACCTGTTTCAGCAGACATGTTCGGTCGTCTGTACGGGGCCTTCAGTGCAGGCTTCAGAGAGGACTGGGTTGTCTAGTGGGGTTGGAGGTCACAGAAGGGCAAGGGGAGGTCCGCTTTGGTCTTTGGTGTGGGTCTTTCTGGTATGCTTGCCAACGAGCTGCATGGCAGCTCGACATATGTCTGGACAAACATGTGGTGCCCAAGCGGGTGATGTTTTGGCCACGCGAGATACGCTTGCGACATATGTTGCAAATAGCAAAGGTACGATCTGATGGACATGTTTCAAAAAAGGCCCACACCAAAGAACTTTTGCTGTACCGTTCAGACACAGCAGCGCCATGCACAAGCATAGATGTGCGATGTAATGCAGTTGGTGAGCCCTTAACCTAACCCCTGGAGGGCATCCTGCCTCTTTGGAGATGTGCCTGTGCCTCGTCCTATTCCTCCTCCTCCTCCTCCTCCTCTTCTTCCTTCTCCTCCTCCTCCTCCTCCTCTCTCCTATCAGGCACCCAGGTAGAGTCAGTGACCTCATCATCCCCTCCCTCCTCATCACTGTTGAAAACCTGGCAGTATGCTCCAGCTGGGGGAACATCACTCCTAGATTGCTGTCCCTCTCGGCCACCCCCTCTTCCTGGGCTCACATCAATGCCTTCCTCTATCTGTGTTCCATCATCAGAGCCTTCAAAACGCTGCGCATCTTCATTCAGCATGTACCCAACACTGTGTTGAAACAGTTTGGGGGACTCCTCAGGAGGACACGGTGGGACTAGGGAAGGATTGTGTGATGCCATTGTGCAGAGGGAAGAGGAAGCCTTGGCAGCTGCTTTGCCAGACAAACTAAGATCAGTCTGTGTGAGAGAGGATGAGGAGGATGAGGATGACTTGGTCATCCACTCTACTAATTTCTCTGCATGTTGAGGCTCAACACGGTCAGCTCCCGAAAAGAAGGACGAGCGGCCACGGCCACGTGCTGAAGAGGATGCACCACGTCCACCACCAGCGTTGCCTCTACATGCAGAGCCTGCTTGCCCTCGTGACTCTCTGTTTGTTGTCCTTCCAGACATTTTAATGCGTTCAGGTGTAAAACAACACACGTGCACTTACAGTAAATGCACTTACGTGCGATTAAAGAGCAAAATTGCACTTGCAGTAAATGCGCGCTTACTTTCAATAAAAGAGCAAAATTGCACTTGCAGTAAATGCACTTACGTGCGATTAAAGAGCAAAATTGCACTTGCAGTAAATGCGTGCTTACTTTCAATAAAAGAGCAAAATTGCACTTGCAGTAAATGCACTTACGTGCGATTAAAGAGCAAAATTGCACTTGCAGTAAATGCGCTTACGTGCGATTAAAGAGCAAAATTGCACTTGCAGTAAATGCGCGCTTACTTTCAATAAAAGAGCAAAATTGCACTTGCAGTAAATGCACTTACGTGCGATTAAAGAGCAAAATTGCACTTGCAGTAAATGCGCTTACTTTCAATAAAAGAGCAAAATTGCACTTGCAGTAAATGCACTTACATGCGATTAAAGAGCAAAATTGCACTTGCAGTAAATGCACTTACGTGCGATTAAAGAGCAAAATTGCACTTGCAGTAAATGCGCTTACTTTCAATCAAAGAGCAAAATTGCACTTGCAGTAAATGCACTTACGTGCGATTAAAGAGCAGAATTGCACTTGCAGTAAATGCGCTTAATTTCAATCAAAGAGCAAAATTGCACTTACAGTAAATGCGCTTACGTGTGATTAAAGAGCAAAATTGCACTTGCAGTAAATGCACTTACGTGCGATTAAAGAGCAAAATTGCACTTGCAGTAAATGCGCTTACGTGCGATTAAAGAGCAAAATTGCACTTGCAGTAAATGCGCTTACTTTCAATCAAAGAGCAAAAAAGGGATTTTTAAATACAGCTTTCCTGTAAAATCCTTTTCTTGGAGTACATCACGGGACACAGAGCGGCATAATCATTACTATGTGGGTTATATGGAGTACCTTCAGGTGATGGACACTGGCAATCTCAAACAGGAAGTCCCCTCCCTATATATTCCCCTCCCATAGGAGGAGTACCTCAGTTTTGTAGCAAGCAGTATGCCTCCCAAAATGGTCCCCATAAGAGGGGTGGGAGCTCTGTGTCCCGTGATGTACTCCAAGAAAAGGATTTTACAGGTAAGCTGTATTTAAAAATCCCTTTTTCTTTATCGTACATCACGGGACACAGAGCGGCATAATCATTACTATGTGGGATGTCCCAAAGCAATGCTTTAATGAGGGGAGGGAGACATCTTCCCAAGACAACAGGATTTAATTTAGAGATATACTCAAATAATAATAATAAATCCAACTTAGTCGAGAAAAAATAAATTTAAATTTAAATTTTAACTCAAGGGTGCCCCCGATTCTGAGGGTCTTAAATCACAGCCTGCAGCACCGCCTGCTCAAAGGCTGTATCAGCATTCCTTCTAACATCCACCTGGTAAATTTTTTAAACGTGTGGATTGAAGACCAGGTTGCCGCCTTGCAAACTTGAGCCATAGAGATCTGATGGTGTGCTGCCCAGGAGGCGCCCATGGCCCTGGTAGAATGAGTCTTTACTGACAAAGCCGTAGGCCTGAGTGTTTAACTGTTTAATCCACCTCGAGATGGTGGATATTGCAGCTGCCTGCCCTCTCTTGGGCCCATCTGGCAAATTGAACAACACCTCTTGTCTTTCAAATCTTCTCTGTAGCTTTAAGATAGGCCTTCATGGCCCTGACAATATCCAAGGTATGCAGCAACCCTTCCTTTCTGGAAGTAGGTTTAGGAAAGAAGGATGGTAATACCAAATCCTGGTTTAGATGAAAACTGGATATAACCTTCGGTAGGAAGGAAGGATGAGGGCGGAAAACCGACCCTGACCTTATGCAAAATAAGATATGGTTCCTTACAGGATAAGGCTGCCAGCTCCGCTACTCTTCTGGCGGAAACTATGGCGACCAAAAATACTGACTTCCTTGTCAGTGAAACCAAAAGAATTTAAGCCAACCGCTCAAAATGTTGTTTCTGTACACTTGACAGAACACGATTTAAATCCCACGGACAAAGCGGGGATTTAACTGGAGGTTTAATACGCAAGACCCCCCGCATGCAGGTCTTAACCAGCCAGTGAGTGGCTCAAAGGTTGTTTCTGTAAACTTGACAGAACCTGATTTAAATCCCACGGACAAAGCGGGGATTTAACTGGAGGATTAATACACAAGACCCCCTGTATGAAGGTCTTAACCAGCGAGTGGGTGGCCAGCAGCCGCTGAAACCACACTGACAAAGCTGACCTCTGTCCTTTGATTGTGTTTAATGCCAGACATTTATCCACTCCTAGCTGGAGAAAAAACTTAACCACTCGATCAATGGTATACTTGCGGGAAAGCCATTTCTTGGACTCACACCAGCCTACGTAGGTCTTCCAGATCCTGTAATAAATCACCCTGGAGACCGGCTTTCTAGCCCTGATCAGGGTAGAGGTTACCTGCCTAGACAGCCCTCTACCCCTGAGACTCAGGGATTCAGCCGCCAGGCCGTCAAATTTAGACGCCGTAATGCAGGGTGGAGGATCGGTCCTTGTGAGAGTAGGTCTGGCCGTAGAGGAAGCGTCCAAGGGTCTCCCACTGCCATCTTTAGGATTAGTGAGTACCATGCCCTCCTGGGCCATGCTGGAGCTACCAGGATGACTGGTTTGTGCTCCACCCTGATCCTGCGCAACAGGCGGGGTAGTAACTGTAGCGGGGGAAAGGCATACAGAAGTCTGAACTGATGCCAAGGGCACACCAACGCATCGGTTCCGCAGGCCATCGGATCCCTTGTCCGGGATATGAACCCGTCTAGTTTCTTATTGAACCTTGATGCCATGATATCCACGTCTGGCACACCCCACTTCTGACAGATTGTCCGGAAGACCTGGGGATGTAGAGACCATTCCCCTGGCGACAGAGTTTGGCGACTTAGGAAGTCCGCCTGCAGGTTGTCCACTCCGGGAATGAATATTGCCGATATGCAGGGTACATAAGCTTCTGCCCATAAAAATATTAAGCTCACTTCTCTTTGAGCGGCGCGACTCCTGGTTCCCCCTTGGTGGTTTATATATGCCACAGCTGTGGCATTGTCTGATTGTATCCTCACCGGGGACCCCTGTAATTTGGATGTCCAAGCCTCGAGGGCTAGCCGCGCTGCTCTGAGCTCCAGGATATTGATGGGCAGCTGCTTGTCTGCCTCTGCCCAAGTACCTTGGCGAGTGCTACCATCCAAGACCGCTCCCCAGCCTTTCAGGCTGGCATCTGTGGTCACTATCTTCCAGGCTATGGGGGAGAAAGATTTTCCCTTTAGTAGATTCTGAGGGTTTAACCACCAGCCCAGACTTTGCCGGACTCTTGATGATAGAGTTAAAGGAAACTCCAAGGCCTGGGCCTTCTTGTTCCAAGCTGTTAGAATGGCTGCCTGTAGGACGCGAGTATGGCTCTGTGCGTAAGGTACCGCCTCGAACGTGGCCACTAGCTTGCCTAGTAAACGCATACATAGGCGAACGGTTGGCTCTCTTTTGCTTAGAACCAATCGAATCAATTCTTTGATAGACTTGACCTTTACCAGGGGCAAAAATACCTTCTGCTGAGCCGTGTCCAACCTCATGCCAAGATATTCCAACTGTTTTGAGGGTTGAAATGCTGATTTTTCTCGGTTTAGGATCCAACCGAACCTCTCCAGGTACTGAACCGTGAGGGCTACTGCTTGCTCCAAGCAAGGAGCCGAGTGATCTATGATTAAGAGGTCGTCCAAGTATGCTAGGACCGTGACCCCTTGGATTCTTAGATTGGCTAGAATTGGAGCCAGGACCTTCGTGAATACCCGGGGGGCCGTAGCCAGCCCGAAAGGGAGCGCCACAAATTGGAAGTGACGCTGGGCCACCGTGAAGCGTAAAAATCTTTGATGTGGCTGAAAGATCGGTATATGAAGGTAAGCGTCTTTTATGTCTATAGACGCCAGAAAGTCGTCCTTCTGGAGCGCGGCGGCTGCTGACCGAACGGATTCCATCCGAAAAGACTGGACCTTTAGGTAAACGTTTAGACTCTTTAGGTCCAAAATGGGTCTGACATCGCCGTTGGGTTTTGGTATGACAAAGAGATTGGAGTAGAAACCTAGCCCCTTCTCTTGGGCTGGTACCTCTACTATCACACCCTGGCGAAGCAGACGATCCAATGCCGCTAGCAGCAAGGCCTTTTTTGCTGGATCGTTCGGAACCCTTGATTCCTGGAAATGAGGCGGAGGAAACTTTTGAAACTCTAATCTGTAGCCTGTGGCCACAGATGACTGGACCCATTTGTCGGGGATGTCGGCTTCCCAAACCTCTGCAAAGAGACGAAGCCTTCCCCCCACTCGAGTGAGTGGGGGCGCCCCTTCATAAAGCAGACTTAGGGGCTGGCTTTGTTGGTTTGCGAAACCATGGCTTCTTGCCCCCAGGGGCCTGTCCCTGCGACTTATTGTTAAAGTTGGATCGCGCAGGAGGCCGTCGATACTGCCTGGAATTTGAGGTACTCTGCATAGGGGAAAGCTGCCTTTTAAAGGCGGGCCCCCGGAACCTCTTTTTTACTGGTAGAAGGGTACTTTTGCCACTTGAAATAGTCTGAATGTATTTATTCAGATCTTCCCCGAAGAGTCGCCCTCCATGGAAGGGGAACCCCGCCAGCAGTTTCTTGCATGGTGGTTCGGCCGCCCAGTTCTTTAACCATAAGAGCCTCCTCATATGCACCAAACATAGAGATAGACGAGACGCCTGTTGGATGGAGTCCTTTATAGCATCTACCGCAAAGCACAAAGCTCTGGGAACATCAGATAACTCCTCTGCCTGCTGGGCAGGAATGTCCTTAAGCATCTGCTTTGTCTGGTCCTTTAAAGCCTGACAGACCCCGATAGCAGCCACAGCTGGCTGTACCACTGCTCCTGCCGTAGCAAAGGAGGCTTTCAAAAGTGATTCTAAACGTTTATCCACCGGGTCTTTAAACATTTGTATGTTTTCCACCGGGCACGTTAATGATTTATTTACACAGGAGATGGCTGCGTCCACGGCTGGGAGCGCCCATTTTTTGGCAAATTTCTCCTCCATAGGGTAGATAATAGAAAATCTTTTAGGCGGCAGAAAAATTCTGTCCGGCCGTACCCAATCCTGGAAGATTAACTCCTCTAACAGAGGATGGACCGGAAAAACTGCGTTGCTCAAGGGCGCTTTTAAGGATCCCAAAGAGGAAACCTCCGGAAGCTGAGGCTCTGGTAAGGGCATCTTAAAGGCCGAGCGGACCATGTCTGTCAAATACTGTATCCATAAACTCTCCGCTTGGGAGGCTGAAAATGGTTCCTCTACAGTAGATTCCTCAATGTCTGAACCCTCTAGGTTCTGGTCCAATTGATCCTCCTGATCTTCTAACTCCTCCGGGGAAAGAACCTCATTATCCGAGGATACACCCTTAGGCGAAGGGGATCTAGTCCGCTTCTTGCCTGGCATAGATCTGGCGATCATAGCTGCCAATCTTTCCTCTAGCCCTCCTAGGGAGACGGCTAGCATCTCCTCTGTGATAAACACAGGGTTGGGTGGATCTGGGCCAGCCTCAGCACCAGACCCCCCTACTGGCTCACCCAAGGCACCCACCACTGCTTGGTTGACAGGTGGGGAGAGTACCGGCATAGCTTGACTCGTATCCTCAGAATCCGAGGGGGAACCCTTTGTTTTTTTGACCCCTTTTGCCCCTTTTGATCCCGAGCCTTTGGGAGCCATGGTACAATACCGAGGTACCCCCGTATACAACAACTAACTGTTGTAACCAGGAGATAATATATGTGGTTTAAGGAACAACAGTACTACTGATGACCAAAAACCTAGTGGGGAATCCAGTCAGTGCTTTTTTCTTTTTTTTTTTTTTTTTTTCAAAAGAAAAGTTTTTTTTTTTTTCAATTACTATATATATATATATATATATTTTTTTTAAAGCACACTGTCCCCCACAGAAGAATTTGCTAGTATCCACCTGCTGCCATAAGGATTTTTTAGGCTGGACAAATTTAAGCTAGTTCTGAATTCCAGAACTGCAATACTCGCTTGCGCCACCGGGTGTCACTGTTCTCAGCCGCAGCGCTGCCGCTCTGTGTCCTCCTTGTTCCAGGCTCAGACTGAATGAGCTGTACATCACAGAGGAAGGGACGCCCCTTCCTCCTATGAACCTGACGCCCCGCCCCCCCCTCCGAAATGGCGCGAAATTTTGTTATTTCTCATGCACGCGCCCGCGCGCGCGCCCGCTATCGGGGGGGGGCCATGCTGGAAGACACCAGGAGTCCTGCTATGCAGGATACATGCCACAGCGCAGCTACAGGTAAGCTCTTAAAGCATCTCTTTACCGGACACAGAGCGGGCTAGGGGAAGTCCCCTCCCTTCAGCTGCCTGCGGCCTGACACCCAGCCAGGTAGGAACCTTTGGTAGGTTAAGACCTAAGTTCAGGGAAAGGTATAGGCCCACAGCCCCCTTTACCCACCTAGCGCGCAGTCAGATGGTTACCTGCAAACAGACCAGGGAATCCAATATTTGGGGGGTAAAATATCCAGACCATCCTGTCTTTCTTAGACATAGTGGCCCCAACTGCCAATGCCAGAGCATACACAGGCTAACCTCCCCATAGATCCCTGGAGGGCCCGCTGTCGAACCAAGTCCCGCAGGCCCCCCCTCTTACCTGCTCCATGCCGCAGGACCTTGCACAGCAAGCGGTCCAATCTTCACCCATCTCCGTGGGTAGCGTAGTAGACCTTCAGGCTCTGGGGTCCTGGAAGGAACCCACTGTCCTGGACCTATACAGCACCCTGGCAAACAGGTTACTTTAGGCACTTTAACAAAAAAGGCTCTAAGTCCTGGGCCCAGGGTCCAGCTCTCTAAAGAGAGAAGCGTTATAGGCAAAACCCCCGGCTTGGGGGCCCGGGTACTGTCCACTTTGGCACTGAGGCACTTTGGACAGATCCGGTTAGCCTGCCTTGATCCCAAGGATGTGGAGGCAAAGTTATTCCGTGACCAACACCTAAGACACTGGCGAAAAAACTGAGGTACTCCTCCTATGGGAGGGGGTTATATAGGGAGGGGACTTCCTGTTTGAGATTGCCAGTGTCCATCACCTGAAGGTACTCCATATAACCCACATAGTAATGATTATGCCGCTCTGTGTCCCGTGATGTACGATAAAGAAATTGCGCTTGCAGTAAATGCACTTACGTGTGATTAAAGAGCAAAATTGCACTTGCAGTAAATGCGCTTACTTGCAAATTAACAGGATACGTGCAGTAACACCCAGTACGTTTAGGTGTAAACTACACAGCACACAGGCAGGCAATACAACACGTTAGAGCACTGCAGCTATGCACAATCTCCTGCCTGACAAATACTAAGAGCAGATCTGGCTAAGCTATACAGGGGTAGATTCAGGTAGGGGAGCGCACTGCTACGGCGGCGCAGTGTACCGTTTTTACGCTACGCCTCCGTAAATTACTGGAGCTACGCTTCATTCACGAAGCATTTGCTCTGTAATTTGCGGCGGAATACAGAAAGTCGATACGCCGGCGCTACTTAGCAATTACGCTGCGTATCTATGGATACGCAGGCATAATTGCTTCCTGAATCTACCCCACTGTGTATAAATATATGTACAACTCCTGGGGATGTATATATATTCTCTACACACTGTATTTCAAGCTAAACTGACTACCCTACTCTATCTATCTATCTAAAAAGATAATCTCTCTGTCTCTCTAAGGCCCCGTACACACGACAGAGTTTCTCGGCAGAATTCACCGAGAAACTCGGTCAAAACCCGGATTCTGCCGAGAAACTCTGTCGTCTGTACAGTTTTGGCTCGATGGAGCCGCCGAGGAGCTCAACGAGAAAATTCTATGGGAGAAGGCGGCCCGCCGAGCTCCTCGGCGGCTTCATCCCAAAACTCGGCCGTGTGTACGGGGCCTAACTGTTCTCTGTAACAAGCTGGAACACACTACACGAGGCTGCCCGGAAGGCGGCCTTTTATAATGTGGGGCGTGTGCTAAAGCCATGAGCCATAATTGGCCAAAGCAACCCAGGCTTTGACCAATTATGGCTCCTCGTTTTTTGCGCGCTGTGATTGGCCAAGCATGCGGGACATACAGCATTCTTGGCCAATCATCAGCGCTCAACGCCGCAGTGAATTATGGGCCGTTTTGCGTCACTCGAATTTGGCGCGAACGACCGGTTTTGTTCGAATTTTGACGAACGATCGAACGACCGATGTTCGAGTCGAACATACGTTCGTATCGAACGCGAAGCTCATCCCCATTATAGACCATTCCTAGAGGGTTTCACCTCTGGAGGTTCAGAATGGGATCCCCCATAATGTGTGCCAACCAACTGTTCTACTCACTGATATGTTTCCTGCAAAAAATGGTGTTCCATATTGGAATAATATGTTTTTTTGTTTTTATATTTTACATGCTATAGAGTGATATTGAAACTTCCTACAAGACCTGGGCGCTTTCTCTCAATGTGCCGGGTCTTGCCTTGGGGGAAGGGGGACGTTGCCCATCCTAGTATGGTCGCGCCCCTCTAACCTCTCCTGCGCCGCGGGATCTTGACGCGGGGTGCCTCTTCCCCTTGTGTGATGCGTGACAGCATTGAGACGCGGCCAGCGTTCCTTTTTTTTTTTTTCGGGGGGGGGGGGGGGTGACGGTGACATTGCGTGTCATCACACACGGAGGGCAGCGTTCTGGTTGAGGTACTTTGAATGGACCCCGGTTCTAAGACACACACCTGTGTTGGCTACAATCATCCACAGGCATACATAAATCAGCCTCTCATTCTCCTCAAACCATTCAACGCTGCAGCAGTGGCACGATCCGGTCTGACTTGCCGGTAATTTCTCTTGAACTCTTTCAAATTCCTCTACATAGGACTTTTTGCTCCCTCACCACCATACCCATAGGAGGTTTCAAACACCTTTTAATGAGGTGCAATTTTTGAGGTCTTTCATTTAGCGTATTTATCGGGGTATTGCGCGCTCCGGCGTATAGCGCGCACCCCTAATGTTGACCCTAAAATCCTGTAAAAAAAATGTTTTATTACATTTTACTACTTACAGTTTTGGTGTCTTGCCCATCGTCCATCGGCGGCCTCGTCCGGTCTGGCGTCCGTCTGCGGCCTCGGTGGTGTCCTCCTGGCTTCTCCTACGCTGTCTTCATGTCGAATCCCTGCACCGTGTTTGAATGCCTGTGCCGACATATACCGAGCGCAGTACACTCGGGTATATTCAGCCAGGCTCGGCTTCTCACGCATAAACGTCACAGAGCGTGACTACGAGCGAAGCCGAGCCTGGCCGAATGTACCCGAGTGTACTGCGCTCGGTATATGTCGGCGCAGGCATTCAAACACGGCGTGGGAAGCGCGTATCAGCGTATATCGCGCACCACGATTTTGTCCTGATTTTCAGGGCAAAAAAGTGCGCGGTATACGCTGATAAATACGGTACATTTTCCAGCCTGCCGGCAACAACCTTATGCCAGACACAGTCAGTACACCTTATAGGACAGATGATCAAGCCATATACCTGCAGCATTGGTTTGTTTACAGGTATCCACTCCTTAGGCCTCATTTCCACTGGCGTTTTTACAGCCACGTTTCTGAGCGTTTTTTACAGCTTAAAAACGCCTGTCCATGTTATTCTATGGCTTCATTCCCACATAGGCGTTTTTGAGCTGCAAGTGGCATAGACGTTTTTGAGCTGTAAAAAAAACGCGGGACCAGGGCGTTCTGAAGCTCCAGAGTAGAGCTGTAAAAACGCCAGACGTTAAAAAACGCTCAAAAGCGCTCAAAAACGCGCAAAAACGCTCAAAAACGCGACCGCGGCATTTTTAAAGCTGCAGCTCACAAAAAAAAAATTTTTTTTTTTTTTTACAAAATAAACATGGACAGGCGTTTTTAAGCTGTAAAAAAGCCTAACAACAGTGGCTGTAAAAACGCCAGTGGAAATGAAGCCTTATAGGTAAGCAAGGAAATACCCCATTTTTTTTTCTACTTTTTCACGCCTACTCCAAGTAATTTAATAATTTAATAATAATTTTTTGGCGTGCGGATATAATGTATTAACTTGCATTTTTACTTTGGACACCTGGATCTTTTCCCACTATCCTTGAGATTGACATTTTCCAATCCCTTACCTGTTTACTGCATCTTTCAGGTTCCGCCTGTATTGTGGACCACACATTCATACATACCGTCTGTTGCGTCAATTTAGTTTTTCACCTACAGAAGTATGTTACACATCCTTGCCGCCCCCTGTGCCAGCACCCCTCTAGCCTATATATATCAAGCAGCTTTTTTCTTGTTCCCCTTTTGTAGACTGCATGATTCACCTGAAGATTTGTCTTTCCTCTGTTCAAACAAACTCCTTGAACAGGGACACCCTTTCATGACTGGCAAATTATCTCTCCTTGAAATCAGACATAAGCACACAAATTGGTTAGTACTGATTAGTTATGAGATGCTACATTGTTGTTTAAACTTGTTACTTGCATGCTGTGGTTTGCTGGGGCTTTCCTTCCCTCCCCATGTACTTTAATACTGCACTATGGGCATTGAGAGCATTGGTGAGGGAATTTTTGTGTTTTTATATCTTATGACTACTATTTTTGGTTTCTTATTTTCTTTTCTTGTTTGCATTTTTTTTCTTTCCTTTTGGATATCTTTAGATTATGCTGCCAACACAAGTTGCATCACCCCTCCCCTGAAGAAGAGGCCATACAAAATAAAGAAGCCTCGAAACTTTGGAATATCTGTCTCCACTGTATAGACAGTTTCTCGGGTTTTGCAATCCAAAAAATAATTTGTTGTTGTTTATGTCTTGTTATCATTTCTGATTGAATAACTTTGCCGCCTAACTAGTGTATTTCCCATGTTTTTTCCCCTTGGTCACCTGGATGCTGTCTTTCATGTCAAGTCCCGGCCGTCATTTAATTTAATCAATAAATTTATACTATTTTGATACTTTTTTTACCTATTTGTTGTCACTAAACAAACCCAGTCTTCCAATTCAAAGTCCCGTTGAGGAAAACACACCACTTGTGGTGTACCCAGATAGTTTTAATATAGGGATGTGGAAAGACTGATGTGTTTTTCTTACTAATTTTGGACACCTTACCGTTTCTTTGTGCATTTTATTAACCTTGTTTAGGTTAACCTTTTTTAATTAACCTTTTTTGGGTTAAAATTGTGTGTAGGCTCCAGAGCATTTTTCTCGACGTGAAAAATAGTCGTTAAAAATTTAGAACCTGCTCTATTTTTTTTCTCCTATTTTTTTGCGTTGTCGTTTTTCTCGTCGAGAAAAACTGTCGTGTGTACGCTTTAACGACGGAAAAAAAACACGCATGCTCAGAAGCAAGTTATGGGTTGGGAGCCCTCGTTCTGGTAAAACTAGCGTTCGTAATGGAGATAGCACATTCGTCATCATTCTGAACAGCAGAAAACGATTTGAAAGCACGAAGCCTGAAAGCGCGAATCGTCTCACCAAACTTTTACTAACACGTGGTAACACAAAATCAGCAAAAGCAGCCCAAAGGGTGGTGCCATCTGAATGGAACTTCCCCTTTATAGTGCCATCATACGTGTTTTTGTACGTGTTGTACGTCACCGCGCTTTGCTCAAGTATTTTTTTTCACGATCGTGTGTATGCAAGGCAGGCTTGACAAGAATCACATCGAGAAAAACTTTGTTTTTTCCATGACATTAAATATGGGTATGGGTATTTTATGTGTTTTTTTTGTTTCAGGTTGGTGGCAGGGGTCTCTGGTTCCTGATGATCGGATGGTGGTTGGTATATATATATATAGAAGGATCGAGTCATTTGTCTCTGAGCTGGTGGGATCACGACTGGAGGCCAGGATACTGTGGTAATGGTGGACAGCCGATGAGATAGCAATTTGTTACCTTCTTTCAGGAACCTCAGACGCAGCAGTTAAAGAAAGTTGTTTGGGATAAAATGGTTATGAGAGAGAGAGAGAAGTTCTTTTTATATGTTATCTTTTGGAATTAATAAAGGGGCCTTTGTTGGACATTTAATCCAGAAGGTGTAATTTTTTTCAATATAGTAAGGCCTCATTCACACGAGGCGGAGTCCTCCTGCTCCCGCCAGCTCAGCGGGAGATCAGTCCGCAGATCTCCGCCGAGCCGACGGATGACAAGCTCCTCTCTGCTCACTGAGCGGGGAGGGGCTTGTCAGGCACCGCTGTCTCCTATGGAGCGATCTGATCCGATCCGATCCGCATGGACGGATGGGGACGTGCCCCCTATACGTCTGTTTTTAGCGGATCGGATAGGGTCGGATGTCAGCGGACATGTCTCTGCTGACATCCAACGCTCCATAGGGATGCATGGAGCGGCCGTCCAAGTCCGCCGTTAAAACTGACAGGCGGACCCGAACGGTCCGTCCGTGTGAATGAGGCCTAAGTAAGTTATATAATAGGATATGTGGGTTGGTTTAGGTCAGCAAGCACACTAGCAGTACACCAGTCATGTGTATTCAGCAAAGCCTGTGGGAGGGACAGATGTTCAGAGGGGTGTGGCTTGGGTGCAGACAAGCTGAAGCCATTCTTCTACATACAGTGATTGCATAGCTCCCAACTGTCCCTGATTTCAATGGACTGTCCCTGATTTGGAGCAATGTCCCTCCTGTCCCTCATTCCTCCTCATTTTGGTCTGATCCATATAGTTGTATATAAAATGCACTTTTTATCTATCAAAAAGTGTTTTCCAGTGCTAAACTTTTCATCTGATTGCTAAATGGCTGTATTTGGAAATTCCAAAAGCCACTATAAAGGCATAGTAGTGGTAAAAAAAAAAGCACTTGTGGGTTTTACCAATCTTGTTTTTTTTGTACATTTCTCTTTTAAGGGTGTGTGGCAAGGGGGTGTGTCCTATGCCTGCATACTTTTGCTGATAGGTGTCCCTCATTTCCATCTCAAAAGGTTGGGAGGTGTGCGATTGTGCAGCTCTTCATTATTTTTGATAGTGAATTTCTTTTATGTTTGGCTGATATAGACAGACGTACCTGCATCACGATAGGCTCCACTGTTACATTTGCGGTTGAGACTGTGGATATGATGTTCACCATGAGCTGTAGAGTTTGGGAGGAGCCTTGAATGTTTTTTGTCTCGTTGATGGCTGTGTTACTGATATCTTGAAGTAATCCCTGCAAAGCTTGCTGTACTGCTGGACCTTTAATTGCATCCTATGTTAAAGTGATAGAGAAAAGAAGAAGGTTGCTGAATTAGTATTCTTATACACTTCTTTTTATGCTATATTTTCTTCACATGCTGTACACTTCAATATATTCCAAGTTAAAGTGGAACTTAGTATTAATCCTGTTACACATGATAGGATTTTCCGCAGACAAAGCATAGGACTTTTGTCCGAAGGGCGTTGGCCCTTGAACTTGTCTTGCATACAAACGGCAAAGAATTGTCAGCCAACACAAAACTATGTGGTTTTTCAGTTCTTTAGCACCACCCTTTGGGAAACTTCTGCTAAAGTTGTGTTCTGGTTAGCATTGCTTCTGAGCATGCACGTTTGTACTCTGGAGTTTTGTCCGAAGGACTTCTGTACACACGATCGAATAATCCGACAACACACATTTGTTGGCGGAAAATGTTTATGCCACGTACACACGATCGGTTCATCCGATGAAAACGGACCGATGGATTTTTTTTATCAGATATCCGATGAAGCGGTCTTTCATCAGTCTTGCCAACACACCATCAGTTAAAAATCTGATCGTGTCAGAACGCGGTGATGTAAAACACAACGACGTGCAGAGAAAAATGCGTCGACTTGATTCTGAGCATGTGTGGATTTTTGACTAATGGATTTCCCCACAGACGATCGTTTTTTTTTTCTATCGGTTTTTTAACCATCAGAAAATTTTAAAACAGGTTCTATTTTTTTTCACTGATGGGGGGAAAAAAACGATGGGGCCCACACACGATCCGTTTTGTCCGATGAAAATGGTCCATCGTTATCTCCTTCCTGCCCAGGCCAACTTTCAGTGCTGTCGCACATTGAATGAAAATTGCGGTCATGCAACACAGTACCCAAATTAAATTTTTAGCATTTTGTTCACAGAACTAGGTCTTTCTTTTGGTGGTATTTAATCACCACTGGGTTTTTTATCTTTTGCTAAACAAACAAACAAATCAATACTGAAAATGTTCACATTTTCCTTTTTGTTTTTGATATAAAATAATTGTTCTTCATAAATTTAGGCCAACATGTATTCTGCTACATTTCTTTGGTGACCCAATAACCCAAATCAGTATACACTATTTAGTCTGTAGGAAAGTTATAAAGTCCACAAGCTATGGTATATATCTGAAAATTGATCAATCCTGAAGTCTGATGCCGCGTACACACCATCACTTTATGTGATGAAAAAAAACGACACTTTCTGTGAAGTAAAAAATGACGTTTTTGAAACTTCAATTTTCAAAGACTAAGTTGCCTACACACCATCGTTTTCTCACAATGATCTTGCAAAGTGAGGTTACGTTCCACCACGTTTTACCATTGAAGCTTGCTTCATAAGTAGCTTCTGGGCATGCGTGGATGAAAAAACGTCTTAGAAAACGACGTTTTTTGCTACACACGGTCAATTTCTGTGAAGTAAAAAGTGCACTTTTGAAAAACGACACATAAAATTGAAGCATGCTTCAATTTTTTTTTGTCGTTTTTTACAAGACATAAAACGACGTTTTCCCCCACACACAGTCAATTAAAGTGACGTTTTTAAAAACGTCATTTTTTTTCATCACATAAAGTGATGGTGTGTACGCGGCATGACACTTACAGCCTATCTCATTTCTTGAGGCCCAAAAATGTCAGGACTTTTTAAAGTTGTAATTTTTTTGTCAGAAATTTGGGAAAATTAAGAAATGAAAAAAAGACTGCTGACAGTACGAAAATAAATAATAATTATGAATGAATGAATGAAAAACTTATAAAGCGCGGCGCATGCGAACTGAATCGCTTCTGGGCGCTAGTTGTTCGTGTCTCATGACATCAAAAGAGCAGAGTTTTGATCTGTCTTCTGAAAGTCAGGTGGTTTTCCTCCAACCAAATGCTGGTTGGTAAAGCGTTCCATAGTCTAGGACCCTGAAAAGCAAACCTTCTTTCTCCTTTGGACTTGTATTTGGTTTTTGGTACCCTGACCAGATTTTGGTCGCTGGATCGAAGAACGCGATTCGAATTGTGAGGTTCTATCTTGTCGCAAAGATATTTCGGAGCCTTCCCATGGATGCACTTATGTGTCAGGCAGAGTGCTTTAAATGCAATTCTGTCTTTTACTGGCAGCCAGTGAAGGGTTCTCAACGAAGGTGAGATTGATTCCCATTTTTTTTTCCCAGTCACCAGTCTGGCGGCCGTATTCTGAACGACTTGCAGACGGGAGATTTGGTACTTTGGGAGTCCGAGGTACAGGGCGTTAGCATAGTCCAGTCTGGAATTCACGATTGTTCCCACCACGACTGCTACGTCTTCTTTGGGGATAAATGGAATAAGTCTGCGTAGTAGGCGCAACAGATGGTGCGCTCCGCTGACTACTGACCCTATTTGTGCGTCCATTGTCATGAAGGTGTCGAAGATGACCCCGAGACTTTTGACTTTGGAGCTAGGGGTGATGATTTGGCCCAGAATGGGCGGCGGTGTCCAGGTTGTTGCCAGTTGACTCTTTCGGCTGGCGTGAAACATAAGAAGTTCTGTTTTGGAACTGTTGAGTTTAAGATAACTCTTAGTCATCCAGTTTTCTATCAAATAGAGACATTTCTCTAAACTGGGATGATGATCCTTTTTGTTGCAGATGCGAAAATACAGTTGCGTATCGTCTGCATAAGAGTGATAGAGTAGTTCTTGGCTACTGATAATATCAAAGAGAGGGCAAAGATAGATGTTGAAAAGCACCGGTGACAGGGGGGATCCTTGGGGGACTCCACATGACACCGTGCGCTTTTCCGACGTGAAGGAACCCAATTTAACTGTTTGTGATCGGTTTTCAAGAAAGGAAGAAAACCATGGTAAATCACCTTCTGCGACTTCTGCTACCTTGGCTAGTCGCATCAGTAACAGTTTGTGGTCTACCGTGTCAAAGGCTGCGCTTAGGTCCAGCAGAACCAGGAGACAAGATTCTCCTTCGTCTGCGGCCTCGAGGGCATCGTCCCATATTTTGAGTAAGGCCGTTTCTGTCCCGTGTCCGGGACGGAAGCCTGATTGTAATGGATCCAGTAGATTGTGGGTATCTAGATGCTGTTGCAGCTGTTGTACCACTACTTTCTCCATTATCTTGGAGAGAACATTTAGGCCTGTTATGGGACGGCGGTGAGTTGGGTCCTTGGGATCCAGGTTAGGTTTTTTCAAGATGGGCTGGATTGTGCCCTCTTTCAACAGGGATGGCACTGTGCCTTCCTTAAATGACTGGTTTATAAGCTGTGTGATGGGTGGTGCCAGGATGTCGGCACATTCCTTCAGCAGTTTGGTGGGGATGATATCATTGGGCGATGTGCTGTTCCGCAAAGCACCAATGATATTTTTTGTGGTATCTATGGAGATCGGTTCCAGAGTGAACTTTGTTGATTGTAGAGCGTTTCTGTGGGTGTATTGTGGTTGATTGACGGTGGGGTTGAGGGGGGTATTGTTTTGCATGATGCTTTCCCGGATTCTTTCAATTTTGTTGATGAAGAAATCCGATAGTTCATTACAGAACTCTTGGGTGTCTGAGTTGGGGACTTCAAGACATCCTGGATTCATGGTCTGGGTGACCATCTTGAAGAGTTCGCGGGGGCGGTTTAGGGCGCTGTTAATCGCCATAGAAAAATGATGTTTCTTGGCTTTGAAGATTTCTTTATGATATCGTGTTGTTATTGCCTTGTAGATGATGAGGTTATCCTCTGCAGGGCTTCTTTTCCAGGCGGCTTCCGCCCTTCTGCGCTCTTGCTTCAGAAGCGACAGCTGGTTGTTGAACCAGCCGGACTTTCTTTTTCGGATGCAGGCTTTGCGTTTCGGTGCTACTAAATCGGCTGACTGTAGCAGGGCTGCGTTTATGGCATCCAGTGTATCTGCGGCCGTTTGATGTGGATGGTTTGATTCTGTTTCCCAAGGTAGATTTGAAGAGTTCCGTATGGAGCTTCTTCTGAGATCTAGCCAAGTGTATTGTCACCGGCTTGGGTGCTTTTATCACTAGGGGAATTTTGGAGATTATGAAATTAATTGCATGGTGGTCTGTCCATGGCAATGGTTCATTTTCTAAAATGCTTATTTTCAGATTTCAGATTTTGTCTGAAAATTAGGTCAAGTGTGTGACCTGAAGCATGTGTTGGCCCGCATATAAGTTGCTGTAGCCCTAATCCCTCCAGGTGATCGATGCAGGCGTCCGTAATGGGATCCTGTGCGGAGTTGGCCCACAGATTAAAGTCCCCGAGCAGCAAAAGGTGTTTGCTGTTAAGGGTATAAGTGGATATAAACTCCGTTAATGATGGCAAAAACTGCGATTTTGGCCCAGGTGGCCTATAGCAGAGGAGAATGTGAACAGTCTCCTGGGGGGAAGTTTGAAGTTGAAGAGTAAGGGTTTCCATGAATGGAAGAGGATTTTGAAGGGCTGGCTTAGTGATTGTAATGTGATTCTTGTGGATCACCGCCAGGCCTCCTCCTCTTTGCCCTATTCTGTTTTCCGTTATAATGCGATAGTTTTCTGGCACCAATTCTCAGAGAATGGTGTTGCAGTCGTCTGAGAGCCAGCTTTCTGTAATAAAGAGGCAGTCTAGATCGTTTTGTAGTAAGAAATCGTGGATTTCTAATCGGTGTTTTACTGCCGATCTTGTGTTGATCAAAGCACATGATATGTGCTTGAGCTGGGTTAAATAGTTAAAATTTTTGATGGTCGATCGAATCTCAAAAGTTGCTCTATTTTTAAGGCCTTTTTGATGATGGCTGGTAATGCTGTTGCGAATTGTCTCAGACCCCAAATAGAGTCCGCAGAGTATCGCAGATTAGCCATTGTCGCCAGTCACATTGTCGTCAGTCTTTCCTAATTGCGGCAGCCGCGAATGAGGCCTGGTCTGGCGCAGATGCGGGAAGAGCCGCGAGACGCCGGACGTGATGGGTGGAAGACTGTCCAAGTGAGCCGTCACTCGTTGAGTCTTCTCTCCCCGATTGGTCCAGAGGAAGGCGAAAAACCCCAGGCGTGCTGTGCCAATCTGCAGTGATCGGGGGGAAAAATTCCTTCCTGACCCCTTAACGGCGATCGGTGCAACCCTGGATCAATTGGCTAGGGGGGTGTGGGGGGGGGTCTTAGTCCTGTTTTTTTGTGCGGTGTCTGCAGCAGCCGAGAGCTGGGAGGACCCTGCCTGGCTGCACTATCCCTGGGGAGAGCCGACTCATTTGAGAGCGTCCTGCTCTCACTATCCCTGGGGTGAGCAGACTAAGATGAGAGCGTCTGCTGCACCGCTGAATCTATATAGCAAGAGTTCCAACTTTATTAGCTGCAAGCTTGTTCTGGATCAGTGATTGAAAGAAAATAATGAAGACTCCAGTCTTACCTCCTGTTTCAAACTCCTGGTTTTTAACTCAGGCACTTTTGATCAAAGAATGCACTTCTGGTCAGAGAGTCCACATGTGAAGCCACCATCAACTGGGAGCCAGCTTCTCTGGGAGCTTGTACAGCCACTTTATATTCACCTGTGAAGACCTGTGAACAAACACACACCTGTGAACAATTAAACCCTCCCCTTAATTAGCAGAAAGGAAAAAGAAAAAAAAAGCTGTTTAAAAAGTGTCAGAGAAAAAGAGGGGAAAAAAAATCTGCAAGCAGAAGCAGATGATAGCCAACTCCTGGTTTTTAACTCAGACACTTTTGATCAAAGAATGCACTTCTGGTCAGAGTGTCCACATGTGAAGCCACTATCAACTGTTTTTAAAATGTTTTTATTAAATGTTTTTATTTTTTATTTATATAAACACATACTGAGCAAAATTATAAACGCAACACTTTTGTGTTTGCCCCTATTTATCATGAGCTGAATGCAAAGATCTATGACTTTTTCTATGTACCGTATTTGCCAGCGTATAAGACGACTGGGCGTATAAGACGACCCCCTAATTTTCCAGCTAAAATGTTGGTTTTGGGATATACTCACCATATAAGACGACCCCCTTCCTACTAGTCATGCCTCGCCTCACCTCACTGTGCCATTACATGCCAGACTGTGCACCATTACATGCCAGACTGTGCACCATTACATGCCTCACTGTGCCCAATTACATACACCACTATGCCTCACTGTGTGCCACAACATGCCTGACTGTGCCCAATTACATGCCTCAGTGTGTCACTGCTTACCTTATCCGTGACATGCAGACCGCGGCCGTCCATTTTTCAAAAGCTGCGCCTCCTCTTTCTGCTGTTTCGTGATAGGCGGAACACTCAGCTTCCCAGGAGACACTCTGTCTGTCTCGGACTAGAGGGCATCCGTGATAGGTGGAACACTAAACAGTGTCTCCTGGGAAGCTGAGTTTTTTCCGCCTATCACGGAACAGCAGAAAGAGGAGGCGCGGCTTTTGAAAAATGGACGGCCGCGGTCTGCATGTCACGGATAAGGTAAGCAGTGACACACTGAGGCATGTAATTGGGCACAGTCAGGCATGTTGTGGCACACAGTGAGGCATAGTGGTGTATGTAATTGGGCACAGTGAGGCATGTAATGGTGCACAGTCTGGCATGTAATGGTGCACAGTCTGGCATGTAATGGCACAGTGAGGTGAGGCGAGGCATGACTAGTAGGAAGGGGGTCGTCTTATATGGTGAGTATATCCCAAAACCAACATTTTAGCTGGAAAATTAGGGGGTCGTCTTATACGCCCAGTCGTCTTATACGCTGGCAAATACGGTACATAGAAAAAGTCATAGATCTTTGCATTCAGCTCATGATAAATAGGGGCAAACACAAAAGTGTTGCGTTTATAATTTTGCTCAGTATGTGCATGTCACGGATAAGGTAAGCATATTAGGTTACCGGCGTATAAGACGACCCCCGACTTTGAAGAAGAATTTTTAGGGGTTAAAAAGTCATCTTATACGCCGGAAAATACGGTACACAAAAGGCCTATTTATCTAAAATATTGTTCACAAAGCTGTCTAATGCCCGGTACATACGATCCGATTATCGGACAAATGATCGTCCATTTTTCTTTTTTTTGCATGCTAATCTCATGTCGAATCTGATGGGTTTTCTAAAGTCACGAAAATTCTCGTTTGACAGAATAAAGATTTGGAAGTGATGTCATGCGTTGTATTGCATTATCGAACGACAGCTGTACTGATTAAACGAAAGTCGTACGATCTGGCATTGTACGAAAAAAAATTCTGTGCATGTCCGATAGAATAATATCGGATGAACTGTCCTGATCGGCTCTCGAAAGCTCTGTATTACCAATCTGATTATCGTACGATCGATTAGAAAGTGTCATTTTTGTCCGATTTTCGGATCATGTGTACCGGGCTTAAATCTGTGTTGGTGAGCACTTCTCCTTTGCCAAGATAATCCATCCACCTCACAGGTGTGGCATATCAAGATGCTGATTAGAGAGCATGATTATTACACAGGTGGGCCTTAGGCTGGCCACAATAAAAGGCCACTCTAAAATGTGCAGTTTTACTGTATTGGGGGGTCCGATAAACAGTCAGTATCTGGTGTGACCACCATTTGACTCACGCAGTAGAGTTGATCAGGTTGTTGATTGTGGCCTGTGGAATGTTGGCTAATTTCTCTTCAATGTCTGTGCGAAGTTCCTGGATTTTGGCAGGAACTGGAACACGCTGTCCTATACGCCGATCCAGAGCATCCCAAACATGCTCAATGGGTGACATGTCCGGTGAGTATGCTGGCCATGAAAGAACTGGGATGTTTTCAGCTTCCAGGAATTGTGTAAAGATCCTTGCAACATGGAGCCATGCATTATCGTGCTGCAACATGAGGTGATGGTCGTGGATGAATGGCACAACAATGGGCCTCAGGATCTTGTCACGGTATCTCTGTGAATTCAAAATGCCATCAATAAAATGCACCTGTGTTTGTTGTCCATAATATAAGCCTGCCCATACCATAACCCCACCGCCACCATGGGCCACTAAATCCACATGGTTGACATCCACAAACCGCTCACCCACACTACGCCATACACCATGTACAGTAAAAACCGGGATTCATCCGTGAAGAAAAAATGCCAGACGCCATCGAATGTGAGCATTTGCCCTCTCATGTCAGTTCCGACGACAAAGAGCAGTCGGGTCGAGACCCAGATGAGGACGACGAGCATGCAGATGAGCTTCCCTGAGATGGTTTATGACAGTTTGTGCAGAAATTCTTTGGTTATGCAAACCGATTGTTGCAGCAGCTGTCTGGGTGGCTGGTCTCAGACGATCTTGGAGGTGAAGATGCTAAATGTGGAGGTCCTGGGCTGGTGTGGTTACACATGATCTGTGGTTGTAAGGCCGGTTGGATTTACTGCCAAATTCTCTGAAATGCCTTTGAAGATGGCTTATGGTAGAGAAATTAACATAAAATTCAAGGGCAACAGCTCTGGTAAACATTCCTCCAGTCAGCATGCCAATTGCATACACCCTCAAAACTTGCGACATCTGTGGCATTGTGCTGTGTGATAAAACTGCACATTTTAGAGTGGTCTTTTATTATGAACAGCCTAAGGCATACCTGTGCAATAATCATGCTGTCTAACCAGCATCTTGATATGCCACACCTGTGAGGTGGATGGATTATCTCGGCAAATGCGAAGTGCTCACTAAGCCCTGGTTCACACTGGTGTGATTTGACATGTCAAATTGGCATATTTTCCAGCAATTGCCGGCAATGGCACCGTCCTAATCGGTGCGACGCAGCATCTGCAGCGCTGCACCGATTTCAAAAAGTAATTTCTGTACTACTTTTTACGATTTCGGGCAGCGATTTACATTGACATCTGTGCAGAAACCTGACAGGACTGACTGACTTACAGGCGAGAGTGAAATCGTGCGGCTTCAACTAAACTCGCACGGCTTCACTCCAGCAGCCCTGTGTGAACCTGGAGTAACACAGATTTAGACAGATTTGTGTACATAGAAAAAGTCATAGGCCCAGATTCTCAAAGGCGTTACGACGGCGCAACACCATTTGCGCCGTCGTAACTCCTCATCTGGCCCCGGGGCCCAGATTCTCAAACGCGTTACGACGGTGCAACACCATTTGCGCCGTCGTAACTCCTCATCTGGCCCCGGGTATCTATGCGACTGATTCTTAGAATCAGTTACGCATAGATACCCATTAGATCTGACAGGCGTAAGGCTGTTACGCTGTCAGATCTTAAAAGCAATTTTTTTCCCGCCGCTAGGTGTCGCATCGTCGTTTTCCCCGTCGTCTATGCAAATGAGGTAATTACGCGAGATTCCCTAACATACGCACGGTCGACGCTGAGAATTTACGTCGTTTCCGTAGCGTACGCGACGCGTAAGGTTGCCCCTGCTATTAGGAGGGGCAACCAATGTTAAGTATGGCCGTCGTTCCCGCGTCGAATTTAAAAAAAATTACTTAATTTGCGTAAGACGTCCGTGAATGGCGCTGGACGCCATTTACGTAAACGTCTAAGCAAATGACGTTGGGGCGACGTCATTTAGCGCAATGCACGTCGGGTAATTTACCCGACGGAGCATGCGCAGTACACTCGGCGCGGGAGCGCGCCTAATTTAAATGGTGCCCGCCCCATTTGAATTGGGCGGGCTTGCGCCAAGCAATTTAACGATACACCGCCGCAAGTTTACAGGTAAGTGTTCTGAGAATCAGGCTGTAAACCTGTAAACCTGCGGCGGTGTAACGTTAATCATACGTTACGCTGCCCAGGAGCAACGTAAATGTATGAGAATCTGGGCCATAGATCTTTGCGCTCAGCTCATGGTAAATAGGGGCAAACAAAAGTGTTGCATTTATAATTTTGCTCAGTATATATTGTACAGGACGCCAAGGTTGGGTCCTGGACGGGTGCTACATAGCACCAGTTTTTGGGTTGTGGTCCCTTTAAGGGAGTTTTGATAGTGTTCAGGGGGTCACCCAGAATGGGTGAGGAATTCCCGGAAATATAATTAATCCAGAGAAGACTGGCCTCACAGTCCTCTCTGTCTTGATAGATAGTCATTTGGGGGCCTGGAATTTCGGAGGCTCTAAAGTGATATTCGGGTGGGAAAGAGCCCCCACCCCTGACCACTGGGAGTCAGCACACAGGGGGTTAAAGGCCTCCAGGGAACAGCTCATAAGACAGGAAGTGGCGCTAGAGGTGTGGTGAGGAGGAGTATGGGATTGCACCTGTCGTGATGAGCTGTGTGTTTGTTGAAAGTGGCTAAAGATTCAGCAAGGACTCTTGAAGTTCTGGGGTGAAGACCCGTCTACAAAAACTGTATGTGCCTTTTCTTTCATTTGTTTTGTGCTAAAGACAAGCAGACTTTGTTTTATATTTTTCCTGTGTGCTGAATGAAGCTTTATTTTTGGTTTATTTATAAATAAAAGCCTTTTTTTTGTTTCAAGTTCAAACGGTTTATGCACTTGGTCCCGTGGAGCTATAATCCCCAAAACTTTACAACTGGTGTCTTGGATGCTGGCAAAGTGCATTTGCAGCCGCAAAAAAAAAACATTTAAAACTAAAAACTGACATTTAAAGAGACAGTGTGCTTATGGCATGTCTTGGGTGAAGTCAGCTCAGACATTGCAAGCAGCAGGCAAAGGCATGGAGGAGGTCATCAAGGCTTTGGCACAAGCCACTGTGACCCAGCAGCAAGCTTCAGCAGAGGCAAACCGTCGCCATGAGGAAGCGAGGGCTCAGCAGCAGCAGGCCCTGGCACAGGCTTTGGCTGCACAGCAGGAAAGCACACGGCTGCTAGCTGCCCAGTTTATGGCCCAGCAGGAGTCCACTCAAGCACAGATGGCTGTCTTGCAGGAGGCAGTACAGCAGCTGGCTCAGGGACAAGAGCAAGCAGTTGTTGCCGCTGGCAACCAAGTGTCCATGAGAGCCAGACATTTCTTACAAAAATGAATGCCCAGCGATGATATAGAGGCCTATAGAGAGGGGTGGCCCTGTGAACAATGGGCTGGCATTATCTCCCCTTTCCTCACCGGTGACCCACAAAGGGCCTATTTTGACCTCCCAACTGAGCACATCAGTGACTATGAGCAGCTGAAGGCAGAGATCCTGGCCCGCCTGGGAGTGACCACAGTCGTCTGGGTTCAGAGGGTGCATTGCTGGCGGTACAAACCTGACCGATGACCCAGGTCCCAAATGCACAAACTGGTACAGCTGGTCAAAAAGTGGCTGCAGCCAGAAAATTTGTCGGGCCCACAAATGGTGGAACGGGTGGTGATGGACTGGTACCTGCAGTCCCTGATAGAGGACCTACAGCGCTGGGTAAGCCATGGAGACCCTGCAACCACTAACCAGCTGATTGAGTTGGTCGAAAGGTACACCGTGGTAGAGGACCTGCTTGGGCCTGCCAAGCATCAGGAACTCACACCAAGGGCAACCAGACCGGCCACAGCACCTAGGAGAGAAGCCCTGCCAGACATTGGAGCCCGAAAACCTACATCATCTTCCACAGAACCACGAAGGTTGGTTACTTTCACCATACACCCCTAGACGACGGAGGAGACACGAGGTAACATGCCACCCAAAACAAACCAGCAGCTCCTTCGGGGGTAGTGCTACATTATTATATAAAAATAGCTCAAGCTCTGTCGGAAAGCGTCTGTGAACAGCAATTTTGAAGTCTTGCCACAGATTCTCAATTGGAGTTGGACTTTGATTGGGCCATGAATATACTTTGATCTAAACCATTCCATTATAGCTTTGACTGTATGTTTAGGGTCCTGCTGGAAGGTGAACTTTTGTCTCCGTCTCAAGTCTTCTGCACACTCTAACAGGTTTTCTTCTAAGTGTAGCGCCCCCTTGCTTTCAGCATGGGCGCTACGCTAAAGTTAATGGGGAATGGGAGAGTTACCTTGCTCCCATTCATAATTCATTTGAAATTTAGGACCTCTGTCATTCCAGAAATGTCCACTGGGTCAGTCTGCGGTCCAGGGATGTGGTGTCATCCCTGGCCGGCAGTTGGCGCCAGAGGGGTTCTGGCTGGGTAAGTTTCTCCAGCAGCCAATCAGAGGAGTTTTCCCTTGCGGGGCATGCTGGGGAGGAGTATATCTGTGACAGGTGTCATGTGTTCTAAAATCTTCGCGGGGTCCCTGTTCCAGGTGCGGCATCCACCTTCAGGGTGCGCGCACCCATGGACCCCGCCGGCGTGGCCCGCCTGGCCAAAGCTGCAGTTCGCCTCGAGCCTCATCCGGAGGAAAAGGGGGACCCCGGTGTCTTGCTGGGTTCCCCGAACTATTGAGAAAATCCCAAGCTGGGATCGGGTGAGCGGACCACTGACAGGTATGCTTGCTGTCGTCCGGGGGCCTATATAGAGAAGTCTACTGGGAGGATTCACTCTCTTTATCAAATCCCTTTACTGAAATTGGCCTGTGGCAGAGGCTCTAGAGCCGGGTCTGTGAGAGGGGCCTGTTCCTCCCAGGGAACTAAGTGATGCTTCGGCTGCCGCTAAAAATAGCGGCGCTATACCGCCGGGAATCGGCTGCTAGCGGTGCAATATTAACCCCCCGCTAGCGGGCGATAAAGGGTTAATACCGCCCGCAATGCGCCTCTGCAGAGCTATGAAGAAGCACTAAGGCATAGTGCGAAACGTCAGCTTTTCTTTTGTTGTGCTGTTTTTTGCTGTGGCATGTATTTTGTGATTTTTAATTAAAGGAGGAGTTTTTTTGGAGTGCGGCTGTCCCAGCTTTTTTTCTTCATCCTAACCTGCATTTTGATTGCACTGCCTGCACCCTTGGCTCGGACCACAGGAATCAGATTACCTGGTTCTCTTTGAGCGGTTACCCACTCTCTCATTGCATTGCGGGCGGTATTGCCGCGGTTTCCCATTGTTTTAAATGGGAAGGAGTAGTGAAGGAGCGGTAGACACGCCGCTCCTCTCACCGCTCCAAAGATGCTGCTGACAGGAGATTTTTTCTCTTCTGCCAGCGCATCGCCTCAGTGTGAAAGCCCTCGGGCTTTCACATTGAGTAGGCAGTGAAGGAGTTTTTCAGGCGGTATAGCAGCGCTATTTTTAGCGCTGTACCGCCTGAAAAACTCCTCAGTGTGAAAGGGGTCTAAAGCTCCAGTCTCCTCCACCACAACGCTTATTTGTAGTCTCTCTCTCTCTTTCAGCACATTGTAGGCCCAACTCTAACACTGTCAAGCCTTTGATGTCACAATGTAGAGTATAAGATTTCCTATCATCTGTGCCCAGTCTTGCCACACAAAGTTAATCCAGCGCTGAGCAATCCTCTTTTAATGTTCAGTGAAAATTAACAGAATTCCAGATACAAACTTGCCAAATTATGAAGTCCGTTTCTCTGTTCTTGCTTTGTGTTACAGGTTATTTACATATCTAGCTTGGACATGTTTATCATATGTTATGTTATATTTATCATAATATGAGGTGATCCAAAGTTCATTGTATATTACCAGGATGTGTTATGTGGGGGAGGGGTGGATTTCTCACTTTTTATACTGTGAATCACCTCATATTATGATTAACATAACATATGATAAACACGTCCAAGCTAGATATGTAAATAACCTGTCACTCAAAGCAAGGAGACAGAAACTGACTTTTTATTTAGGCAGGTTTTTATCTGTAATTCTGTTAATTTTCACTGAACATTAAAACAAGATTGCTCAGCGCTGGATTAAAGTGGTTGTAAACCCCACTTTATGACTTTTACCTACAGGTAAGCCTATAATAAGGCTTACCTGTAGGTATAAAGAATATCTCCTAAACCTGCATGGTTTAGGAGATATTCCCCTCGCAATGCGCCGCTGACTGCAGCGGCGCAAGGACCGGCAGCCGATGGACCTTGCCGAATTTAAATCTCCCGCGCGGGAGTGACGTCATCGCCGCTCCAGCCAATCACAGCGCTGGAGCGGCGATACCCGGAAGACACGCCGGAGCAAGATGATTTCTCGCTCGGCGTGAACCAGGTAAGTTTTACACACCTCGTTCCGAGGTAAGTATTTCATAATGAGCTAATATGCGGTGCATATTAGCTCATTATGACTTTTGATTTGCAGGAGAAAAAAATAAATACATTTTGATGCGGGTTTACAACCGCGTTAACTCTGTGTGGCAAGACTGGGCACAGATGATAGGAAATCTTATACTCTAATTGTAAAGGATCATTTATTTTTTTAAATAAAAAACATGTCATACCTACCTCCCACTGTGCAGCTCATTTTGCAGAGTGGTCCCGAACATCCTTTTCTGGATTTTATTGACAGCAGCGGGAGCCAATGAATAAATCCATCCAATTCAAGAGCCGGGACCCCGTGAAGAGAAGGATGACATGTCCCCACCAAGGAGATGAAGGGGCTCAGGTAAGTAAAATGGGGGGCTGGGGTGCCGGTGACTTCCAGGTATTTTTTCACCTTGCATAGGATGCATTAAGGTGAAAAACACAAGCCTTTACAATCCCTGTAAGAACACCTACCCCCTGCCAATCCTAGTTGGGGATTGATCAGGGCTCCTTAACACACCCCAGACAGCCCTACCTCTCTTCCCCTCCTCTGTTTCCAGAATCTTCTGAGAGCCAAAAGGAGGTAACCAAGAAATGACACTGCCTGTGAGTCACCAGCCTACTCTAGACCACTCCCAGCCCCACAGACCAAAACAAACAGGCCTAGCTTTAAGCTAGGCCTACCTATATTTACCTGCACTGGCCAAAAATCTAAATCTAGCACCTACCTAAGGTAGAGGGTGCTACACAGAGAATGGTCAAAGAGAAAATATCCAGTGATTGGCTGTTGTGAGGAGGAAAATGCCTTGCTGATGTCAGAGGAGAATGGGCAGACTAGTTGGAGATGATAGAAAGGCAACAGTAAAGCTCCCATACATTATATAATTTTCTAATTCAATTTTCTTTAGATTTACCTTCAACTATGTAGTGCAAGGGCGTTCCTAATTGCATAAAAATTTAAAGTGTTTAGGTTTGACCTCAAATTGAGATCCAGAATCTCGTCAGGAAAAACTATGTTTTTTTCCTGACGAGATTCTGGCCCGTGTGTACAAGGCCTCAGGGTATGGTGGCTGTTTTTACTTCCTGTGAAGATTCTACCCAGACTTCTCCGGTATACTAACAGCTTCCTGGGCATACAGTAAATCAGATAAACAGAACTGAAGCAATACCAAAAAAAAAGGACGCTAGATGGCACCTGTACTCCACATATGATTGTCTTATGTAAATTACAAATCTTAAATGTAATTTTCACAACACGGATAATCAGAATATAAGTCTTGTGGAAAGAACACTCCCCGCCTGACGTCAAGTGATGTCACTAACATAGTCCTCCGTAGAAAGCAACAGAACACGTTCGGTCACTGGTCTTAAAAATACTTTAGCCTCATTCTGTTGGAAGATCTTGACCTCAACCTTACAGACACAATTACCCTTGCTTGGAAGTACTTTGGTGACCATACCTAAAGGCCACATATTCCTTAGTGTCTTTCAATCTTTCATGAGCACAACATCACCAGGTTTAAGGTTAGGTTTTTCAGTGTGCCACTTTCTCCTTACTTGTATAGTAGATAGATATTGTTCCCTCCACTGGCTCCAGAAGGTATTGGCAAGGGTTTGTACTTGTCTCCATTGACGTTTGTAAAAGTCCTTCTCACAAAACTCTCCAGCTGGAGCACCAGCAAGACTAGTCTTTTGCGTGAGTAACATGGCAGGTGTGAGGACCACTGGATTTTCAGAGTCACTTGAAATTGATGTCAAAGGTCTGGGGTTAATGATAGCTGTAACCTCTGCCATAAATGTCATTAACATTCGTGAGTAAGCCTTGCAGTTCCTACTTGCAGGAAGATAGAGTCAAGAATTCTGTGGGCTATGCCTATCATTCTCTCCCAAACACCTCCCATGTGAGAAGAGTGAGGTGGGTTGAAGATCCACGTGCAGTTTTGTTTATTCAAGTATCTTTCTACACTGAGAACGTTCCAAGTTGGAAGGAATTTGAAGTTATTTTACTGCTCCTACAAAGTTAGACCCTCTGTCAGAGCGAATGAGTTTTACTGGGCCTCTGATTGCAATGAAACGTCTAAGAGCATTAATGAAACTTGAAGTGTCCATTGACTCAGCTTTTTGAATTTCTAGGTTTGTGTCTGTTGCAATTAGTTCAGCTAGCTCTGTAGAGAATACAGCAGCACAAAGTTCCAGCCTGGGTATGGTGTGTGTTCGGGAAGTGGTGCAGGTTTTGCTTTCCCCATTACAAACCCTATGTGGCATTGTCCTTTAGTGTCTATGATTTTCAGGTAAGCTACAGCAGCAATTGCTTTAACAGAAGCATCCGAAAACACACAAAGTCTTTGCATCTGAACGTCTGCAGATGACAGAGGAGCATATGGGTGTGGAATTTTAAGGTTGGATAGAGCTGTTAGTGAGTCCTTCCACTCCAGCCATAAGTTCTTCCTGTCTGTGGGGAGAGGATGGTCCCAATCTAACGACTCACAGGTTAAAGGGTCACTAAAGGAAAAAAAATGTTTTGCTGAAATGACTGTTTACAGGGTAAAGAGACATAAAAGTTAACCGATTCCTTTTAAAAATGATTAAAAATAGATAAAAATCAATCATATAATGTGCCTCTAGTTTCACTTTCGTTTTTAAACTGGTTTCATGTTTCTGTGAAGTAGAGAGAGACACAGAACAAAAACAAACAAATCCAGGGCAGTGTTTTGTTTTTAAAATTAATCTGATTGGTTCTGAGGGGTTTTAGACACACAGCTTGGACCACAGTGAAAAGCTGCCATGAGATTTTTCATAAGGAGCCAGACAAGCAGGAAGTGTGGAGATCAGAGAGCAACTTCAAAGCAAAAACAAACAATGAGGATATGAAACCAGTACTGCAGTAAGGTAAAGGAAGCTATTTAGCTAAAAAAAAATTCCTTTAGTGATCCTTTAAGTCTCCAAGTAGTGCCTTACCCTGGATGGTGACAGGTGCTGCAAAGCCTAAAGGATCATACAGGCTGTTTATGGTAGACAGGACACCTCTATGGGTAAAGGGTTTTTCTTCTGTGTTTACTTGGAAAGTAAAGTTGCCAGATCTTAAGTCCCAAAGCAAACCAAGGCTGCATTGCATGGGAAGTGAGTCTGTGCCTAGATATATGTCCTTTAACTCGTTAGAATGATCTTGGACAGGAAAAGCTTCTAAAACGTCTCTACTGTTGGAGGCAATCTTGTGGAGTCTTACGTTGGAACAAGCAAGCATTGCCTGAGTTCTTTTGAGGAGACTGATTGCGGCTTCATTTGTGGGTAGTGGGTAGTGATTTCAAGCAATGGTCTACATAGAAATCCTTGTCCACAAATTGTCTGACATCTGACCTATACTCTGACTCTCCCACTCTAGCAGAGTGTCTGAGGTCATATATAGGAACTGCAGGGGAAGGTCTGTTGCCAAATATGTGCACACTCATGCGGTATTTTGTGATGTCTCCAGAGGGGTTGTTGTCCCTGAACCAGAGAAACCTCAGAAAGTTTTGGTGTTCTTCTTTAACAAGAAAGCAATAGAACATTTGCTGTATGTCTGCCATGAATGCGACAGAATCTTTGCGTAAGCGGAGAAGTACACCCAATAGTCTGTTGTTCAGGTCAGGGCCAGAGAGAAGGACATCATTTAGAGAGACACCCTCATGCTTGGCGCTGGAATCGAACACTACTCTAATCTGCCCTGGCTTCTTAAAGCGGAATTCCACCCAAAAGTGTAACTTCCGCTTAATCCACTCCTCGCCCCCTTACATGCCACATTTGGGCATCAGGAGGAGTGGGACTTCCTGTCCCACTTCCTCCTTCCGCCAAGGGGCTGCAAAGGCGAATAGTCTAATCGCCTTTTGGCAGCCCCGCCTGTCCAATCAGATGGCGCATGCGCAGTGAATGCCCGGCCTTGAAGCCGAAAGCTGTCACGGCCGGGTGCCCACAGTTAGGATGATAACGCCGGCGGAGAGGGGGGGTATGAGCGGAGCACGGCGCGGCGCTGGACGGTGGAGAAGGTAAGTGTATGTTTATTAAAAGCCAGCGGCTACACTTTTTGTAGCTGCTGACTTTTAATAAACATAAAGAATGAGTGGAACACCCCTTTAAGGTGATAGACCCCAAATATGGGTAAGTACCAACATTCCTCTGAGTCTTTGAGGTTTGGGGCTATCTCAGCATGACCATTCTGGAATATTTTCTACATGAAGGAAAATAAATGTTCTCCCATCTCTGGTTTCCTTTTTAAGATTGTGTCTTAGGGAAGTGAGGCGTTTATATGCTAGTTCTCTGTTAGGCAAACGTCGTCTTTGTGGCTTAAAGGGAAGAGGTGCAACCCAGCTATTAGTCGCGTCTTTCTTCATACTCCTTTCCATAACTTCTAGGAAGATCCTCAATGGACATTGCTGCCTGGTTATCTTCCTTTGTTCTCTTGGGAAAAAAACAAGAAAAGGGGCGCCTCTGAGTATATATCATAAGAATAATTTAATAAACAACAACATCCACTCACATGGAGAACAGGTAAGTTGCATTCAAATCCGGTTGCTGGGCTGAACAGATGAAAGTGAGACTGCAAGTCACAGCAAGTCCTGTAAAGCTGGCACCACATCAGATCCGTGCAGGATGGAGTGGGATGGCTTAGCACAGCGTGGTTTTCTTCAGTGATCCAGGTTCGGGCATGTCTTAGTCTATCAGGAAAAATCCATCTGATAAGAATATGGGTTCCAGGTAAAAGGTGTAGTGGAGAGTGACAAGAGTCAGTGGTTATGGCAAGCGGCGCTGTGGCTTTAGTGTGCACTCTGTCTCTGTAGATTGGAAAGTAAACACGGTTGTGTATTCAGAGTGAGGCTAGGGGAGCATCACAGCACGGCACCCGGCAATGACATCACACACATGCGACATGTTTCGAAGCTAGCAAGCCATTGGTGGAAAAAAGGCCGCACCTCTTTTTCAAGCATAGCTTGTCACACGCAGTCCTTTGTTCTCTTGAACACTGTGCTTCATAAGTCGCTTTGGTCGTCGTCATAGGTATTGCTGTCACAGAGGGGACTTAGGAAGGGAAGAGGTACAGGGTTGTTGTGTGGTAGCTCCTTTATGAGGATGTGATTTTGACAGGGTTGGAAAAGAGAAGGACGACCATTATCGAGAGTACTAGTGAGCAGATTATTAACAAATGCCGGTTTGTGTGCACCTCCCAGGCAAATATCACCTATAACCAGGGCCGGACTTACCATTGGGCTTGACTGGGCTCAAGCCCATGGGTCCTACCCAATAGGGGGCCCCCTTTAAAAAAAAAAAAAAATTTTTTTAAGGGGTCCGGAGGCCCCCAGGGCCCCAGACGGCAACCCCTTCTTTTTTTATTTACTTTTTATAAAAAAAAAATGTTTTTTTATATATTTATATATATATATATATATATATATATATATATATATATATATATATATATATATATATATATATATATATATAAATTATTATTAATAAAGGGCCCAGAGCTCTCCAGGGCCCCCGGATGGCAACCCCCCCCTTTTTTTTTTTATAAAAAAAATGTACATTTTTTTTATATATTTGTTTTTTATTAAAGGGCTCAGAGGTCCCCAGGTGGCAACCCCCCCCCCTTTTTTTTTTTTATAAATGTTTATTTATTTTTTTATTTTTGTTTATATTTTTTATTAAAAGGCCCAGAGGTCCCCAGGGCCCTGGATGGCAACCTCCCTTTTTTTATGTATTTTTTTAAAAATGTTTATTTTTTTTGTATTTTTTTTATTAAAGGGCCCAGAGGTTTCTTTTTTCTTTTTATTAAAGGGCCCAGAGGTCCCCAGGGCCCCGGATGGCTACCCCCATTTTTTATATATATATATATATATATTTCTTTATTTCTTCTTTTTTTTGTAAAGGCCCCCCCCCCCCCCGCTTCGCTTCTCAATTTCAGGCGGCAGCACCCCCCCCCCCTGGTTCTCTGCTCCAGGGGGCCCATGCCTTAAGCTGTGTAAGGGGCCCCAAAATTCCTGATGACGGCCCTGCGCATACCTCCCAACACGCACGGATTCTGCTGGACTATCCAGCACAGACAGCACGGAAGCAGGAGGAACCGGAGCGGTGTGTGGAGGGCTGTGGCTCCCGAAGGGAAGAAAGCCGACAGCCGGGCTAATGACAGTCTGTGAGTCTGTGGCCCCCGCTGTCGGCACAGGTGAGAGGCACCCCCCCGCTCAACAACTTTAATGCGCACCCCCCCGCTTAACAACTTTAGTGCGCACCCCCCCCCCCCGCTCAACAACTATGATCCCTCCCCCTCGCTCAACATCTTCGATCCCCCCCCAATTCTCGGCTCCAATTCTCAAAAATCGAACCCAGGGGCCCCCACCACCCTAAGTCCTGCCCTGCCTATACCGACCTACCCGAGATCCAGTTTTTGGGCATATGGAGCGTTTTTAGGACCGTTGATCAGTTTTCTTACTTTGTGGACTTGCAAGATATCTCTCGCTAGGAGTAAGATTATCCAAGCCTGATCATCTAGTTCAGGTATGAGATGTGCTATGTGATTCAAGTGAGTCTGGTGAGCTGCTGCGTCTGGTGTGGGAATCTCTGATCTGTTGTCTGGTATCTGGTTGCACTCTTATGGTCGGTAAGGGTAGGCATGTCTTACCATCCAAAGATTCCATTTGTAGGCCGTCAGCTCTTCTCTCCGCCGTTTTCACTGTATCTGCACAAGTCCTAAGGGAGTAAGGGCTGCTGGGGCCTTTAAGGTTTAGAATGTCAAAAAACACAGATCCAGCTAGTGACTTATTACTCTGATTATCCAAGATGACGTAGAGCTTGACTGCTTTGTCTCTGTGTCCTTTTGGCTAAACTCTCACGGGACAGATTTTAGAGCAGGATGTACTTCCTTTGCATACTTCAGTGCACTGTGAAGTGATTGCTGTGGCGTCTGTACTAGAGTCTTTGGTCTCCCTGCCTTGCTCCTTGTCACCATGGACAAGTGGGAAAGTTCTTGGAGTAGACCTTGGGTGTAGAGCTGTGTTGTGCTCTGTGCTGTCACACTCTGTGCATTTGACACTGACCTTATAGTCCTTGGCGAAGTGTGTGGACGAAGACCAGCACTTGTAACAGATGTTGTTCTTTTTGAGGAAAGACTTGTGATCCTGCATGGTCTTTGTCCTGAAGGCTCTGCATTTCAGAAGAGGATGTGGCATCTTATGTAGAGGCAAGAACTTAGGGTCGTTGTTTTGATCCTCTGGCTGAGACTCTGCAAATCTGTGGGAAGAAATGTTAATTTTGTGCACTGCTACTGGAGCTCTGAGTTGTTTAGGGCCAGAAGAAGTGGTATAAGACACTGGAAAAATGAAGCTGGGGTCATCTTTCATTCCTGTTTGTCTGTCTTCAAAGTCCACAAACTCACTAAAGGGTGGAAAAGGCACATTGTGTTTTCGTTTGTAGTTGCAGCCATGAGCAATCCATATTTTGTGTAACTGAGTGTCTGAGGTCATAAGGAAGTTTTTGTGCTAAGGAGTTAATATCTCTGGGAGAGTCAAGATAAGACGACTGGGCGTATAAGACGACCCCCTAATTTTCCAGCTAAAATGTTGGTTTAGGGATATACACGCCGTATAAGACGACCCCCTCCCCCCCTCACTGTGCCATTGCCTCACCTCGCCTCACTGTGCCATTGCTTCACTATGCCATCACCTCACCTCAATTCGCAGATCTTCATTCCTTTATGCCTGGCAGTAGTGAGTCAGACCGCGGGCATCCATTTTTTTAAAAGCCGTGCCTCCTCCTCGTGGTGTTCCGTGATAGGTGGAACACTCAGTTTCCCAGAAGAGCCTGTGTTCAGTGTTCCCCCTATCACAGACGTCCTCTCGTCCGAGGCTGAGGATGAGACGATGTCTGTGATAGGCGGAACACTAAACACAGGCTCTTCTGGGAAACTGAGTGTTCCGCCTATCACGGATAAGACGACCCCCGATTTTTGAGCCATATTTTTAACTGTAAAAGGCCATCTTATACGCCGGCAAATACGGTAGGTATTTTTGGGAGGTCCTCTATCCTTTTAAACAGTGTTTTAAACAGTGTACTTTCTATAGCCTCTGTTGAGCCATAACATCTATCCAGTCTGTTCCAGATGTTTGTAAGACCTATCTCAAGGTGGTTTATATTAATGCCTCTAATCCTTTTGGCATGCTCAGCAGAATCATTGCCAAGCCACTTTATGAGGAGTTCTATCTGTTCCCTGCAGTATAGATCTAGACCTTGAATGACACTCTGGAAAGAGGATAGCCACGCCCTGTAGTGTTGAGGGCGATCTCTAAATTTGACAAGTCCTTGGATAACTAACTCATGTTTGGTAAGGAACTTGGCAAAGTCTACAGTAGCCTGATTGGCATTGGGGTAGGCTGCTGGTGTATTGTGGTGCAGTGAATAGGCATACCTGGTAGAAGTCTCTTCTTTAGGTGCGCTGGGCTCAAACTTGCATAAGGTTGGCAGTTCGTACTGGCTCGTTGCATACCCGTTTGGAGTGAAGACAGGTGTTTGTATGAAGGCTGGGTACCTTGTGGAGTAGAAGGTTTGTTTGGGACTGAAAAGTCTGGAACATTGCCAGATTTTTCTTGTTTGTAGCACTGGTGTCCAAGGTTGGCTTATTGCTGCTTTATTTTATGCGACTCACGGACATCATGTTTAATTTCTTGTTGTGAGATGCTGCTTGGGTCACAGTGTTGGTAGACATAATCTGACGTGCTTTGCGAGGAATCTTGGTGGTCCTCTTCTAGACCCTGTATGCTGCTACCTACTCTTGGCTCATCGTAGACGACTGCTTCGAATGCTTCTGCAATGGTGGCGGCAGCGTCTCGGTCCACTGCCAGCCTTTCCATGTTAGCTTCTAAGGCCTCGTACACACGACCAGACATGTCCGATGAAAACGGTCCGCGGACCGTTTTCATCGGACATGTCTGCTGGGATCTTTTGGTCTGATGTGTGTACACACCATCAGACCAAATTCCCCGCGGACAGAATACGCGGTGACGTGGCGGCGACGTGCGCGAACCAGGAAGTTCAATGCTTCCACGCATTCGTCGAATCACTTCGACGCATGCGTGGGATTTCGGGCCAGCGGACATGTCCGATGAGTCGTACTAACCATCGGACATGTCCGACGGACAGGCTTCCAGCGGACAAGTTTCTTAGCATGCTGCGGGGAAGAAGCTGTCTTGCTGTATAGAGACCATTCTAGTGTCGATGCTGCTTGACTGAGCGCGTCTCTGTGTAGCGCGGCTGCTTGCTTCACCTGCCGCAGGCTTGTTTCTTTAAGGCTTCTGACTGTAGGGATACTGCGTAGCCCTGGGCTGTACAGGCTTCCGAAGTCAGCTCATCTTCCTTCAGAGGTCAGCTTAAAAATTTCACTGTTCTGTCTCAAGGACATTCAGCTAAACCTACTTGTCCCAATAACTTCAGATACCATATTTCTTTGATCCAAGTTTTATTAGAACAAGCTAGGTGAAACTACAAAATAACATAAATAGACCTCAATCAGTACAATATTGCATACAATACAGCATACATAGCAGAAACAATGATATACAATACAAGATGTGATAGTAAAAAATGTACTTTTTAAGTTCTCTAAGGGATGATGGCGATAGATTGAGCAAGACATGTCCTGCTCCCTGCAGTGTCTTCTCAGAGCATGGTGGCTATTTTTACTTCCTGTGAAGATTCTACCCAGAATTCCTTGCTTACTAACAGCTTCCTGGGCATACAGTAAATCGGATAAACAGAACTGAAGCAATAACAAAAAAGGACCTTAGATGGCTCCTGTACTCCAGATATGATTGTCTTATGTAAATTACAAATCTTAAATGTTATTTTAACAACACAGATACAGACAATCAGAATATAAGTCTGGTGGACAGAACAGAGCGCACCATTAAGGGCTCTTTCACATGGAGCGGACCGTTTCCGGGTCCGCTCCGTGTGTCTCCGTCGGCTCAGCGGGGATCCCCGCTCAGCTGTCGGCGGATAGGGCGGTCCCCGCACACAGTGCAGGGACCGCCCTGTCTCTGCTCCGCTGTCCCCTATGGGGAACCTGATGCAGACGGACCGTCTGTCCGTCTGCATCAGTTCCGCTCCGCCGAACGGAAGAAAAATAGGGTTTCTTCCGTTCGGAAAAGCGGATCCCGACTGACGCGGACGCTAGCGGATGCTCCATCCGCTAACGGACGCATTCCCATAGGGATTCATTACAAGTCCGTTAACGGACTTGTAATGAGCGGACAAATGGTCCGCTAGTGTGAAAGGACCCTTAGGCCCCATACACACGATAGAATCCATGCGCTTGAATTTATCCGCGGATCGGTTTCAGCGGATCGGCGGATTTATCTGTTGGTCCGCTGGCACGTACACACTAGCGTATAAAATTCCCCGCGAACCAGAACGTATGCAACGTAAACCACGTAAGACGTCACTATAAAGGGGAAGACCAAAGTCAACGGCGCCGCCCTCTGTTCCGCTTTTCTAGTTCCGTGTTACAGCGTGCTAGTGAAGGTTTGGTTAGAGCCGATTCGTGCTTTTCAGTCTCCGCGTTTTGACAGGTGGTATTCTTTGGTTCAGTGCGTGTGCTTGCGGGTTTGCAGTTGGCATTCGGGCACAGGCTTTCAGCACGTTTCCGCATACTGTGCGCTCGTATCTGTGTGTCGTGCGGGCTTAGCAGGTTGTGCTGGATTTGGGGGTGCTTTCTGTTGGAGTGTGTTCTTGACTGACCAGCCGGCCGGTTTGAATCCATGATGGAGCAGCATCGTCGATTCTCGCGAATTGGTGGTGTTTATGGGTTTGCTTATGGACAGGCTCAGCGAATCAGTTGTTTGGGCAGGAACACTGGGAGGAGGCGTTTCTGGACCAAGAATTGGTTGCGCCAGCGTGACCATTTTTCTCATATGCCTCTGCTTAGGGAACTCCAGGAGAATAATCCTGATGATTTTAGGAATTTTCTCCGCATGACGGACCCCGTATTCAACCGTCTGCTGGAACTTCTGTCCCCCTATATCACGAGGCAGGACACTGTGATGCGCGAAGCCATCACGGCCGAGCAGAGGCTTATTGCCACGTTGCGGTACCTGGCGACTGGGAGGAGCCTGCAGGACCTCAAGTTCTCGACAGGCATCTCTCCCCAGGCGCTTGGGGTCATCATACCGGAGACGTGTACTGCCATCATACATGTTCTGCAGGAGGAGTATATTAAGGTAAGTTCCCAAATTTTAACATCACAATGTTTTTTTTTTAAATGTGTGCGAAAGTCTAATATTTTTTTCTTCCCTAATAACCATGAGATTGTAATCTGCTGTGTGTGGGATGTTCCCTTTTCTCCCCATGCATGTTGTTAACCTTTACATGTTTTTTTTTGGGCCTACCTGCATATTTTGTCCTTACCCACCATAAACCTGTCCAGCATGCTTTCCTAGGCCCAAACCCACCTAGCCAATTTTTTATTTTTGGCTAATCAATTGTAGCTCTGCCCCCCCCCTCCTCCACCCCAAAATTAGTTTATTGCTCTATCATCAGAGGGATGTGGAGTCTGATAATTAAGTGTGCCTATATTGTTTTAACTAAATACTCACTAAATACTCACTTCACAATGATTGTATGAAATTAGAATCCTGTTGTTGAACAATGATGGTTTTTGTATTGTGATTGCAATGTTTATCTGATAAATTACTAATATTTTTTCTTTTGTTTGTCCCCACAGCTACCCTCCACACCACAGGAATGGCAGTCTGTGGCTTCCCAATTTGCCCAGCGTTGTGATTTTCCGAACTGCGGTGGAGCAATAGATGGGAAGCACGTCCGCATTGTGCCCCCACCCCACTCGGGGTCCTACTATTTTAACTACAAGGGTTTTCATAGTATCGTGTTGATGGCGGTGGTGTCGGCACAGTATGAGTTTCTCTATGTGGACGTGGGGAAGAACGGCCGGCTGTCAGATGGGGGAGTGTTCTCACGGACTGAATTCTACGATCGTCTCCAAACTGGTGATCTGGCATTGCCACCAGATGAAGATAATGTAGAAGGACTTCCGTTTGTGTTCCTAGCGGACAAAGCTTTCGGGCTTGGACCTCACCTAATGCGGCCTTTTCCCCATAGGACTCTCACCTACGAGAGGAGGGTGTTCAATTATCGGTTGTCCAGAGCTCGGAGGGTAGTCGAGAATGCCTTTGGGATTCTCACCAACCGGTTCCGCCTCTTCCTGACAGCTATACATCTGGCGGAATATAAATTGAACACCGTTGTATTTGCCTGCTGCATTTTGCACAACTTTTTACGCAGGCATTCCCAGACGTACCTACCCGACAGAGTTTCTGAGGCAAGACTACTCTCAGATCCTCTCCCTGGTCTAGACAATGGTCGCGCTGGCATTGGCACCCAATCTGCTCGTGAGGTACGCGACAAATATGTTGAGTACTTCATAGGTCGGGGGGCCATTGCTATGCCAGATGATATTTCTTTCTAATTCGGCCCCCAAAAGAAAGGAATATTCACAGAACTAATAAATAATAATTAGACCATTGGACTTTATACAGTTGTTTGTCATTACTGCTTTTTCTCTTTGTATCTGTCTTCCTGGTTTGCACCAAAAATAGTGCACTTCTAGTGCCAAATGTAGGGTTCAGGTTTTAGTAAATAAACACAATTCAACATTATTCACTCATCTACAAACTGGGTATCCAGCATATAAAAGAAGAAAGCCACTCATTGATTGGATTTTGGAAAAGCTTTTTTTATTTTGAGCTTTTTAATTTTCCTTGATTACTCAAAATATTTTTTGTAACAAACATGTCAACTTTGATTTTTTGCAAGTCTTTTATTTTTTGGTATATTTTTTATTTGTATAATTTTTTTATTTTTTACAATCATTCTTCTCATAAATTTTTGGTGTTCACCAACAATGTATTACAATTGTAACATTTTTCACACAAATAGAATATTTCACAAATGTAAACTTAACAGAATTTTTTGGGGTGAATTTTTGAAACCAATATTTGAAAAAAAAAAAAAAAATTTTAAATACATTTTTTTTTTTTTTTTGGTATTATTGCACAAATCTTGGTAACATTTTTTTGACATATTTCTCACCCAATTTTTTTAGGGAAACTTAGAATATTTTGAAATGTTTATTATAAAAAATCTTCTATTTTAGCAAAAAAAAAATTTAATTTTTAAAAAAAAAATTTTTATTTTTTCTAATTATGTTTCATTTTTTTTTTGGAATTTTTCAATTTATTTTTAATATTTTTTTTTTTTAATTATTTTTTCCTCGAAAAAATTGATCACATTTTTGTTCTAGATTTGTTACCAATTTTTGCATTTTTTAATTTTTGTTGTTTATATATTTTTTATTTATTTTTAATGATTTTTCTGGCTTGTTGATTTAAGCCTTTTTTTTTTTTTTAAACCTATAAAATGTAAAACAAATATAAAAGACAAATGTGTCACTTTTACATCACAGTCATGGTGTGAGTTCACACCTGAACACGCCAAAATTTGAAGATGCACACATTCAGTGCAAATCGCCAAATGTCAGTTCCACAACATATAAACACCGACAAAGGGCGACATGTGCTATCTGCCATCATGAGTGATCAATGTCTGTGTTATGTGGGAGCAAACCCTTCCTCAAAAACTACTTGAGAATCGAGGAGGGGTTTGTACCCACAAAACACAGATAATCAATATTCTGTGATGGCAGATAGCACATGTTGCCACACTGTGTGTGCATCTTCAAATTTTGGCGTATTGCTGAGTCCCAAAATAAAACTGGTTGGGGGATGGGCGGGTGGGGGGGGGTGTTCAGTCTTTGACCCGGCCCATCATGTCAATGATGTTTTTATAGTTCTGTTCTATACCGATCATTTTTTGGCGCATAGTTTCCAGCTCGGTGCAGCACTCTAAAAAGTATGTTTTTACATTCTGTTCCATGAGAAGCAGTCTTTGTCGCATATTGTCCATCTCACTGCTGCACTCCATCACTTGCTGGATAATTATTCCAGCACTTGCGGCTGAAAAATGATGAACAACATCTTCATCCCCTACAAAATGAAGCCAAAAAAAAAAAATGTGAGAAAAAGCCTATCTACATCTATATAGGGTTGCCACCTCATCCCTTTAAACCAGAACACATATTAATTTAACAGGTTCTGTGGCTGATTAAGGTGGTAATTAAACTCATCTGGTGCCATATCAGCATTACACTAGCCACAGAACATGTGTAATCCATATGTGTTTGTGATTAAAGGGATGAGGTGGCAAGCCTATACATCTGTTTTTCCATATAAAGCTGGTGTGACACTGACCTGATGGTGTGCTCCTTCCAACCTCCACATCTTCGCCGTCTTGAATAACTCCTCCTTCTTGCACCACTTGCCCCTCATCCTCCACGACTCCTCCTTCTTCATCTTCCATCAATCCACCATCTTGTAAATTGCAAAAATCCTCTTCATCAAATTCCCCTTCCTCATCCAGAAGTACAAGATCCAAAATGACTCCATCCTCCTCTCTTCCTTGCACATCCTCCTCCTCCACATCCTCCTCTCTTCCTTGCACATCCTCCTCCTCCACATCCTCCTCTCTTCCTTGCACATCCTCCTCCTCCTCCACATCCTCCTCTCTTCCTTGCACATCCTCCTCCACATCCTCCTCTCTTCCTTCCACATCCTCCTCCTCCTCCACATGGCGAGATGTTCGACGTTGGCCTTGTCTGGCCCTCTCAGCCTCCTCAAACTGCAGGCGTCTTCTTTCCCCTAAATAAACAAAGAAAAAAAGGTATACTCATCAACACACAGATATTGTAGAGCAGAAATCGCATACATTGCTTTATTAAGGAAGAGGCTTTTTTTTTGTGCTAAATTGGGTCTTCTCCCCCCCACTCAAAAATTTGGGATGACTTCTATGACAAGCTCTGATTCGGTCCCTTTTTAGCGAAGTGACACACATGGATGTCCCCCCCTTAAAATTTTAACACGGAGACCATACAAATTTTTATATAATATTTTGGTGGAGACACAGGTGCTCTGGATTACAGATATGAAAACACCAGCTTAGTAGCACTGTTGGCATTACACAATCTTGGATTTGCATTTTCCACAACTATATTTGTACCCAATGTTTACAAACCATGTTTTTGGCCAGAGAGGCATGTCCAGGTGTTTTGTTCCTGGGCCAACATCGTATTTGGGAGAAAGAAGCTGATGTGAACGATGTTTACTATTAACAGTCATTGCCCAAGCAAAATGTTTGTGAAAAACACCTTCTATTTCAACATGAGCTCAGAAGTACAACCAGACCAAGGAGACAGATGTAGAAATGTACCTGACCAAGCTTAAAATCTTAAAAGGTCCCCCCCCCAACTAATATAAATAACTTACTTTTCTTTAATATTTTTTTGATCTTCTTGTACTGATGTGGCTCCCTCAGTTTCAAATCGGACCACCGCTTCCGTAGCTGCTCCTTGGACCTGGTGATCCCAAACATTCTCTTCATTCTTCTTGCCACCTTCTCCATAATTTTCCCCTTTCTGCGGTTGGGGGTCTTGTATGGCCCATATTGGCCATCATAGTCCTTCCTCCGCATTATATCCACAAGCTCAATCATTTCCTCAAAAGCCATATTAGTGGCCTTATACCGTTTTGGCCGGGATCGGGACGTTCCTGCCTCTGTCCCCTCACTTCTGGCCTGAGAGCTCCGTGCATGCTCGCCTGACATCGCCATCTTTCCTTCCCACAGAGATTAGGGGCGTGGAAAACAGGAAATGTCCCGTCATGGGCGGGTACGAGGGCGGCGGTTCATGCATACGCGGAGTGTAGAGAATGAATAAGACGTAATTACGTAGGTTACGCGGAGATTATTCGCTCGTTTCACAGAAGTTACATAGTTCACGCCATATTTTTAGAGTTAACATTGATTAGGGGGCATGGCAAAGGTGACGAAGGCGGGGTGTCACGCACACGCGGAATGTATAGAAGGGAAGCCACGTGGTTACGTATGTTACGCAGAGATGATTATAACATTTGACAGAAGTTACACAGTTAACGCCATATTTTTAGAGTTAACATTGATTAGGGGGCATGGCAAAGGTGACGAAGGCGGGGTGTCACGCACACGCGGAATGTATAGAAGGGAAGCCACGTGGTTACGTACGTTACGCGGAGATGATTATAACATTTGACAGAAGTTACACAGTTAACGCCATATTTTTAGAGTTAACATTGATTAGGGGGCATGGCAAAGGTGACGAAGGCGGGGTGTCACGCATACGCGGAGTGTATAAAAGGGAACCTACGTGGTTACGTACGTTACGCGGAGATTATTTCAAGGTGCTTCACGAGGAGCTAGAGATAATAAGGTAAGAAATTTGGAACATGGGATCAGCAGAGGCCTAAAAACTATAGAGCCATGGGATTGGGGTTTGGTCTGTTGTTTTCACCCTTTTAACGCTACTTATGTTTCTTGTGTCCCCAAAACGGTATTTCCTTCTCACAATGCTTTCACACATCACTTAAATCTAGATGTGAAGAATGCTCTACGTATTTGTAGTTTTTGCCAGGTGTATTGTGATCATGCAAGTATTGTTCTGTGTTGGTTGGCCAGAGGTTATTATGAAGTGTATTTATATGTCAGGAATGATGAGGGGCATGCTAGGTACACATGAAATAGTGCCTTGAGGAATGGTCAAAATATCAAAAATGGAGGATGGTTAGAGATGACACGTATTTAGCAAACTTTATTCCAAAATGGTCTGCATGTGAAATAATTGTTGGTCACAACAATGGGGCAGAGCTGGGCAGCATTTTAGCTGCAGGAGACACTGTGTTTGCATAGTACTTTATAAATCAGGGGCCACATATTATTACAATGTGAATGCTGTGCATTTTTTAATGCTTCTTTTTTATTTTTTTTACAGTGTGTTAATTTTGTGTTTTGAAAAAAAAACATTAAATAAATAAATGGACCAGATTGTGGGCCAAGAAGCTATAAGTAGCCTTATTGCTAAGTATCGTGAGACGCCCCTACTTTGGGATAGCAGACACCCCCTGTATAAAAATCGGGCGCGACGAAGGACAGCACTTGCTGAGATTGCAACATATATGCAGACATGGGTTCCCGGCTGCACAGGCCACATAGTCAAGAACAAAATGAACAACCTGAGGGCCGCATTCCGCACCAAAAGAAAACAACTACGGGAGCAACGATCAGGAGCAGCAGCAAGCGAGTCCACGGAGCCCAGTCTGTGGTACTACCAGGAGCTGGAGTTTTTGGGGGATCAAATGGATGGCCGGCCATCAATGTCAAGCCTTCCTTCCAGACAGCAGTGCAGCAGACCTTCCACGGATCACCGTAGCCAGGAGGAGAACAGTGAGGGGCTGGCTGGCAGGCATCCAAATGTTCGACTGACCACTTCTTCTGAGGTAGAGTATTTTCCCCCAAATTATTGAGTTGATATTGTAATCCCAAAAGAAAAAATGGCCTAGAAAAGTCGTGGGCATAAAAATAGGGGTCCTGGATGACAAGTGCAGGGATCAGAAGGAGAGTATATTCAAGATTAAAGTAAGATAAAACAAACCAGTCTAGAGCATGAAAATGTGTGTGATTTGCTGGTGTCAAATTGTAAAACATGTCACTTTTTTTGCCACAGGAAGAAGTGACCAGCCAGGATTTGACGGCTACTGAGGCCGAGATGCATGCCAGCCAGGAGGAAGGGGTCATTGGCAGCCAGGAGGAGGAGGCCGGGCCAAGCACAAGTCAGGAGGGCCCCAGGCCCAGGGCTAGCACAAGCACGCATGTCCCTCCCCCCCAGGTCAGGCAAGCAGGCCTAATGAGGCGCAGGAGGGAAGTTGAGGATAGGAGCCTAGAGATGATCAGAGAGGCGAGCGCCATAATGAAGGCCCCCCTGACCCGCACTGAGGCCTACAGTGCCTATGTGGCACACGAACTATCAGAAGGGGGAGGAAGATCAGAGGCGTGCCAGGAACCTCTTTAATAAGGTGATTCTATGGATGCAGAGGGGCTGGCTGACCGATGACACCGAGCTCAGTGACCCGGCCCATCCTGCCCAACATCTGTTACCTCCTCCTGCTGCCACATCCTCCCCATCTGCAAGAGGCCGTGGACGGATCCGTGGAAGATCTGCTGCAAGGAGGGTTACAAGGAACAGGAGAAGATGATTCCCGGCCTTCCATTTGATCCCCCAAAAACTTTTATCTTTTTGGACTACCACAGCCTGGGCTCCATTGGCTCACTTGCTGCTGCTCCTGGTTTTTGTTTTTTGTGGTTGTTCTCTTTAGTTGTCGGTATGCGGTCCTCAAGGTTTGCCATTTTGTCCTTGACTATGTTGCCTGTGCAGTCTGGAACACAAGTCTGCATGTATGTTGCTATCTCATCAAGTGCTGCCCTTCTAGTTATTTTTTTGGTGAATTAGGTTTAAAATAAATGGTGATTTTATTTTCAGAAATACCTTGTCTATTGTGTTTTTAGACTGTGTTGATTAGGCATGAAACATTTTTGGTAATATGTGTCATTTAGAAAGGACACCAACTCCTTGGGGGGGGGGGGGGACATTTGGTGTACCAACTTGGTGAAACCAAAAAGGAAAAACACACGCATAACAAAAATGGTGACATAACCTCACCCAAAAAATATTTTAAAAAAATGTGCAAGAAAAAACAATGGTGCCATAAATTGCACAAAAAAAAAATATAAAAAAAATGTGCAAGAAAAAACAATGGTGCCATAAATTGCACAAAAAAAATATTTAAAAAAAATGTGCAAGAAAAAACAATGGTGCCATAAATTGCACAAAAAAAAAAAAAAATGTGCAAGAAAAAACAATGGTGCCATAAATTGCACAAAAAAAATATTTAAAAAAAATGTGCAAGAAAAAACAATGGTGCCATAAATTGCACAAAAAAAAATAAAAAATAAAATGTGCAAGAAAAAACAATGGTGCCATAAATTGCACAAAAAAAATATAAAAAAAAAAAAATGTGCAAGAAAAAACAATGGTGCCATAAATTGCACAAAAAAAAATATTTTAAAAAAATGTGCAAGAAAAAACAATGCTGCCATAAATTGCACAAAAAATAAATAAAAATAAAAATGTGCAAGAAAAAACAATGGTGCCATAAATTGCACAAAAAAAATATATTTAAAAAAAATGTGCAAGAAAAAACAATGGTGCCATAAATTGCACAAAGAAAAATAAATAAATAAACACAATAAAAAAAAACATTGCATTTAACAAAAAAACAAAAAACATAGACATGTGGAGGACTAAAAGAAAGTTACAACATCTGGATAGATAGCATCAGCAAGAGAACGGGTTTATTCTAGCAAGAGAACGCAGAAAAAAATAGAGGCAAGAAACAACACAATAGAGCTTTAAAAGGACGAATGTGCCATATCACAAACAAACAAGAGTTTTACCTGAACGAGTGCTCCCATCCCCTTATTTCGTCTGAGCATGCGCGGGATTTTTATCCGCGGATATTGTGTACTAACCAACTGATCTATCCGTCGGATAGCTTCACAGCGGATATATTTGTTAAGCATGTCAGCAAATATTTGATCTGCTGAAAAGCGATTCGACGGAAAAATATCCGCGGATAATTATCCGCTGGAGTGTACACACCATAGGATCTATCCGCTGAAACCCATTTGCACGGATTTATCCGCGGATGGATTCTATCGTGTGTATGGGGCCTTAGATATATACATTTTTGTGGAAAGAAAAGTGATGTTGTCTCATCAACCCCATTGTATAATCAATCCATTGTTACCTGAACAGTCACCAGCTGCTGGAAAACGACTGCAGAGTAGCAGCCATTTACTGTCTTGGACCAAATCCCATCTGTGCAGGTGTAATTTATTGTGCCCAGCCAATCTTTATCAATGGTCACACATGACACATAATATGTATAACCACTGGGAGATGGAGGAAGTTTTTGGAAAGTGTCATCCTTGCAGTCTCCTGATGATTCTGGGGATGACAAATGGAAATGTGTTCAATGTGAATCAGATAATACATCGTACCATACTATAGAGCCAATGCACTCATTCATTTATTGAACCAAGTAGGTCTAACATGATGCTAATTGTGTGAAAAATACTCAAAGGGGTTGTAAAACGACGTGTTTTTTTCACCTTAATGCATCCTATGCATTAAGGTGAAAAAACACCTTGCTGTGTCTGGCTTCCCAGTCCCCCGTTTTACTTACCTGATCCCCGAATTTCTGTGGGCATGTCCCTGCCGTCCTTCTCTCCTTGGAGTCCTGGCTTTGACTGGATAGATTGATAGCAGCACATCCATTGGCTCCCACTGCTGTCAATCAAATCCAATGACGCAGGTGCCGAGTTATACACTCGACGGCTATGGAGCGCACCCATAAGGTAACCCCCTTGGGAGAAAGCTTTCCAGAGGGGGTTATCTAATGCGGGGAGGTGCCGTGAGAGCCGCCGTGGGACCCCAGAACAGGTGGATCGGGGCCACTCTGTGCAAAATGATCTGCACAGTGGAGGTAAATATGACATGTTTGTTATTTTTTTTTAAAACGAGAACCTTTAGTGTCACTTCAAGATAAAGCCAAAATTAGCATGATGATGTGGATGTGCCTTGTGATGTATTTTTAAATTTAAAGATCTGCTCTCTTGATCTGGGCAAATCAGTACAGGCCCTGAGTTACAAACATTTGACTTGCATACGACTCGTACTTACAAAGGGAGGGAGACAACAGGATGTGAGAGAAAAACGAACCCTAGGGAAACTAAATTCACTGATTCTGAGCATTCGTGTGTTTTTTTGCTTGTCGGAATTGCATACAGACGAGCGGAATAACTGACCAAAAGTTCACATCCAACTTTTTTTGACGGAAAATCCAACCATGTGGGCATAATGCCGTGTACACACCATCACTTTATGTGATGGAAAAAAACGTCATTTTCTGTGAAGTAAAAAACTACGTTTTTGAAACTTCAATTTTCAAAGACGACGTTGCCTACACACCATCGTTTTTTCACAATGCTCTAGCAAAGCGAGGTTACGTTCACCACTTTTTTCCATTGATGCTCGCTTCATAACTAGCTTCTGGGCATGCGCGGGTTTAAAAACGTTGTTTTAAACGTCGTTTTAGCCTACACACGGTCAATTTTTGTGACACGAAAAACGACACAAAAAATTGAAGCATGCTTCAATTTTTTTTTGTCGTTTTTCACAAGACATAAAAAGGCCGTTTTCCCCACACACGGTCATTTTAATTGACGTTTTTAAAAACGTTTTTTTTCATCACATGAAGTGATGGTGTGTACGCGGCATAAGAGTTATTATGGAAAAAGGTGTCTCCACTGAAACTTTATCACCAATCCTTGTTTCCACAACAACCCAAATTCTTCAAATTCCAATTGTCACAGGGACAGAAAGTGAGATTAAATCTTCTGAACAGGGGCACAGACAGCAAAACAAACATTACAGGCATAGGCGTGCGCACATTGTGTGCTGAGTGTGCCCAGGCACACCCTAATCACCCCATCCACATTAGTAATATTGCTCTGTGCAGCAGCAGGAACATGTGAAAGATTTACCCCTTATCTGCTCTGCCATAAGAGAAGTGTCTATGCTCTTTCTTTTACTGTGGCGGCAGGGAGGTCAGTGTCACGGGTCATATACATGTAGACACATACACATGCATGTGTGTTTGAGCTTTAGGGTGCACACCCTAATGCAATAGGCTGCGCACACCTATGATTACAGGAGTGTTACACCTTCCCTATGCTATCCGAAAATGTAAAAATGATCTTTTTATGTGGAGTTACACTAAAAAAAAATGTACCAGTTCCAACTTGCATACAAATTCAACTTAAGAAAAAACCTATAGAACCGATCTTGTTTGTTTTTTTTGTTTTTTCTTTTTTTCCACTTCAGACTAACCCCAGCAAGAGACTTGCTCATGATTTTATTCATAATTCTGTCTCTACTTCCGGTTTTGCATCATTTGTGGTTTATATACATGTTTTTATGCATGTTGTTCTGCTTTTTATATCTTATTTCCTTTTTTTTTTTTTTTTATATAATTATGCCTACCATTTCATTGCCCCTCTACTTGGGACTAAGGCGTTTAACACAGAGACCGAGTTACTACATGTATTTATCCTCAGTGGGCCAAAAAAAAAAAAAAAAAATTATATAAACATCCCCTCTCCCCAACCCCCCCCCCACCCCCCCGACCATCTCACGACTCCACCTGAAGAAACTATTCCCTTTATTCCGACTGTTTTTCTAATCCTCTTTCAGGTTTTCTGCAAAACTCCAAGATTTTTTGAATTCTAACCAAGAAACCCAGCTGCCCTTGCACTCCTGCTTGTTTTTATCTGTACCGAATTTTAATTTCTCCTTCCTATATGTATCCTCAACCGAGTCGATCCACTCCCACATTTGTGGGGTATCCGGCTCCCTCCATTTTAGCGGGATCAAGCGTTTCGCTGCGTTCAACAAGTGGGGGATCAGTGAGGCTTTATATTCTTTAACTGACACCTCCCCCCCATGAAAAAGGACTACCCATGGGTTATCTTCTACTTCTTTTTTTGTTATGGTTTTTATCAGGGACAGGATTTTTTTCCAATAAATTTTTATCTTTGGGCAATTCCACCACAAATGGGCCATTGTTCCCCTGTGCCCACATCCTCTCCAGCATTCCTCTGACTCTCCTTCTCTGAATTTACCCATTTTGTCTGGGGTGGCGCACCATCCCGTCAGGCATTTAAAGTTCATTTCCGCGGTTCTTACATCAACCGCCGAGGTGTGAGTTAAATTCAAGATTCTTCCTATGGTTGTCTTTCCCCTTGGGACATTAAGGTCTCTTTCCCACTTTTGAATGTATTTTAACGTATCCGACTCGTCCATTTTTTGCAAATATTTATATATTTTAGAAATATTCCCTTTTGAGCTTTTGGTGCTACACATTTGTTCCAATATGGTGTACTCCTCCCGTGACCGTATAGGATGTGGAAGATGTTTGACGAATGATGACAACTGCAGGTACCTCCACTCGTCAAGCATCTTAAAATCTATCATGTGTTTAATTTCGTGAAATGTCATTATTTTACCTTGTAGTGTTATATCTTTTAACTGAACTCTGTTTCCTATCCAATTACCACCTACTTCCCTTGTCCCTGGTGCAAAGTATTTATTTTCTTTTAGATCTATAAAAGGCGAGTTGTATTTTGTTTTTAATTGTTTGTGTACTCTCTCCCAGATCCTCAAAGCGTTATGTGTGATTGCATGTGCTGACGTGTGTATATATCTAAATTGTGGTGGGTTCCAAATCAATCTCCCTAACTGTGCTCTAGCTAGTGAACATTCAATACTTATCCATCTTTTATCCTGTGACTCTTTAGCCCATTCTATAACCCTTGAGAGAACTGAAGCGTTATAATACATTCTAATGTCTGGAACCGCTAGGCCCCCCTTATCTTTGGCCCGTTTTAAGGTTTGAGCCGAGATCCTATGTTTTTTGTTGTTCCAAATATAATTCATAATAAGGGAATTAAGTATTTTAACATATGGTGGAGGTAGATAAATTGGTAGCATTTGGAATTTGTATATGATTTTAGGAATTAAAATCATTTTCGCAACATTAATCCTTCCGAACCACGAAATAGGTCTATTATAGATATTTTTAATTTCCTTTTTTATTTCGTCGAGCAGAGGGATATAATTTATTCTATAATTTTTTTTAAGGGTATTTGCCAATTTAATGCCCAGATAATTTATCTCTTTCTGCCATGAGAAGCTATATTTTTTCCGCAGGTATTGTTCTTCCTCTTTGTGGATATTGACATTCAGAATCTCCATTTTTGCTGTGTTCATTTTGAAGTTGGAGACCTCCCCATATTGTCTTAAGGTAGCTATTAAATTTGGAAGAGTGACTCTTGGGATACATATAAAAAATAAAACGTCGTCGGCAAAAGCAGCCAATTTATGCTCCTCTTCTCCTACTTCTACTCCATATATTTTTGGGTTTTGTCTGACCATTGCCAATAAGGGTTCTAATGTTAACACAAAAAGGAGGGGGGACAAAGGGCATCCCTGCCTAGTCCCATTTCTCATCTCAAAAGGGGCTGATAGGGATCCGTTCATTTTTATCCTAGCACATGGGTGCTGGTAAAGAGTTTTGATCCACCCTATCATCCTTGGGCCTAGTCCTATAGTTTCTAGTGTTTGTATCAGGAACCCCCAGTCTACCCTGTCGAACGCTTTCTCAGTGTCTACTGACAGGAGCAGACCGGGGGTCCCGCTTTCCCTCAGCTGTTGGAGAAGAAGCAGAGCCCTGACCCCGTTATCTTTACCCTCCCTTCCCGGGATAAATCCAACCTGGTCTGGATGGACCATGTCTGTCATCACTCCCTTCATTCGTACAGCCAGAATTTTCGCGTACAACTTAGTATCCGCGTTCAGGAGCGAGATAGGTCGGAAGCCTGAACAGGTCGTATTGTCCTTCCCCTCCTTTTTTATCACTGTAATAGTTGCTGTTAATGCCTCTCTACTCATCTCGTAGTCTGATCCCAGTCCATTAAAGTATTGACAGAGTCTAGGCACTAAAATAGTGCTAAATCTCTGTAGATACGCAGACGAAAAGCCATCAGGCCCAGGACTTTTCCCCTTAGGAATGGTTTTTAGTACCTCGCTTATTTCCTGCTCCGTTATAGATTTCTCCATTCCTACTATCTCATGCTCTTCTAGCTTCGGGAGATTGGCTTGCTGTAATACTTCCCTGGTCTTATCCCTTTTTTCACTTGGGTCCCTGATCTTTTGTTGGACACCATATAATTCTCCATAGTAGCTTCGGAAGGCTTCCGCGATTTTATTTGTAGCGTAGACTAAATCCCCATTCCCATTCCTGATTTTTTCAATAAAATTCCTAGTTTTCTTTTTTCTTACCATTCTAGCCAAATTTTTACTAGGTTTGTTTCCCCAAACATATCTTTCTCTCTCTGTCCTGTCTATATATTTCCTAGTTTCTTGTTCCGCCAAGGCTCTATATTCGTCTCTTGTTATAATTAGCTTATGGAGTATTTCCCTCTTTTGCCCCTGAGATTTATGTTCCTGTTCCAGCCTGAGAATCTCCTCCCTTAACGTTTTTAATTTATTCGTTCTTATTTTGTTTTTCCTTATCCCTTCTGCAATAAAAATCCCTCTAATATAGGCTTTATGAGCGTCCCACAGGGAAGCTCTTGAGATACCCTCCTTATCATTCTCCTGGAAGTAGAGTTCCAGCTCTTTCTGTATCCTCTCGACCACATCCTCGTCTCCCAACAGACTCTCATCCAGTCTCCATTCTGGTGGAGAAGCTTTTTGTATAGAGGTAACTATTTTCATGGTTATAGGAGTGTGGTCGGAAATCGTCATGATCTCGCACCTTACTTCAATCACACTCTCCAGGAGTCTATGGTCAACGAGGACATAATCGATCCTCGAGTACGTCCCGTGTACAGGTGAAAAATACGTGTAATCCCTAGCCTTGGGATTAAAGATTCGCCAAACATCCACCATTTGATTTTGTGTCATTTGTCTTGTCAATATCTTTAGATGCTCACGATTAGTCCCCTGTACACCAGACGTACTATCAAGGTTTGGGCACATGCAGAAATTGAAATCTCCCATTAATACTACGTGGCCCTCTTCAAATTCTTTTAATTTTCTCAGAATTCTACTTATATATTTAACCGCATTCACGTTAGGAGCGTAGACATTTGCCAAGGTATATACCTCCCCACCTAGTTTTATTTTTAAGAACAGGAATCTCCCCTCGGGATCTGTCTGTCTGTCCACCAATGTGAATCGAACTCTACTAGCAAACCCTATCGCAACCCCGCGGGATCGTGATGAAATTGTGTCTCCATAATACCACACAGGGTATTCTGGTGAATACAACTTTATATTGGACTCCAATGTAATATGGGTCTCTTGTAAATAAGCAATATCTGTTTTATATTGTGTTAATTCACTGAGAATTTGATGTCTCTTACTATGAGAGTTTAAACCTTTTACATTGTAAGAGAGGAACTTAAACTCTGTCATATAACTTGTTTTTTTTTTTTGCACTTTAAGGAAATTTCTTGTGGAGTCGTTCAGATGGTCCCCCTCCCTCCCCCCTCCCTCTCCCCAGCCTCCCTCCCCCCCTCATTTTCCTCCCACCCCTCCCCCTGCATACCCACCCCCCCTCCCTCCCTCCCCCACCTTGGCCCGCTCTTGGCCTGGGAGCCGCTGGTAGAAGACTCTTCGCCTTCATCCTTGGCTCCTCATTCGTGGTGGTGCTCAAGGTACTCCCCTGACCCCCCCCGTCTCCCCCCCCCAGATCCCCGTCTAAGCTGTGCCCTACTAATCCACCCAATCTGGGAGTTCAGGTATTGTTATGTCCATTTTAGAGCAGAATTCGGTCAATTCCTCCGGGAACCTTAATCGTGCTGTTTTACCCCCTTTTATGCCTATGAGGCACGCCGGGAAGCCCCATTGATACTTTATATTGTGTGCCCGCATGCAGTCTAAAAGGGGTTTCAAGTGTCTTCTTCTAGCCAACGTTTCTTTAGACAGGTCTGAAAATATTTGTAGCTCAATATCTCTATGTCTCAGGGGAGGTTTTCCTCTGAGCCTTCCCCAGATTTCTGCTTTGTCGACATAATTCCTAAAACGGACCACCACATCCCTTGGACCGTATCTTTCTATCTGTTGGGGATTCCCCACTCGGTGGACTCTCTCGATCTTGAGGGACTTAAATTCAGCTGCTCTCTCTAGTAGAGGATTAAAGATTGTGTTCATGGTGTCTCTGAGGTCCTCATCCTTTTCTTCTACAATCCCTCTGATTCTAAGATTCTGTCGCCTATTGCGATTTTCCTGATCCTCAATCCTATATACCGCCAGTCTCTGGTTTTCAGTCAGGGTCTTTACTTGTTTTTTCAAGAGGCTTATTTCCTGTTCCTGCTCCTCAATTCTCCTTTCCGTCTCTACCACTCTGTCGCGGAGCCCTCCCAGGTCTACTCTTACCTTATTGATTTCTGTCTTGATGATGTTTTCCATGGAATTTTCCATCCTCAATAGCATTGCATTCATCTCTGCCTTTGTCGGGGGGAGCGTATCTTGGGCTATCTCCTGTACATTATATTGCTCTTCTTCACTTTCAAGTGTCATTTCACCTCTAAAGCTCTCGGCGCTACCTGTTCCTACCCCCTTTTTTGTAACAGTCTTTTTTTCAGTTTTTTTTGCGGAGCCTGGGCTTTTGAGGGTCCCTTCTGGCGTCATATATTGCTGTATGGAGCTATTCCCCAATTTATTCTTAGTTGGTTTTGTAGTACCCCCTCTCGTTGATCTATTCATTTTGTTGGCGGGTCTAATTCTCTTCCCCAGTTTGGTAGTGAAGCTACTAGGAGGGGGCAAAGGGCGGAGTGACGAGAGAGAGAACACCCCCCGCGACCAGTCAGATCCGTTTTTCTAGGCGACCTTGTCTATTAACCTTAGGATTAAAGGATCATTTACTGCTTTTGGGCTGCGTTTTCCTAAATTTACCAGTTTGCCCTTTTATAGTAATACTACCTTCAGTATTTAACCAGAGTTATCTTCCTGTGTTGCTTCAGCCCGTTCTTCCTATATGTTCCTGGGGCAGGGTAGTCGCCTATGTCAGGGAGGTTCTTAATATTTCTTTTCACAGTCCCTCTTTCATCAGCCCTATGATTTTACTAACTTCTCTCAGTCACTTGTGAATTTTGTATCTTTAGTGTACCTGTAATAATAACCAATTCACCAATAGGGGTTTTTCCTCCGGGTGCTGATGCTACATTGCCCTGGCTTGTTGGGATAATGATAATTCAACTATAGAGAAGACACCAGCGGGAAATCAAAATTTAGATCCACTCCCAAGTTGTCTCCCTGTTTATCTCCCAAGACAAGTATGCTTCACTCCGGGCTACTTCTTATAGTTCTATTCAATAGAAACAAAGACTCTTAATATATCATAGGCGGTCAGCAGTATAGAGAAAACACAAATAAAAAAATAAAAAATAAATCACATTAAGCGGATTGCTACATTAGTCCAGATGTATATCCAGTTCCTTTTCAATTTCACTTCCAATACAGCTCTGACAGGTATTATCCCCCTTAGTAGCAGGGCTGGACTGGGACAAAAATTTGGCCCTGGACTTCATCCAGACCGGCCCACTTTAATTCAATAAAATGCTGCCCCCACCCCCCCAAAAAATCACGCCCACCAAAAGGCCCCTACATCCATTATTGTATATCATGAGAGGGTGAGAGAGAGGGGAATGAGAGAGAGAGGGAGGGTTAAGGAAAAGGGGGTGAGAGGGGGTGGGTGAGAGAGGGGGGTGAGTGTAAGAAAAAGAGAGTGAGTGTAAAAGAGAGGGGGTGAGTGTAGAACCCCTTTTTACACTGAGGCGTTTTTTAGGCACTTTTGGGCTAAAAATACCACCTGTAAAGCGACTGAAAATGCTTCCACTGCAGTCCCAGTGTGAAAGCCTGAGTGCTTTCACACTGGGGTGCTGCCAGGGCGTTAGAAAAAGTCCTCCAAGCAGCATCTCTGTTTTAAAAAATGGCCCACTGAGCCATCGGCCCACCGGGAAACTCCCTGTAGTCCCTATGGCCAGTCCATCCCTGCTTAGTAGTCTAGAAACTGGATGTAATTCTTTTTTTTTTTTTTTTTTTTACACAGAGGTCCCTTTTGTGCTGAGGGAGCTCGCACCCCTGGGAGGGGGATACAATTACCGTACTTTCCTTTCGGCAAGGGGGGCCCTACCATAGGTACAAGTTCACCTCCTGTAGTCTGTTCGACCTGCCCCTATAAACACTTATAAATTACAGTCCCACTTCATCACTAATCAAAAAGAAGCAAGGAATCAGTATGCTCAGAGATCCAAATCTTCCTTAACATCATCTGCTCATTTATGTCCCTCTTTTATAGTCAACCATATTGTGAGAAGAAACATGATCTGTAGAGGCAAGAACTGAAAACACCCCTGTACCCCTGTACGTCTGGGTTTGTTCTCCCCCCTTTTTTTTTTTTCCCCTGTGATTTTAAGATATTCCCGCTTTGTCAGGGTATATTTTTTTTTTGGGGCTAAACAGTCAAGTCCCGTCCTGGGTGTATAGGACCAGAGGAGAGGGAGTGGAGGGATCCCCGGGGGGAGGGGGGTGCAGCGGGACGGCGCCCGACCCTGCTCGGCTCACTGAGCGTCTCACTCAGCCTTAGTACATTCTCCCCTGCCTGCTGCAAGCTGCTGCCGCGCGGTTTCCATTCCCTGGACGTCACACGCTGCTCCACCATCCACGTGCATTAGCAGGACCGGGTCAGCTTCTAGCTCCGGGCTGGGCGGTCTCACGATCCCGCGGCTTTTCGTCCCTTTTGCGCCTTAGAGAGCCTTGGAGAGCCAGGCTGGGGGTCCGATTCGATCTTCAGGGGAGTCAACCTCTCACGCTGGCGTCCCCTGCTCCGATGCTGGTCTATTCGGATCCCCGCCGCCACTCGCTACCACCAGCCATGGAGCGCTCCTGCACCTCCCACCCTCACGTGCGTCACGTCCGCATGACGCCTGCGAAGACCGATCTTGTTTGTAACCCAAGAACTGCCTGAAATCTTTGGTAAAAAAAATTATATAAAAAAAAGGGCATAAAATGCTACATGGGGAAGGGATGGAAGTACTGTGGGGAAGGAGGAGGAGTCCCTATTTTTTTGCCTGAAAATGATGTAACTCCCAAAACATTGTGGGCCAGATCCACAGAAGAATTACGCCGGCGTATCTATTGATACGCCGCATAATTTCAAAGTTCCCGCGTCGTATCTTTGTTTTGTATCTACAAAACAAGATACGACTGCATCTGGGCTCGATCCGACTGGCGTACGTCTTAGTATGCCGTCGGATCGTAGGTGCATTTTTCTGCCGGCCGCTAGGTGGCGTTTCCGTCGAATTCCACGTTGAGTATGCAAATTAGCTAGATACGGCGATCCACGAACGTACGTCTGGCCGGCGCATTTTTTTACGTCGTTTGCGTTCAGCTTTTTCCGGCGTATAGTTACCCCTGCTATATGAGGCGTACTTAATGTTAAGTATGGCCGTCGTTCCCACGTCAAATTTTGAATTTTTTATGTCGTTTGCGTAAGTCGTTCGCGAATAGGGATTTGCGTAGAATGAAGTCACCGTCGTAAGCATTGGCTTGTTCCGGTTTTATTTCGAGCATGCGCACTGGGATACCCCCACGGACAGCAAGTAACAGCTCGTGCCATGTGCCAGGGTGACAATCCACAATGTGTGGCAAGTGACAATCAGCAAAGTATGGCAGGTGACAGGGCAAGTGACAATCCGCAACGTGTGGCAAGTGACAACCCGCATCTGGTGGTGGAGTCCGCATCAAAACTGTATGAGACATAAGAGCCTGAGAGGGACTTGCCTTGCCCAGCCCTGAGTAACCACTTAATAACCAGGCCATTTTTTGCGATAGGGCGCTGTGTCACTTTAACTGACAATTGCGTGGACGTGCGACACTGTACCCAAACAAAATTGAAGTCCCGTTTCCCCACAAAGCCCCACAAATAGAGCTTTCTTTTGGTGGTATTTGATCACCTCTGCGGTTTGTATTTTTTGCGCTATAAACAAATAAATAGCTACAATTTTGGGAAAAAAAGCAATATTGTTAACTTTTTGTTAACTTTTTGTTAACTTTTTGCTATGATAAATGTCCCCAAAATATATATATATAAAAAAACTAATTTATTTCTCAGTTTAGGCCAATATGTACTCTTCTACATATTATTTTTATTTTTTTTTAAACAAAAAAGAGCAACAATTTTGAAAAAAAATTTTTTTGCTATAATAAATATCCCAAAAAAGAAATAAAAAAGAAACCTAATTTCTTCTTTCTGCGTGCATTGATTAGTTTGCGCAAAAGTTATAGGCCCGGATTCAGAATGGACTTACGACGGCGTATCTCCAGATACGCCATCGTAAGTCCAAATGAGCGCCGTCGTATCTATGCGCTCATTCATAAAGGCAGTTACGCCTGAATTTGGCCAAGATACGATCGTCGTATCTTGGGTGCATATTTACGCTGGCCGCTAGGGGTGCTTCCGTAGATTTACGCTTTGAATATACAAATAACCTAGATACGCTGATTCAGAAACATACTTGCGCCCGTCGGATTTAGCTACGCCGTTTACGTAAGGCGTATGTCCGGCGAAAGTTTACCCCTCATAAAGCAGGGGTAAGTCATGTTAAGGTATGGACGTCGGAAACGTCGGAATAGCGTCATATTTTACGTCGTTTGCGTAAGTTGTACGTGAATGGGGCTGGGCGTAGGTTACGTTCACGTCGACAAAGCATTGAGCCAACATATCTTAGGGAGTATTTGCGACATGATTCTGAGCATGCGCGCATGCACCGTTCGATCGGTCACGCTTCATTACAATACAACACGCCCACTGCCTTGCTACTTTGAATTACGCGGGCTTACGCCGGCCTATTTACGATACGCCAACGTAACTTTGGGAGCAAGTGCTTTGGGCGTAGCGCATAGGAGATGCGTTACGCCCGCTCAAAGATACGACAATGTATCTGAATCGCGGCCATAGTGTCTACAAAAAAGGGGATAGATTTATGGCATATTTTTTTTTTTTTTTACTAGTAATGGAGGCGATTTGGGATTTTTGTAGGATTGCGGCGGACAGATCGGACACTTTTGAGAAATTTTTGGGACCAATGACATTTATTCAGCAATTGGTGCTATAAAAATGCACTGATTATTGTGTGAATGTCACTGGCAGGGAAGGGGTTAACACTAGGAGGTGTTCAAGGGGTTAAATGTGTTCCCAGGTAGGTGTTTATAACTGTGGGTGGAGGGGACTGACTGAAGGAGAAGAGAGATCACTGTTCCTAATCACTAGGAACAGCAGATCTGTCTCTCCTCCCCTCTCAGAATGGGAATGTGTCTGTTTACATTGACAGATCTCTGGTCTGGCTCTCTGCGGAGCGATCGCGGGTGGCCGACGGACATCGCGGCCGCCGGGCACGCACAGGTCCCTTTATACATACATGTATAGAGCCCTGACAGGTCCTTTCATATGACTATATGCATGCATAGAGCCATGACAGGTCCTCTTTATACTCCTATAAACATGTGTAGAGCCATGACAGATCCTCTTTATATTCCTTTACATGTATGGAGCCATGGCAGGTTCTCTTTCTACCCCTATATACATGTATGGAGCCATGACATGTCCTCTTTATGCTCCTACATACATGTATTGAGTCATGACACGTCTTGTTACATTCCTATACACATGTATAGAGCCCTGACAAGTCCTTTTATACTCCTATATACATGTATAGAGCCATGACAGGTTTTCTTTATACTCCTATATACATGTATAGAGCCATGACAGGTCTTCTTTATACTCCTATATACATGTATAGAGCCATAACAGGTCCTCTTTATACTTCTATACACAAACGTATAGAGCCATGACAGGTCCTCTTTATATTCCTTTACATGTATAGAGCCATGACAGGTCTTCTCTATACATGTATAGAGCCATGACAAGTCCTCTTTATACTCCTATATTCATGTATAGAGCCATGACAGGTCCTTTTATACTCCTATATACATGTATAGAGCCATGACAGGCACTCTTTATACTCCTTTATACATGTATAAGTCCATGACAGGTCCTCTTTATAATCCTATATATGTATAGAGCCAGGACAGGTCCTTTTATACTCCTATTTACATGTATAAGTCCATGACAGGTCCTCTTTATACTCCTTTATACATGTATAAGTCCATGACAGGTCCTCTTTATATATCCCCTAGTGCTGGACTCAGGTCATATTACATCACTCTCCTGAGCCAGTAATGGGAGCATCGTGGGAATTGTAGTCCTCTGCGCAACCATCACTGTACTGCTGAATCCTTAGCAGACTACATTCCTCAGCAATCCAGACTATAAGAGGAACTTCCAAGCAGGCCTGCGCTCTTTTCTCCCTGGGACCCATCGTGTGAGCACTGGCCTTGCCGCTCTACTGCAAGATTGAGGCCTACCCCAGCACCTGAGGTGACTGTTGTTTCTACCCGGGTGTATACACTGCGCAGACATCCTAAGGCTGCGTACACACAGTCGTTCCAAACCGATGAGAATGGTCCGACGGGCTATTTCACCGCTGAAGTGGCCTGATGGTCGAATGTGCGTACACACCATCGTTACAAAAACCGATCGGGTCAGAACGCGGTGACGTCAAACACACGACGTGCTGAATAAAACTAAGTTCAATGCTTCCAAGCATGCGTCGACTTGATTCTGAGCATGCGCGGGTTTTGAACCGATGCTTTCTGTACTAACCATCGGTTTGGACCGATCGGGCAGCGGGCCATCGGTTCGATTTAAAAGCATGTTTTAAAATTTTGGACCGAAGGACAACAGACCGATGGGCTATACACACGGTCGGTTTGGACCGATGAAACTGAACCTCGGTCCATTCTCATCGGTTTTGTCCGACCGTGTGTACGCGGCCTTAGACTTCTACTAGTGAGAGGGAGACGGTGCAGTAGGTGACAGCCCAGACTGCTGAATCCATCCGACTGATCCATTGCATCCAGCTTCTGCTGACCAGTGTACAGACCCTACATCATTTGCTATGTGTGTCAGCCACCCCCAGGATCTGGTGAGCGGGCTCATGCCCAAATCATCTCCAGTCTGTCAGTATCAAATAGTATATGAACACTGTATATGGATAACATAGTCTGGAATATCAAGGGAACTGACACATTGCCATACCCATAGCTCCCAACTGTCCCTGATTTGGAGCAATGTCCCTCTTTCCTCCTCATTTGTCCCTCATTTTGGTCTGTACTATAAAGTTGTAAATAAAATGCGCCTCCAGCCAAGCAGTAAGAGAGCCTTTAAGCCGGAACCGGCAGACTGCAGGGCTTTCAATGTAGTGGATCCCTCCTTGATTGGGTCACCAGGCCTCACCCGAGACACTAGCACTTTGCAGGTCTCTTCCAGGGCAGGTCCTCCCCCGGTTTCCTTCATCAAGATAGCCTCCTCCCTTGTGGACAGACAGCTTGGGATCCCCCTTTAGGATTGTAGGCCCCAGCCAGCGTAGCTGGGCCTACTCCACAATAGCATCACTCCGGGCCAATGTGGCCCCGAGGCGAGGAAGAACCCCGATCAATGGCGTCTGTCCCTTAAAGCGGTGGTTCCCCTAAAAATAAAATGTTGACATCGCATTTAGCAAATAAATTACAGTTAGAATCGGCTTGTTTTATTTAAAAAATACCTCCGTACGTATCGTTTCCATTATTCGGTCCCACCGCCACTTCCGGGTACGATGCAGGCGGTGGGCATTCCTAATTGATTGACAGGCATCCGAACGACGCATCCATCGCGTCACGAGATGCCGAAAAAAGCCGAACGTCGGTGCGGCTCTATACGGCGCATGCGCACCGACGTTCGGCTTTTTTCGGCATCTCGTGACGCGATGGATGCGTCGTTCGGATGCCTGTCAATCAATTAGGAACGCCCACCGCCTGCATCGTACCCGGAAGTGGCGGTGGGACCGAATAATGGAAACGATACGTACGGAGGTATTTTTTAAATAAAACAAGCCGATTCTAACTGTAATTTATTTGCTAAATGCGATGTCAACATTTTATTTTTAGGGGAACCACCGCTTTAAGTACTCCTCCCCAGCATGCACAGCAGGGTCACCACTCCCACGGCACTGCTGCCGAGAAGAGACACCCAACACACCATGGTACACCTGCATTCCAACATAAGGCCAGGGTGGCTACACCACCTACAGGCAACAAGGAAAACTACCAAATAATACCACAGCCAGAACAGTGCCGAATTTGGGTTAATCAAACAGGTCTGGGCCCAAGTACTGTCACAGACTTCCCCTAAATTTGAAATAGCGTCGCCCAAAATTGGGGTGGGTGCTACACTAGTATCGGCGCCGATACTAGCCATTTTTGCGAGTATCGGGTACTCACGAAAATGCTCCGATACTGGAAACAAATACCGGAAGTGATATCGCTAGGGAGTGGACCTCCTCCTCCTCCCCTCCGGACAGTGCCATCGCTAGGTGCAGGCCCGCCTATCCATTGCACTGAGCAGCAGGGCTCTCTCCCTCCTGGCCAGCTCCTCTACCACGAGACGCAGAAGATGCGGCCGGATGTATCGGGGTGCTCCCCAGATTTTAGTTGTGGCCCCCCAGCATGGACATTGTGGCCACTAAGCTTCTCTTCAATCCCCGCACTCAGGGCTGGTACAAGAGGCAGAGGACAGGAGAAGTGTCAGTGGCAGAGAGGAGGAGGTCTCTGGCTGTCTCCTGTACCCAGGGCCGCCCGGTGGTCCCCAGGAGCCTGGATGGCATCCCCCTTTTATTTTTTTTTTATTTTTTTCTGTCGGCGCCCAAAGCTCCCCCCCCCCTGACCTCTAAGGGGCCTGATGGTCCTCAGGGGCCCGAATGGCATCCCCCTTTTTTTATTATTTATTTAAAAATATATATATATTTTCGGCAGCACCCAAAGCCCCCCCCCCCCGACCTCTAAGGGGCCCAGTGGTCCCCATTGCCCCAGGTGGCATCCCCCCTTTTTTTTCGTCAGCACCCAAAGCCCCGCCGACCTCTAAGGTGCCCGGCTGCCCCCCCATTCTCAATTTGCGGTGCCCCCCTGTTTCTCAACTTGTGACACCACTCCCCCCCAGCTTCTCAACTTGCGTCACCCCCCAGCTTCTCAACTTGCGACACTTCCTACCGCTTCTCAAATTGCAGCGGCAGCACCCGCGTTCTCTGGGGGCCCATGCCTGAAGCTGTGTAAATCACAGTCTCTGACAATCTCCTGTACCATGCCTGCAGTATCTGGCTGTCTCCTGTACCATACCTGCAGTCTCTGGCTGTCTCCTGTACCATGCCTGCACTCTCTGGCTGTCTCCTGTACCATGCCTGCAGTCTCTGGCTGTCTTCTGTACCATGCCTGCAGTCTCTGGCTGTCTCCGGTACCATTCCTGCAGTCTCTGGCTGTCTCTCTTGTACCATGCAGTCTCTGGCTGTTTCCTATACCATGCCTGCAGTCTCTGACTGTTTCCTGTACCATGCCTGCAGTCTCTGACTGTCTCCTGTACCATGTATAAGTGACTGAAGATAACACCCAGTGATCCAGCAAAACCCTTCAAATTAAAGTGATGTTTCCTCCACCAACAAGAGAAATGCTTCCTTACCAGATGGGATGGACCATTTGCGTAACAAGTGGTCAAATCAGCTTGGTCTCACCATGGGGGAGATGGTACAGATGAATCCAGCAAAGTGGTAAATAATCCGATCAGATGTAAAAAACAAAAATAAACACAATCTCAGTGTAGACTGTATTTTTATTCCTAATCTGGATTATTGCACAAATGTGAATGTCCACCAGAGGACTAATGGCTGGTATAGCGAACAAAGTTGAAACAATTCAATGAGCCGTAGTGTACAGCCACGAGCGGCAGTGGAAAGGACGCGGGTGACGTCAAGAAGCTCCTCCCCCGTACGCACGTTACGTCCGATTGGACTTCGTCAGCGGTGGGTGGTGCTAATGCGTCACCCGACGTCTAGAAATACAGACGCGGTAACCATGGGGAGAGTCCCAAACATTCCACGTTCTGCGACCTGAAGCCAGAGCGAGAGGCAGCTTGGCGCGCCAGCCGCAATGAGACAAATCCTCCCATGGAGTCACCGAACCTTTTGCTTACAATATTAAATACGCCCCCATTGGGAATGTGGAGTATATAAATAACATTATATTTTAAATGGACATACACCCGCGAACTTTCATATATACACTGCCGCATCCTAAATGTATATTAAGAACTTTAAAACCTTAATATTTTAAAATTGTATTTTAAATATAAAAATGGCTAAATACATATAAATAATATATAATACATCAATTTTAAAACAAACCGAGAGGACCATAGGATAATGACAGAAATTTCCTGATTTAAAATGTGGTTTTACATGTTAATGGTTTTACATGTTAATGGAAAGTTATTTGATTAAAGTTTTAAGGTGGAGTTAATTTTTGAATACTAAAAAGTGGAGGAGTGGGTATTACCGCGCTACCAAAGGGGGTGGGGGTGGGGGGGAGGCAAAAAAAGGGAGTACAGCTGCGGTACTGAAAGGTGTATCAGACCATAGGATAATAACGAAAAGAAGATAGTGCTGCGCTGTAAGTGGGGGATGGGAAAGGTGTGTAGAGGAAGTAGAAGATGGTCTGTCTGTGGTTGGAACAGTACAAACAAAATGGCATCATAAAATGATCAGTGAACTGACTGATAAAGGTGTATCAATTCTATGCATGAGTGGTAATAAATAACTTCATGAACTCTTCTTGGTATAGTGAAATAAACAATAGAATAAGTGATGAAAAATGCAAATAAAGATATACAATGTGCGTAACACAACACCCAAGTGGCTGGGATAAGCTAAGCTAAAAGGTCCATGCAGCAGAGCTTAATAGTAAGAACGGAAATATGAATGATAATCAAAAGTCCAAAATTAAAAGGTGCTGGTGTAGATCCCAACATGTAGTGTGAAGAAAGGATGGATATCCAGTGATCCCTTCAGGGTGAGTGAGGAAGGTAACAGCATATAGATCCAAACACACTTTCCAATCGTATCTGTATGGGTGGTTATCCGAATGGACTCTAATTCAAGGAAACACAGGTCCCTCTTGGTAGTCACGTCTTAGGATAGCCAATGACTCACACCCAGAGAGATAAAGCACCAATAGTGTGATACCGTTTAAAAAAAAGTTTATTCAGCAGAAAAAATACATAAGGGTACTCACATGGTTTAAGATAAAATCAGGCATATAAAAAGAGGGGAAGTAGTTCGCCAACGTCACCTCCGGTACCTCTCGGTGGACTCTTACGCGTATTCGTCACTACATGTGACTTCCTCAGGAGTAGTGAGAGGTATAATGAGGGTCCTTTATATAGAGTGGCTTGTTTGGTGGCCTGTCAGTAAAACGAATGGCCATTTTCCTATACAGTGTGTACAAATCATCGGGTGGTTCGGAAAAAAATCTTTCTTCTTCCCATTGGGCCATGAAGAGCCCAGCCACACTAGGGGCAAACTTTGCCCCCATGGCTACGCCGGTCTTCTGGAAGAAGTAATTGCCGCCATACCAAAAATAACTGTTTTTAAGGCAAAAATCCAGACATTTTACCAGATATTTACGTTGAGTGCAGGGCAACTGGGAGTGTTTTCTAAGGCCCCATTTGACTACTTTGCATGCTTGGTGATGTAATATAATTGTGTATAACGACGATACATCTGCCGTTGCTAGCCAAAAAGGTCCATCTTCTTTCGGTATGTCATCCAGGCATTGTAACATCTGTTTTGTGTCTCTTAGATACGCTCTCGTATTTTGAACTGCTGGCTGTAGATAAAAGTCAATGTATTGCCCCATTCTTGCTGTTAGGGAATCAATTCCATTTACTATAGGTCTGGGTGGTGGATTCGTGCTGTCTTTGTGTATTTTGGGGAGTGAATACACAATAGGTGTACGACATGATTTAGGAATCAAGTATTGTGCTTCTTTCGTGTCCAAAATTCCTCTTTTTAGTCCTAAATGGACGGTCTGTTCCAGGGCTTTTCTACATTTAAACATGGGATTGCCAAGAAGGCGGTTGTAGGTGTTGGTATCTCCTAGCATCTGATCCATGCTTGTTTTATACTGTTCCTTGGAGAGTACCACAATACCTCCACCTTTGTCGGCTGGTCGGACTACAAGATCCTTTCTTTTCATCAGTTTACGTATCCCACTCCTGATGTGTTTGGGTTCTTGTTTCTTCACTTTTAGGTCCATTAGTTCTCCTGTGACCAATCTTTTAAAGACCTCTGCACATTTGTTGTCTTTCACGGGCGGGTTGAAGGTAGATTTGTTCTTCAGGGTACTGTGTCTGATTTCTTCATCTATATCGGTGGTCCTAGTTTTATAAGGGTTATTGATCATATACTTTTTTATATTTAATTTCCAAACATATTTTTGAATTCCTATGTATGTCTGGAATTTGTCCAGATTTTTTACTGGTGCATATTTGAGACCCTTATCTAGGACACCGATTTCTTCATGTGTAAGTGGAAGTCCACTTAGATTTAAGATTCCCTCTCCCTTTCTATTCTTTTTCTTTTATGTTCTCCTTCCTCCTCGCTGTCCCCTTTTCTTTCTGGGGTTCTTCTGTAAATTCTTGCTTCCTCTGTATGTCGGGGTGGGTGGTATTCTCGGCCCCTCTCTAAAAAAGAAGAGTTGGGATGTTGGTGCCTCTCCACTCTATCATCCACTGTTCTCTGCTCTAGAGGTGCATAATAGTTACGTGTGGGAATGGGGCTCCTTTCCTGTGGACGATGGGTATGATAACTCCAATCTCCTTCCCTTCGATCATTTGAACGTGCAGGGCTTCTCCTTCTCTGTTCATGTGTGTTCTGTGTATATCCTCTGTTACCATAGTATTCGTTTGGACGTCCCTGTTAGTAATTATTTTCATATGGGCGACCTTTATTCTCATAACCTCCACCTCTATTATCTCGTTGATTTTGAGGTCTATTGTCCCTCGGATCTTGTGTCGGTCTTTGTCCATGATTGTGGTCATTGTTGTTATTTTTGCGTTTTTTCCAGAAGGGCTTCTTCCAGCCATTCTGGGGTGTTTGTTCATTTTGAGGTGGTCTTCTCTCATTTTGATAGGGGGTATGTTGACTATAGTTGCCTTGTCTCTCTTCATGTCTATATTGGCGAGGCGATTCCTGCCTATTTCTATCATGTGTCTCTTGGGTGGGTCCAGTGTAGTTAATTACTCTTTGAGGTGAGTGCACTCTCACATTTCTCTCTGGTGTAGAGTAAGTTGAAATAGGATCTGATCGGCCCAATTGACTCTGCCATTTAAACGTATGATCGGTTTTAAAATCATTCATATCACGACTATATTTCTTGCTTTTCCTATGTTGTACTTCCTTGTCTTTCTTTGTTAGATCCATATTGAGTTGTGTTGTACATCTTAAAAGATCTCCTGAATCTTTGTATGCTTCAAGTTCTTCTTTAACCTCTAAAATAATCTGTTCGATCAGTTTCAACTTTCTCTTTTTCCTCTCTAGTAGGAACATCAAAAGTTCTGACCCCTTTGTATTAAAGAATTTGAACCATTCATCTATTGAATCCTGGTCTGTCAGGCCATCATTGGGGGTTAAATCCCATCGTAGGCGACGTGGGACAATGCTATCCTTAATATAACGTTTAAAGGTGTCCCACCATAAACTTATCTTTTTTCCATATTATGCCCTAGCTTCCTCATGAGGCTCTCTAGGTCACTGTTTTTCTTAGCGGGGGCAGTAGCATTAAAAACATCCTCAAGGTTGACCTGCCTCTTATCCAGAAACAAAAAGACATCCATGGTGGCTGCAGTAATGAGTGTGAAAATATACTAAAAAGTGGAGGAGTGGGTATTACCGTGCTACCAAAGGGGGTGGAGGGGGGAAAGGGAAAAAAAGGGGGTACAGCTGCGGCACTGAAAGGTGTATCAGACCATAGGATAATAACAAAAAGAAGATAGTGCTGCGCTGTAAGTGGGGGATGGGAAAGGTGTGTAGAGGAAGTAAAAGATGGTCTGTCTGTGGTTGGAACAGTACAAACAAAATGGCATAAAAAAATGATCAGTGAACTGACTGACAAAGGTGTATCAATTCTATGCATGAGTGCTAATAAATAACTTAATGAACTCTTCTTGGTATAGTGAAATAAACAATAGAACAAGTGATGAAAATGCAAATAAAGATATACAATGTGCGTAACACAACACCCAAGTGGCTGGGATAAGCTAAGCTAAAAGGTCCATGCAGCAGAGCTTAATGTCAAAAGTCCAAAATTAAAAGGTGCTGGTGTAAACCCCAACATGTAGTGTGAAGAAAGGATGGATATCCAGTGATCGCTTCAGGGTGAGTGAGGATGTCCCCTTACCTTACTGCTGTAAGGTAACAGCATATAGATCCAAACACACTTTCCAATCGTATCTGTATGGGTGGTTATCCGAATGAACTCTAATTCAAGGAAATACAGGTCCCTCTTGGTAGTCGCGTCTCAGGATGGCCAATGACTCGCACCCAGAGGGATAAAGCACCAATAGTGTGATACCGTTTTAAAAAAGTTTATTCAGCAGAAAAAATACATAAGGGTACTCACATGGTTTAAGATAAAATCAGGCATATAAAAAGAGGGGAAGTAGTTCGCCAACGTCACCTCCGGTACCTCTCGGTGGTCTCTTACGCGTATTCGTCACTACACGTGACTTCCTCAGGAGTAGTGAGAGGTATAATGAGGGTCCTTTATATAGGGTGGCATGTTTGGTGGGCTGTCAGTAAAACGAATGGCCATTTTCCTATACAGGAAATGGAGCAGCAGACATTTTGCTGTGGTCTACTAGTTGTGATTAATAATTGTATATTGCGCCCCATAGAAACAACTAGTTATATGTTCAATGGCACATGACAGAAGGGTGACAATCTCGCACCCCATCTGTTGAATGGTTTGAAGGGAAACGTTCATTTAGTCCCCATCAGCGTACATCTCCTATGCTTATGAGTGCCGCCGGAAGTGGAACGGCCGCCATTTTGTCGTAGTTCAAATATAGGGTGTTGTGTTACGCACATTGTATATCTTTATTTGCATTTTTCATCACTTCCGCTAACATCCGTTTTTCGTCCGTTCCGTTTTTTTGACGTAAGAAAAATAGGCCTGCCAGTGCCCAATACAGCCTCACCTGTGCAGAGAAAGAGGCAAGCCGGCCGGATCAGCAGAGAGCGGGATTGCCCGCTGTAATAGCTTTCATTTGAATTTCCCGTCTTCCCAGGGCTCAACGTCACATAGCCCTACCTCTTAGCCCAACGCCTTTGATGACGTCACATGTCCGACACTGGACCGGCGTTCTGTCGATCAAAGGTGCCGGACCAAGAGGTGGAGCTATGTGACATGAGCCCCAGGAACACTGGAAGTTCTAATGAAAGCTATTCCAGCGGGCAATTCCACTCTCTGCTGACAGCTCGCCTCTTCCTCTCCTCTCTCTTCCCCTGGCTGGGAGACCATGCCGGCGATGCTCTTATCCTCACCGGGCGGCCCAGGGGCGGACTGACAACTCATGGGGCCCCCGGGCAATAGAAGACCATGGGGCCCCCAGGCAATAGAAGACCATGGGGCACACAGTAGGGCACATCAGGGAGTACACAGCACATCACAGGGCATGGGGCAGAGCACTGGGATCCTCCAGACACAGCACAGTGTCTCTCAGGGCAGCCGTGGGGGGAGAAGGCACAGGGGGACACTGTGGGTTGGTGGAAGGCACAGAGGGACACTGTGGGGTGGGGGAGGTTAAGGCACAGGGGGACACCGTGGGTGGAGGACACTGGGGGGGTGTAAGGCATAGGGGGGGATGGTGGGGGAGTGTAAAGCACAGGGGGACACAGTGGGTGGAGGAGGACATAGGGGGATACTGTGTGGGGGGTGCGAGGCACAGGAGAGAGAGAGAGAGATGAGTGAAATTGACCCCCTAGCCTGGCCTGCGGTCCTTCCTGTCCCAGCCCCTGTCTGTGGTGGGTAGGTGTGTGATGCACCTACCTCCCGCCCATCCTCGTCCCCTGGGCACTCGGCCAGACCATCTTTCTTCTTGATGACAGGCTGTCACAGCTGGGACTGGGAGCCGACGTTGGAGGTGGTGTACAGGCTCTCTGGGAGGTGCCGGGGATGCCGCGCTTACTGCTGCTGTGCTCAGCCTCAGGTCAGGGTGGCGATTCTCCCACTGAGTGTACGTGCTCCATCCCGACCAGCTGCTCCCTCCGGCAGCACACACACAGCGCCTAGTCCTACGTGCCCAAAACATCATCCCTCCCGCACAGGGCCACGCCCCTCATCCAATGCCTGCCCCAAGGTGGACAAGCGGTACCCCTCCGTCCTATCGCGGTGAGGCTGGGCGTGGCTGAGCTCCATGTGCTTCTTGTTTTGTGTACGTGCTGAGGGGAGTGGCCTGTGTGCTGGGGAATGAGTAGAGACCCAGAAGCCGCACCTGTCTTCCCAACTAGCCCGGACAAGTCCCGGCAGGCTAAATTAGGCGGGACTAGGTTCCAAATAACGGGACTGTCCCGTTAAAAATGGGACAGTTGGCAACTATGCAGTCTCTGGCTGTCTCCTGTACCATGCCTGCAGTCTCTGGCTGTCTCCTGTACCATGCCTGCAGTCTCTGGCTGTCTCCTGTACCATGCCTGCAGTCTCTGGCTGTCTCCTGTACCATTAACAATGGAGTTAACAATTGGGGTTGTTAACTCCATAACAACCCCAATTGGTATCGGTGCATCCCTAATTTAAGGGGTAGACTAGAGTGACTGGTTCCAACATAACTCAAGCTCTCATTAGGATCAGAGTCATTTTAGTGGTAGCATAAGCAGTTAAGGTCACTCTGATAATCTCATTGCTAAGTGTCAATATTGTTTTGGCCATTGGAGTGTCACTGTTATCCATTGTCATTGCTATTTGTACATACTGCAGCGTCCCACTGAGGACATGTGGGAACTGCAAAAGTATTACTTCTTTGTCACTGCTATATTGCATATAATTTTGCATTGTACACCTGTGGTATCCCTGTTCATAGGCTGGTCAAGTGTGCTTCATACTTCCCACCACAAGATGGGGATAGCACCACTCTGGGATATCTATCCCAGCTCAGGTTATCTGTGGTCAGTTGTTCAGTACAGGAAGCAGTGTGCAGAGAGAAAGCAGAATGTGAAGGTGAGAGAGAAGGTCAGTCCAGAGAAGGGACAAATTGGAACTGCTCAAATCAAAGGGTAACAGCCACTATACGGCAGCAAAGACCTTTGAGTATAAAGGTGAAGGATTTCTTAGCCACCGGCAACCTCACCCATGTCACTGGATTCAAAAGAGACCAGACACAAGTAAGCATTATACTGAACCACAGCCTGAGATCCAGGCCTACTAAAGCCTATTAGCAGTGGATCAGCAGAACTCCTCTATTTACCCAGAGACTGTATTCTAACTGGATGTTTGTACTGCAACCAAAACCACACAGTAAAAGTTGTGAGTTGTATTCTACCACTGTCTACCTCATTCTTCAACATTGCTACTACAACTGGTTGTACCACCATTAACGGTACTGGCGTCACGACAAATACCATCAAGGGACCCAGCCGCCACAAGCACTCTAAACACCCCTGTCATCATGGGCACCTCAACCACCATCTTGGCTGGCGTTTCCCTATCGCAGAGCGTGCCCCGGAGGATTTCGTGCTGTCTTCCCTTTCACTGTGCGACCGGCCCAGGGAGGCTTTCTGCTAACCGTGAGTAAACCGATGAACTGTATTATTGCTGTCTCTCATCGGCCCACCGTGCACCTCACGTGTTCCCCTGCGGTTCTGGCTCGTCGCATAAAAATTTGGCGTCACAAACAGGATTTTTTACCCCTGCGCCTTATCTAAAAGACTGTCGCATCAGAATAAGCCCCTTTTGCTTTATTGAGAGACTATTTACTTATTGCATGCTGTGTGAGGCCACAGAACTGTTTAAAAGTTGCATGGAAGCGTTATCCCAGTTATCAGCATAAAAATCGCAGCATCCAAAGTGAGGAAATCGGACGTTTGTGTGTTAACAAAACTGCTTGCGGTATTTGAATTGACTGTTTCCATTCACTTAAAATGGCTGCCGGAGACCTTCTTGTTCAAAAATTCCTTACGCCATCACTGTGGATAAGTTAGTGACACCCCCTGAAGAGCGGGAAAGTTTGGTGCCACCCATTTATGCAAAATTGTCCAGCCAGCCCGCCTTACCTTTGCTGTGCCAATCCTGGAAGGAGAGTGTGACAAACGCACGCCCCAGAAGTCGCGAGACTTTGCATGCGAGCAAAAGAAGAGAAAATAATTGCATTTCTTGCCGTCCGAGCAGTAATCGCAACCTGTCAGTTGCCTCTACTAACCCTAAGGGCACTGATAGCTGGAAATCTGCCAGAGACCCAAAATCAACATCGCTGCAGCATTGCATTCAGCTGGCATTAAATTCTTAAAGGGCCATACACCCGCAAGACAGCGGTTGCCCATAGCAACACCGCACAAAAAGTGTCTAAAAGCGCATTTGACTTACCTAACTAGAACTCACCTGCTGTTACCATGTCTGTGCAGGAAGATGACGTGCAGCCTGACCTCAGCAGACCCCCTGCATCAGCCACAGTCGGTCCCAATGCAATACCAACCACTGCAGCACGTTTAATGCCTTTAACCATGCCTTATTATTTTGGGGCCCCCTGGTTCCCACGATATTCTGGGGAAATTCATACTTTAAGGGACTTTAAAGAAAAAATTCTGGCTATGTTCAGATTGTACCCTGTATCCTCGGAGCAACAGATGGAGATTCTTCTTGCGCAATTGGAAGGAGCTGCGCTCAGAGAAGTGAAATCTTGGCCAAGTTTGGAAAGAAAGACCATGGAGCAGATTTTTGAACGTCTCTACACCACCTTTGAACCCAGAACTGTGTCAGAGGTTAAGATGAGGTTCTTCAGCAAGAGACAGCAATCTGGTGAGTCACTCAGAGACTTTGCATTATCTTTGCAGGAAGCCCTTAGAGCTGTTGTCCAAGTAGACCCCCGTGAGGCAGAAAATCAGGACAAAACCCTGAAAGAACAATTTATTGAAGGCGTCGATACAGACAATCTAAAGAGCCAACTAAGAATGTTAGCCGCCCAACATCCAAGCGCTACCTTCTTAGATTTCAAAGAACTAGCTATCAGCATACTGGGAAAAAGCCCACCAACAGAACCTGTTAGATCTGTTGAAGTGCCTGTATCACAGCTGGTTACCCCTGTAAAGTCTTTACCTATAGTCAGTCAGGCAACCCAAGCTCCAGTTCCTGACGCAGTTGTTGCCTTGACGAAACAAGTCCATTTCCTGACTAAAAGTCTGGAGAAAGTCCACCAAAAATTGGAACAATGGGAGAAACCATTAATGCTAGAGGATGAGAAACCTGTGTCCAGAAGACTCTTCCCCTCTAATTCTAGAGAGACTTATTCCAGAAATTCTGGCGGACGCCCCCCTGATCGCACTAGTACCCCTAAGCGGCCTATCTGCACGTACTGTCACAAACCAGGCCATACAGAAGCAACCTGCTGGCAGTTAAAACAGGAAGCCCCCGAGGCCAAGGACCACCCCTCGGGAGGTGAACCAATAGGTCCAGAAGATCCCCACTGGATGCCAAGATACGTTGGATTCCGTCCTGAAGTGGCACTTCAAATAAATGGAGTTCCTTTTGTTGCCCTAGTTGACACCGGATCCCAAGTCACCACCATCCAACAAGCAGCCTTTGAAAAATACTGGGATCAAAATCAGCTTACCCAGCCTCCAGAATCCTGGCTGAGTCTCATAGCCAGTAACGGCAAACCCATACCAGTCCATGGTTATTGGGAACCTACCATTCAAGTAGGAGGAACTACACTACCTCGACAAGGCCTTATTGTGGTACGAGTCAGAGACAATAACCCTAACCCTCCAATAGTCCTAGGAATGAATGTCCTCAGGAACTGTTATGTTGAGATGCTAGAAGCCTTGCACCAGTTAGTGCCTACTGCCTCTCCTGATTCTAAGAAGGTGATCCAACAAACCATCCGCGTACTAAATGCGCAACAGAGATTCACCAACGAAAAAGGAGAAATTTGCTGTGCCCGCATCCGGGATAAGCAACCTGTGATCCTCAAACCCAACACCGAAACTCTCTTGTGGTGCCGAGCTGTAGTCGGAATCCAAGGTCAAGACTACCAAGCCCTGGTAGAGCCTGTCGTTTTGGAAGAATATACTCTAGTTAGAGCTGCAAGGAGCCTAGTAACCGTCTCTGAAGGTAAAGTGCCTATACGACTCCTAAACTTGAGTGATAGCAGTGTAACACTATCAAAACACCGTCCTATTGCACAGCTAATCCAAGTCACTTTTCAAGATGTCATCAGTGTGGCTACAGCTACCACAGAGCAAATTACCAAGAGACAGAACCCACAGGACCAAAATGTAAACACATCCTGGTGGAAAGAACTTCATGTGGGAGATGCTTCCACACCAGCAAACCAAATGGAGGGAGTACTAAAAATTGTGAAGGAGCTTCACCGTGCCTTCAGCAAGCATTCCACAGACTATGGAGAAGTGGATATTATCAAGCACTCCATTCCTACAGGTTCACACCCACCGATCAAGGAAAGATATCGGCCTATACCACCAACTATGTACCAATCCGTAAAGCAAATAATCCAAGAGATGAAGGACTCCAATGTCATTAGAGACAGCCATAGTCCATGGGCTGCACCTCTAGTCCTTGTCCGTAAAAAGGATGGTAACATCAGATTCTGTGTGGATTACAGAAAAATTAACCAAATCACCCACAAGGATGCTTACCCTTTACCACGCATAGAGGAATCTTTGACAGCTTTAGGATCTTCAGCCTACTTCTCTACCCTTGATTTAACCAGTGGATACTGGCAAGTACCCATGGCACCTGAAGATCGTGAGAAGACTGCATTTACCACCCCGATGGGCCTATTTGAGTTCAACCGCATGCCTTTTGGACTTTGCAATGCGCCCGGAACCTTTCAAAGATTAATGGAGCATTTTTTAGGACACAAAAATTTTGAAACCGTCCTGTTGTACTTAGATGATGTCATCATCTACTCCAAATCTTATGAAGATCACTTGAAACATTTGGCCGAAGTTTTTCAAATCCTCATTAAACATGGACTCAAAGTCAAACCATCTAAGTGCTATCTACTGAAGACAGAAGTCAAATACTTAGGGCATATTGTAAGCTCTGAAGGTGTTAAACCGGATCCAGAGAAGATAGCCGCAGTCCGAAATTGGCCTACTCCTACTACAGTGAAAGAAGTGAGGAGCTTTCTCAGTTTCGCAGGATACTACAGACGCTTTATTCCTCATTTTGCCCAAATTGCGGGGCCAATATTAGAACTTCTGAGAGGACAGCCTAAGAGGTACCAAAAGTCTCCAATACCAGTTGAATGGAACACAGAAAGAGAAATTGCCTTTTAGCTCCTAAAGAAGAAGTTAACAGAACCACCAATCCTAGGCTATCCAGAGTACCAGCAGCCATTTCATCTTTACACAGATGCTAGTAAGAAAGGTCTGGGAGCTGTCCTGTCGCAGGTACAGGAAGGAAAAGAAAGAGTTATTTCCTACGCTAGTAGATCTCTTAAAGGTACTGAAAGAAACAACCAAAACTATAGTTCCTTCAAATTGGAATTCCTCGCACTCGTGTGGGCTGTTACAGAAAAATTTAAAGATTACCTTGCCGCAACCCCATTTGTGGCCTTCACAGATAACAACCCGCTAGCACATCTGAATACCGCCAAGTTGGGAGCATTGGAGCAAAGATGGGCCTCACGCCTAGCTAACTACGATTTCACCATAAAATACAGAACAGGAAAAGCAAATGAAAATGCAGATGCATTGTCCTGTCTGCCTACCCAAGAAGACCCTACTACACAGGAAGATGTTTGGGAAGAGGTAGAAATGCCAGCTTTTTACAAAAAATTTGCCCAACAAGACATTATCACCATCAAAGGAAGAAAAGTCCTTAACCTTCAACAACAAGTGGATCCAAGATCCCAAGTGGACAAAGAAAGGTGGATCAAGCTGCAAAATGAAAGCAGAGTGTTGGGAGAACTGCAAGATTTCTTCACCAGTGGAAGAACACCTGAAAGAATTTGCAGAAGAAATGCTGATCCAGAATTGTCAAAACTTTGGAGACACAGAAAACATCTCTTCCTACAGAAGGGCCTACTATTAAGAAGAACTTTAGACCCAATTACCTGGGATCGTCTATACCAAATCTTAATACCACGCCGAGATGCAAGAATCATTTTTGAGATGTATCATGATCAATCAGGACACTTTGGCGTGCAGAAGACAGAAGCCACCATCCGTAGAAGATTCTACTGGATTGGGATGAGAGGAGACATTGAAAAGTGGTGTCGAGAGTGTTCCACCTGTGCTGTTGGAAGAAATGAAAAACATGACCAAAAAGCACCCTTACATCCCATTGTAAGCCGAACACCGCTAGAAATAGTTGCAATTGACCATGTGAAGCTGGAACCAAGTCGCTCAGGTTACACATACGCCATGACCATCATTGATCATTATACCAAATTTGTTGTAGCCGTACCGGTCAAGGACCTGACCGCTAGAACAACTGCAGATGCCTTCTGGAAACATTTCCTATTGCCATATGGATGCCCAGAAAGAATCCTTACAGATCAGGGATCTGCCTTTGAGTCGCAACTCTTCAAAGAACTGTGTACACTTCACAATTGCCAGAAAATCAGGACCACAGCCTACCACCCCCAAGGGAATGGACTCTGCGAGAAAATGAACCAAACTTTAATTGAGATGTTAAGGGCAGTACCACCTGCTACAAGAAGTGATTGGCCTACTCTATTGCCTCAATTGATGTACACCTACAATAACACCATTCACTGTTCTACTGGGTATACACCTTACTATCTCATGTTTGGCCGACAAGGTAAACTACCTGCTGACCATACTTTGGACGTACAAGTGCCTGATGCAATCAACCCTCTACCAAAGACTGATTGGGTGAGTGAGCACCAAAGACGTCTAATTGATGCACAAGAAATTGTTCAACATCGCATGGAACGTGCTCATGAAAAGCAACAAAAAGAGTACAACCAATCTGCCAAAGCAGAACCTCTCAAAATTGGTGACCACGTATGGTTAAAAAACGACCATCGCACCAGCAAGTTAGATAGCAAATGGGAGAGAGAACCTTACACCATTACAGCTATTCTCAATCCAGAGACTGATATTTATGAGATCACTAAAGAAAACAAATCGCGTGTAGTACATCGCAATTGCCTTAAGTTATGTCTCAAGGAAAGTACTCAAGAAGAAACTCTTCAAGAAGAAGCTGTCCAAGAGGAAACACAATCCATAGAACCAGAGCCTACAAAATCATCTGATTCAGAGAATCCACTACAGTCTTTTGGAAAAGCATTATTAGACTCTGATCCTTTACAATGGTTCCTTACACCATGGCTCAATATCTTAGTACCTGCCAAGAACAATACAACCGCACTTCAACCAGAGGAGCTATCTCAAGAAGTGCCTACTACAGCTCAAGAGACACCAAGTTCCCTTGAAACAAGGCCTATAGAAACTCAGCCGCTACGAAGATCTGACAGAACTACAAGAGGACGACCACCTATCTGTTTTGAGGATTTCCTGCACCAGCAGCCGGGAAGACAACTACCAACCCTGCCATCTCATCGTTGAGTGCATCCTTACGTCGTCTGAAGTTCCAGAGTGAGAAGAAGACTTACTTGGGATATCATGTTTATTTCCTTTAAACTACTTTTTAAAAGGACTACTTACCTACTGTTTTGCAACGTTCAAGCCTGCACCCGGAGATAGACTTTCACGTACCTGAGCCTCCGTGATATTCATCTGTTGACATTTTCCTGTGCCCAGGGAACGGACTCATACCCTGTGAGCCTCCTGAGATGTTATTTTTGTTTTATTTTCTTTTCTTTTTTCCATCTCATCGTGGACTATTCTGGTTTTGCCATACATCACCAGTCTTCAGAGGAAAAACTACACCCCCTTTTTGTCATCTTTTGTCACATTTTGTTGTTGCCTGAGATATGTTTGGCTAACCAATTTTACTTGCAGATACAAGAAGTACAAGAATGGGGTTATATTGTTATTTCCTATGCATGCATGCTTTTCCCTTTCTCTTATATCTTACAGGAAGACACAACATCGAGTCAAAAGTGTGCCGAGGTCGACACACGTTTTACCATGGGGGTATGCAGCGTCCCACTGAGGACATGTGGGAACTGCAAAAGTATTACTTCTTTGTCACTGCTATATTGCATGTCATTTTGCATTGTACACCTGTGGTATCCCTGTTCATAGGCTGGTCAAGTGTGCTTCATACTTCCCACCACAAGATGGGGATAGCACCACTCTGGGATATCTATCCCAGCTCAGGTTATCTGTGGTCAGTTGTTCAGTACAGGAAGCAGTGTGCAGAGAGAAAGCAGAATGTGAAGGTGAGAGAGAAGGTCAGTCCAGAGAAGGGACAAATTGGAACTGCTCAAATCAAAGGGTAACAGCCACTATACGGCAGCAAAGACCTTTGAGTATAAAGGTGAAGGATTTCTTAGCCACCGGCAACCTCACCCATGTCACTGGATTCAAAAGAGACCAGACACAAGTAAGCATTATACTGAACCACAGCCTGAGATCCAGGCCTACTAAAGCCTATTAGCAGTGGATCAGCAGAACTCCTCTATTTACCCAGAGACTGTATTCTAACTGGATGTTTGTACTGCAACCAAAACCACACAGTAAAAGTTGTGAGTTGTATTCTACCACTGTCTACCTCATTCTTCAACATTGCTACTACAACTGGTTGTACCACCATTAACGGTACTGGCGTCACGACAAATACCATCAAGGGACCCAGCCGCCACAAGCACTCTAAACACCCCTGTCATCACGGGCACCTCAACCACCATCTTGGCTGGCGTTTCCCTATCGCAGAGCGTGCCCCGGAGGATTTCGTGCCGTCTTCCCTTTCACTGTGCGACCGGCCCAGGGAGGCTTTCTGCTAACCGTGAGTAAACCGATGAACTGTATTATTGCTGTCTCTCATCGGCCCACTGTGCACCTCACGTGTTCCCCTGCGGTTCTGGCTCGTCGCAATACCAGTCTGCTGAGTGTTCAATTTAACCTAGTTTTGGGATGCTTTTTCTCAGTATTTGGCTGATTGACGCTCTTATACACCCCTTTCTTCTGCCTAGTTAATATAAACTACTTCTGAACTCAGTTAGCATTGTGTCTGCGTTTAATTTAAAGGGGGCATACACTATATCAGAACCTAGAGTGTCAGAGGGGCTGGGAAGTTCCCAGGGTTAGAGCAGTATATGGGGACAAGAAATATCTAGCAGCCCCCACATGGGTGGTGCAACAAGTAAAAAAATATCCAGCTGCAATAATGGCTAGGAATCTGTCTTCATGTCGGTAATACCGCTGTCCTAACAGTTATGCCAGTGCCAGAAAAAGGGTTGGGAGCGAAAAGAGCCAGGCTCACCGGAAACCTGGTCAATATTTGCATACCAGTGTGTCAGTGGGTAACAGTGGGTAATTTGGAGGCACATTGAGTGTTGATTTTGAGATCTAACCAGGGTGCCTGTTGCTTGACATCACTGACAGGGTATTTGTTTTCATTTAATTCATGAATCCTTTAATTTATTATTCATTGCCAATTTTAGGGCCCATTCACACTGCCGTGGACAACTGCTGCACACTAAACCACAGCGTTTTAGTGTGCGGCAGCTGTGCATTCCAGCTGCAGTGAGCCAGTGGTGGGTTTGGTGTGATGGGTGTTCACAGTTCCCCTTTTTTTGTGCAAACTTTATTTGAAGTGCACAAAAATGACAGTTCATTCATGTCCCCGGACAGCAGCAGTGCGTTGTGCTATGTACAGTGACATATGATCTTGTCATGTGCGCTGCAATAAAATGCAGCATTCTAAATTTTAATTGCAGCTCACTGAACAGCACCTCCAGGTACACTGCAGTGTAAATAGGACACATAGAAAACATTTGTTTTCTGTGAGTCATAGCGGTGACCTGCATTCATCCAGTGCAGTAAAATGTGTGAACAAATCCTAAATGTATGACATGTAACAAAAGGATCAGATAAATGTATCCATACAACAAATGTACTTCCTGGTATAGAGTATTTGAATCACAATCATTTGTCTCTTGCCCTTAGGATTGAGCTGTCTAGGCATGAGACTAATTTGCCTTACTTTTAACATAGCTGACAATTATGTTATCACTTGTGACACCGTCACCCAGACGATTGGAGACCACACAGCTGACAGGGGTTGTTGCTCCAGTAGTACAACCGACAGTTACGTAGGTGAAATAACAATTTGAAGTTGAATCTGTAAGTAAATGTACAGGGGAAGAAAATTAGCCACTTCTATACAAAAGTGAATTACTGCTTAGGAGCAAAATGTATATTAATTCTGAAAAAGTGTTAACATAGGAGCAGTTGTTATGTCATGATGTGGTAACATGAAAGGGTGCTGAAAACAGTAAATATATTTATAAATGGTTTAAAATGTATATCTAGACAGTTTTTTCCCCTTAGGTTTGGATAGGGGTGGGGAAGGGTAAGAACCCCCATCATGTTTTACTGCTATCCTGAGAGAGATTTACCCTCACTCCCTGTTCTGGTGACAACAGACATGAAGCAAGGGTAGCTTTCCAACAGCAGTACAGACAGAAGTAAAAATTATTTTCTTTAACAGGTTATTTTCTCAAAACAGTGCAGAGACAGCCAGGCACAAAGCAACTGCCCATTCACTCTAGCTCATTAGACAGTCTAGGGGTTGTCTTTTTAATAATTGTTGCTTGCAGAACTTGTAACAGGAAAGGCCCAAATACTTAAGCCCAGTAGATAGAGCGCACTCTTCTTTTTAGCAAAATAGCAGAAATAACATAGGCTATGGTATCTCTCACAGCTGGACACTATAAAGCAGTTTTTGGACTGACACATTCTAATCTAATAGTGAGGACCGTAGTAGTTTACAGTGGTGATGTCTACAGCACAGAGATAGCTCCCAAATTAGGGTGACCAGACATCCCCGGGTTCAGGGGACAGTCCCCGGATAGAGGACACTGTCCCCGGACCAAGTCTGTTCCCAGTTTTGTCCCTGGATTGGATTTAAACAGGGGCAGGGGCAAATTCAAAGACAGTCAGTGCAGAATTGAAAAAAAAAAATTCTGAATTACCCACCCTCGCTCCGCCGCTCTTACTAGTTAAGGGGGGTGTATTTTTTCCATTATCTGTGCCCCTTTCTGATGATCATGTGCTGGTTGGAGCGGAGGGACCATTTCTTCAGGTTCGGACGCATGCCCATTCAACTCCACTTGCATGTTCTTCTGCCTTGGCTCAAGAACCGGCAAGCTGCCTGCCTGCCTATCTCCTTCCCTGGTGGAGTGATCTTCTGCTGCTCCCCACCCAGTAGTAGCCGGGGGGCCAGAGAGTAAGACTGGCTGTGAGACAGGCGACTAGTAAAAAAAAAAAAATGTCCCCAGATTAAATTTAAAAAATCTGGTCACCAAATGCCTTTTTTATCTTTCAAAAAGTGTTTCCCAGTGCTATACCTTTCATCCAACTTCTAAATTGCTGTATTTGTACATTTCAAAAGCCAATATAAAGGAAAAGTAGTGGTAAAAAAAAAAAAAAGCACTTGTAGGTTTAGCTATAAATTTTTTTGTGTATTTCTCCTTTAAGGCGGCATGATGGGTGTCCTATGCCTACATATTTTTGCTAATAGGTGTCCCTCGTTACCATCTCAAATATTTGGGAGGTATCGTACAGATAATTATAATGACTAGAGTTCTCGCTCACTAGTGACTTGGAAAGGCCAGAGGTAGGGACCCCTCAGGACAAGAACTACTTGCTCAGCGATACCAATAGTGCACAGTCACCAGGATCTTGTAATAAGGTCAGTACTCACGAGTAGAGTTGAGCGGACACCTGGATGTTCCGAACTCTGAACCCCATTGTAGTCAATGGGACACGGACTTTTAGAAAAAAAATGCGCGGAGGTCCCCGCAAATTCAATAATCAGACCCTTTAGGTCTGGTATGGATATTCAGGGGAACCCCGCTGTCAATTTAAAACAAAAATGACGTGCGGTTCCCCCTAAATATCCATAACCAGACCCTTTAGGTCTGGTATGGATATTCAGGGGAACCCCGCCGTCAATTTAAAACAAAAATGACGTGCGGTTCCCCCTAAATATCCATAACCAGACCTGTTATGCGAGCACGTTGACCTGGCCGGCCGCAGAAAAGAGGGGGGGACAGAGTGCGGCCCCCCCCTCTCCTGAACCGCACCAGGCCACATGCCCTCAACATGGGGAGGATGTCCCCATGTTGATGGGGACAAGGGTCTCATCCCCACAACCCTTGCCCGGTGGTTGTGGGGGTATGCGGGCGGGAGGTTTATCAGAATCTGGAAGACCCCTTTAACAAAGGGGACCCCCAGATCCTGACCCCCCCCTGTGTGAAATGGTAATGGGGTACACTGTACCCCTACCATTTCACGAAGGAAGTGTAAAGTCTTGTAAAAAAAAAAACACACTGACACCGTAGAATAAAGTCCTTTATTAATAAAAAAAATAAAAATAAAAAAACTCCAGCGGTGATAATCCACTCGTTCCCAACTTCCTGCGTTGTCCTGATCCTGCGACGGCTGTGGGTGATCTCCAGCGATGAGAAGATCCTGCGTCGGGTGATCTCTGCTCCGGCGATGAGAAGATCCATCCATCCAGCGCAGCAGCATCCTGGACCTCCTCTCACCGCTGGGCACAGCCCAGCGAATGACGCGCTGCAGCTGTGACATTTCTTATATAGAGGAGGCAGAGCCAACCGTCACGTGACCCCGCACCCTCTGACGTACCCTCTGCTACGTCACTGGGTAAGCCCAAGGTCTTTCCTCTTCTTGGGCTTCCCCAGTGACGTAGCAGAGGGTACGTCAGAGGGGGCGGGGTCACGTGACAGGTGGCTCTGCCTCCTCTATATAAGAAATGTCACAGCTTCAGCCGCTCATTCGCTGGGCTGTGCCCAGCGGTGAGAGAAGGTCCGGGATGCTGCTGCGCTGGATGGATGGATCTTCTCATCGCCGGAGCGGAGATCACCCGACGCAGGATCTTCTCATCGCTGGAGATCACCCGCAGCCGTCACAGGATCAGGACAACGCAGGAAGCCGGGACAGAGTGGATTTCTCACCGCTGGAGTTTTTTTCTTTTTTTTTTTTATTAATAAAGGACTTTATTCTACGGTGTCAGTGTGTTTTTTTTTTTACAAGACTTTACACTTCCTTCGTGAAATGGTAGGGGTACAGTGTACCCCAGGTCGGGGGGGCATGCTGTTTTGTCGGCAAAAAAAACTATTCTCTCCATTCACGGCCGGGCCCCTGGGGATGATGGGGCCCCTTACAGGTGTAATACCTGTACACCCCTGATGGCGGCCCTGTGCATCATCATGGCATTTGTAGATGTAGCGGATGGTCGCTACTAGTTACTATCATCCACCATATCACCCTGCTGCCAGACCTCCATATATCACTCTGAGACAATGAACAGTCATTTTGGTTTGGTTTTTGTTTTTGTTTTTTGGGGGGGATATAACTTGGTTGGGAAAAGGGGATATGGGATGCCCATAGGACAGATCACTTTGCCATCATAGTTAAAGAATTATTGAATTAATTGAGCTTTGAAGAACTGATGGACTCTAACAAATCCCCTGCATCCACTCCTGCAGGCTGTAATTCCTCCTCTGCACCAACTCCTGCATTCTATTACTCCCAGGACTCTTCTACTCCTGCACCAAACTTTACTGTGCAATGCTAGTTTCTCTACTCCATCATCTTCATATTACACCAGGGAGCACTCTGAATAGTCCCAAGTTTTTGCTGAACTTGCTGAATTATTGATAGAACAGGGTCCTGTAGTACCCCTTCTTGGTGGCCTAGAATTTAGCAGCTTTAGAAAGTTGTTGGACTAATGATGTCAGTTAGCCCGACTTGCAAATCCTGTGCCTGCAGGCCACAACGATTTGACACAAAACCCCACAGTCTCTCCTCTGGCATGCCTCCTCCAGCTAGGGGGCACAGTGGTGTAGTGGGTAGCACTCTCGCCCAGCAGTAAAAAGGTTTGCTGGTTCGAATCCCAACCACGACACTCCCTGGCTATAGTTTGCATGTTCTTCCTGTGCCTGCGTGGGTTTCCTCCCACACTCCAAAGACATGCTGGTAGGTTAATTGGCTTCTGTCTAAATTGGCCCTAGTATATGAATGTGAGTTAGGGACCTTAGGTTGCTCCTTGCCTGCCTTGACAGCGATATATATAAGTACCTAAATAATAATATCCACTGTGCCTCACTCACCAACCTTCTCCTGCCCTGAGTCCATGGTGAAGAACTTATCCAGACATGTGTACTGACCGCTTCTCCAGCCCCTCTGTTCCAGGGCACCACTTCCATCACTGTGTAAGGACGAGGCTCCTTCACAGCTCCTGGGCTCCTCTGCTGAGGAGCATACCCCCCCAGATGGGGATGGGCCTCCTGCTGCGATCTAACACTCCATTCTTCACTTCTCCCAGCTAACAACTCTCATCCAGTGGGCTGCACCTGAGTTTATGAAGGAGGTCTACCCCTTCCAACTGGGGATTGGTCAGGGCTCCTCACATGAGCTCCCTGTCACTTCAGTTCCCAGCTCTGAACTTCTTCCAGAACATTCTCCCAAGAAACAGGGGAGGTGCCCAAGAACTGAAGGACAGGTGATCCCACCCACTGCTACACTAACCACTCCTAGGGTGACCATATGCCAGGAATTATCCCATAATTTATATTTGTGTCCCAGGCACCTTCATTCCGGGACAATACAGTGTCCCGGAATGAAATAAGGACTGGCTGCCACCGTAATAAAAGATTGCCCAACTGGTTGCTAGGACCGCCCCGCCTGGCGTGTAGCAACCAGTGACGTCACATTTGCAGAGTGTCTCAGTATCAGAGCAGAGGGAGGCGGCCGGCCCGAGGGAACAAGGCCTTTACCCAGTGCTGCACTCTCCGAGTTCACCCACCTCCTCTCCTCCGGCCGCTGCAGCATCAGTCATTTCTGACTTCTCCGACCTCCAGTGACCTCTTGGCGCAATCGGCGGGTGGCAGCATTCTGTAGTGCCAGTGCTGACTAGCCTTAGATCCATGGCTTGGCTGTTCGCGGTCCCGACCTCTAACAGTGCATTGCAGGCTACAGCCTGCGACATCTACAGCCTCCTCCAGGCTCCTCCTCCTCCCCCTCCCGCCTGAGCGGCCCGGCTGCCTGCCTGGACCAGGGAACGATTGAAGAGAAGACCGGCGCTGAAGTCTGCTTACCACACCACCAGACCAGACCGAGACCAGTCCAGATTAAAGGTGAGAAAATAGAACCGGAGCAGTTCAGGTGACAAATAACGGCAACGGACACTGGCAGGTTCTGATGGCACAGTACCACAGTGGCGACAATTGATGGGCACACTGGCAGAATTTGATCATGGGGCACAGTCACGGCAATTGATGGGCACACTGGCAGCATTTGATCATGGGGCACAATAGCGGCAATTGATTGGCAGACTGGCAGCATTTGATGGGGCACAGTAGCAACAATTGATGGGCACACTGGCAGCATCTGATGGGGCACAGTAGCGACAATTGATCAGCACACTGGAAGCATCTGATGGGGCACAGTAGCGGCAATTGATCGGAACACTGGCAGCATTTGATGGGGCACAGTAGCGACAATTGATCGGCACGCTGACAGCATCTGATGGGGCATTAATTTAAAAAAAAGTATCAAAAATCATCTCTTTTTGGGGGAAGGCGTGGGTTTGGGAGGGGGGGTGTAGGGCACGGGTGTCCCTGAATTAAGGTGACCAGGTTTTTTTTTTTATTAAATCCGGGAACATATATCAATATTTATTTATTTATATATATAATAATAAACTATTAAACTATTTCATAAGCATGTTTTTCCTCAAATGTTATATGCAGTGTATGTGGTAAGTGTTTATGTAATGATTGTATGATATACTGTATATGTTATTTCTGGAAATCATTTCATACCAGCCCCATAGCATTATTATACCAGCCCAACAACATAACATCATTATTTTTTTGGTTCATAAAAGGGAAAAACCTGCATTTTAAAGCACATTTGAAGAGTGTATAATACTCACCAGTGCCCATCAGCTCAGCCTCACTAGTGTCCATCCAATGCAGCCTGTTCCGTGCCCATCAATACAGCCTGTTTACTTGCCCAGCAGATCGGCCTGTTCAGTGCCCGGCAGCTTGGCCTGTTCAGTGCCCAGCAGCTTGGCTTGTTCAGTGCCCATCAGCTTGGCCTTACCTGTGATTAGTGTATAGCAATTAGGGGAGGGCAGACAGATTATACAGAGCAGGGATCTCCTGTTTACCTCGCACGGTCGCTGTCCTCAGACAAAGTCCCACCTCCTATCATAGACATCACCAGTGTGCTGCCTATCATAGGAGCCTGCCCAGGAGGCGGGACTTCATCTGACAGCCGGGTAAGCGGGAAATCACCGCTCAGGATCGGACCTAAAATCCGGGGACAAAACAGGGGACAAACATCTTCAGGGGACTGTCTCCTCAATCTGGGGACTGTCCCTGGTAACCAGGGATGTCTGGTCACCCTACCCTGAATGGCAGTTTGGAAATGTGGTCACCCTAGCCAAAACCAGGTGTTTGGAGTATCTTTATCTGCTGATTGTTAAACTTTCTGCAATAAACATATTTCTATTATGGTGTGATTTGGGCCTGCTGTCCCTCCATCCCTCTTTCTTTCTTTCCTTCTCTCTCCTTCTTTCCCTCCCTATTTATTTATTTCTCGCTTCATCCCTCGTTCATCTCAGACTCGAACCACACCTCTTTGAGCCACGTCCCATATAAGTCACACCCATTTTTCTGTTTAAACCACACCCATTTTCCTTTTCCCATTAAACTACGCCTAAAATGAATGCCCTGCCCCTAAATATAAGAAGACTCTGCCTACAGACAAAAAAAGTGTCCCTATACATTTTTAGACAATGTTTGCAACTATAATATAGATCGATCTTACACAGGTTAGTCAGAATAGGTGTTATGAGGGGGAAGGGAGCAGTTTTTAGATTAGTTACATATATCCTTGTTTGATTTACATTCCAAACCAACAGGTAATGCAGAGACACTTGTGTAAAAACATGTCCTTCACATGAGTATGAAATTATTATTATTATTATTATTAATAAACAGGATTTATATAGCGCCAACAGTTTGCACAGCGCTTTACATCAGGGAAGACAGTACAGTCACAATACAAATCAATACAGGAGGGATCAGAGGGCCCTGCTCGTTAGAGCTTACAATCTAGAAGGGAGGGTTAAGTGGAACAAAGGGTAGTTAGCTGTGGGGGATGATCAGGTGGACTCAAATGAAAATGCAGTTAGGTGTGGGAAGGGTAGGCTTCTCTGAAGAGGAGGGTTTTCAGGGATCCTCTAAAAGCTGATAGAGAAGGAGAAAGATTGGGGTAAGGAGTTCCATAGGCTTGGAGAGGCTCTAGAAAAGTCCTGGAGACGAGCATGGGAGCAGGTAATGAGAGAGCTAGAGAGTAGGAGGTCTTGAGAAGAACAAAGAGAACGTACAGGTTGGTATTTAGAGACTAGGTCAGTGATGTAGCTGGGGGCAGAGTTGTGGATGGCTTTGTAGGTAATTGTCAGTATTTTTAATTTAATTCGTTGGGTTGAATGGAAGCCAGTGGAGGGATTGACAGAGGGGAGTAGCAGAGACAGAGCGGTTGGTTAGGTGGATGAGTCTGGCAGCAGCATTCATGATGGACTGAAGGGGGGATAGAGTATGCAGAGGTAAGCCAATGAGGAGGGAGTTGCAGTAATCGAGGCGAGAGATGACCAGGGAGTGAATTAAGAGTTTTGTGGTGTCATTGGTTAGAAAGGGGCGTATTTTGGAGATGTTGTGAAGGTTGAGGCGGCAAGATTTGGACAGTGATTGAACGTGAGGCTTAAAGGAGAGTTCAGAGTCTAGGACTACTCCTAGGACCTTGACATGTGGAGATGGGCTGATAGTTGTGCCATTAATTTTGACAGAGAGATCAGACGAAGAGGCACGTGGGGGAGGAAAAATTAAAGTTCCGTTTTGGATAGATTGAGTTTGAGGAAGTGGTGCGACATCCAAACTGATATATCTGATAGTAAATTAGTGATACGTGAGGAGAATGAAGGAGTGAGTTGAGGGGTAGAGAAATAGATTTGAGTGTCATCAGCGTAAAGATGGTATTGGAAGCCATGGGAGGCTATCAGCTGACCCAGGGAGGAGGTGTAGATATAGAAAATAGGAGAGGTCCAAGAACAGAACCTTGGGGGACCCCAACAGAGAATGGAAGATGAGAGGAGGAAGTAGAGTTGTAAGCAACGCTGAAGGTGCGGTTGGATAAGTAGGTAGAGAACCAGCGAAGAGTACAGTCACGGAGACCAAAATTGTGGAGTTTTTTGAGGAGGAGAGGGTGGTCAACCGTATCGAAGGTGGCAGAGAGGTCCAGGAGTAGGAGCACAGAATAGTGTCCCTTAGTTTTGGCTGTTAGTATATCGTTTGTTAGTTTTAGGAGAGCAGTTTCTGTGGAATGTTGAGGACGAAATCCAGACTGAAGGGGATCATGGAGGTTATTATGAGCAAGGTGGACGCTCAGTTGGTTGTAGACTAGACGTTCAAGGAGTTTTTATAAAAAGGGGAGCAAGGAGATGGGGCGTAGGTCGTCAAGATTGGATGGGTCCAGTGGGGGCTTTTTAAGTATGGGGCTGACTAGTGCATGTTTCCAAGAGTTAGGGAAGATGCCAGAAGAGAGGGAGAGATTGAAGATGTGGGTTAGAGAGTGTAGAATCGAGCCAGAGGGTGAACGTAGCATTTGCGAGGGAACAGGATCCAGAGCACAGGTGGTAAGATGGACGTTGACAAGTAATTTAGCGACCTTGTCTATAGTGGTGGGGTTGAAAAAGGGAAGTAATGACTGTACCTGTAGGCATGAGGCATGGAGGGTATCTGAACAGTAGAGAACTTGTCGCGTATTGTATCAATCTTCCGCTTTAAGTGATTGGCGATCTCCTGGGCGGTGAGTGAGTTAGTGGGTGGAGGCAATGGAGGACGAAGGAGAGAGTTGAAGGTAGAGAAGAGTTGACAGGGACGGGATGCTAAGTTTTTAATGAGGGTGATGAAATAGATCTGCTTGGCAGTGAGGAGGCAGGAATTGTATATTTGGAGGGCAGATTTATGCTGGGCGAAGTCTTCCTGGGACTTAGTCTTGCGCCACAGGCGCTCGAGAGCACGGCTGTGTTTTTTCAGACTTCTAGTATCATCTGTTTGCCAGGGTTGAAGGGGACGGGGCCTTATTCTGCGTGTAGTGAGAGGGGCCAGTCTGTCCAGTGATGCTAGAAGTGAAGTGTTGTAGACAGAAGTGGATAGTTGGGTGCAGGACAAGGGTGCGATTTTGTCATAGAGGTGGTCAGTCGCAGAGTATAGAAGAGAAGGGTTGATATGATAAAGGTTTCTACGAGTGACTGTTAGGCATTTGGAGGGAGAGGAGAGGGAGAGAGTGAAATTAATAAGGTAGTGATCAGAGAGGGGGTAAGGATAATTGGAGAGGTTGCACGGAGTGCATAGGTGGGAAAAGACAAGGTCAAGAGTATTGCCTTCAGAGTGAGTAGGAGCATGCATCCATTGCTTCAGGTCAAAAGAGGAGGTTAGACTGAGAAGTTTGGAAGTTGTAGGAGTGTTAGCATTAGTAGGGATGTTGAAGTCGCCAAGAATAATTGTGGGGATTTCAGAAGAGAGAAAAAGAGATTTTTAATACAGCTTACCTGTAAAATCTTTTTCTTGGAGTACATCACGGGACACAGAGCGGCATTCATTACTATATGGGTTATATGGAGTACCTTCAGGTGTAGACACTGGCAATCTTCAAACAGGAAATGCCCCTCCCTATATAACCCCCTCCCATAGGAGGAGTACCTCAGTTTTGTAGCAAGCAGTATGCCTCCCAAAATGGTCCTCAAAAAAGAGGGGTGGGAGCTCTGTGTCCCGTGATGTACTCCAAGAAAAAGATTTTACAGGTAAGCTGTATTAAAAATCTCTTTTTCTTTATCGTTACATCACGGGACACAGAGCGGCATTCATTACTATATGGGATGTCCCAAAGCAATGCTTACAATGAGGGGAGGGAGAACATCTCCAAGACAAAAGGATTTAATTTAGAGATATACTCAAATCATAATAAATCCAACTTAGTTGAGAAAAATAATCTTAAATTTCAAATTTAACTCAAAAAAGAGGAGCCCCCGGAATCCGAGGGTCTCAAACTGCAGCTTGCAGCACTGCCTGCCCGAAGGCAGTATCAGTATTCCTTCTTACGTCCAACTTGTAGAATTTTGTAAATGTGTGGACAGAAGACCAGGTTGCCGCCTTGCAAACTTGAGCGATAGAGATCTGGTGGTGTGCTGCCCAGGAGGCGCCCATGGCTCTAGTAGAATGAGCCTTTAATGATACTGGAGGAGGCAACCCTTTCAAGCCGTAGGCCTGAGTGATTAATTGCTTAATCCACCTAGAAATGGTGGACTTTGCAGCTGCCTGCCCCTTCTTGGGCCCATCCGGTAGAATAAACAGCACATCTGTTTTCCGGATTTTCTCTGTAGCTTTAAGATAGGCCTTCATGGCCCTGACAATATCCAAGGTATGCAGCAACCCTTCCTTTCTGGAAGTAGGTTTAGGGAAGAAGGATGGTAATACCAAATCCTGGTTCAAATGAAAACTGGATATGACCTTCGGTAGGAAGGAAGGATGAGGGCGGAGAACGACCTTGTCCTTATGAAAAATAAGATATGGTTCCTTACAGGATAAGGCTGCCAGTTCCGAAACTCTTCTTGCGGAAACTATGGCAACCAAAAATACTAACTTCCTTGTCAGTAGAACCAAAGGAATTTCAGCCAACGGCTCAAACGGTTGTTTCTGTAAACTTGACAGAACAAGATTTAAATCCCACGGACAAAGCGGGGATTTAACTGGAGGTTTAATACGTAAGACCCCTTGAAGGAAGGTCTTAACCAGCGAGTGGGTGGCCAGCGGCCGCTGAAACCACACTGACAGGGCAGAAATCTGTCCTTTGATTGTGCTTAATGCCAATCCTTTATCCACTCCTAGCTGGAGAAAACTCAAAACTCTATCTATGGTGAACTTGCGAGGAAGCCATAGCTTGGACTCGCACCAGCCTACATAGGCCTTCCAGACCCTGTGATAAATCACCCTAGAGACCGGTTTCCTGGCTCTGATTAGGGTAGAGATTACTTTCTGAGACAGACCTCTACCCCTGAGAATCAAGGATTCAGCTTCCAGGCCGTCAAATTTAGATGCCGTAAGGCAGGGTGGAGGATCGGACCTTGCGATAGCAGGTCTGGCCTTAGAGGCAGAGTCCAAGGGTTTCCCACTACCATCCTTAGGATTAGTGAGTACCATGCCCTTCTGGGCCATGCTGGAGCTACCAGGATGACTGGTATGTGCTCCACCCTGATCCTGCGCAGCAGGCGGGGTAGTAACTGGAGCGGGGGAAACGCATAAAGAAGTTTGAACTGATGCCAAGGGCAAACCAGAGCATCGGTTCCGCAGGCCATCGGATCCCTTGAGCGGGACATGAACCTGTCTAGCTTCTTGTTGAGTCTCGATGCCATGATATCCACGTCCGGCACTCCCCATCTTTGGCAGAGTGCTTAAAAGACTTGTGGATGCAGAGACCATTCCCCCGGCCATAGAGTCTGGCGGCTTAAGAAGTCCGCCTGAAAGTTGTCCACTCCGGGAATGAATATTGCCGATATGCAGGGCACATGAGCCTCTGCCCATAGGAGAATCAAGCTCACTTCTCTCTGAGCGGCCTGACTCCTGGTTCCCCCTTGGTGATTTATGTATGCCACGGCCGTGGCATTGTCTGATTGAATTCTCACCGGGAACCCCTGCAATTTCGACGTCCAAGCCCTGAGGGCTAGTCGAACAGCTCTGAGCTCCAAGATGTTGATGGGTAACAGCTTCTCTGGCTTTGCCCAAGTACCTTGGCGAGTGCAACCATCCACAATTGCTCCCCAGCCCGTCAGGCTGGCGTCTGTGGTCACTATCTTCCAAGCCACTGGGCTGAAAGACTTTCCCTTCAGTAGATTCTGAGGGTCTAACCACCAACACAGACTTTGCCGGACTCTTGATGAGAGTGGCAACGGGATATCCAAGGCCTGTGGCCTTCTGCTCCATGCTGACAGGATGGCTGCCTGCAGGATGCGAGTGTGGCTCTGGGCGTATGGTACCGCCTCGAATGTGGCCACCATCTTGCCTAGTAGTCTCATACATAGGCGAATAGTCGGTTCTTTCTTGCTTAGAACCAGTAGGATTAATTCCTTGATGGCTTTGACCTTCCTCAGAGGTAGGAACACCCTTTGTTGTTCTGTGTCTAATCTCATGCCAAGATATTCCAACTGCCTTGTGGGCTGGAATGCTGACTTTTCTCGATTTAGGACCCAGCCGAACCTCTCGAGGTATTGGACCGTGAGGGCCACTGCTCGCTCCAAGCCGGGAGACGAGTGGTCTATGACTAGGAGGTCGTCCAGGTATGCTAGGATCGTGACCCCTTGGATCCTTAGCTTGGCTAGGATTGGAGCTAGGACCTTCGTGAACACCCGGGGGGCCGTAGCCAACCCGAAGGGAAGCGCCACGAATTGGAAATGACGCGAAGCCACTATAAAGCGTAGATATCTTTGATGTGGCTGATAAATTGGAACATGAAGGTAGGCATCCTTTATGTCTATGGACGCCATGAAGTCGTCCTTTTGGAGTGTGGCAGCTGCTGACCGCACGGATTCCATCCGAAATGAGCGGACTTTTAAGTATGCATTTACCATCTTTAGGTCCAAAATTGGCCTGACATCTCCATTGGACTTTGGGATGATGAATAGGTTGGAGTAGAAACCCAGCCCCTGTTCCAGGACTGGTACCTCTACTATTACTTCCTGGGAAAGTAGATGATCTAAAGCCGATCTTAATGCGGCTCCTTTCTCCAGATCGTTTGGAATCCTCGACTCCTGGAAATGAGGAGGAGGAAACCTTAGGAACTCTAGTTTGTAGCCTGTGGCCACGGAAGACCGTACCCACTCGTCGGGAATGCTGGCTTCCCAAATCTCCGAAAAGAGTCGCAGCCTTCCCCCCACCTTCGTGGGTGGGGGCGCCCCTTCATAAGGTAGACTTGGGGGCTGGTTTTGCGGGTTTGCGAAACCACTGCCTCTTGCCTCTAACAGCCTGTCCTTGTGATCTGCTGTTGAAGCCGAAGTTTGCTCTTGCAGGAGGCCGTCGATACTGCTTGGCATTAGAGGGCCCCTGCCCCGGGGAATGCTGTCGTTTAAACGCAGGCCCCTGAAACTTCTTCTTAGTTGGCAAGAGAGTACTCTTGCCGCTTGAAATGGTCTGAATGTATTTATCCAAGTCCTCTCCGAAGAGCCGTCCTCCATGGAAGGGGAACCCTACCAGGAGCTTCTTGCATGGGGGCTCAGCCTCCCAGCTTTTTAACCATAAGAGTCTTCTCATATGGATAAGGGATAACGATAAACGTGACGCTTGCTGGATAGAATCCTTGATTGCGTCTACCGTAAAACATATGGCTTTAGGGACATCCGAAAATTCTTCTGCCTGCTCGGCAGGAATAAGTTCAAGCATTTGCTTAAATTGATCCGATAAAGCTTGAGCGACCCCAATCGCAGCCACGGCTGGCTGTACTACTGCCCCTGCAGAAGTGAAGGAGTTCTTAAGTAGTGCTTCCAAGCGCTTATCAACTGGATCTTTGAAAACCTGTATGTTTTCTACAGGGCATGTTAACGACTTGTTAACACATGAGATGGCTGCGTCTACTGCAGGAGAAGCCCATCTCTTGGAAAATTTTTCTTCCATAGGATATAAGACAGAAATTTTTTTAGGTGGTAAGAAAACTTTGTCTGGCTTGTTCCAATCTTGGAACAAGACTCCCTCCAATAGAGGATGGATCGGAAACACAGCATTGCTTTGAGGCGCCCTCAGTGAGCCCAAAGCAGAAACTGTCGATACCTGGAGATCTGGTACAGGCAGGTTGAATGCCTTATGGACCAAGTCCGTCAAGCCTTGAATCCACCAGCTCTCCCTCAGGGAGACTGCCCCAGACTCCTCTGTATCCGGATCTTCGATCCCTGAACCTACTTGGTCCTTGTCCAAGAGGTCGTCCAATTCCCCAGAGGAAAGGACCTCCTCTTCCGAGGGTCCGCGCACGGGTGACGGAGATCTATTCCGCTTACTACCCCGCATAGCTGCGGCTATCATCTTTCCCATGCTTTTCTGCATCTCATTTAAAGAGGTGAGTAACACCTCCTCCGTGACCATCTTAGGGTTGGGTTGACTCGCGTCAGCTCCAGCCCCAGATCCCGATGGCCCAAAGGCTCCCTGTGGGGAAAGCAGCGGCATAGCTCTGTCCGAGACCTCAGACTCTGTGGGGGAATCCCCACCTTTTGTACCCTCTGACTTGTTCTTTGATGCCATGGTACAATACCGAGGTACACCTGCTACTTATTGGTACCTGGGACTTATAAATAGTTAAATGCCCAAACACCTGTTTGGGGGATAAAAAATGTTTCCTCTACCCTAGATGACACTTTTTTTTTTTTTTTTTTTTTTCAAATCTAGGCAAGAAAAAACATTCTATCCCCCTGAGTAGTATTGCCAGAGAAAAGACTATGAGATGGAAAAGAAAACAGCCTATTCCTAGGCTAAACCACAATCTTCTGAAGACTGTAGTATTCTTTCTGGCCACTGTGTGTCCTCGGCGCCCCGTGCTTCACTCCAGTCTTTCCTCCCTCAAACCAAAGTATTGAATGAGCTGTGGCATCTAAGGAAGGGCCGCCCCTTCCTTAAACCACTGACCCGCCCTTCCCCCCAGCTAAAACGGCGCCAAATGCGCCTATAACACGTGAACGCGCGCCGCGCGCCGACAGGGGGGGGGGGGGGTTGGGAGGAAGGGCCTCTCTGTTCCTGCAGCCGCAGCCTGGAACACACGAGGAGGTCAGCGTTTTGCCTGCCTTGCAGGCATGAGGAAGAAGACTGGATGGAGCATCGCCTGGAGGCTTGCAGGTAAGCACAGCTCTCTGACACACACATACACTTTGTACACAAAAGGCCCCACTCACAGCTTTTCCAACACTACCAGGGAGGTCACTTTTTATGGGGAATAATAACATATAGAGCCATCCTATCTTCATGATATGTGACTGGTTTGCCAGATGCAATGCATAACCTTAGGCATGTCCCCTGTGACCTCCCAGAAAAAACTTGCTAAGAGCCAAGTTCCGCAAGTTTTCCCCTTACTTACCTGCTCCATGCCGCAGGACTTTGCCAAGCAAGAGGCCCAATCTTCCCCCATCTCCGTGGGGATGTCTAGACCTTCAGGCCCTGGGAACCTTCTTCTTCCATGAAGGATCCACTGTCCTGGACCCATACAGCACCCTGGCAAACAGAAAACATTAGGCGCCCAAAGGTTTTCTAAGTTCTGGGCCCAGGGTCCAGCTCTCTTAAAAAGAAAGCATTATGGGCTATACCCCAAGGGTTTGGGGTCCGGTTACTGACCACTTTAGCGCTGAGGCTTTTTTGGACAGAACCGGTTAGCTCACCTAATCCCAAGGATGCGGAGGCAAGCTAAACCATGACTAACACCTAAGACACTGGCGTAAAAACTGAGGTACTCCTCCTATGGGAGGGGGTTATATAGGGAGGGGCATTTCCTGTTTGAAGATTGCCAGTGTCTACACCTGAAGGTACTCCATATAACCCATATAGTAATGAATGCCGCTCTGTGTCCCGTGATGTAACGATAAAGAAAGTAGGGTAGCCAGGCAGAGAAGTCATCAAGAAAGGAGGATACTGGACCCGGGGGGCGGTAGATGACAGCTATCCTTAGAGAAACTGGGGAGAAGAGACGAATGCAATGTGCCTCAAATGAGGAGAGTGACAGAGAGGGAGGTGGCTGAAGTACCTGAAAGGTGCTATGTGGGGCCAATAGGATTCCAACACCGCCTCCTTTTGTATCCGCTGGTTCTGGGGGAGTGAGTCCAAAGAAGACCACCGTGGGATAGAGCAGCAGAAGACGCAGTGTCTGATTCTTGAAGCCAGGTTTCAGTAATGGTGAGTAGATTAAATGAGTTAGTGATAAAGAGATCATGGAGGGGGGTGAGTTTGTTACAGACGGAGCGAGCATTCCAAAGGGCGCAAGAGAAAGGGAGTCTGGTCTTGGGAAGAAGGGAAATGGGAACTAGATTGTGTGGATTGCGACTGCATCCAGAGGGTGTAGGGCAGGCCCGGACTGGCCATAGGGCATACCGGGCATATGCCCGGTGGGCTGCGAATGGCCCTCGGCGGGCCGCATGTCACATCTCCCCAGGGGTGTACCAAGGCAGGGCTGTCTTATTGGGTGGGCACAGCCCAGGGGCCCCAAGTGGCCCTAGGGCCCGATTCTGTCACAACCCTGCAGGATGTAGCAGAGCTGAAAAGACAGAGCACAGCAGTGTGGTCTGGTCTCTGCAGTGGAGCGCTGGGCTGCCTGGTTCGGGAGTCAGTCGGGCGGCTGCTTTTAATGTGGTTCTGCCTGTGGGGAAGTGGGGCTGGCAGCTGTCACTTGTCTCTCTCCTCTGTCCTTCACCTCTGTCTTCCCTGAGTCTGAGAGATGAATGTCAGCACTCAGCAGAAGCTCCACCTCCACGGTCTCCACAAGGCAGCAGGTTGGGACTCCCCAGTTAACTGTGAAAGTGCTGCCTTGGTATCTGCCTGTGCCATTACTTCAGGTCTCACTCATATTATCACACAGGGATTCAGAGTGAACAGGACCTCAGAGTGCTGAAGACCCATGTAAACTGACCAATCCCTGATTTCCTGCTGTGCCCAGCCATTATAGCAAACCCCACCCCCTCATGTGCACACAGCATGGTGCAAGGTGTGTGTGCAGCTGCAGCATGAAAAATGCAATTGGAGGAGACTAGAGGCCGAAAAATCGGTAAGTCCACTGTCCAGAGTGACACCCCCTTCAACATCAACTAATGTCCCTCTCTGCTGCTCTGAGGCGGTTCACACTATGCGGTGCGGGAACTGCATGCGAGTTTGAACAGTAATCGCACTGCATTCCTGTTCAAATCACAAGTGATTTTTCAGCAGTGCAAATTAAACCATTCATTAAGTATGGCTAAAAATCGCTCCAAATCTGCACCAAAGTGTTGCAAGACCCTTATTTTTTGGCCACCCCTAAATCAATTCTGCAAATCACACTGCTTTTTGCGAACTGATTTCAGTGTGTCGTTACCTTAACATACACACCTGCAGCGGTTCGCATTAACAGGGTGTGATTTGGATGTGGTGCGGAATCTGCACAGAATTTTTTGCGAATGCAGAGCGCAAAAGTGTGAACCGGCACTTATGCCGCGTACACACGGTCGTTTTATGCGATGTAAAAAAACAACGTTTTTAAAAACGTCAATTTAATTGATCGTGTGTGGGAGAAAACGTCGTTTTATGTCTTCTGAAAAACTACCAAAAAAAATTCAAGCATGCTTCAATTTTATGTGTCGTTTTTCAAAACGTCGTTTTTTACTTCACAGAAATTGACCGTGTGTAGCAAAAAACGACGTTTCAAACGACGTTTTTGAACCCGCGCATGCCCAGAAGCTAGTTATGAAGCGAGCTTCAATGGAAAAAACGTGGTGAACATAACCTCGCTTTGCTAGAGCATTGTGAAAAAACGATGGTGTGTAGGCAACGTCGTTTTTGAAAATTGAAGTTTCAAAAACGTCGTTTTTTACTTCACAGAAAACGTCGTTTTTTTACATCGCATAAAACGACCGTGTGTACGCGGCATTAGTCTCTTAGGCCCAGATTCTCAAAGGCGTTACGACGGCGCAACACCATTTGCGCCGTCGTAAGTCCTAATCTGGCCCCGGGTATCTATGCGACTGATTCTAATGCCGTGTACACACGGTCGTTTTATGTGATGAAAAAAAATGACGTTTTTAAAAACGTCACTTTAATTGACCGTGTGTGGGGGAAAACGTCGTTTTATGTCTTCTAAAAAACGACCAAAAAAAATTGAAGCATGCTTCAATTTTATGTGTCGTTTTTCAAAACGTCAACTTTTACTTCACAGAAATTGACCGTGTGTAGCAAAAACGTCGTTTAAAACGACGTTTTTTCATCCGCACATGCCCAGAAGCTACTTATGAAGCGAGCTTCAATGGAAAAACGTGGTGGAACGTAACCTCGCTTTGCTAGAACATTGTGAGAAAACGATGGTGTGTATGCAACTTCGTCTTTGAAAATTGAAGTTTCAAAAACGTCGTTTTTTACTTCACAGAAAATGTCGTTTTTTTTTCATCACATAAAGTGATGGTGTGTATGCGGCATTAGAATCAGTTACGCATAGATACCCATTAGATCTGACAGGCGTAAGGCTCTTACGCTGTCAGATCTTAAATGCATTTTTTTTTCCCGCCGCTAGGTGTCGCCGATGTCGTTTTCCCTGTCGCTTATGTAAATTAGCAAATTACGACGATTCCCGAACGTACGCGCGCTCGACGCAGAGAATTTACGACATTTCAGTAGCCTTTGCGACGCGTAACGTAATGAGGCGCAGCCAATGTTAACTATGGCCGTCGTTCCCGCATCGAAATTTTCAAAATCTACGTCGTTTGCGTAAAACGTCCGTGAATGGCGCTGGACGCCATTTACGTTAACGCCTAAGCAAATTACGTCGGTGCGACGTCATTTAGCGCAATGCACGTCGGGTAATTTACCCGACGGCGCATGCGCAGTATGCTCGGCGCGGTAATGTGCCTAATTTAAATGGTGCCCGCCCCATTTGAATTGGGCGGGCTTGCGCCGAGGGCTTTTACGATACACCGCCGCAAGTTTACAGGTAAGTGTTCTAAGAATCAGGCACTAACGCTGTAAAACTGCGGTGGTGTAACGTAAAACACATACGTTACGCTGCCCAGGAGCAACGTAATTGTATGAGAATCTGGGCCTTACTGTATAAAACTGCTGCACTGCAGTGGCGGCTGATGCTCAAAATTTTTGGGGGGCGCAAACAAACTGAAAAAACAAACATCAAATGCAGCCACTGTGCCCATAAAATGCAGCCACTGTGCCATCAAATGCAGCCACTGTGCCATCAAACGCAGCCACTGTGCCATCAAACGCAGCCACTGTACCATCAAATGCAGCCACTGTGCCATCAAACGCAGCCACTGTACCATCAAATGCAGCCACTGTGTCAGGCAAACGCAGCCACTGTACCCATAAATTGCCACCACTGTGCCATCAAATGCAGCTACTGTAACCATCAATTGCCACCAGTGTGCCCCGTTAATTGCCACCAGTTTGCCCCATCAATTGCCACCAGTGTGCCCACCTGCCTGTCTCGGGTCACGGCGTGGTCCACGCTCCCTCTGAGTCCTCGATGTTATCTCCCGTCCTCTTCTGGTATGATTGGACACCTGATAGGCGTCCAATCCCAGCACCTATCGCTTCAGCCAATCAGGTGACAGGTAACCAGACCCGGTGCACCTGATTGGCTGAGAGGCGGGTCAGTGTTAGGGAAGCAAATTTATTCACTTCCCTAACACAACACTGTGTACGCACAGTATTGCACCCACTGTTTACCAATTCGTAAGCCTATTAGAGCCTATGGCTTTAATCAGGATGCCTATTAGAGCCCATGGCTCTAATCAGGCACTTCCAAAACACCCCCACCGCTATAATTCAGATGCCCGGTGCCCGACAAGGGACCAGACACATGAATAGGGGGCGGCAGTGGCGACAATAGATAGGTTCATGCATGAACCTATCTACTGGTGATTGATGGGAGAGAGAGGGTGGCACTCCTGCATCCTCTATGGACGCACTGACACTGTGCACATGGCTTGCTTTTCAGAGGTATTAGATGGGCGGTGAAGAGGTGATATGTTGCTTCCTCACCACCTATTTTAACCCACTAAAAGCTGCATCACCCCCACCACAACTATGTGCATTGGAAAGTTGCAGCACAGACTCTTATTTGATTTGGTTGCATTTGGTAAGCAGTAGTGCCCACCAAATGCAACTGGTGATATAATTCTTGCTGCACACAGTCACGAATCAAAGCATTGTGGCTCCAGCATGTATACACCCCCCCAGCTGCTGCCTTGTCAGCAATTCACCCAAGCTGCTGCATTACAACATGCTGTGCTTTCTTTTTTAACCACTTGCCAACCGTATAGTGTGTGTGTGTGTGTGTGTGTGTGTGTGTATATGTATATATATATATATATATGTCCGCCGACACCTGTGATCACTCAGGACAATAGCAGAACGTCAAGACAGACTGCCGTTCTGTCAGTAGGGAAGGTATTGATCCTGTGTTCCCACAAAACAGTAACATGGATCAATGCCTTCCCCTAGTAAAAGCACCTCCCCATAGTAACCAAGCACAGGCTAGGCACACAGTTAAGCCCTTGGGTATCATTAGTACAGTGACAGTGCAATGTTTTTAGCACTAATCACTGTATTGGTGTCACTGGTCCCCAAAAGTTGTCACTTAGTGTCTGATTTATCTGCCGCAATGTCGCAGTCTCTATACATGTGTCTATCTTTTGAGGAAGAAGGATGTTGTGCTCAAGAAGTTTGTGTACACACACTTAATAAGGCAGTTATCTTCTCTTATGTTTAGGGTACTACTATCTGTGTTGCGAAAAGTGTCTATAAGACAATATATTTTTTTGATTTGAGATTAAGATTTTCGTGTGCAATGTTACTTGTATATTTTTTGAGGTGGATAACCAAATTGGGGAAGGTTTGTAGGGGCCCCAGCGCATTACTTTGCCCAGGGGCCCATGATGCTATTAAGATGGCCTTGTACCAAGGGGTTGCAGGCCAAGAGGGGACGCCCAAACTGGTAAACACATGATAGCAGAGATTCCCCACCCCCCGCCACCAACACAGCGCCAGATATAGATGATCAGGGCGATTTCTACCCTCCCCTTGCTGCCCGCAGGACCAGTTATTAACCATCATTAACCCCCGCTGCACCCCCCCGGTAGGGTGACCACATCTCCAAACTGCCACATCTCCAAACTGCCACATCCCCCCCCCCCCCCAAAAAAGGTGATTTTTTTTGAGAAAAAAATTACAAATTTTGGGGCAGGGGCGTATGAAATCAGTGGGCCCGTGTGGAAGATCAAAAGTGGGCCCTAGGCATCAAGAAGAACAATATGTTGCACAAAGCGCGTTGTGGGGAACAGTGGACAGGTCTTAAATTGCGCTTAAAGGGGGTGTTATTAAAGAGAGTCTGGGATGACTAATATAGTGCAGAATGTGGTAATGTTAAATAGGGAATGCAGAGTGTATGGTGGGGGGTAATATGTACATAGTAGGGTGGATAGGGGGACAGTGTGGCAGTGGGATGGATAAAGGGACAGTTAGTGTAGACAGAGGGACAGTGGGGTGGACGAAGGGACAGTGGGGTGGACGGAGGGACAGTGGGGTGGATGTAGGGATAGAAGCACAGTGGGGTGGACAAAGGGACAGTGGGGTGGACAGAGGGACAGTGGGGTGGACAGAGGGATAGAAGGACAGTGGGGTGGACGGAGGGACAGTGGGGTGGACGGAGGGACAGTGGGGTGGACGGAGGGACAGTGGGGTGGACGGAGGGACCGTGGGGTGGACGGAGGGACCGTGGGGTGGATGTAGGGATAGAAGGACAGTGGGGTGGATAGAGGGACAGTGGGGTGGATGGAGGGACAGGGGGACAGTGGGATGGAGGGACAGGGGGACAGTGGGATGGAGGGACAGGGGGACAGTGGGGGGGATGGAGGGACAGGGGGACAGTGGGGGGGGATAGAGAGACAGAGGGATAAAGGGACAGTGGGGTGGATGGAGGGACAGTGGGGTGGATGGAGGGACAGTGGGGTGGATGGAGGGACAGTGGGGTGGATGGAGGGACCGTGGGGTGGATGGAGGGACCGTGGGGGGGATGGAGGGACAGTGGGGGGGATGGAGGGACAGTGGGGGGATGGAGGGACAGTGGGGTGGATAGAGGGACCGTGGGGTGGATAGAGGGACAGTGAAGTGGATAGAGGGACAGTGAGGTGGATAGAGGGACAGTGAAGTGGATAGAGGGACAGTGAGGTGGATAGAGGGACAGTGGGGTGGATAGAGGGACAGTGGGTTGGATGGGGGGACCGTGGGGTGGATGGAGGGACCGTGGGGTGGATGGAGGGACCGTGGGGGGGATGGAGGGACAGTGGGGTGGATGGAGGGACCGTGGGGTGGATAGAGGGACCGTGGGGTGGATGGAGGGACCGTGGGGTGGATAGAGGGACCGTGGGGTGGATAGAGGGACAGTGAAGTGGATAGAGGGACAGTGAAGTGGATAGAGGGACAGTGAAGTGGATAGAGGGACAGTGAGGTGGATAGAGGGACAGTGGGGTGGATAGAGGGACAGTGGGGTGGATGGGGGGACAGTGGGTTGGATGGAGGGACAGTGGGATGGATGGAGGGACAGGGGGTGGATAGAGAGACAGTGGAGTGGATGGAGGGACAGTGGGGTGGATGGAGGGACCGTGGGGTGGATGGAGGGACCGTGGGGTGGATGGGGGGACCGTGGGGTGGATGGGGGGACCGTGGGGTGGATGGAGGGACCGTGGGGTGGATGGAGGGACCGTGGGGTGGATGGAGGGACCGTTGGGTGGATGGAGGGACCGTGGGGTGGATGGAGGGACCGTGGGGTGGATGGAGGGACCGTGGGGTGGATGGAGGGACCGTGGGGTGGATGGAGGGACAGTGGGGTGGATGGAGGGACCGTGGAGTGGATGGAGGGACCGTGGAGTGGATGGAGGGACAGAGGGATAAAGGGACAGTGGGGTGAATGGAGGGACCGTGGGGTGAATGGAGGGACCGTGGGGTGAATGGAGGGACCGTGGGGTGAATGGAGGGACCGTGGGGTGAATGGAGGGACCGTGGGGTGAATGGAGGGACCGTGGGGTGGATGGAGGGACCGTGGGGTGGATGGAGGGACCGTGGGGTGGATAGAGGGACAGTGAAGTGGATAGAGGGACAGTGAGGTGGATAGAGGGACAGTGGGGTGGATAGAGGGACAGTGGGGTGGATAGAGGGACAGTGGGGTGGATGGGGGGACAGTGGGGTGGATGGGGGGACAGTGGGTTGGATGGAGGGACAGTGGGTTGGATGGAGGGACAGTGGGATGGATGGAGGGACAGGGGGTGGATAGAGAGACAGTGGAGTGGATGGAGGGACAGTGGGGTGGATGGAGGGACCGTGGGGTGGATGGGGGGGACCGTGGGGTGGATCGAGGGACCGTGGGGTGGATCGAGGGACCGTGGGGTGGATCGAGGGACCGTGGGGTGGATCGAGGGACCGTGGGGTGGATGGAGGGACAGTGGTGCTCAGTGATAGGATATACACATACCTCTCTCCTGCTGTGGGTTGTACTATAGCAGAGGTGGCAGTATAATAGGAGGGATGGCAGTGGAGGGCAGAGAGTATGTTGGGAGGGGGTAGTAGTGAAGGACAGTATGATGGGAGGGGGTAGTAGTGAAGGACAGTATGATGGGAGGGGGTAGTAGTGAAGGGCAGTATGATGGGAGGGGTAGTAGTGAAGGACAGTATGATGGGAGGGGGTAGTAGTGAAGGACAGTATGATGGGAGGGGGTAGTAGTGAAGGGCAGTATGATGGGAGGGGTAGTAGTGAAGGATAGTATGATGGGAGGGGTAGTAGTGAAGGACAGTATGATGGGAGGGGTAGTAGTGAAGGACAGTATGATGGGAGGGGTAGTAGTGAAGGACAGTATGATGGGAGGGGGTAGTAGTGAAGGACAGTATGATGGGAGGGGTAGTAGTGAAGGACAGTTTGATGATGGGAGGGGCAGTAGTGAAGGACAGTATGATGGGAGGGGTAGTAGTGAAGGACAGTATGATGGGAGGGGTAGTAATGAAGGACAGTATGATGATGGGAGGGGTAGTAGTGAAGGACAGTATGATGGGAGGGGGTAGTAGTGAAGGACAGTATGATGGGAGGGGGTAGTAGTGAAGGACAGTATGATGGGAGGGGTAGTAGTGAAGGACAGTATGATGATGGGAGGGGTAGTAGTGAAGGACAGTATGGTGGGAGGGGTAGTAGTGAAGGACAGTATGATGATGGGAGGGGTAGTAGTGAAGGACAGTATGATGGGAGGGGTAGTAGTGAAGGACAGTATGATGATGGGAGGGGGTAGTAGTGAAGGACAGTATGATGGGAGGGGTAGTAGTGAAGGACAGTATGATGGGAGGGGTAGTAGTGAAGGACAGTATGATGGGAGGGGTAGTAGTGAAGGACAGTATGATGGGAGGGGTAGTAGTGAAGGACAGTATGATGGGAGGGGTAGTAGTGAAGGACAGTATGATGATGGGAGGGGTAGTAGTGAAGGACAGTATGATGGGAGGGGTAGTAGTGAAGGACAGTATGATGATGGGAGGGGTAGTAGTGAAGGACAGTATGATGGGAGGGGTAGTAGTGAAGGACAGTATGATGATGGGAGGGGGTAGTAGTGAAGGACAGTATGATGGGAGGGGTAGTAGTGAAGGACAGTATGATGGGAGGGGTAGTAGTGAAGGACAGTATGATGGGAGGGGTAGTAATGAAGGGCAGTATGATGGGAGGGGTAGTAGTGAAGGACAGTATGATGGGAGGGGTAGTAGTGAAGGACAGTATGATGGGAGGGGTAGTAATGAAGGGCAGTATGATGGGAGGGGTAGTAGTGAAGGGCAGTATGATGGGAGGGAGGGCAGTATGTTGGGAGGGGTAGTAGTGAAGGACAGTACAGCATGACTGGAGGGGTGCAGTGTATGGGACAGAGCAGAGTGACCATGATTCAGTCAGGGCAGTGCAGGGAGCATTTCACTTACCTTTCTTCCAGCGCAGGAACAGCCATCAGGGAAGAGGCGGGGTCGGGGGCGGAGCTGGGGGCGGAGCTTAGGCGCGAGGCGGAATCCTCCACCGACTCGCTCGGAATGCTGGGGCTCCACTCTCCTCCTAATCGTGACGTCACTGGTTGTTAGACGCCAGTCGGGCTATACCTAGCAACCAGTTGTTTTGGCAGTGAGCCAGGCAGTGTCTGAGGGGAAAACCAAGTGGTCTCGCTGGACAGAACTAGCACAGCGGGCAGTGAGGGACAGCGGCAATGCAGTGGCAATTTTTAGGGGGCATCAGATCGGCCAAGGGGGCAATTCCGGGACACTGTATTGTCCCGGAACCAAGGTGGCCGGGACCAGGGACAAAGATATCAATTACGGGACAATCCCGGGCAGTCCGGGACACGTGGTCACCCTACCCCCCGGGCTGCTCAGTCTAAAATGCCCGGGCCTATTTTGTGTCCCAGTCTGGGCCTGGTGTAGGGTAATGGGTGCACAGTTAGATGAAGGAGGGCCAGGGTTTGGGGAGACATCACCAGAGTATAGGAGAAGTAGAAGGGTGAGGAAGGTAATGTGGGAATGTGATTTATATGAGGGGACATGCCCCAGCGATTTGGAGCATTGGGCATTTGGCTTTAGAATTAGCATGAGTTGGTGAGTGCAGTAATAAGAAGAGGACAGAAGTGAGGGTGATATATATAGGGTGTGGGGTGGAGAAGAGGGGTGAATGGAAGACAGTTTAAGGATAGAAGACACAGCTGTCAGGAGTGGTAGACAGTGCATTTTAGAAAGGGAAGGAAAAGTGAAACCTCCCAAAAAAAAAAAAAAAGTATACCTGTATTATAAACGGCAAAGCATTTAATCGTTTATTGCTTTGTGCAATCGCTAAAGTGCTGAGTCAGAAGTGCTTCCACTTAGAGAAAGAGCCCCAGATACTATGAGCCCCCTGCTAATGCTTCCCCCAAAAGGATGCTTACATTTATATTGACAGAGATAGGGGGTGGGTGCATTTCAATTATCTAATCAGGAGGTAATAAAGGTATGCTGATCAACAGGGCAAAATTCTTAGCTCAGAAACAGATCAGCAGGAGGACAATAAAATTAATGGGCCGTGATTTTGGGTAAGCCGAGGGAGATAATAAAGCATTGTAATGTGAACAGATCTACAGAGGGTTAAGCAAAAATAACATGCCAGTATTATCCATGCCATGTATTATTATACATAAACAAAACATACAGTAATGTTTCAGTTTTTGAGTGGATGTCAGACAGCTGAAACATACCATAGTCATTTAAACTACAGAAAACACGTCAGTTTTTTCAGTATGACATTTTACTTACCAGTGTTACCATGTGTGGGCGAGTTGTCATTTGAGAATTGTATTGTGTAATTAGAGAAATCGGAGGTAGGTATACAGCAGAATATTTGTGCCTGTGTACCACAGCTTGTTATAACTGGTGTCGGAGTGTAAACCGATATCATTTCTATTCTAGGCAAAGGTACAATATTCACCCTGACGCTGGCAGATGTGGGAAGGCTCCTCTGATAGACAATACAAACGTAGGTGCCTGTAGATAGCAAAACAGAAAACAGGTCAGGTTTGTACCTCAAATGTCCCATAATAGATATAACAGAGAATTCTGTAAAACATTTACAACACTTTCTGGTGGTAGGGTCCCTTCACAACAACCTGCACCTAATTCAGGCAAGCCTTGCAACAGCTTTGTTGAGGTTTCCGACACATGTGACAGATTCAGATAGTTCTTAGTACCGTCACTTTAAGAACCTGTCGTTATGACTGCAACAGATTCAAAAAGAGTTATCACCAGTACACTGGTCAGGAAACTGGCGGTAATTAAAGGGTTAGTTCAGCTTTACCAAAAACTTCCCATGCAGATAAGGGGCTTCTGTAGATAAAAAAATTTATAGCTCAGACCAAAGTTGAATAATGTCCTTGCTATAGGTGTAGGACATATACACTCACCGGCCACTTTATTAGGTACACCTTGCTAGTACTGGGTTTAGGGTTGCCACCTCATCCCTTTAAAAAGGAACACATCTGAATTACACAGGTTCTGTGGCTGATTAAGGTGGTAATTAAACTCACTTGGTGCCTTATCTGCATTAAATTAGCCTCAGAATCTGTGTAATTCAGATGTGTTCCTTTTTAAAGGGATGAGGTGGCAACCCTAACTGGGTTGGACCCCCTTTTCCCTTCAGAACTGCCTTAATTCTTCACGGCATAGATCACAGGTGGCAAACACAAGGCCCACGGGCCAAATCCGGCCCGCCAGACCTTGTCATGTGGCTGCTACCTCCTGTTCTCACCGCTGACTATTCGTTCCACTGTCATGCCAGATCTCCTAGGCAACAAGAATAAAAATTTCCAGCTCTAATATCTTCAGTCCTGCATGCTTTGTGTGAGCTGAGCGCATGCGCGGCTTCTCCTAGGCAACAAGGGTAAAAAAAAAATAAAAAAAAAATTTCATAATTCTATCCCCTATTTTGTAGGCGCTATAACTTTTGCGCAAACCAATCACTATAAGCTTATTGCGATTTTTTTTTTTTATCAAAAATATGTAGAAGAATATGTATCAGCCTAAACTGAGAAAAAAAAATGTTTTAAAAAAAAAAAAAAATTGGATATTTATTAATCCAAAAAGTAAAACATATTGGCCCGGATTCAGGTAGATTTGCCCCTTTGTTACGGAGGCGCAGGGCAGCGTTTTTGCCCTGCGCCCCCGCAAATTTCCTGCGCTACCCGCGATTCACGGAGCAGTAGCTCCGTAAATTGCATGTGCGCTGTTTAAAATTGCCCTGCGTAAGGGCGCCTAATTAGGCGCGCTCCCGCGCCGAGCGCAGAGCGCATGCTCCGTCGGGAAACTTTCCCGACGTGCATTGCGGCAAATGACGTCGCAAGGACGTCATTTGCTTCAAAGTGAACGTGAATGGCGTCCAGCGGCATTCACGAATCACTTACGCAAACGACATAAAATTTAAATTTCGCGACGCGGGAACGACGGGTATACTTTAGCATTGGCTGCCCCTGCTATTAGAAGGGGCAGCCTTACGCTAAACACGCCGTACGCAAGGCTCGCGTACCGTAGTGAATCGGCGTTAGTATGCAATTTGCATACTATACGCTGACCACTACGGGAACGCCCCCTAGCGGTCATCGCAAGAATGCAGCCTAAGATATGCGGGCATAAGAGCCTTATGCCACGCAGATCTTAGGCTGCAGTCGGCGTAACAAGCTCTCTGAATCAGGAGAACTCATTACGCCTGGGCAACTAAGCAATTGCGCTGCGTAACTATGGTTACGCAGGCGCAATTGCTCTCTGAATCCGGGCCATTGTGTTTTTTAAAAAAATGTCAGTCTTTTTTTGGTTATAGCGTAAAAAAAAAAAAACACAGGGATGATCAAATACCACCAAAAGAAAGCTCTATTTGTGGGAAAAAAATTACAACAATTTTGTTTGGGAGCCACGTCGCACGACCGCGCAATTGTCAGTTAAAGCAACGCAGTGGTGAAAGCTGAAATTTTGCCTGGGCAGGAAGGGGGTATATGTGCCATCCGAGTGATGTCCTTATTGGGCGTTGCCCTGTTGTATGGCTAGTATCCATCACAGCTGATCAAGTGGGTGTGTGTAGCATCTCTTCAGTACAGGCAATTGTGCTGTCTGATTGAGGGCCCCGCCCCCACACTGTCCAGCTGACGTGACGTTGGGGGCAGTCTGGTGCAATTGCTGGACGTATTTAAGCACCTTCCCAGCTATTCAGCCAGTGGCCATTTTCTATGCAGGCCTTACAGCTGTCACTAGCTGTGGCCATCCTACTCACATTCCAGGTATCCTTTGTTAATTTTAATGTATTTGTTATGCCCTTATCCCCTTACCATGTGGGTCACTGTTTTATGGACCTATTCATTCATTCATTACAGATACCTACCTGTACTATGAGGATACACTAGAATTTTACTTTACCCATGGTCGCTGTGCTGTCTGGGAGGGATGCTTTATGCGCTCTGCTGTTTGCCTGCTGGTCTGCCACCTCTGGGACGGGCATATGTTTGGTCTTAACTGTATTTACATTACCATTTTGACATACTATGTAAGTAACCAGAATTGACTTACTACCTCTTTTTTGGTGGATCCAATTTTAATACCTTGATCACTAATCAAATCTGTATTCCAGATATCCCACTACATCCGCCCCTGATGAGTGTTTTTCATATACACAAAACGCCGCGTCGGGCTTACAAAGATGTAGCTATACGCGTTTATGGGACCCATTCTGATCAACCAGTACTTCTATGATCTACTTACATTTTATACTTCACCTATTGCGTGGTTATGCCCAACCTCTATGTGGCTATATATGTTGTCACGGACTGTTATTTATTTAATGTATTTTTATATCAATTATTGTATTATGTATGAAATGTATGTTCTGTACTTTTGTACAAGTTATTTGTTTTTACTAAATATTCTATTTTCTCAATACATGAACATTTCATCTATGGCTTGTTTCATTACTTTGTCCCCATTTAGCCCACTGTTTCATTTAAAGTCCCAAATTCCCTTTGTTGCAATTTTCCGCATACGGGATGGAGATATAGTATGGACGTAATCTCATATAAAGTCCAAGACACAAGGATGGAGATACATCACAGAGGTATTCTCATTTAAAGTCCCAAACACCTTCGGGTGGTACCCCCCTTTTTTCTTATATGTGCCCAGCAAGCAAGTGGTTAAATTACGCAGTACGAACCAAAAGCGGGCCGACGGAAATAGAGTCCGCTGAACACGGCACCTGCGCAATGATGATGATATTGTGACAGACGCTGCCGCACGCTCCAGATGATCGTGCTACTCTGCAAGGGGGTGGGTGCATTACTGTTATATCGTCTAAGGGGCAGATAGCTACTGAAGAGGCCAAGTTTTCAATTGACGGGCAGAGCTGATAACTTGGGGGTGATTGGCTGGCCAATGGCAGAACGCAGTGCGCACTCAGCCATGAAGCCGTAAGCTGTCATGGCCGGGTGCCCACAGTAGATTTGACGGCAGAGAGGAGGGAGAGATGAGTGGAGCTATAGGCGGCCGCATCGATGGACCGTGGGACAGGTGAGTGTCGGTTTAATAAAACTTTTTGTAGCTGCTGATTTTTAATAAACTAAAAATAGGGTGGGTACAGGAATTCACACATGTGGCTGCTGGAAGGTCAGGAGGGATTAGAATCCATAACTGACAAAGAGCCCTGTGAGTTTCACTGTACTGTCTGTGTGCTGAAAATTCTCTGGGCTTTGCACATTCCAGCACACAGTGGAGTTAACACAGTGGAATGTGCAAAGAGCCAGAGAAATGCGGGCACAGACAGAGCACGTGTAGGAGTCACATACTGCTGATAAAAATACCTGTGTGGTAATAAATGCCGTTATAATTAAGTGGCCACTGCTGTATGTCGCTTTTTAAAATATATGCAGATTCATACCTCATAGCTTCATGTGTGTATATAACTGTATATGCCCCTCATGTGACTACATGGCCTGCCTCTCTCCTCTCAAGTCTCACATCTCTCCTGACGTCCGTTCTCAGCCCCGCCCACCGTCTGTAGCTAAAGTATCAGATCACAAGAGAGGCGGGCGGGGCTGACGTCAGGAGAGACTTGAGACAAGGAATGTGAGAGGAGACCCATGCATCTCATTTGCATGGGTCACGCCCACTTCCACCTACACCTTCGAAACCCCCCCCCCCCCTCTGGCGCAGCGTTGGGAGCACTGGCTTGCTGAATTCCATTCTTGCTTCTCTGCGCTGCGTTGGCGTAGCGTACAGTGGTTACTCTACGGCGGCATAATGTGCGCCGTGCTCTCTGTGAATCTGGACCACAGTTGTCAGAAATTGTGGACAAGAATTTAGGATTGGATCCTCTTTTTTTCTAAATAGGTATTTTCCCAAGCACGTGGTTCACCACTTAAATAGGATATGAGGGTAAGGACCTTAATCCTATCATTGGGGAAGGTACAAGGGTGTAATTCAAACATTAATTTACATGCATTAAAGAATTCTCTGTAGGTCTTTCGATCACCAGTGAAAGGTACAGGAGGATTGACTTTAGGTTCAGGAGCAACACGAAGCACATTTGGATTCTGAGCAACTAAGTCTTGCAGGGTTTGGTTCTCCAATTGCAGATTTCGTACAGTTTGAGCAAGGGCGTCTACCTTGTGAGTAAGGGCGACAACATGGATAGCAAGTTCCGCTGGGTTTATGATGCGGTTAGGGAAAATATTGCAAATGCACTTCTCTATGTATGTGATTTTCAGTACTAGACCCCAGGCGTCACTCTAAACAGAGAAAAAGAGTTTGGGGGCCCACCCGGATCTGAAGTGCAGGTAGCGTGGAAGGAGCAGGAACAGCCTCCAGATCGATGCAGATAGAAAGCGATGATGTCTGCGAATGTCCCCCTGGATGCCACCCGATAATTCTCTCCTACGCAGGTCACGACTCAGCCGCATACCATGAAATTTCAAATAAGGGTCTGTGACATTTTTTTCTGGATTTCACTGATACACTTTAGCCTTTTCTTTCGTTCTCCTCTGAAAGCTGCCATTAAATAAATTTTTTTGTGTTGGGTAGCAGGTGAAAAGGTATAACCTGTGTTAAGATGATTTCACCCAGTGGCGTTGCTAGGTGGGAGTAGGGGGTGCCGGCCAAATCCAGGTGACATCCGACAGAGAGTGACACCTGTGGATAGCAGCACCGCTGACACCGCCCGCTGCCCTGATGATCTGTGCCTCTCTCTCACTCTGTGTCCCCAGTAGAGCGGACTGAAGCTGCCTCCTCCTCTCTGTTTACATCCAGTGAGGAGGAGGAGCCCGAGTGACACACACATCTGTGTGTATACATCTGCGGTCGCACTGTTTTGATGTCTGTACACTCTAAGTAGATTAGTAGATGGACATGTGCAGGGGGGCCGCTATGGGAGGGGAGATGGGTGCCTATACTGATGGAGGGTTTGCAATAATGGGGATTCTATACTGATGGGGGGGGTCTGCACTAAGGGGGGTGTCTATACTGCGGGAGCCTGCTCTAAAGAGCGGTGTCTATATTGATGGGAGTCTGCACTAAGGGGGTATTCTATACTGATGGGGGTCTGCACTAAGGGGGATTCTATACTGATGGGGGTCTGCACTAAGGGGGATTCTATACCAATGGGGAGTCTGCACTAAGGAGGGTGTCTAAACTGTAGGGGTCTGCACTAAGGGTGGGATTCTATACTGTTGGAGGGGTCTGCACTAAGAAAGGGATTCTACACTGATTGGGGTGTCTGTACTGATGGGGGTGTGTATGTACTGATGGGGGTCTGCACTGAGGGTGGAGGTCTATACTGAGGGAGAGGGGTCTGTACTGAGGGAGGGGGTCAGTACTTAGTGAGGGGGTGGTCTATACTGACAGAAGGTAGTCTCTACTGAGGGGGAGGTCTATATTGAAGGAGAAGGGGAATCTTTACTGATGGAGGGGGACCTATACTGCGGGAGGGAGGTCTGTAGTTAGTGGAGGGGGGTCTGTACTGAGGGGGGACTTTAGTTGGTGGAGGGCGGGGGGGGGGGTGTGACACCAATTTTTTCAGCAGTGGGTGACACCAAACCTAGTGACGTCACTTTTGATTCTGTGACACTAATGGAAATATGGAAGTCTGTCCAACGGGGACAGCAACAAAGGTCAGATGTTCTAACACCCACTCTAACAATAAAGATGCTGTCTTGCTGGTTATATACCCATCAGAGAGATTCGCCTTACTTCTGGTACTGGAGACACAACAGGAGGTGAGGGTAAACATCTGCAATGGGGGACAAAGGCAGCAATAAATACCTGTCAGGGGGTTTAAAGTATATGTAAAGTCAAAACGAAATTTTTGGGGATAAAATAGTGTAGCGCCTGTGTACTTTATGGTACCGGTGCTAGTTAAATTTAGAGGGAGATCAGAGTGTAGTTAAACTCTAATCCAAATTGTTAAGTGTTCCTGGTTCCGAGACCATGTTGGCCCGGAGCATCTGAACAGCGACGGGAACCCAGTGAGTGACTGGGTTCCCACCTTTGAGGAACCCAAGCTGTATTGCTGTTTGGTGGGGAGTCTGTCTAAGGAGCGCCATTGACAGGCTGGCGATCCAAAAGGGCCTTGACAAACCACCGGGGATCAAGGTAGCCGGACACTGAAGGATTGATCACCTGTCAGTCGGTACCTGAGCGACAAGTTGAAGGAGATCCAGGCGTCATTTATCTAAGGAGGATTGCCTCCATAACTACAAGTCAGAGAGGGCCTGTGGCAGGGGTGTCTCTCTGAAGTTCACCAAGGAGGGTCTGTGGCAGGGACTTTATCCTACAAATGTTCGAGTGATACTCCGGTTGCCAGGTCAGTGAGAATGAATGAATGAATGAAAAACTTATAAAGCGCGGCGCATGCGAACTGAATCGCTTCTGGGCGAGAGAGAGAGAGGCCTGTCCGGGTACACTAAACCCACTCAGGTGGGAGTGGCGCAGAGAAGTGTTACGCTTGGGAGCAGGACTGTTTCCCTATTATCACGCCTGAATCTGCTGTTCTCCTTTCTCCTTCAAATTGACTTTCCTCACCACAAGTTTATTGTTTTTACCCGGCTGGGTAATAAAGAGCACAGCAAAGAGCACCTGTTGCGGACATTCCTTTACTTCTACCAAATGCAATATGCATCATTCACCCCTAGGAATTCGGGGAGCCATGAGGTAATCATGCCACCCGAAACCAACCAGCAGCTCCTCCGGGGTTAGTGCTACAGTAGGAAATGGATAACGCCCCCATCGTGTGCCATTGTGGAGATTTTCCATATCTCCCTGTCCTATAGAAATAACAGGGAGTGAGAGAATACCTCTGCAGTCAAGGAAACAGTTGTCATTGGAAGGATTGTTCCCATTGGAATATGCTCCCTCTGCTCATGTTTAGGAATTGGTTTCTGGTTAGCTGCTAACACAGGTTTGTGCCAAATCCCCAGGATTTTCAAAATCCACAAGTCACAAAATTTTGACTTCACTACCAGAAATAAGGAACAACTTATGTAGCGCCCCCTCACTTTCAGGATGGGCACTACGCTGACGTTAGTGGGGAATGGGAGACTTACTTTGCTCCCATTCACAATTTACTTAAGTTATGACTTCTGTCATTCCAGAAAAGTCCACTGGGTCAGTCTGTGCTCCAGGTATGCATTACCATCCCTGGCCAGCAGTTGGCACCAGTGGGGTTCTGGCAGAGTGAGTTTTCCTCAGCAGCCAATTAGAGGAGTTTTTCCCTCGTGGGGCATGCTGGGGAAGGGTATATCTGTGACAGGTGTCATGTGTTCTAAAATCTTCGTGAGGTCCCGGTTCCAGGTGCGGCATCCACGTTCAGGCTGGGTTCACACTACTACACTACTTTCATCCTACTTTGCTCTGCTACATTGGTCCTACATTTATCCTACATTGGTCCTACATCCATCCTACTTTCATGAACAGGATACTTTGGTCCGACTTCAATGATATTCAATGGGCCTGAAGTAGGATCAATGTAGGACCAAAAGTAGTACAGGGAGCATTTTCAAAGTCGGACCGACTTGTGTAGGACGCTACAAGACGCTCTCATAGGGAAACATTGAACACAGAGCAAAGTAGGATGAAAGTAGTGTAGTAGTGTGAACCCAGCCTTAGGGTGCGCGCATCCATGGACCCCGCCAGCGTGGCCCACCTGGCCAAAATTGCAGGCTACACCAAACCTCATCCGGAGGTAAAAGGGGACTCCAGTGATCTACTGGATTCCCGGTTCTATTGAGAGGATTCCAGGCTGGGTGCCGCCCGATTTGGGGATCTGGTGACCGGAATGCTGACAGGTACGCTTTGCTGTCACCCGGTGACCTATGCTAAAAATACACTGGGAGGATTTGCTCTGTTCATCCATTTAGCTCACCTAAAGTAATTGGCCTGTGGCAGAGGCCCTAGAGCCAGGTCTGTGAGAGAGGCCTGTTCCTCACAGAAAATCCTAAGAGACGCTTTGGCTGCCAGGCTTGTGAGAGGGGTCTGTCCGGGGGCACTTTACCCACTCCAGCTAAGAGTGGTGACGAGTAATATTTTGGTACTCTATTGAGCAAGGGCTGCTCAACTAATATCCAGGCCTGATACTGCAAGGTTATTCTTTTCTTCATCAACCTGGTCTTCCCACTTATTGTTGATGTTGGCAGTGTTGGCCTGGAAATAAAGCATTGGAAAAAACTTTATTCACTGTCTGGACATTCGCTCACTGTTTTGGCTCACTGCTATCACCCCTAGACACACTGCAAGGTAACTTAATACGCCGATCCCATAACAATCACCGGCTCCTTCGGGGGTAGCGCTACACTTATAATGCAGGGCATAGCTTTGCCCCTGGTCATGGGCCAGAAGAGACAATAATTTGAAATAATGGAAAGCCCAGACCCTTTTCTATAAAAGTAAAGGCTGACAGCAGCTACAGTACATTGGGGGTTATTTACAAAAGGCAAATCCACTTTGCACTACAAGTGCAAACCAGGGCCGTCTTACTGAGCGGGCACCCCTGGGCACAGCCCGTGGGCACCACGTTCACCTTGGGCCCCATTAGAGTCAGACAAATAGCACTAGCAGGTTGAATGTCGTGTCAGTTGGTGTGCTCGAGGGACGCAGAAATTAGTACTGGGAAAGCAGGCTGAGGTACCACCGACTTCAATGAGACAAGTGTAGCTGTCAAATTCTGCCTCTGATTTCAGGGATGGGCGAGCCAATCAGGTGTCCCGCCCCCTTCGTCAGGCAAACTGTCTCCCCACACACAGAGTGCCACCCTGCCCCTCCCTAACCCATCCCACCACAGAGAGGAACCCTGCTCCTCCTCCCTTCTCGGACCATTACCAAGCAGCATCCTGCCGCCCTTTTGACTCCGCCCACCACAGAGCACCACCCTGCCCCTCCCTGACCCCACCCACCACAGAGGGGAATCCTGCTCCTCCTCCTCCCTTCACCCAATATCTCAGAGAGGCACCCTGCCCATCCTGACTCCACCCACCACAGAGCAGTGGTCACCTGGTGACACGCGGGGTCCGGTGATCTCCACCCCAGGTGCTAGCAGCGGTGGACTCGGAGTATGTTGTGAGGGAAAATATCATCACCAAAGTCGGTAGATCGAGAGGGAGCTGCAGAGGGTGAGTGACTACAACTACCAGCCTAACAGGGGGACTACAACTACCAGAATGACATGGGGACTACAACTACCAGCTTGACAGGGGGACTGCAACTACCAACATGACAGGGAGACTACAACTAAAAGCATAACAGGAGGACTACCAACGTGGCAGGTGGACTACAACTATCAGCATGACAGGGGGGACTACAACTACCAGCATGACAGGGGGACTACAACTACAACATGACAGGGGCACTACAACTACGAACATGACAGGGGGACTACCAACATGACAGGGGGACTACCACTACCAGCATAACAGGGGGACTACAACTACCAGCATGACAGGGGGACTACCAACATGACAGGTGGACTAAAACTACCAGAATGACAGGGGGACTACAACTATGACAGGGGGCCTACAACTACCAACATGACAGGGGGACTACAAACATGACAGGGGGGACTACAACTACCAGCATGACAGGGGGACTACCAACATGACAGGTGGACTACAACTACCAACATGACAGGGGGACTAAAACTACCAGCATGACAGGGGGACTACAAACATGACAGGGGACTACCACTACCAGCATAACACGGGGACTACAAACATGACAGGGGGACTACCAACATGACAGGGGCACTACAACTACCAGCATAACAGGTGGACTACAAACATGACAGGTGGACTACAACTACCAGCATGACAGGGGGACTACAACTATGACAGGGGGACTACAACTACCAACATGACAGGTGGACTAAAACTACCAGCATGACAGGGGGAATACAACTACCAGCATGACAGGTGGACTAAAACTACCAGCATGACAGGGGGACTACCAACATGACAGGAGGACTACAACTACCAGCATGACAGGGGGACTACCAACATGACAGGGGGACTACCACTACAAACATGACAGATGGACTACAACTACCAGCATGACAGGGGGACTACAACTACCAGCTTGACAGGGGGACTACAACTACCAGCATGACAGGGAGACTACCAACATGACAGGGGGACTACCACTACCAGTACCAGCATTACAGGGGGACTACCAACATGACAGATGAACTACAACTACCAGCATGACAGGTAGACTACCAACATGACGGGTGGACTACAACTACCAGCATGACAGATGGACTACCAACATGACAGGTGGACTACAACTACCAGCATGACAGGTGGATTACAACTACCAGCTTGACAGGGGGACTACAACTACCAGCAAGACAGGGAGACTACCAACATGACAGGGGGACTACCACTACCAGCATTACAGGGGGACTACCAACATGACAGGGGGACTACAACTACCAGCATGACAGATGGACTACCAACATGACAGGCGGACTAAAACTACCAGCATGACAGGGGGGACTACAACTACCAGAATGACAGGGAGTACTCACTACAAGTACCAGAATGACAGGGGGACTACAACTACCAACATAACAGGTGGACTAAAACTACCAGCATGACAGGGGGAATACCAACATGACAGGGGGACTACCCCTACAAACATGACCGGTGGACTACAACTACCAGAATGACATGGAGTACTCACTACAAGTACCAGAATGACAGGGGGACTACAACTACCAACATGACAGGGGGACTACAACTACCAGAATAACAGGGGGACTACAACTACCAGAATGACAGGGGGACTACAACTACCAGAATGACAGGGGGACTACAACTACCAGCATGACACGTGGCAAGTGACACGCTGTAAATTAGAAATATTGTACTTTCATTCTTGAGAGTAGGTGCGTAAATTGGGGCAACCTTGTAGGGGCCCCATAGCATCACTTTGCCCAGGGGCCCATGATGCTATTAAGATGGCCCTGGTGCAAACTACAAGTGCAAAGTGCACGTGAAATTGCACTGAAAGTGAACTTGGAAGTGTAGTCGCTGTAGATCTGAGGGGTAGATCTGAAATGAGGGGAAGCTCTGCTGATTTTATCATCCAATCATTTGCAAGCTAAAATGCTGTTTTTTATTTTCCTTGAATGTCCCCCTCAGATCTACAGCGAGAGCACTTCCAAGTTCACTTTGCACTTGTAGTGTGCACTTGTACTGCAAAGTGGGTTTGCCTTTCATAAATAACCCCCATTGTCAGTGTGTTGGATCTGTTAGGCTCCTGTCACACTTGTGGCACTGTCTACTGCCCCCCCCCCCCACACTCCAGAGGGCGTTGATAGGAGATTTGCAGGCATTCAGGGGCAACGGTGTGTTTTTGGTTTTGGGGGGGCTTTATTTGTTCCCTGCCCCCACCCCTGACATGTGAAAGGTGTGTTAGGGAGAGCTATCAATCTCATGTAGGAAACTGTATAGCTTTTTTTCTAATGTGGAGAGAAAGGGGGTAGGGTGAGGCCAGTCCACAGGTCTATGTCTGAATGAACACACGGTGCTGCAGCTTGGCTCAGGTACCGCTATAGCAAACTGCCTGCTGTGGGGGCACTCAACAGGTGGGAGGGACCAGGAGCACCGAAGAGGGCCCCGAGAAGAGGAGGATCGGGGCTGCTCTGTGCACAACCAATGCATGGAGCAGGTACCGTAAGTAAAACATGTTTGCTATCTTTAAAAAAAAATTTTTTTTTAGACTTTAGTATAACTTTAAGTCTTTTGTTTTATTATAGCTTGCTTATTAGCCCTACAAATGTCCAGAATTAAAGGAGTTGTAAAGGAGAACATTTTTTTGCTGAAATGACTGGTTACAGGGTATAGAGACATAACAGTTAACTGATTCCTTTTAAAAATGATTAAAAATAGATAAAAAATCAATCATATAATGTGCCTGCAGTTTCAGTTTCGTTTCTGCATGTTTCCTGCTGCTCTGCTGCACAGAGCCAATACAGGGCAGTGATGGTTTGGAAAACGAAACTAATTGGTGTTGAGGGGTTTTAGACACACAGTAATCACACCTCCTTAATTAGTGACCACAGAGAGAACGCTCCCATGACTTTTTTCATCAGGAAACAGACAACCAGGAAGTGTTCAGAACAGAGAAGGATTAGAGCAAAAACTAACAATGAGGACATGAAACCAGGACTGCAGTAAGGTAAAGGAAGCTATTTAGCTTAAAATTATTTTTCCTTTAGTGACCCTTTAAATAATAAGATAACCCCCCAACCCAACCAAAGCCTTCAGTGTGGTTTACAGCATTGTTCACAAACTTTTAAATATTCAGAAACTGAACTAACTCATTATAGCCCTCAGTAAGTCAACCCCAGTGAATCTTCACAGGTCCAGGCTTTAGATACACTTGGCTTTACATTGAAGTACAGTATATACAAAAACAAAATAAAAGATACAAACTCAAAGAAAGAATGTATGATTTGTTTTCTTGTTTTGCTTTTTAATGGGAAAGGTCGAGCTTTTCTTTAACCACTTGCCGACCAGCCGCCGCAGTAATGGTGGCAGAATGGCTCAGCTGGGCGAAACGTTACCTTACGTTGCATTGCCTTTTGGCCACTAGGGGCGTGAATGCCACCACAGGTGCGCACGCACGCCCGCAGCATGCACGAGGAGCCGATCCGAGTGCCCGGCAGGCGCGGCGCCCGCCGGGCACCCACTATCGCTCAAGACAGAGCGAGAACAGTGATCTGTGGGTGTAAACCCACAGATCACGGTTCTCTCAGGGGACAGGAGACTGAACGTTTGCTCATAGCTGTATGAACACCGATCTCTCTCTTGCCCTAGTAACTCCCATCCCCCCTACAGTTAGAACACAGAGAGGGAACACAGTTAACCCCTAGATCTCCCCCTAGTGTTAACCCCTTCCCTGCCAATGACATTTATACATTAATCAGTGCATATTTATAGCACTAATCGCTGTATATTAATGCCAATGGTCCCAAAAATGTGCCAAAAGTGTCTGATGTGTCCGTCATAATGTTGCAGTACTGATAAAAATCGCTGATCGCTGCCATTACTAGTAATAAAAAATCAGGTACGTACATGTGCCTGTCCGTGCCATTCTGCTGACGTATATCTACATGAGGAGGTCGGCAAGTGGTTAAAGACGTGGAAGCTATCCAATTTGCAAAGTGAATGGCTTAGTAATAAAGTGAAGCTGTATCCGCTTAGAACACCTAGGGCCAGATTCAGAAAGATGCAGGCATCTTTCTGCTGGCGTAACGTATCTCCGATACGTTACGCCGCTCTAACTTTGGGCGCAAGTTCTGTATTCAGAAAAAACTTGCGCCCTTAGTTACGGCGGCGTAACGTATGTGTGGCGGCGTAAGCCCGCATAATTCAAATGGGGATGTTGGGGGCATGTTTTATTCAAATTTGAGTTGACCCCGCGTATTTTAAGTTTTTTTTAATGGTGCATGTGCCGTTTGTGAAAAAATCCCAGTGCGCATGCTCGAAAATCCGCCGCAAAATGTCATTGCTTTCGACGTGAACGTAAATTACCTCCAGCCCTATTCGCGAACGACTTACGCAATCGACGTAAAATTTCAAAACTCGGCTCGGGAACGACGGCCATACTTAACATTAGCTACGCCTCATATAGCAGGGGTAACTATACGCCGAAAAAAGCCGAACGTAAACAACGTAAAAAAATGCGCCGACGGGACATACGTTTCTGAATCGCCGTATCTACCTAATTAGCATATTCCTTGCGTAAACATACGGAAGCGCCACCTAGTGGCCAGCCTGTAATTGCAGCCTAAGATACGACGGTGTAAGACACTTACACCTGTCGGATCTTAGAGATATCTATGCGTAACTGATTCTCTGAATCAGGCACATAGATACGACGGCCGGACTCAGAGATACGACGGCGTATCAGGAGATACACCATCGTATCACCTATCTGAATCCGGGACCTAGTCTTAAACAGGGGGGAAAAAATATTTTTGTTTGGCAGTATGATTGAAGGGAACTTAGCTATACTTATTCACTAAGTATGGACAGTCTCTCTTGCTTTAGTAAACCAACCCCAATGAGCACATTGTATGTATTTGATCAGCTAAAAAAATATAAAAAATATATAAAAAATACTACTTTATGTATCAAACATAAATTGTCATGTTCACTCACCGGACCAGGCTGTTGTTGCAATACTTGCATTTAATGTATTGTCACTGTCTACAATATTAGTGAGGGTGCCTTTTGCCCAGGCTGTAGAACTGACTGGACTGTTGGTATTGCAAATTATTGTCAAACTTTTGCCAGCTGATATATCATATGATGACAATGATGGTGTGAAACTGATGATGGCTGTGGGAAACAGAAATAAATGTGTTACATTAATTAAACCCAAGAACAGAAATGTAACATATTGCATCTTGACAGTCCTTGGATATAGTGGCTACATTAGTTTAATTATAAAAAAAAAACTTGTATTGCAGCTGTCGATTAACTGCCCAGTTTCAAATCTGGGGGTAGAGTGCCTCATTTCTGCCAATTACATTTGATCACATTTCCTGGTCCAGTCAACAATACATAGATTCTTGCATTGTTTGAATCTATGTATTGTCACCGGCACCGCTGTCGCCCACTATTCAGATGACCGGCCCCCTGGTCAGCGTCGGCCATCTGAATAACAGCAGTTGGTTGGCTTTGGAAGTGACTATCAGAGCCAGCGGCTCTGATAGGCTTCCCGATTAAAGCCTGTGGGCTGTAATCGGCTTACAAATAGTTAATCAGGGGACGCATAGGGTGTGCGTTCCCTGGTTAACACTGACATGCATCTCAGCCAATCAGGTTCACCGGGTCTGGTTACTGGTAACCTGATTGGCTGAAGCGACATTGAGGGCAGGAGAAGACATCGAGGGACAGTGGAGGGAGGATGGCTGACCTGAGAAAGTTAAGTGCCAGGCGGGGGGGAGGCAATTTAATGGTATTTGAGGGGGAAATCTGGCAGCATTTTACAGGGCAAACTGGCGGTTTTTGAGGGGCAAACTGGCGGCAATTGATGGGCAAAGTGGCGACAATTGATGGCATGGCACAGTGGCGACAATTGATGGCATGGCACAGTGGCGACAATTGATGGGCACAGCGGCTGCGTTTGATGGCATGGCACAGTGGTGACAATTGATGGCATGGCACAGTGGTGACAATTGATGGCACAGTGGCGACAATTGATGGCACAGTGGCGACAATTGATGGCATGGCAAAGTGGTGACAATTGATGGGCACAGTGGCTGCATTTGATGGCACAGTGGCTGCGTTTGATGGGCACAGTGGCGGCAATTGATGAGCACAGTAGCTGCGTTTGATGGGCACAGTGAAGCTGCAATTGTTTTTTTTTTGTTTGTTTGCGCCCCCCAAGAATTTTGAGCACCAGCCGCCACTGTCCTGGTCAACCAAAAGTGGTTGAAATTGACTTATAATTACCACATGTATCGCCTACTTAAATCGACATGCTCTTAACTAAAGTTGGGCAGAGCAAAATTCGGCCCAAACATTGCCTGTTCGCCTACTCTGCGAACACCCAAATTTGCAGGGTGTTAAGCAGGTGTTCACTCTGCCCTGCACAGTGCATTCTGAACCCTGATTGGGAAAAGCTTTGCCCAATCAGGACGCAGTGAATAGCTGGTTGTTAAGGAGCAGGACGGGAAGTCCGCCGCGGCATCCTTAACAACCGATGAATCATTCACTATCAATCAGCTTTTCCACTGACAGCTGAATGAAAAAAAAAACATTGCCGGCAATTAAAAAGTAAAAAAAAAAACGGAGCGGGGGTCCCCCCAGCCCATACCAGGTCCTTTGGTTCTGATGTTGATTTTAAGGGTATCCCCACACCAAATTAAAAAAAAACGCATGTGGCCCAAATTCATACCAGACCCTTATCCAAGCATGCAGTGGGACAGGTCAGGGAAGGGGGCGAGCAAGCGACCCCCCCCCCCGAACTATACCAGGCCCTTTGATTCTGAAGTGGATTTTAAGGTGAACCCCACGCCAAAATGTAACCAGACCCTTATCCAATCATGCAGCCTGACAGGCCAGGAAAAGGGGTGAGCCCCCCCTCCTCCTGAACCATACCAGGCCACATGCCCTCAACATTAGGGGTGCTCCCCCAGCCCCAAAGAACCTTGTCCCCATGTTTAAGAAGGGCCCCCCCCCCCCCAAGTGAATGAGTATGGGGTATATGGTACCCTTCCTATTTACCAATTTACAGAGACAGTATTTGACAATTCTTTTATTAAAAAACTAAAAAAAAACGGTATCACCTGATGTATATCCATCGTCAATCATAACGCTGATGCCACAACCAGACCCAAAAAAGAAAACAAAAACTGCTCCGTCGTCAACTAAGGCACACGACTGAATACCTGGCTTGCCGTCTGACAGTTCTTATATTGGTGAGGGGCAGAGCCCCCTGGCAACATCACTTGGTGACACCACCCCCCTTGTGACAACACAGAGGGTCGGTGACATCACAAGGGGGTGATGCCACCAGGTGATGTCGCCAGTTGGGCCCGCCCTTACCTACAGAAGAACTATCAAACGGCAAACCAGGCAGTTAGCGGTTCGCTTTAGTTGATGGGGGAGCAATCTTTTTTCTCTTTTTCAGGTGTGGTGGGCATTATGATCAATGATGGATTTACATTGGGGGAAACAGGTTTTTTTTTTTTTTTTTAATCAAGGAGTTGTCAAAATCTGTCTGTGTTTTTATTACTTTTTGACACTTTTTTGGTGAATGGGTAGGGATACTATGTACCCCATACTCCTTCACATAGGAGGGGGTGGGATCTTCCAGATTTAATTAAGTCCTCTGCCCGCAGACCTCCACAACCACAGCCCAGAGTTGTGGGGATGAGGCCCTTGTCCCCATCAACACCCCAAAGAACCCACCCACCCCCCATGTTGAAGGTATGTCCCTGGTATGGTTGGGGGTGGCTACCTCGGATAAGAGTCTGGTATAGATTTTGGGGGGACCCCACACCTTTTGTTTTAATTTTGGCATTTAACATAAAACATGTACTGTACCACCCTAAAAGCTTGTCCTGAAATTTGTAATGCTTGTGCAAATAAATAAGTATCATGAACAGCACTCAACCGTTTTTGTTAAAAGTGCACTAATATAGCTAGAATCACCTCAAGGGGATGGAGGTGAATATGGCTACCGGGGATGGAGGTAGATTAGTCTGCAGGGGATAGAGGATGATTGGACTGAAGGGAGTGGGGATTGATTTGATTTCAGGCGATGGAAGTAAATTTGGAAGCAGGGAATGGAGGTGAATTTGTCTGCAGTAGATAAAGGTAGACTTGGCGAAAGGGGATGGAGGTCCATTTGGATGCAGGGAATGAAGGCCAATTTGTCTGCAGGGAATGGAGGCCAATGTGTCTGCAGGGAATGGAGGCCAATGTGTCTGCAGGGAATGGAGGCCAATGTGTCTGCAGGGAATGGAGGCCAATGTGTCTGCAGGGAATGGAGGCCAATGTGTCTGCAGGGAATGGAGGCCAATTTGTCTGCAGAGAATGGAGGCCAATTTGTCTGCAGGGAATGGAGGCCAATTTGTCTGCAGGGAATGGATGTAGATTAGGCTGCAGGAGTTGGATGTAGATTAGGCTTCAGGAGATAGAAGTTTATTAGGCTGCAGGAGATGGAAGTAGATTTGACTGCAAGGGGATGGGGATTAATTTGTTTTCAGGGGATAGAAGTAAACTTGGATGCAGTGGATGGATCCTGGTTTGTTTTTTAGGGGATGGAGGTCAATCTGGCTGCAGGGACTAAAGGCAATTTTGGCTGCAGGGAGTGAAGTCAATTTTGGCTGCAAGGAATGGTGGCTGATTTGGCTGCATGGAATGAATGTAGATTTGGCTGCAGGAGATGGAAGTAGATTTGACTGCAAGGGGATGGGGGATTCATTTGGTGTCAGGGGATATAAGTAAATTTGGGTGCAGTGGATGGAGACTGCTAAAAGCCTAAGTCGACTTCTCCCACCCCCTTCCAAAGCCCAGCACTTCAGTGAGGGAGGAGGGGGCAGAGCAGAGAGCGGTGAATGACAGTCAGCAGCTATCTGCTCGGGGAGCTGTGGGAACCGAGTGATCTGTGGTGTTAGATTGCTCGGTTTTCAACATTAGAGCAGTCGGGGGACAGATGCAGCATTGGACCGATGCTGCATCCATCTAGGTAAGTATGAAACTGCAAAAAAAAACAAATCCATACTTCTCTTTTAAAAAAGCTGACATGGCAAACGCATGGGTTTGTTTATCAACAAATGTTAGAAATGGTGTTTCTCGTTTCCTCAATATCTAACCTCAAGTTTCCAATAGAGCTGCATGATTAATCGTTAAAGAATCAAAACTATAGCGATTCTACCCCACTCCCGAGCTTAAAAAATATTTTCCCCAATTCTATGTAACAAGTGCAGAGAGTTCTCTGCTCACTTCTGACAGCTGACAAAAAAAAATAAAAAATCCAGGCAGCCACAAGTTTATATCAACATCAGAGATAACTATAAACAAAGTAACATTTCGTTCTTTGATCAAAGGGAAGAACTTCCGTCTGTAGATGAGGTCAGTTTAACCACTTAAAGACTAAAAAGTTTTCTGACACTTGTTTCCAAATTCAAAAAGGATTTTTTGCTAGAAAATTACTTAGAACCCCCCAAACATTATATATATTTATTTAGCAGAGACCCTAGAGAATAAAATGATGGTTGTTGCAATATTTTATGTCACACTGTATTTGCGCAGCAGTCTTTCAAATGTATTTTTTTGGGAAAAAATACACTTTACTGTTTAGTTTTTTTTTTAAATTCATTAAAGTTAGCCCAATTTTTTTTATTGTATAATGTGAAAGATGATGTTATGCAGGGAGAATCGTGATCTTTATTCTAAGCAAAAAAATTGTGATTCTCGTTTTAGCCAGAATCGTGCAGCTCTAGTTTAAATTAACGTGGGATGTTTTTTGACGGCAGAATGGGTTCACATTTTTTAAAAAGAGCTTTAAGAAACCTAGGCTCCATCTTAAAAAAACATATTAATCATGCCTTCTTTACTGAATGGCAAAATGCTAGCAAAATGTCCAGGTTTTCCCCAAAATGTTAGTAAAGCAAAAATTTTTAGTTTCACTCCTTCCTAGCGATGACAATGTATTTTTGGGGGGGGGGGTGGCAGTGGAGCGGAGGGAAGGTCCAGGAACTATAAGCTCTTCCTCTGTGTACATTTATAGAAATACAAAATGTCATACCTCTTTGTATGTAGTTCACCTTTATTGTATTTGAAAGGGTTGCGCCTTCATTTCGGGTAAAATTACAGTTGCAATTGACAGCAAGGGAGGGACAAAAGCTAATGCTGGGGATCAGAGTGTATATGCTGCAATTTCCATCGCTTGTCTTGGTCCCTGCAATTTGTGTTGAGAACAGAATTATATCATGTTTATATCTAAGTTACATTTTATTACACACTTTTCATAAAAAGACATCCAGAAGAAATCCATTTACAGGGAAATTTACAACAAACGTTGGTGTAAAGCCAACAGCAGCAGCAGCACTATGGTATTTCCCTGTCCAAAAACCTGTCTGTAAGAAAGCAGTTGATGGGTGCGCCCAAAACAATGGGGGTTATTTACTAAAGGAAAATCCACTTTGCACTTCAAGTGCACTGCAAGTGCACTTGGAAGTGCAGTCGCTGTAGATCTGAGGGGGACATGCAAGGAAAATGAAAAACAGCATTTTAGCTTGCACATGATTGGATAATAAAATCAGCGGAGCTTCCCCTTTTTTTAATCTACCCCTCAGATTAACAGCGACTGTACTTCCAAGCGCACTTTCAGTGCAATTTCAAGTGCACTTGCAGTGCAAAGTGGATTTGCCTTTCGTAAATAACCCCCAATATCTATATAGTATAGTGGATCCCACCAGACTTAGTTACTGGCTGCCTTTTTTAAGCTAATAGAACTGTAGCAGATCTACAACAGCGACAGAACATGAAGCCCAAGATGGAAGCCTCATAACTCCTACTGGAAAATGTACAATGACAGTAAGCCCTCATTCACTCCGGGCCGATTTGACATGTCAAATCGCATGCCAAATTGGAGCCTATCGCCGACAAAAGCAATGTCCGAATCGGTAGTTCCTGCACTACTTTTGGCGACTTTGGCTAAACCCGCATTCAGTGTGAACCTAGGCAAAAAATGGAACATCCAGATGCAGACTCAGCTTCTCATGCTGCCCTCTCCCATGGTGACCTCCATTGGACTCACTCACCCAGACCCAACGGACGGAAAGGAGGTGGAGTTGGATTCCTTCTATCCCCACAAAGCACATTCCATGTCCTTCCTATCCCTCCCTCTCTATCCCTCTCTTCTTTCGAGATGCACTGTATTTGTCTGTCCCCACTTCCATACTTGGTGTTTGCTCAGTCCTTTCATCTGAGCTGGTGCATGGGCTTTTTTACACTTCTTAATAATATTATACATTCATTATATACCACTGATCTCAATCCACAGAAGTGTTGGCCCACTGTCTTCCACATTCACACATTGGGGAATCCACAGTGCTCCCTATTTGTCCACGTGTCTCTACCTCAGCTCCTATGCCAGACAATTTTAACGGCTATAGTCCTGTGCTCACATCTATACAGTTGATGTGAGTATTTATAGGGTTATTTATCTTGTTCTGTATATTTATATTATTCTAATTACAAAATTATACCATATGGTTATGTCTCTTTATAGATCACCATTGCAATCGCCCGTGAAGAGTTGGTATATCCCAATGAAACGCGTTGGGAATACATAGATGCATGATGTTCATACAGATGATTTTATTTTTATACTGTTTTACTCCTAGATTCTCATTATACCATCAAGCCCCTCCAGTGGTTCATGTTGTGCAGCACTTGTCCTTACTCCACGATATGCCAAGTACCATGGTGTTATTATGCATATATAATTTGTAGCATGTTTATGCGATTTTGTGGATGCAATTTTTGTCATTCAGTATGCTTTATATTATATCACAAGGCATAATAAAATGCTCTTTGCTAAGACTGCTCTTTGTTATACATCTCTCATTCCAAGTCCCGAAGTAACTCCCCCCTTTTGTGTTGGAACCTAATTAACCACTTAAGCCCCGGACCATTTTGTTGCTAAATGCCCAGGCCAGGTTTTGCGATTCGGCACTGCGTCGCTTTAACAGACAATTGCGCGGTCGTGCGACGTGGCTCCCAAACAAAATTGGCGTCCTTTTTTCCCCACAAATAAAATTTATTTTGGTGGTATTTGATCACCTCTGTGGTTTTTATTTTTTGCGCTATAAACAAAAATAGAGCGACAATTTTGAAAAAAATTCAATATTTTTTACTTTTTGCTGTAATAAATATCCCCCAAAAACATATATATATATATATATATATATATATATAAAAAAAATCCTCAGTTTAGGCCGATACGTATTCTTCTACCTATTTTTGGTAAAAAAAATCGCAATAAGTGTTTATCGATTGGTTTGCGCAAAATTTATAGCGTTTACAAAATAGGGGATAGTTTTATTGCATTTTTATAAAAAAAAATTTTTTTTACTACTATTGGCGGCGATCAGCGATTTTTTTCGTGACTGCGACATTATGGCGGACACTTCGGACAATTTTGACACATTTTTGGGACCATTGTCATTTTCACAGCAAAAAATGCATTTGAATTGCATTGTTTATTGTGAAAATGACAGTTGCAGTTTGGGAGTTAAGGGGGGTGTGGCTGTAGGACTGACATCATCGATCGAGTCTCGCTATAAAAGGGATTACTCGATCGATGCAGCCGCCACAGTGAAGCATGGGGAAGCCGTGTTTACATACGGCTCTCCCCGTTCTTCAGCTCCGGGGAGCGATCGCGACGGAGCGGCTATAAACGAATAGCCGCGCCGTCATCCCGGATCGCTCCCCGAGGTAAGCCGCCCCCCCCACGCCCATCTGCCTGTCCGTGCCATTTTGCGGACGTAAATAGTCGTGCGGCGGGCGTTAAGTGGTTAAGCAATACTGTATACCTTATATGCTTATGATGATTGACCTCATTTAAATTCCCGCTGACCAAACGCTCTTTTTTCTGTTCAAATTTGGGATGGAGGCCATTTACCTATGGTGCCTTGGACCACATCATTTTTTCTCGCTGTATTTGTCTGTTCTCCCATTTCTCTGAGGATTGCAGCAATTTATCGGCCTCCTGTACTGGTATCGCACTTTTTTGATGTCTTTGCTGCCTGGCTACCCTACTTTCTCTCCTCTGAAATACCCACTATAATTCTTGGTGACTTCAACATTCCTGTCAATGTTAACAGCCCAACTACAGCTCAACTTCTCAACGTAACCTCCTCTTTTGACCTAACCCAATTGACACATACAGTACTTCCACTCACTCCAATGGTAATACCCTTGACCTTGTATTCTCCCATCTGTGCAATCCTGGCAACCTCACCAACACCCCCTTTCCTCTCACTGATCACAACCTCATCTGTTTTACTGTATCATTGCCTTCAACCACCCATCCCTCCAAGCAGCAAACAATTACTTGCAGGAACCTTCACCACTTTAACCCTTCTCTTCTTTATTCTGCTACTGACCACCTACCGTATATGGCATAATCTCTCCCCTGTCCTGTCCTGACCTGGCCACCTCTGTCTACAACAGTTCACTCTCATCATCACTAGATGCACTTGCTCCTCTAACCACATGCAGAATCAGGCCTCACCAATACAACCCTGGAAAACTGACAACACTAGAAATCTCAGGAGACATTGCCGTGCTCTTGAACGACTGTGGCATAAAACAAAATGCCTGCAAGACTTCACCCTATATAAATCTGCCCTTCTAAAATACAATTCCTGCCTCCATGCTGCCAAACAAACCTACTTTGTCTCTCTTATTTATACCTTGTCATCCAGTCCCCATAGGCTGTTCTTAACCTTTAACTCTCTGCTTCTTCCCCCACCCCTCTACCCACGAATTTACTGCCCAAGAGATTGCCAGTCACTTCAACGGAAATATTGATGCAATTCGTGAGGACACCTCCACCACATCTTCCCCACCCAACATACCTTGCCTAACAGCACATTCAACACTCTCCTCTTGAATTGACTACTACTAAAAAGGTTACAAAACTTTTCTCAGGTGCCCACCTAACCAATTGTCCCTTGGATCCTGTTCCTTCAAAACTACTATGGCCACCCTCTTCTTCTATCCTATGCTCCCTTGCTCACATCTTCAATTTCTCCCTCTCTAGTGGCACCTTTCCCTCCCCTCTAAAACATGCGCAGATCACTCCCATACTTAAAAAGCCCTCACTGGACCCCACCAACCTGAACAACTTAAGACCCCATTCACCTCTAAACTTCTAGAACGCTTAGTCTACAACCGTCTTAGTTCCTACCTCAGTGACAATAACCTTCTTGACCCCTTACAGTCTGGCTTTCGCTCGCAGCACTTCACAGAAACTGCCTTAAAAAAACTCACTAACGATTTACTAACTGCTAAAACCAACAGCCAGTGCTCCATACTCCTACTACTTGACCTTTCTGCAGCCTTTGGTACTGTTGACCAACTGCTCCTTCTCAATAAACTCCATTTCCTTGGCCTCCAAGATTTTACTCTATCCTGGTTCTCTGCCTATCTATCACAGCGCTCCTTCAGTGTTACCTACAACTCTGTCTCCTCCTCTCCATTGCCCCTTTCTGTGGGGGTCCCCAAGGCTCTGTTCTCGGACCCCTTCTCTTCTCTATCTACACCTCCTCCCTTGGTCACTTGATAACTACACATGGCTTCCAATACCACTTATACGCCGAAGACATCCAAATCTATCTATCTACTCCTCACCTCACTCCTTCAGTCTCCTCTCGCATTAATTACTTACTAAATGACATATTAGCATGAATGCCACACCACTTACTTAACCACATAAGGACCAAGCCTCTTTCTGAGATTTGGTGTTTACAAGTTAAAAAATAGGATTTTTGTACTCACCGTAAAATCCTTTTCTCTGAAGTCCATGCAGACATATTAATGGTTAAAACGTGTAATCTTTAGCAAAGCTGAAACAGCCCTGCCCAGGGGGTGGTCCATTTTGGTCATAACCCCTCTCACTGCACTGAGCAGCTCAGTTCATCAAAAAGCAGTACAAACTTAAAAACTTGCTGTGTCCGTCCATGGACTTGCTGTGTCCGTCCATGGACTTCAGAGAAAAGGATTTTACGGTGAGTACAAAAATCCTATTTTCACTTTCGTCCATGGACGGACACAGCTTCCTTATACTCTTGACTGTAGGGAGATCCGCAAGCATTGTCATAAAACGAGGGGTGGGAACAGCAATCAAAAACAAACTTCACCCCAACATACCAGAGCTCCTCAATGGAGGAGATGCAACCTTAAACTGCCACCTGCAAAACTTTGCGGCCAAAGAAAGCATCCAAAGACGCACTTACATCAACCTTGTAAAACTTAGTGAAAGTGTGAACGGACGACCAGGTCGCCGCCTTGCACGCCTCTGAGACAGACGCTTGGTGTCGGAAAGCCCAGGAAGCACCAATTGCCCTAGTCGAATGCACCGTGACAGGAAAAGGAGGCGCCTGCCCTTTCAGGGCGTAAGCCTGATTCCCAATCTGTCTGATCCACCGAGAAATGGTGGCCGACGAGACCGCCAGGTCATTTTTTGGACCAGACACCGATACAAACAGTGAGTCTGACCTCCGAAACGGAGCCGTAGCAGACAGATACACTCGCAGAGCACTTACCACGTCTAAGGAATGTAATGCAGCCTCCTTGGGGTGCGACGGCGGGGGACACAAGGATAGAAGTACGATGTCCTCATTAGTGTTGAGCGGAATACGCCATATTCGATTTCGCGATATATCACGAATATATAGCCGAATATTCCTGAAATATTCGCTAAAATCGAATATTCGTGATATTTTATCAAAAAAAAATGTTTGCAAAATTTCGCTAATGCGAAACTGATTGTGAAATTTCGCTAATGCGAATGCGAAATTGATTGCGAAATTTTGAAACATTCAATTTCACCTGCCCTTTGGAAAAAGTGTGGTTTTACGTAATGGACCCTGCAACTAACAAGGTATTAATAAAATAAATACATTATTATATAGATTTGAGGGTTTACTTTGACCAATTTGTATATTGATTAGTTTAATAAATATTGAATAACCATAGATTTGGAAAATACAAGTAAACCGTTTACGTTGACATCTCTTAAATGTCTTTATGTTAAACAGTTATTATTCTCATTAAAGAGGTGAAATGCAAATGATGATGACACGGGACAAAAGATGGAAAATTCTTTGAAGATGTGATACACTGGAAAAACGCACAGAAACACTCCACTCTCTCCTATGACAACTGTGGTAGGAGAACTCTGATTGGCTCTGATGCAAAAGAAGGGCGGAGAAAGTATTCGCGAATATTCGGAAATTGAATATTCGTGATTGCGAATATTCGGCAACATAAAAGGATCGCCTCAGCTTAGCTACTCGGCCCAGGGTCTCTAATACCAGCAATGCTTTTAGACGTTGATGGAGATCACTAGGATGTGATCTGTTTTAAAAAAAAAATTGAAAAAATACGAATATTCGGAATAGCGAATATTGGCCGCGAAATTCGAGTTATTCGCGAATATTCGAATATGCCATATTCGTAACGAATATTCGCAATGCGAATATTCGTGAGCAACACTAGTCCTCATTCAGATGAAAGGCCAAAACCACCTTCAGAAGAAATGAAGGCTGTGGACATAGCACCGCCTTATTTCTAAGGAGTACCAAGTAGGGGGACAAGATAAGGCCACCAACTCAGAGACACGTCCGACAGATGCAATGGCCACTAGAAAGGCAACTTTCTGGGAGAGTGTCAAGAGAGGAATCTCTCTGATGTTCTCAAAGGGAGGTTTCTGAAGCACAGAGCACCAGATTCAAATCCCATGGAGGTAGTGGTGGTCGAACCAGAGGAGCCACATGTCGAACCCCTTTAAAAAAAGTACTCACCAGTGAGTGGGACGCCAAGGGTCGTTGAAAGAAAACAGCCAAGGCTGAAATCTGCCCCTTAATGGTGCCTAGGGCAAGTTTCTGATCCACTCCATGCTGTAGAAACAGCAGGATCCTAGAAACTAAATATGTGCGTGGATGCCACCTAATCTCTTCACACATAGAGATGTAGGCCTTCCACGTGCGATGGTAAATCTTCCGAGAAGATGACTTCAGTGCCCACAGCATGGTGGAGATTACCAAATCCGATAGGCCTCGTTCCCTCAGCATCTGGCTTTCAACTGCCATGCCGTTAAAGCCAGCGACTGTAAAGCATGGTGAAGAATGGGACATTGAGACAGAAGGTCCTCTCGCAACGGCAGTCACCAGGGAGCATCCGCTACTAGTTTTACCAGATCGGCGTACCAGGGACGCCAAGGCCAATCTGGGGCAATTAGGATCATCGGAAACCCCTCAGACTCTGCTCTGTGGAGCAGACGAGGAAGCAGTTTCAGTGGGGGAAAGGCATATATCAGCCGACACTGTTCCCATGGGGCCACCAACGCGTCTGTCGCGTCCGCCCAAGGATCTTTTGACCTGGCCACGAACCTCAACACCTTTCAATTGAGTCAAGAAGCTAGGACATCTATGTCTGGCTCGCCCCATCTTAGGCAAAGGAGGTGAAATACATCCGGGTATAGTGACCATGCCCCATCTTAGGCAAAGGAGGTGAAATACATCCGGGTATAGTGACCATTCCCCTTGGTCCAGCATCTGACGACTGAGGTAGTCCACTTGCCAGTTGTCCATGCCTGGAATGTATATGGCCGATTGAGCCGGTACGCTCCTCTCTGCCCACCGCAAGATGTGAGTGACCTCTGAAGTTGCCGCTGCGCTTCTTGTTCCTCCTTGATGGTTGATATACGCCACTGCCATGACGTTGTCTGACTGGATCCTGATCAGACGTCCCTGCAGCCTCTGTGACTATGTGGAGAGGCATTGCCTGATCGCCCGGAGCTCCAGTACATTGATCGGCAGGCGGGATTCTTCCTGTGTCCAGCGACTCTGTGTCAACTGAACACCCCAAACTCCCCCCCAAACGGTCAGGCTGGCGTCAGTCGTGATCACCGTCCAGTGAAAGGGAAGGAATGACTTTCTGGACTGAAGGCCCGGGGATCTCAGTCACCAGACCAGAGAAGTCCTGACTAGTTGGCTCACCTGGATTTGACAATTAGGAACAATGGAGACTTGTCCCACTTGGACAGGATCTCCATCTGCACGCAAGTGTGGAGTTGAGCATACGGTACCGCCTCGAAGAAGGCTACCATGAGACCCAGAACTTGCATGTAAAAGCGCAGCGACGACCACCTGTGGCATGCCAACAGCTTCACCGCCGTCTGAAGAGTCTGCAATTTTTCCAAAACTTCTGCCTCTGAGGAGTCTAGAATCAGACCCATATATTCTAGGCGCTGAGTCTGAACCACCACTGTCTTCTGGAAGATCAGAACCCAACCAAATTCTTGAAGGGTCTGACTGGCAATCACCAAATCCTCCTCTAATTCTGAGCTTGAAGCAGATCTCAGAAGCAGATCGTCCAAGTAGCCCACGATAGCGATTCTTAGCTGTCTCAGCAAGGCCAGAATCAGGACAAGCACCTTGGTGAAAACCCTTTGCACTGATGCCAGGCCAAAAGGGAGAGCCACAAATTGATAATGGTCTTCCCCGACTGCAAAGCGCAGGAACCTCTGATGCCTGACGAAAATGGGGGCATACAAGTATGTGTTCTTGATGTCCAAGGATGCCAGAAAATCCCCCGGATGGAGTGCCGCGGCCACAGAGCGAACTGATTCCATCCTGAACTTCCGAACCCTCACAAAGGCATTGCGGACTTTGAGGTCCAGGATTAGACGGACTCCGTCCTTCTTTGGGACCACAAACAGAGTAGAAACCCTGAAACCTTTCCTGCAGTGGCACAGGTATGATTACCCCACATTTTAGCAAGTCCTGTACTGCCCCAAATAGGGTGACCCGATGAGCCGGAAGGAGAGGGAGGTTTGAGGGAAAGAATCTATTTGGTGGACAAGAGAGAAACTCTATCTTGTACCCTGATGAAACCACTTGGCAGACCCACTGGTCGGAAATCAGGGAGGTCCACCAAGCTGCAAACTCATGCAGACGTCCCCCCCACCCGAGAGTTGGGCGGGGGCAAACCTGCTGATTTGCTCGCAGGCTTGTTTGGCTTGCGAACCCAGGGAAGTTTTTGTCCCTCAGCTGGCCCTTTGTCGGTCTAGGGACGCCTACCTGCGGGTTCTGACTGACGAAAATACTGCTTCTGCGTGGAAAAAGAGGACCCTGGCCTAAGGCATGGCTCCTTTCCTTTACTGAACTGAGGAGCATGCTCTTACCCCCAGTGGCATCCTTTATGATGTCATCCAGGGAGGCACCAAATAGCCTCCAACTTCGGAAGGGCAAATCAGCAAGAGCTTTCTTGGAAGTCTGATCCACAGACCAGACCTTAAGCCAAATCAGGCGCGCAGAACCACCGCAGATAGTGAGGCTCTGGAGATCAAGGGAGCTGAATCCAGGGCTGCATCGCAGACATACTTGCGGCCATGCACTAACTGGTCAGTCAGTTCCACGCAGCCTGGGGGAGCATGATGCTCTTCCAACTCCTGGTGCAAAGTTTTGCCCATTCAGTAAGTGTATGTGACACCAAAATAGGCCGCAATGAACATGGACCGGCCCACTGCTTCGGACCTCCTGTCAGCAGTGTCCTTAAATTCAGGGGTCCCCTCAACCGGAATCGTGGTTGCCTTGTTTAACCTAGATACCAGGGGGTCCACAAACAGGGGAGATGACCACTTTTTTAAAAGGCTCTCCTCAAAAGGGTAACAGACTGCCATGCGTTTTGGGATCGAAAAGGTCCTCTGCGGTCGCTCCCATTCCTTGTCTACGAACTTATCAAAATAAGTCACATAAGGAAACACCTTAGCAGTGCGTTCCGGCTTGTGGGACCCAAAAGGGGCCGATGCCCCGGCAGTATCCTACAGCTTAAGAGTGTCCCGCACTGCGGTGATAAGAGCTCCAACAAGTGCCTTGTCTTGCGCTGACCCGGAAATGGAGTCCTCCTCACTGTCCGAAAGGGCCTGGTCCGCATCCTCTGATACCTCAGAACCAGGGCCCTGGGCCACAGCCCGGCCCACACCAGAGTCAGAGCTGTCCCCAGTAGATGGTGGGGCATTTTCTACCCACCTTGTGCCCACACACCGCTTCCACCCTGTTCCAAGGACTGCCGACAAAGCGTCCACAGGAACTGCAGGTGCAGGGGCACCGGTTGCTACCACAGGAATGTCTGGGAAAGAAGCGCCAGCTTCTGACGCCATGCTGACCCGCTCACTTTACAGTCAGCAGGGACCATAGTCAAGGTACAAGTGCACAAAAAAAGACCCACCCTCCTTGCTGTACTGACCAAAGGGGTATCCCAGGGGACTCATCACCCTGACAAGAAGCTGTACAGCGCCGCGGTCCGCTCTCCCTCATTACACTGTGTGTGTGTCTGGGTGTCTCTGAGGTGAACTGCGCCGTACAGCCATTCCAGCACTAGAGCCCAAAACCTGTTAAAAAACCACACCAAGATGGCCGCCGTCCGCCTCAGGAAAAAAGAGCGTGAGCTTCTAGAAAATGGCCGCCCGCTGTAACTACCTGTGCCACAGCGCGGCTACAAGAAAATGGTGCCAAGGTGGGCGAGAAGGCTGAAACCACGCAGTGGCCCAAGAGCAGAGGACCCTTGAATGGCCACCCATACTGAAATGAACAAAGGGGGAAATGGGTACCTGAGAACCCTGGGATTATAAGACGGTGCTGATAAAGCGTAGAAGGACACAATAGTTTGAAAAGTAGAAAAGATTTTTTAATAAATTTATACATACAAATAATGAATAAATATTTAGAGAACAAAAGACCAACTGAAGTTTTTAAACATAGACAGACTTCAGTAACGTAGAACAACTTGTTGCAGTTTTAGTTCGCTCAACATGTTTCGCTTGTTTGAGCTTCTTCAGGAGTGTTTAGAACTAACTGCAATGGATCAAAAAGAGTCAGTGTAAGACAGGTGGTCAACAGAACAGTGTTAGTAAATACAAATATGCAAATTGATATGACACAGCATATTATTAGCTCTTAACAATGTTGTAATGATTGAACAGGGAATACGTATAAACAATGTAACAATTCCAAAATTATATACGGTTTTAAAATCAATTGCATCTCTCATGGATCAATCAGGATATGTGAAAATCCTGATTAAAAATGAGCCTGGAAGAGCACTTTCACAAGCAAAGGGAAAATCAATTCCTGTTTCTCTGTCTTCTTTTCCATTAGATTGTTACTCCTGCTCATTTAACAGGAACTCTGGACCTCTCTATTTTGAGGAATGCTTTCCAGTACAGTGGAGGCTCTTCAGTGGTTGCCTTTTCCTATGCAGTCCAATTGCTACAATTTAGGACTTTTTCTGTGTTACTTGATCCGGTCATCTATATTAAATCATTTCAGGTACAATTATCATCAATTTTCTTTTTTTTTGAGATGTGCTTCTTTCAGACTCTCTGAATTCCTAAAATTTCTTTTCAATATTTATTTATTCTTGGCTTTTTATTGATTATGGTTTAGGGACAGAATGTCACATCGCTTGTGAAAGTGCTCTTCCAGGCTCATTTTTAATCAGGATTTTCACATATCCTGATTGATCCATGAGAGATGCAATTGATTTTAAAACCGTATATGTTGGGGTAAGTTGTTTTGCGCTTCCCTTCTGCCACAATATCTCCAATTTTGGAATTGTTACATTGTTTATACGTATTCCCTGTTCAATCATTACAACATTGTTAAGAGCTAATAATATGCTGTGTCATATCAATTTGCATATTTGTATTTACTAACACTGTTCTGTTGACCACCTGTCTTACACTGACTCTTTTTGATCCATTGCAGTTAGTTCTAAACACTCCTGAAGAAGCTCAAACAAGCGAAACATGTTGAGCGATCTAAAACTGCAACAAGTTGTTCTACGTTACTGAAGTCTGTCTATGTTTAAAAACTTCAGTTGGTCTTTTGTTCTCTAAATATTTATTCATTATTTGTATGTATAAATTTATTAAAAAATCTTTTCTACTTTTCAAACTATTGTGTCCTTCTACGCTTTATCAGCACCGTCTTATAATCCCAGGGTTCTCGGGTACCCATTTCCCCCTTTGTTCATTTTTGTATTTCATGGGATGAGGTGCTTTTCAATTTGAGGGTCTGCATATCGACAAAATAATACTGGCCACCCAAACTGGTACAGCCCGGTCACAGCAGGCCAAGCATGCATAGGGAGGAAGGAAGGGACAGGGAGGGCAAGAGACCCCCAGGAATGCCCAGCTATTCCATCCTGCCAAGTCAGGAGAATAACTACTTACCTGTCCCTGCAAGGACTGCTGGTGCATTCCTGACAGACCCATTCCCGAGCAGTACAGAGTGGCTGTCGGCCACGGCTCACTGTGATCCAGACAGCAGTAGTCCAGTCATATGTGTGCCCCGGAGCATAAAGCTCACGGCCACCCCTGGAGCAATGGGGGTATGTTGTGGCCAACCAAGCGCGTAGCTACGGCCTGCTCACGCTCGATGACCGGACTGGGGAGACTACAAGCATCTATATTATCCAGCCTGTCACCCAGCCGGCAGTTGATAGAAGATCTCAGGACAAAAAAATAAAAAAAATAAAAGTTCTCCAGGACCAAGGGCCCAAAGGGAGCCAGGTCCTTCTCCTCTACTAGGCAGAACCAAACTAAGCTGCTAGTGCAGTGAGAGGGGTCATGACCAGAGGGACCGCCCCATGGGGCTGTTTCAACTTTGCTAAAGATTACATGTTTTAACCATTAACATGTCTGCCTAGTCCTCTCCTGATAGATGGAGAATAACCCTACAGTCAAGAGTATAAGGAAGCTGTGTCCGTCCATGGATGAAAGAGAAACTTTTTTTTGCTAGAAAATTACTTAGAACCTCCAAACATTATACATTTTTTTTTCTAACACCCTAAAGGAATAAAATGGCGGTCATTGCAATACTTTTTGTCACACCGTATTTGCTCAGCGGTCTTACAAGCGCACTTTTAGTAAAGTAAAGTGAGCCCAATTTTTTTTATATTGTGAAAGATAATGTTACGCCGAGTAAATCGATACCCAACATGTCACGCTTCAAAGTTGCACCCGCTTGTGGAATGGCAACAAACTTTTACCCTTAAAAATCTCCATAGGCAACGTTTAAAAAATTCTACAGGTTGCATGTTTTAAGTTACAGAGAAGGTCTAGTGCTAGAATTATTACTCTCCCTACGGCGATACCTCACATGTTTCAACACTGTTTTCATATGCGGGCGCTGCTCACATATGTGTTCGCTTCTGCGCGCAAGCTCGCCGGGACAGGGCTCTTTAAAAAATATATATTTTTTCTTATTTATTTTACTTTAACTTTTTTATTTTGACACTGTTTTTTGAAAAAAAAATTGGGTCACTTTTTTTCCTACTACAAAGAATGTAAACATCCCTTGTAATAGAAAAAAGCATGACAGGACCTGTTAAATATGAGATCTGGGGTCAAAAAGACATCAGATCTCATATTTACACTAAAATGCAATTAAAAAAAATAAAAATTAATGCCATTTAAAAAATAAACATTCCTTTAACCACTTCATTACTGGGCACTTAAACCCCCTTCGTGTCCAGACCAATTTTCAGCTTTCAGCGCTGACGCATTTTGAATGACAATTGCGCGGTCATACAACACTGTACCCAAATTATATTTTTATCATTTTTTCCCCACACATAGAGCTTTCTTTTGGTGGTATTTGATCATCTCTGCGGTTTTTATTTTTTGCGCTATAAACAGAAAAAGACAGAAAATTTTGAAAAAAAACACACTGGCCCAGATTCAGGTAGATTTGCCCATTACTTACACCTGAGCCGCTCAGCTGAATTTCTCTGCGCTGGAGCAATTTTGCCAAATTGCCACCTGATTCAGGAATCGTTTGTTCAATTAATTTGCTCCTGTTTAAGGCAAAGCTGAGGGCGCAAGGCCGTGCAAGTCAAAGTGGATGTGCCCCTATGTAAATGAGGAATTTTCGGCTCAGCAGAGGTTTGCGCCGGGCGCGCGCATGCGCAGTTAGAGCGCTGCCGTCTGCGCATGCGTCAAACTGCGCCTAGCATAATTTCAGGGCAAATCCTGCTCAGCTTCTTGCACTGAGCAAATAAATAGGAGCAGACTTGCGCAGGTTCTTTGCTGAATTTCATCCTGCTTTTTCCTACCCCCCCTGAGCAAGGAAATTCAGCCCATTTGCAAGACATGGCACCTCCCAAAGGGACCAAAAAAAGGAAGGCCAACTTCGTGGCTGCGGAGATGGACATCCTGATTGCTGCACTCCAGCAGCATAAGGAAGTCCTATATGGTGCCCAGCGGGCAAACACCACCATTGCCCAAAGGAGGGCTATATATGAAGCCATTGCCCTGGACATCAATGCCCTGGGTAATGAAGTGCGTACCTGGGATGACATCCAGAAAAAGCTCAACAATATGAGGCGCAGGGTCCGGGATAAGCTGGCCCTTATCAGGAAGCATACCGGTGGCACAGGAGGTGGGCCGCGATGTATGATCCGGCTCAATCAGGAGGAGCAGCTTATTGCACAAACGTTTGTGCAGGAGCAGGTGGAGGGACTTGAAGGGTTCGACTCCACTGTTGGGAACTTGGGGACTGGTAAGTTATTTTCCTTTCATATCTGCTGTGCATCATGGGAGGGGGTACAAATGAACATATTTGTGGGTAGAAGTGAAGATGTAAGTATTATTTTCCTTTCATATCTGCTGTGCATCATGGGAGGGGGTACAAGTGAACATATTTGTGGGTAGAAGTGAAGATGTAAGTATTATTTTCCTTTCATATCTGCTGTGCATCATGGGAGGGGGTACAAGTGAACATATTTGTGGGTAGAAGTGAAGATGTAAGTATTATTTTCCTTTCATATCTGCTGTGCATCATGGGAGGGGGTACAAGTGAACATGTGAGAAGTGTGTTGCACCAGCAAAATATTTCGTTTTGGTGTCATCCACAGGTGGTGATGATGATGATGATGAAGCTGGGCCGTCTTCGGCTGCGGCTCGACCCAGCCCATCCAGACCAGAGCCAGGGGTCCAGTCAGGCCCCATGGACATTCTGGCTATGCTGGTCCAGGAGGAGATAATACCGGGGCCAAGTATGGAGGAGGAAGTGGTATTGGAGGAGGATACCTTTCTCCTCATCCAGGAGGACTCTGGCTCCCTCCAGGAGGAGACCACCATCCCTGACCAACCCACCACCCCCCCGCCCAGCACGTCATCCCCCTCCAGGGCAAGCCCCTCCAGGGCAAGCCCCTCCCTTGTGGACCCCTCCCCTTCTCCCTCTGTCCGTGGCCGAGCCTCTCCGCCCAGGAAGGCTCTGTCAAAAACGAGGCATATACCCTCCACCCTCCGTGACGGTCTGCTGGAGGAGCAGGCCCTACAGACCCGCCATATAGGGGCCATGGTGGGAGAGGTGCGTCGTCTGGCGGACAGCATGGCATCCACCTCCACCTCTATGCAGCATGCCCTCACCCTGCATGCGGACCGGGACAAACATGTCGCACAGAGCCTGGGGGAAATTAGTGGCAACTCTAAGGCCATAGTCACCTGCTTGGTGGCTCAGGAGACCACACCAGCTTTGTTAAGCAGGATGACAGCTGCGGTGGAGGCCAATACCGCTGCTGTGCAGGCCAACACCGCTGCAGTGCAGGAGGAGGCGAGAGTTACCCGCCGGCATCAGCGGGATACCACCACCCGCCAAATGAGGATGTTGGCCCAGACCAACACAATCCTCGCCCGCCTGGCCAACGCCATGGAGGGCATGCAGCCACCACCTGCACGGAGTGTGGAAGTAGGGGTTGATGCTCCTCCCCCCCCTCCATCCCCACCCCATGCCTCCTCTGCACCACGGAGATTGAGGAGCCGGAGCCGGGGCACCCTTGGCCCAAAGAAAAAAAACAAAAAAATAATTTAATGTGTACATTTTTTTTTCCACACAGAATATGATTTTATTTTTATTTTTATATATGCTCAGGATATGATTTTCTATTTTTTTATATATGCTCAGGATATGAGTTTTTATATTTATTTGTAGTCCCTACACACGGTGAGGAGTGTATACTACAGTGTGACTGGTGTGTGAATGGGGGGGGGGTGGCACTCCTGCTGGAAAAGGGGTGTCACCCTCTGCCATGTGAAAGGTGTATGAATGGACAGCAACATAATTGGAGCCTTGACGCGGCGTTGCTGCTCCCTAATACCATGGGGTATTGTTGGGTCTAATCCAATTTGGGGTGCATGTGTCGTGTGTGTGCTAGGGACTACAGTGGTGTACATACATGCATTATACTTGTGACAAGATCAGGGTGTGTTTAATGTGCAAAGAGACGTTCCACAAGACCATTCCGGATTGCTCTTCCCTCAGAAGATCCGGTAGTGTTTCTTGGGGGGGGGGGGGGGGTTGCGTGGTTCGGGGGTAAGGTCAGTGCGTAGCTCAATGTGCATGCCCCTTCTTAGAGCTAAATTGTGGAGAATACTACATGCCCCTACGATTTGGCATACAAAGTTGGGTGAATACAATAGGGTCCCCCCTGATTTATCCAGACATCTGAATCGAGATTTAAGAATGCCAAATGTGCGCTCCACCACCGCACGGGTACGTGCATGGGCTTCGTTATATCTTTCCTCTCCTGGTGTTTGAGGGTTACGAAATGGGGTCATCATGTGACGTCCCAGGGCATATGCAGAGTCACCTGGAAGGGAAAAGACAGGAGAATGTTAGTCGTGCATGTGCCCCTTGTGATGTGTGCATCATGGGGGGAGGGGCAGTCATACCTGACACCCATGTCACTCACCAATCAGCCAGCTGTCTCCATACATGTTCTGGTCAAACTCGGTTGGGATGGGGCTGTGTCGGTAAATAAAACTGTCATGGCTTGACCCTGGGTGTTTGGCACGGACATGCCATATGAGGCCATGTGCATCCACAATCATCTGCACATTTATCGAATGCCAATGTTTCCTGTTGCAGTAGATATGCTCGAGGAGCCGGGGGGGGGCGTAGTGCCACATGGGTACAATCTATTGCACCCACAGTGCGTGGAAATCTGGCTAATGCATAAAAATCACTGATTGCCTTCTGCCGCAGGTCAGCCGTGGTTGGTTTGATAAATTGTGTGCCCATTCGTCTGAGTATTGCAGGGATCACTTGGTGCACACACCTGCTCATGCTGGATTGGGACATCCCCGCCACCACTCCACCTGTGCGCTGAAATGAGCCACTTGCCAAAAAATGAAGGGTTGCCACTACCTTCACCAGTGGCTGCACTGCCTGTCCCCGATGGGTCGGGCTGCGGATGTCATCCTGCAGGATTGTTACCAACTCAAGGATGACTTCAGGGCTGAAGCGAAACATTCGATACACCTCAGTATCAGTCATCTGAAAAACGTTGTAGCGCCCTCTGTAAATCCTCTCCCGTGCCCTCCTACGAGTCGGCTCAGTCAATATAATATCAAGAACCATAGCTGCCCCTGGCATGTTGGTGCACAGATGTGAGGTCCCGAAAATGTGGGTGCTCTGCTTGTTCAGCTCGTCTGTCTAGGTGCTGCTGAAGTTGCGCGCTCCTTCAGATGACATTTGGCCATCTTTTGCTAACTTGCCCCTGCTTTTAACAGGAGCAAGTTTGCCCAGGGAAAAAAGCTTGCGCGCTTCCAGCGCAAGATGCGCATCACACGCGCATGTTGCTGAATCATCGGCAGTACCTAATTTGCATATTCGCTGAGGGAATTCCATGAAGGCGCAACTTACACCCCGCGCAAAATTGCGCGAAAATTGCGCCGGAGCAGCTAGGCTGCGTGCGCGGGAAAATGGCCGCATTTCTGGCTTAACTGGTTTACAGAATCAGCGGAAAATTTGCATGGGAGCAAATCAGTACTTGCGTGGCGCAAATCACACTTGCTCCCGCGCAAGTGCTTCTTGAATCTGGGCCACTATTTTTTACTTTTTGTTATAATAATATCCCATTTAAAAAAAAAAAAAAAAAAAATTCCCTCGGTTTAGGCCGATACGTTTTCTTCTACATATTTTTGTTAAAAAAATTGCAATAAGCGTTTATTGATTGGTTTGCGCAAAAGTTATAGCGCCTACAAAATAGGGGATAGATTTATGATTTTTTTTTTTTTTTTACTAGTAATGGCGGCGATCTGCGATTTTTTTTGTCAGGCCTGCGATATTGCGGCGGACATATCGGACACTTTTGACACAATTTTGGGACCATTCACATTTATACAGCGATCAGTGCTATAAAAATGCACTAATTGCTGTATAAATGTGACTGGCAGTGAAGGGGTTAACACTAGGGGGTGAGGAAGGGGTTAAATGTATTCCCTGGGTGTGTTCTAACTGTGTGGGGGGTGACTGGGGGAGGTGACGGGAAGGGACACAGATCGGTCTCCTCTCCTCTGATCGCGTGTACCCGGCGGACATCACGGCCGCCAGGTACACGCATCGGCTTCCCAACGATGCGCCGGGACAGTGTTTACTTGCTGCGAGCCCCCCAGCGGCGCGCGCGGGTAATGTCAACAAGAGGACGTCTAAAGACGTCCACTCGCCACTTCAGGTCCGCGCTGCAGACGTCTTTTGTCTATAGCGCGGATCTGTAGTGGTTAAGAGCATCGGGCGGAAGTGACGTTTTGACGTAGCTACCACCCTGCAATGATATATAGACGGGTGGGGGCCATCTTTCCCTCACTCATCTCCATGTCAGCCCAGGGACAGGACCCGATTACCTCCGCCGCTGCCGACGGCTCCGGTAAGGCGAATCTGCAGCAGAGACCACTTATCTGAAAGTGAACTGCCCGCTCTTGAAGAGGATACCGGGGTTATGGTAGCTAGCTGCTACCATAACAACAGTATTCCTCTTCAAAGTAGCGACGTATAACAACGGTGGTAATCTGTAAATGGTTAAACGAAATCTCTCTAAAACTGAGCTATTAATATTCCCCCGCCCGTGCCCCCCTCAATGACTTTTCCATCAAAATCAACAATGCAACAATCAGTCCCTCCCCTCATGCCAGGGTACTAGGTGTAATCCTAGACTCTAATTTGTAATTTCAGTCTCAAGTCCAATCGTTGTCAAAAGTTTGTAGAATTCACCTCCATAACATCTCAAAAATTCGCCCCTTTTTAACAAACCAAGCTCCTCATTCATTACCTTGTTATCTCTCGCCTTGACTATTGAAACTCTATTCTCATTGGCCTGCCTCTCTATAGGCTATCCCTTGACAGACTTATCCACCTTACCAACCGCTCAGTGTCTGCCACCCCTCTCCTCCAATCCCTACACTGGCTCCTGATCACCCAGCAAATGAAATTCAAAATACTAACTTTCAGTCAGTCAGTCAGTCAGTGGTGGAGTAGGACGCTCCGGACCTTCCGCCACGAGTCTGCTCTCACCTGGATTAGACAGACAGTAGACTAGACAACAGACAGGCAGGCAGGTTCCTACAAACCTTGCTGCTGCATGAACCAACTGCAGCTCATAGGACCGCCTCCTTCTACTTGGGCCCCCTCGTGGGCCATCTCTCCTCTATCGCTCCTCAGGTAAGACCCTGTTTTTCAGGGCCATCCACCCCCCAGGATTCGCTGATGACCGTCCTTTTCAGGACAGCCATTTCAGCGACCAATTGCGGCTTATAACCCCTTTGTTTGGCCGCATCGCACCCCACACTTGCCACCCTTAATCAGTCTGGACCCCCGACGTTCATAGATACGCTCTTCTCCCGGCGCTTTCGCGTTTTTTTTTTTTCGCATCCGCGCCAGACTCGGCCTCATTCGCGGCCGCCGAAACTAGGAAAGACCGCGGCTTCAGCTGTGGCCTAGCGGCGCGCCGCATTTAGGCATACAAACAGCCCGGAAACCCCCGAAATTTGGCCAGAATCATCCCCCCTATCCCTGGAGGACCCCATCCTCCCCGGATTATTAATACTTTAGCTCACCCTCCTAATTAAACAGTCCCAAACCTGAGGCTTGTGCCTCAGTCGGCGGCCATCTTGGTACACCCCAGCAATAGGGACACATCTCATCCCCCCTTCCTCCCTCAATCCAATAGTACTTGATCCAGGGCTTTGTCCGATCGCCTCTCAGGGATCAGGAAGGAATTTTTTTCCCTGTGACAGGACATTGGCTCAGCACTGCCAGTTTTTTTTTTGCCTTCCTCTGGACCAAGGCCGAGAGAGAGGATTCAGCGAATCCTACCTCCATCGTTATTTAATCATCACCCCCCCCCCCTGATGACTGGCGACAATGGCTAATCTGCGATACTCTGCGCACTCTATTCGGGGTCTGAGACAATTCGCAACAGCATTTTACCAGCCATCACCAAAAAGGCCTTAAAAATAGAGCAACTTTTGAGATTCGATCGACGATCGACCATCAAAAATTTCAACTATTTAATCCAGCTCAAGCGCATATCATGTGCTTTGATCAACACAAGATCGGCAGTAAAACACCGATCAGAAATCCATGATTTCTTACTACAAAACGATCTAGACTGCCTCTTTATTACAGAAAGCTGGCTCTCAGACGACTGCAACACCATTCTCGGAGAATTGGTGCCAGAAAACTATCGCATTATAACGGAAAACAGAATAGGGCAAAGAGGAGGAGGCCTGGCGGTGATTCACAAGAATCACATTACAATCACTAAGCCAGCCCTTCAAAATCCCCTTCCATTTATGGAAACCCTTACTCTTCAACTTCAAACTTCCCCCCAGGAGACTGTTCACATTCTCCTCTGCTATAGGCCTCCTAGGCCAAAATCGCAGCTTCTGCCATCATTAACGGAGTTTATATCCACTTATACCCTTAACAGCAAACACCTTTTGCTGCTCGGGGACTTTAATCTGTGGGCCAACTCCTCACAGGATCCCATTGCGGACGCCTGCATCGATCACCTGGAAGGATTAGGGCTACAGCAACTTATATGCGGGCCAACACATGCTTCAGGTCACACACTTGACCTAATTTTCAGACAAAATCTGAAAATAAGCATTTTAGAAAATGAACCATTGCCATGGACAGACCACCATGCAATTAATTTCATAATCTCCAAAATTCCCCCAGTGATAAAAGCACCCAAGCCGGTGACAATACACTGGACTAGATCTCAGAAGAAGCTCCATTCGGAACTCTTTAAATCTACCTTGGGAAACAGAATCAAAACAATCCATCCACATCAAACAGCCGCAGATACACTGGATGCTATAAACGCAGCCCTGCTACAGTCAGCCGATTTAGTAGCACCGAAACGCAAAGCCTGCATCCGGAAAAAAAAGTCCGGCTGGTTCAACAACCAGCTGGCGCTTCTGAAGCAAGAGCGCAGAAGGGCGGAAGCCGCCTGGAAAAGAAGCCCTTCAGAGGATAACCTCATCACCTACAAGGCAATAACAACACAATATCATAAAGAAATCTTCAAAGCCAAGAAACATCATTTTTCTATGGCGATTAACAGCGCCCTAAACCGTCCCCGCGAGCTCTTCAAGATGGTCACCCAGACCATGAATCCAGGATGTCTTGAAGTCCCCAACTCAGACACCCAAGAGTTCTGTAATGAACTATCGGATTTCTTCATCAACAAAATTGAAAGAATCCGGGAAAGCATCATGCAAAACAACCCCATCGTCAATCAACCACAAAATACCCACAGAAACGTTCTACAATCAACAAAGTTCACTCTGGAACCGATCTCCATCGATACCACAAAAAATATCATTGGTGCTTTGCGGAACAGCACATCGCCCAATGATATCATCCCCACCAAACTGTTGAAGGAATGTGCCGACATCCTGGCACCACCCATCACACAGCTTATAAACCAGTCATTTAAGGAAGGCATAGTGCCATCCCTGTTGAAAGAGGGCACAATCCAGCCCATCTTGAAAAAACCTAACCTGGATCCCAAGGACCCAACTCACCGCCGTCCCATAACAGGCCTAAATGTTCTCTCCAAGATAATGGAGAAAGTTGTGGTACAACAGCTGAAACAGCATATAGATACCCACAATCTACTGGATCCATTTCAATCAGGCTTCCGTCCCGGACACGGGACAGAAACGGCCTTACTCAAAATATGGGACGATGCTCTCGAGGCCGCAGACGAAGGAGAATCTTGTCTCCTGGTTCTGCTGGACCTAAGCGCAGCCTTCGACACGGTAGACCACAAACTGTTACTGATGCGACTAGCCACGGTAGCAGGAGTCGCAGAAGGTGATTTACCATGGTTTTCTTCCTTTCTTGAAAACCGATCACAAACAGTTAAACTAGGATCTTTCATGTCGGAAAAGCGTACGGTGTCATGTGGAGTCCCCCAAGGATCCCCCCTGTCGCCGGTGCTTTTCAACATCTATCTTCGCCCTCTTTTTGATATTATCAGTAGCCAAGAACTACTCTATCACTCTTATGCAGACGATACGCAAATCTATTTTCGCATCTGCGACAAAAAGGATCATCATCCCAGTTTAGAGAAATGTCTCTCTTTGATAGAAAACTGGATGACTAAGAGTTATCTGAAACTCAACAGTTCAAAAACAGAACTCCTTATGTTTCACGCCAGCCGAAAGAGTCAACTGGCAACAACCTGGACACCGCCGCCCATTCTGGGCCAAATCATCACCCCTAGCTCCAAAGTCAAAAGTCTTGGGGTCATTTTCGACACCTTCATGACAATGGATGCACAAATAGGGTCAGTAGTCAGCAGAGCTCCATCTGTTGCGCCTACTATTCCATTTATCCCCAAAGAAGACGTAGCAGTCGTGGTGGGAACAATCGTGAATTCCAGATTGGACTATGCTAACGCCCTGTACCTCGGACTCCCAAAGTACCAAATCTCCCGTCTGCAAGTCGTTCAGAATACGGCCGCCAGACTGGTGACTGGGAAAAAAAAAATGGGAATCAATCTCACCTTCGTTGAGAACCCTTCACTGGCTGCCAGTAAAAGACAGAATTGCATTCAAAGCACTCTGCCTGACACATAAGTGCATCCATGGGAAGGCTCCGCAATATCTTTGCGACAAGATAGAACCTCACAACTCGAATCGCATTCTGCGATCCACCGACCAAAATCTGGTCAAGGTACCAAAAACCAAATACAAGTCTAAAGGAGAAAGAAGGTTTGCCTTTCAAGGTCCTAGACTATGGAACGCTTTACCAACCAGCATTCGGTTGGAGAAAAACCACCTGACTTTCAGAAGACAGATCAAGACTCTGCTCTTTTGATGTCATGAGACACGAACAACTAGCGCCCAGAAGCGATTCAGTTCGCATGTGTCGTGCTTTATAAATTTTTTCATTCATTCATTCATTCACAACATAAAAAGCCATTCACAACTCTGCCCCGAGCTGTGACACTGAATGTCTGCTCCCTCTCATCGAGAGCAGTAATCAGTGTCGTGTCACAGTAAGCCCCCCCCCCCCCCCCCCACAGTTAGAATCACTCCCTAGGACACACTTAACCCCTTCCTAGCCCCCCAGTGGTTAACCCCTTTCCTGGCAGTCACATTTATACAGTAATCAGTGCATTTTTATAGCACTGGTCGCTGTATGAATGTGATTGGTCCCAAAATAGTGTCAACGTTTTCAATTTGTTCGTCATAAAACTATCCCCTATTTGTATATACTCTAACTTTTACGCAAACCAATCAATGAATACTTATTGCGATTTATTTTTTTACCAAATATATGTAGAAGAATACGTATCTAAACTGAGGAAAAAAATAGTTTTTTTATATATATTTTTGGGGGATATTTATTATAGCAAAAAGTACAAAATATAGCTTTTTTCAAAATTGTCGCTCTATTTTTGTTTATAGCGCAAAAAAATAAAACCGCTGAGGTGATCAAATACCACCAAAAAAAAGCTCTATTTGTGGGGAAAAAAGGACGTAAATTTTGTTTGGGAGACATGTCGCACAACCGTGCAATTGTTAGTTAAAGCGACACAGTGCCAAATCGCTGGTCATTTGGCAGCCAAATCCTATGGGGCTGAAGTGGTTGATACAACATTAGTTAAAGCAAATTATAAAACACTTCTACGTTGGTATTTGGTCCCTGACTAGAGTCGGAAGGATGCATCCGTCTGCGTCACCCACCAGCTTTAGACATTGTAGCCAGATGGGTACAATGTTTCATGTTTGGTAGCACCCTATAGTCAGAACATTTTGTATTTGAATATTTAACCTAGTATATTCTGTGACAGGAGTTAATATACATAGATCCCCGAAACCATCGCTTTTTCAAAAGTTTCCTGATGAGGTCCCCAAAAAAAATCGACAAAACTAATTACATATATGTTTTTGGCAGCTAGAATAACTATCGCTAATTATTGGAAGCAGTCGATGGTTCCCCTTGACCACGTGAAGAACAAACTTAACTGGATCATGGTTAACGATAGACTTGGGATCCATAGATACGTTATTTATCTAAACCTTAATAGATATGTGCATTCGTTTTCGTCCGAATCCATTTTCGTCCGAATTTCAGGTATTTTCGTTATCGTTTTAACAAACGATAATGAAAGCACAGAAAACGAAAACCGAAAGATCCGACATAAACAAATGCTTTATTTTCGTTTTCCTTGCGGTCGAATGTGCCTAATCTTAACTCTATTAGTCCAATATTATTCTACATAAAGAGAAAAGATTCGACATAGAGAGAAAAGATTAGACATAGAGAGAAAAGATTCGACATAAAGAGAAAAGATTCGACATAGAGAGAAAAGATTAGACATAGAGAGAAAAGATTCGACATAGAGAGAAAAGATTCGACATAGAGAGATATGAAGATTCGACATAGAGAGACATGAAGAGTCAAATTTTCTTTACATTTTTTTTAAGATTCTGTCGAATCTTTTTTTTTTTTTTTCTTAGAACATTCGACAGACACTGTGGGCCAGATTCACATAGAATTACGTTGCCCCACGGCAGCGTAACGTATGTGATTTACGTTACACCGCCGCAGGTTTACAGCGTAAGTGCCTGATTCTCAGAACTCTTACCTGTAAACTTGCGGCGGTGTAACGTAAATGCGCTCGGCGCAAGCCCGCCCAATTCAAATGGGGCGTGCAACATTTAAATTAGGCGCGTTCCCGAACGTACTGCGCATGCTACGTTTGGTAAATTACCCGACGTGCATTGCGATAAATTACGTCGCACGGACGTCATTTGTTTAGACGTTAACGTAAATGGCGTCCAGCGCCATTCACGGACGACTTACGCAAACAACGTTGTTTTTTAAATTTCGACGCGGGAACGACGGCCATACTTAACATGGCTTAGAACAACTAGGGCTCAGCCCTAATTTTACGCGGCGTAACTCGACGGAAACAACGTAAAGTTAGATCGACGGGCAGCACGGACGTTCGGGAATCGCCGTAACTATTCATTTGCATATTCTACGCCGACCTCAATGTCCTCGCCACCTAGCGGCCGGCCTAGAATTGCATCCTTAAGATCCGACAGTGTAATCTAAAGATCCGCTGATCTATGTGAATCTAGCCCCTTATGTTGAGATTGCTCTGTCTCTTTTTCAAAGGTCTTATGTTTATGATCATTTTGAAGGAAAGGCACTCTCTGTGGGTGCTCAATGTTCACCTCTGTTTATGTCATTGTTTATTGATTGTGCCTTAAATAACATTGTTACTTCAATAAAAATATTGAAAAGTAAAATGAAAAAGATGTAGAGACCTTACCTGAAGGGTCAATTGAAGTCCATGTCACATTAAATTTACTGATGTCAGAACTACAGCATGTCAGGTTAAAGGCAGCGCCATCACAGTACGAGTCCTTTTCAATGATCCCATTCAAATGATAAATCTGTAATGTCTTAATTGTGCTGATGGTTGTGGTTTGATCGAGTGATGTTCCACTAGACGTAAGAGAGCAGGTGTAACTACCTATAAAAAGAGGAAGTTCCAAAATGTTTATATGTACGAGGAAACAGAGGATATTAAAAAGAGCTGAGTACAGTGGAACCTACAGTGGATTGCGAGTAATGAGGTTTACAAGCGTTTCGCAATACAAGCTATTTTAAAACAAAATACTCACTTGCTTTGCAAGCGTTGTTTTGTAAGATGAGCAGGATTCAGCCGCTGGGGTGTGCAGTACCACATTTAACCAGAGGTGCGGGGGCGCTGGTGAGGCTTGGAGATGCTCTGAGACAATGAGAGACGCTCGGAAACACTCCAAATGTCTCAGAGTGTCTCCGGCACCCCCACACCTCTGTCCACATAAAGTACTGCATAGACAAGCAGTGGCTGTTGAACGGATTATCTGAGTTTCCATTATTTCCTATGGGGAAACTTACTTTGATATACGAGTGCTTTGGATTAAAAACATTCTTCTGAAACAAATTATGCTGATAATCCAAGATATTACTGTGCTAAATTACTGTACTGTACTGAAATTCTGTGTGCTTCCTGCTAGAGCTAGCCTGGGGGAATACTGCCAAAATGTAGTTGGATATTCTACTGGAGGGATTATCCCCTTTTGAGGGTTGATAGAAGAAGCCTTATCATGGTTCCTGGTGAGGGTCTTGAGCCTGGAGACCCTCGTGGACATGTAGCTGCTAACCATGAACTTTCTGCCTCTTTGCACTCTGCTGCTATTCAGGTATGCTTTCCTTATGGGCAAGCGGGTAATTACTTTAACAAGCGGGTAATCACCTGGTTGTTAACATGATAGGTTTGGCAGCCTAAGCCCCCATGACGGCAAGGAGGAATGTGATGGGGGGTATGACTGCAAGGAGGAATGTGATGGGGTGTATGACTGCAAGGAGTACTGTGATGGGGGCCATGACTGCAAGGAGGACTGTGATGGGGGACCATGACTGCAAGAAGGATGGCAATGGGGGGACATGACTGCAAGGAGGACGGTGATGGGGAGCCGTGACTGCAGTAGCCACTGTGATTGGGGGAGCATGACTGCAAGGGGCACTGGGACAGGGGGCCCGTAATTGAAAGGGGCACTGTGTTGGTGGGGGGGGGGAGCTGTGATTGCTGATTGCTAGGGGTACTGTGATATAAAGGGGACTGCACTGTACAGGTACATGGTGTAAGATTGGGGTTATTAGACTCCAACGATAGATGCGTTTTCCAGTGAGTACGCCAGTCCAGAACTGAGTTTTTAAGGGCCTGGTAGCCCACTTTTATTTAAAAGCACAAAAGTTCACAAATACTTTAGCAGCCCTCGCAGGGGGTTCCACCATTCCTGTATCTTGCAAACTCAACAGATTAGCCTCCTGGCTTTCACACTTGCCATCCGGCAGTTTCAGGCCTCTAGCTTAGGCCTAAGTTTCTGTTCCTCAGAACAAACAGTTTCCTAGAGTTAAGCACACACCTAGCTTAATCCTGTCAGCGTCTTGCTGTTCAATCATCAAATGACATCTGTCTCCTGCAGATTAGCATGCTTTAGCTGTCCCCATGCAGCATCTCTGACTCCTCTCAGAGAGATTTGGGAATCCACCTGATTCCCGGGAACAGACTTCCTGTCTGTTGGGTGGGGCCCTGAGCCATAGTCAGGTCAGAACTAAATAGCTGAACACACAGCTGTGCAATTAGTGCATCTTTCTCTCCAGAATATGGCGTAACCCAGCAATCTTTCACATAGCACAGAGTGCTTCTGCTTGCAGATTTTTTTCCCCTCTTTTTCTCTGACACTTTTTAAACAGCTTTTTTTCTTTTTCCTTTCTGCTAATTAAGGGGAGGGTTTAATTGTTCACAGGTGTGTGTTTGTTCACAGGTCTTCACAGGTGAGTATAAAGTGGCTCCCAGTTGATGGTGGCTTCACATGTGGACTCTTTGACCAGAAGTGCATTCTTTGACCAAAAGTGCCTGAGTTAAAAACCAGGAGTTTGAAACAGGAGGTAAGACAGGAGTCTTCATTATTTTTTTCAATCACTGATCCAGAACAAGCTTGCAGCTAATAAAGTTGGAACTCTTGATATACAGATTCAGCGGTGCACCAGATGCTCTCATCTTAGTCTGCTCACCCCAGGGATAGTGAGAGCAGGACGCTCTCAAACGAGTCGGCTCTCCCCAGGGATAGTGCAGCCAGGCAGGGTCCTCCCAGCTCTCGGCTGCTGCAGACACAGCACCAAAAAAACAGGACTCCCACCCCCCCACACCCCCCTAGGCAATTGATCCAGGGTTGCACCGATCGCCGTTAAGGGGTCAGGAAGGAATTTTTTCCCCCGATCGCTGCAGATTGGCACAGCACGCCTGGGGTTTTTCACCTTCCTCTGGACCAATCGGGGAGAGAAGACTCAACGAGTGACGGCTCACTTGGACAGTCTTCCACCCATCACCATATAAGACCCCCCCAATCAACATTACTTCCCTGCATTTTTTTCTGCGACCATGGGTTACCTAAAATACTCTGCAGAAACCATCCGGGAACTAAAACCATTTGCCTCTATACTCCCAGTTGTCACCAGAAAAGCTCTAAGGAATGAGCGACTGTTGAGAATCAATCGACGATCAACAGTTAAAAACTACGCGCAGGTACCCCAGCCCAAGCGCATAATATGCGCTTTGGTCAACACAAGATCGGCAGTAAAACACCGACAATAAATCTATGATTTCATCCTTCAACACGATCTAGACTGCCTCTTCATCACAGAAAGCTGGCTGACAGCCGACTGTAACACCATTCTAGCACAATTGGTGCCAGCAAATTATCGCATTCAAATGCAAAACAGAGTGGGGCAAAGAGGGGGGGGGCCTGGCGGTGATCCACAAGACTCACCTCTCGATCACCAAACCAGTCCTTCAAAACTCACTTACATTCATGGAAACCCTCACTCTGCAGCTGCAAACAAATCCCCAAGATACGGTCCATATGCTACTTTGCTATAGACCACCAGGCCCAAAAACGCACCTTCTCACGTCATTGACTGAATTCATCTCCACATATACCCTAAACATCAAACACCTTTTGGTGCTTGGGGATTTCAACCTCTGGGCCAACTCCTCGCTGGACCCCGTAGCCGAAGCCTGCATCGACCATCTGGAAGGATTAGGTCTGCAGCAACTAATACAAGGCCCCACTCATGCCTCAGGCCATACGCTCGATCTCATTTTCAAACAAGATTTTGAAATTGACGTCCTGGGAAATGAGCCGCAACCATGGACCGATCACCTTGCCATCAAATTCACAATCACCAAAAATGCCAGCCCAAAAAAAACGACAAAACCGGTGACAACTCACTGGACTAGATCTCAGAAGAAGCTCCACTCGGAACTCTTCAAAACAACACTAGGGAACAAAATAAAAACAACCCAACAAAAACAAACAGCCACAGAAACACTTGACGCCATCAACAAGGCGCTACTACAGTCAGCTGACTTAGTAGCACCAAAACGCAAAACTTGCATCCGGAAAAACAACTCCAGCTGATTTAATGACCAGTTGACGTTGCTAAAGCAAGAGCGTAGAAGAGCAGAAGCTGCGTGGAAAAGGTGCTCTTCAGATAAAAACCACACCATTTACAAGATAATAACAAAGAAATATCACAAAGAAATCTTCACGGCCAAAAAAAATCATTTCTCCAACATCATCGCAAATGCCCTTAACCGCCCCCGAGAACTCTTCAAGCTGGTCACTCAGACTATGAATCCAGCTTGTTTAGAGGCCCCCAATTCTGATTCACAAGAATTTTGAAACGAATTATCGGATTATTTCATTAATAAAATTGAAAAAATCCGTGAAAGTATTCAGCAAAATGGAACCGTCACCAACTCCCCCCCAAATCACAAACCTAATACCCACATAAATCCGTCGCAACCACCAAAATTCACACTAAAACCCATTTCCATCGATGCCACTAAAAACATCATCGGGACTCTGCGTAATAGCACAGCACCCAATAATATCATCCCCACTAAACTGCTGAAAGAAAGTGCCGAAATACTGGCACCAGCTATCACGCAGCTCATTAACCAATCATTCAAGGAGGGCATGGTGCCCACCTTGCTAAAACAAGGTACAATAAAACCAATTCTAAAAAAAACTACCCTCGACCCCAAAGACCCAAACAACCGGAGGCCCATAACAGCTCTAAATGTCTTCTCCAAGGTAATGGAGAAAGTATTTGTACAACAGCTGCAACTGCATTTAGACACCCATAAATTACTCGATCCGTTTCAATCAGGCTTCCGTCCGGGTCACGAAACAGAAACGGCGCTGCTCAAAATATGGGATGACGCTCTAGAGGCCGCAGACGAAGGAGAATCTTGTCTCCTGATACTGCTGGACCTAAGCGCGGCTTTTGACAGTGTAGACCACGGACTACTACTGGCTAGGCTAGCTGAAGTAGCTGGAGTCGCTGAATGTGTTTTACCCTGGTTCTCCTCCTTCTTGGAAAACCGATCACAAATAGTGAAACTGGGGTCTTTTCACTTCTGAAAAACGTACAGTGTCATGCGGAGTCCCTCAGGGATCTCCCTTATCGCCCGTATTGTTTAATATCTATCTTCGCCCTCTCTTTGAAATCATCAGTAACCAGAAGTTACTTTACCACTCCTATGCAGACGACACACAACTGTATTTCCGCATCTGCAACAAAAAGGATCATTCTCTTGGACTAGAGAAATGCCTCACTCTAATAGATAACTGGATGACAAACAGTTATCTTAAACTCAATGGTTCGAAAACAGAACTTCTCCTGTTTCACGCTAACCGGAAAAATCACCCCGCGTCAACATGGACTCCCCCACCCATTCTGGGTAAAACTATCACCCCTAGCACCAAAGTCAAAAGTCTCGGAGTCATTTTCGATACCTACATGACAATGGATGCACAAATAGGGTCAGTAGTAAGCGGATCCCACCATCTGCTGCGCCTACTACGCAGACTCACGCCCTTTATCCCGAAAGAGGACATTGCAGTCGTGGTGGGAACAATCATCAATTCCAGACTCGACTACGCAAATGCCCTCTATCTAGGACTCCCCAAATACCAAATCACTCGTCTGCAAGTCGTTCAAAATACTGCCGCTCGACTAGTGACTGGGAAAAAACCATGGGAATCAATCTCACCTTCACTGAGATCCCTTCATTGGTTGCCAGTAAAAGACAGAATCACTTTCAAGGCACTCTGCCTAATACATAAGTGTATTCAAGGCAACGCCCCCCAATATCTATGCGAAAAAATAAAAGCCCATAACCCCAATCGCATTCTGCGATCCACCAATCAAAACCTCCTCCAGATACAAGTCCAAAGGAGATCGAAGATTTGCAGTCCAGGGACCTCACCTGTGGAATGCACTACCAACCACCATCCGACTGGAGTCGGACCACTTGGCCTTCAGGAGAAAGATTAAAACCCATCTCTTCTGAGGTCAAGGTGTTCCTTACCCATGAAATGGATACAGCGCCCAGAGGCGATTCAGTTCGCATGTGTTGCGCTTTACAAGTCTCTCTCTCTCTCAGAGTCCCACCCTCACAAAAGTTACATAGTTACATAGTTAGTCAGGTTGAAAAAAGACACAAGTCCATCCAGTTCAACCATAAAAAAAAAAAACTATCATACAATTCCACATACCCAATTGTATACCCACAGTTGATCCAGAGGAAGGTGAAAAACCCCAGAAGAGCATGATCCAATTTGCTACAGCAGGGAAAAAATTCCTTTCTGATCCCCCGAGAGGCAATCGGATTTTCCCCGGATCAACTTTACATGTTGTAACTTTACAACTTTACAACTTTAAATGTTAGTACCCAGTTACCCCCTGCACATTACACCCCCTGCACATTACACCCCCCTGCACATTACACCCCCCTGCACATTACGCAGAATCAAAGTGCCCCCTGCACATTACACAGACCAAAGCCCCCCTCCCCCTGCACATTACACAGAATCAAAGCCCCCCTGCACATTACACAGAATAAAATCCCCCTTGCACATTGCACAGTTTCCCGCACATTACATAGCCCCCCTGCACAGTACAAAGCTAATTTACATTGCACAGCACCCTTGCACACCCAGGAGACCACCCAGTCTCCTGGGACAGCACTGCCAGCAAACTCTAAAGTTTTAAAAAACTCACTGCCAGTCCCTTCTCATACATACTGGGGCTGATTTACCAAGCCTTTGCTCCATGATTCATGGAGAAAAGGCTGGAGCAACAGCCGTTTTGGCATTTAATAAAGGAATGTGCTGCCAAAGCAGCACAATCCCTTATTTACTATAATGCCGAGTGCGCCCAGGAGGGGGCGCATGGTGCGCCCCTATGGACCTGGCGCACGGCATTTAGAAATGTAAAATAAAAGTGTTTGGGAGTGAGTTTATTAGGGGGGGATGTGGGATAATGTGGGGAAGTATAGTGACATGTGTTTGTTTAACATTTACGGGCCGAATTGAAAGTGAAAGTGACTTTTGTGAAAACGAACGGCTGCGCAAGCTAGTACATTTAAACCTGTGGGAGGTTTATTTGTGTACTGCGCATGCGCGAGCGGGAATTTCAGACAAATACGCACGCCGCTTCACTACGCCGGCAAAATATTTGTAAATATCAAGCAGCGTAGCCCGGCAGAATAGGGAACAGAGAAGACCGGCTCCCCCCCCGGCAGAAAACGACGGAGAAGACTGGGCGCACCCCCCCCCCAATGTAAAATAGCTTAAAGGGGGAGGGAGCCCCGGCAGAAGACAGCGGAGAAGACCAGCTCCCCCCGGCAGAAAACGATGGAGAAGACCGGGCGCACCCCCAATGTAAAAGAGCTCAAAGGGGGAGGGTCCCCGGCAGAAGACAGCGGAGAAGACGGGCTCCCTCCCGGCAGAAAACGACGGAGAAGACTGGGCGCACCCCCCAATGTAAAAGAGCTTAAAGGGGGAGGGGGCCCCGGCAGAAGGTGGCGGTGAAGTCCGGCTCCCCCCGGCAGAAAGCGACGAAGACCGGGCCTACCCCCCCCATGTAAAAGAGCCCCATACTCCATACTCATTCACATAGGGTGGGGGGCCGGTATCTGGGGCCACCTTATTAAAAGGGGCTCCCAGATTCCGATAAGCCCCCCACCCGCAGACCCCGACAACCAACGGCCAGGGTTGTCGGGAAGAGGCCCATGTCCTCATTAACATGGGGACAAGGTGCTATGGGGTGGGGGGTGAAGTTCCCCCTGCCCCAAAGCACCCACCCTCCCCATGTTGAGGGCATGCGGTCTGGTACGGCTCAGGAGGGGGGCGCTCGCTCGTCCCCACCCCCCATTCCTTTCCGGACAGGTGGCGTGCTCGGATAAGGGTTTGGTATGGATCTTGGGGGGAACCCCCACGCCGTTTTTTCGGCGTAGGTGTTCCCCCTTACAATCCATACCAAACCTAAGGGCCTGGTATGCTCCTAAAGGGGAACCCACGCCATTTTTCTTTTTTTTAAATTTGGTGCGGAGTTCCCATTCATGATCAGCGTAACAAAAACCCATGCCAGTATTTTATCTAACCACTTCCATACCACGCCTATTCTGGAACTTCTCTCCATGTAAAAATCATCATATTTTTTTACTAGAAAATAACTCAGAACCCCAAACATTATATATTTTTTTTTTTAGAAGACACCCTAATATAAAGGGAATAAAGTGGAGGTCATTGCAACGTTTTATCTCCAATGGTATTTGCGCAATAATTCTTAAAACACCTTTTTTTTGGCCAAAAAAACAGTTTCATTAATTAAAAATTAACAAAACAGTAAAGTTAGCCCAATTTTCTGGGATAATGTGAAAGATGATGTTACACCGAGTAAATAGATACCTAACTTGTCACGCTTTGATATTGCACACACTCATGGAATGGCGCCAAACTTCGGGACTTAAAAATCTCCATAGGCGACACTTGTTTTTTTTTTACAGGTTACCAGTTTAGAGTTACAGAGGAAGTCTAGTGCTAAAATTATTGCTCTCACTCTAACGCACGCGTCAATACCTCACATGTGTGGTTTGAACGGCACATGTGGGCGGGGCTTACATGCATGTTCGCTTCTGAGTGCGAGCTACTAAGGACAGGGGCATTTTTTTTTTTTACGTAATATTTTTTCTTTTTGCACTTTTTTTTTATCACTTTTATTCCTATTACAAGAAACGTAAACATCCCTTGTAATAAGAGTAGTGTGTGACAGGTCCTCTTTATGGATAGAGGCGGGGTCAATAAGACCCCACATCTGTCCTCCAGGCTGAAAAGCATGAGATCGGGAAAAAAAAAACACTGATCTCATGCTTTCAGCCGCGATTGCAGCTTTGTTTATATTTATGTTTTTAAATCTCTATGCTCCTCACTCGGCGGCGGACGATTCATTCTCCGGGCCTCCGATGGCACGGGAGAACCCGGAGAAGCACCGGATGGCGGTGGGAGGGGGGATGTCCCCTCCCGCCGCCTGTAAGAACGATCAAGTGGCGGAACTGCCGCTATGATCGTTCTTATGGTGCGAATAATCGCCGCCTGTAAAAAAAGATATCTGAATGATGCCTGTAGCTGCACCCATCATTCAGATATCCCCCACTGAAGTCCAGGACGTCATATGACATCCTACGGTACGGAAGTGGTTAAAATTTGCCTTGGAGTCAGGGCCGGTGCTACCACTAGGCAGCCGCCTAGGGCGCACTGGAGAGAGGCGAGGGGAACTACCACCCAGAGCGCCCGGCCACCGGTGATCCTACTCCCTCTCAGCAACTAACTCAACAGGCAGCCGCTCCACTGTAGAGTCCCTCCGTACAGTGTTAGAGGCGCTGGCACAGCAGCGGTGGAGGAATGGAGGAAGGAAAGAAAACATCCCCTTCGCGCCCCTGATCATCACAGTGCCACTGGCAGTGAGTGTGACCTGTCTGTGTACCTGCGTTCACATCGTTACCGTCCACCACCAGTCTGCCTCTGATGTACCACTCCGCCTCCGCTACAGCCAGCCAGCTCTGCCTCTGAGCCTCTGCCTTTCTGCCCAGTGCTGCCTGTGCCCATACATCGCATGTCCCCCCCCCCCCCCACTCCATCATGGAGGCAGCTCTCTCTCTCCTGTGTTTTTCCTATTGCGGCAGCCAGCGCAAGATTTACAGTACCCTGTCGTCGAGAACCAGAGTGATGAGATCACGTTGAAAGTACAATAACGGCGGCAGGTACTGTATGTCCCTTAGGTGGGACCTGGGCCCCTATACCCATTTTAAGGCCAATTACTAGAAGATAAGCCAGCCAAGTGGGGTCTAGCAAAATAAACAAGTCAATTTCCATAGACTGGAATGGTATTTATTCTATTTTTTTTGCCCATGTTAGGCTCTTTGTTTGCCCATCCGGACCAGGGGGTGTTTGTCCCATCTCTAATTTTGTAATGCTGGGTGATGTAATTCATTTTGAACAGGGCTTTGCCTTATCTGCTAGCTGCCTTTCTGGTGATCTGAGCATGCCCAGGGACTTCGATTTTTTGATGTTGCTTTTTGTGTGTGAACAGCACTTGGATGTTTCTGGGCATGCTCATAGAGCATGTTTTTTGGGTTAGTAATTTAAGGACATTCTTAACAGGTGTACCCTCTTTAAAGTTCAGTCTCTACATTGGGTGAACTTGTGTTTTGTATGTTTCATGGGCTGTGCATGTGTTTTCAATTGCCTCATTAGCACACAAGCCTATGTTATATAAAGCTTGCAGAGAGCATTTGTTACCTTGCCCTGAAAAGAGCCAAGAGTGTGTGTGTGTGTGTGTGTGTGTGTGTTGTGGTTTTCAATGTATGTTATTTTTAGGGTGTTCACTCTGATGTAATTGTCTGTGCTGCATTATTTTGCTAAATCTTTTTAGCCTAATTAATGTTTCAATCCTTAATAGATGTCTGTGGGTCTATTTATCCTGTTAATTTCCAAAGCATAAACCATATTCTGTTTACTGTCTCAAATGAACCTATGTTTATTTGTATATTTATTTATTTATTTATTTATTTTTGTTAGATTTTTTGTTTGTTTTTGCTTTCTTTGTTTTGTTGACCAATAAAATGACTTTCACATTTTGAATTATTATTATTATTTTTTTACTTTTTCATGCTACAGATTTTGACAGCTGCAGCTGTCATTTGAAGTTCCCGCCGTGTGACGCTCCCGTTCTTCAGACAGTGCTTCTATCGTTGAGGACGCGGCGTCATCCGGTGACCCCGCCCCCCTCTGATGGCATGGGGAAAGCCATAAGAAAGTCCCGTGTGGTACATGTGCTTCAGAGGGGGCAGGGTCACAGGAGCATCACACAGTGGGAACTTCAATTGGAAGCGGATCGTCCGGGGAAGAAGAAGCCGTGCAAGATGCGGACGAGAAGACCGAAGGAAGGAGAAGATGGAGGAAGAAGCCAGTGCAAGATGCAGATGAGAAGACCCAAGAAAGAAGCAGAGGAAGAAGAAGATGGAGGAAGAAACCGGAATTAATGCAGAAAAGAAGAAGGAAGAAGAAGCGCAGAAAGAAGACATTATTAAAGGAATTGTCAAAAACCGCCTCCCAGAGAGGGCAATTGGAATCAACGTATACTCCAGAAGGAGACGTTCTGGATAGAACGGCTAGGGGCGACAATTCCCCCAGGTATCAATGAAATTCACTCCTACAAATCCTTTTTGTGATGGGTGGCCTCATGCATGGGTACTTGCCGGATGGGCTCACCCGGCAAGTTGTCCCATGCAGGCTTGCAGGTATCTACCGTGGATATATCAGTTGATAGATTTTTCCCTTAATCAATGCAATAACATGCTAATCAACTTTCCCAACCACACTCATTAGAAAGTTCAACTGTTTTATCTACATGGATATTTATCATATGTAGTTGTAACAACATGTTATGTATAAACATCACAAAGCAATTCTTTACTAATACTGTAAAAATTCACTGTCTATTATCAATGGACACTTATGCTCTCTTCATTATGTCCAAGTGATTGTCACACTGTCCAAAAGATTGTGTTTAGTGTCCCATATGTACATACAGACATATACACACACAATACGATATTGTTGATCAGAATGGAGGCATACATTCTTATGCCTCCTCTGTGCTAACATTAAGTGTTTCTGCATACACTGTGCTGAATTACACTAGTACTTGTTACCCTGTTTTAATGTTTGGCAAAAGCCATACATTTCTTCTATTATAATACTGTATTTCTTCCTATATTTGATTTATGTTGAGGGTTAGTTCCCCCAACTGAACAAATGCAGAACATATCTTTATCAACCTTTATGTGTTCTTTTTGGGAGTGCATTAACATTGGTGTGCCTCTGGGGGGAGCCCCATATCATCACCTATTCGGCGGCATCACTCGAGCCTGGTGCCTTTTTTCCACAACCTAGTGGCCACCCAAGCCACTACACGGGGTTATCGTACTTCCCCCTACGGAGTCATTTTGTGATGGCCCTGTGTTTAGTGGCAAATACGGACCGCTTACTTTCCATCAAGCTGTCCACAGTCTCATCCGCTCTACAGCGCTCTGGGGGCTTTTTCCTACAACTCCCAGAAGCGCTGGCGCCGGCCGGCGCATGCGCGGCATTCTGTACTGGCCGGCGCGCATGACGTCAGATGGCCTCTGACGTACAGCGCGCGGGGGGCTATATAAAGACAGGCAGCGCACACTCATTGACAGTGTGGAGCGAGCCACACGATACACAGCAGGCGCGGCTCTGTGTTTTTTTGGACTCCAGCGATTTGTACTGGTAAGCGATCCCCCCCACTTATACAGCTCATGTTGGACACTGGCATATGCTCTATGTAGACTTTCCATCAACCTCTTGTTTTCTTGAACCTTATTTGTTTAGACTCTGGTACCAGCAACGCTGCAGCTCAAAGTCTCCCACTTTTTAAGCTGTTACAGCAGTCTGCCCTTCCTAAAATTGCAAAACCAGGTAATAGTTGTTCTTACCTTTGCTCTGCTAAATCTATCTAAATGACATGGTTATATTGCCCAGATATTGTCTGTCAACTCCATACTAGTATATGTTCCCAAAATTATATGTGTATATACATTTTTTCAAAATGCTAATGAAGTGGCTAATTTTTATATAAAACCCTAATTTAGGGTTGACATCTGCAATAGGCCTCAATATTTACCCATTTAATTACAAATATCCTTTACCATCTAGTATGCAGTAGTCCAACGGCAGCATTTGTTCAAATAAAACCCACAATGCGGTTTTATTCAATATAACTATATGCTTTATCATGCAACAAAATTAAGTATTTATATATCGCTTCATTTCGCTAGTCCATGCCTTTCCTGGTTATATAATTATGTCCAGGTTATTATGCCCATATTTACTCTAATACCATTATTTTTGCAGTACCAGTGGCACCCCCTAGGTTGGGGAACGGCCCTACACGGCTCCATTTGGCGTCTGCTGACTGGTGATGTATCTTCTTGCCTGACCCGGCTGGGTTGATCAGGGGGAGGCTCCTTTTTCGGGTGACGCCTCTGTTTATAGCACTCCTTTTTTGAACAAATACCATTCAAGTGGTGAGTACAATTTATAGGAATCCTTCTTACCTGGATTGTTTTCAACTCAGGCACAGGTCCCCTATATTATCTTATATTATTTGTTTTTGATACATACATTCTTTATATCTTTATATTTTAGTTCCAAGCTCCCGATGAAGCGGACAAGCTCCGCGAAACTAGTTGAGCCATTCGTGGAACATTGTACATGTTAAGGACTGAACAAGTGTGGACCGAGTGCGAACCGAAGTTCTTCAGTGATCTATACCAACAAAAATCACTCCGCACGGCCCACCTACCTGGTTCTATCCACCCTATACATGTTTTAATAATCCATATTTATTGATATGTTAACATTTTGCTATGTGATTTTCTATTAAAAATGTTGTATTTTTACTTCATAAGTGCCTACAAAGTCCATTTTTTGCTCCTCTTCTATCCCACATTCCGTGCACAGGTGAGAGGCACCCCCCGCTCAACAACTTTAATGTGCCCCCCCCCCCCGGCTCAACAACTTCAATTTGCCCCCCCCGCTCAACAACTTTAATGCGCACCCCCCGCTCAACAACTAACAACTATGGTCCCCCCCTTGCTCAAAATCCCCCCCCAATTCTCGGCTCCAGGGGGCCCCTTAAACACTCAAGCCCAGGGGCCCCCACCACCCTAAGTCCTGCCCTGCGCGGCATGGATAACCAATCAAAAAAACACTGGTCAATATCACATCCGCCCCTTGCTGGCCCTTGCTGTGTAGAGCGGCGTGTACTATAGAGTGTATAATCAGCCATCGGGAGCGAGCGCGTCTACAGCTGACGAACAGCTGTTCCCGCTCTGAGTTTTCCGTCGGCTCGGAACCATATCGATGGTAGGAACCAGCTCGTTAGAACACCGGCCTCAAAATGCTTCACACTGGAGAGAGATGTCCTCAATGCATATGAGTGTCTGAAGTGTACAAGTGGCATCAGTGTAAAAGATTCAGCACAGAGAACAAGGAGTTAATAGTGTCATTACAGCTTGCTTCTAAGCCTGGGAGACCTGCCTTAAAGGTACGTGATTCGTGATCCTGCACTTCTGGGTCTGGAGCGATCTGGCAGCGGCCCTCTCCTGTTGTGATTATACACAGCGGGAGCTGATCGATGTCTGCCAGCACGCGTTGATGGTTTGGTACACAGGCAGAATGGCAATCTGCCTATGAAAACAAGGCCGTTTGCCGTTCTGTCAGTACAGAAGGCATGGATCCTGTGCAAAGCAGGAACACTGATCAATGCTTTCCACTAGTAAAAGCACCTCCCCTACTACACTGAAACACTAGCTAGGCACACAGTTAACCCTTTGCCCCTGATGTTAACCCCTTCCCAGCCAGTGTCATTAGTACAATGACAGTGCATATTTTTTTAGCACTGATCACTGTATTAGTGTCAATAGTCCCCAAAAAGTGCCAGTTGGTGTTCGATTTGTCCGCCGCAATATTGCAGTCGCGCTATAAGTCGTTGATCACCGACATTACTAGTAAAAAAATCAACGAATTAAATAGAAATATTTCGTAGTTTGCAGACACTTTAAGATTTTTGCACAAACCAATCAATATATGCGTTTTGGGGATTTTTTTTACCAAAAATATGTAGCAGAATACATAAAGGCCTAAATTTATGAAGAAATTTTTTTTTTCCAATTTGTTATTGGATGTGTTTTATAGCAGAAAGTAAAAAATGTTGGTTTATTTTTTTAAATTTGTTGGTCTTTTTTTGTTTATAGTGCAAAAAATAAAAAATGCAGAGGTGATCAAATACCACCAAAAATTGTATTTGGGTACAGTGTCTCCCAGCTGCACAAATATCAGTTAAAGTAATGCAGTGCCGTATCACAAAAAATGGCCTGGTCATGAAGAGGGGTAAATGGTTAAAATAAGTCATCACTGATCCCTGTAGCTCCATGTACTGTGGAGTAATTATTCCTCAAAGATTACAACAGACACTTTGAAGTTGTATTTTAGTCAGTTGCTAAAAAGCTTTACAATGCATCCCAACATGAAATGGGATTAAAGCAGGGCTCGAGTCCTGCGGGAACGCGTGGGAACGGCGTCCCTGCACTTTTTTCACAGCAGGAACGCCGTTCCCTTTGCAGGACTCGAGCCACCCAGGCCGATCTTTCATTAAGTGGCGATTCCTCGATGCCGCAATGTCTCCTGGGAGCTTTTGTCATTGTTCCCAGGAGACATTGCGGAGGCCTGCCACGAGTTATCGCGGCATTTAGAAAGAAGTTCTTTCTAAATCCTGCGATACCTCGCGGCAGGCCTCCGCAGTGACTCCTGGGAACAATGACAAAAGCTCCCGGGAGACATTGCGGCATTGAGGAAGTGACGGAATACCCGCACACACTACCCGGGTGGGCGATGAATCCATATATACAGTGAGCGGCCAGTAACAAAGGATTACTATGGGAAATGTCGTTTTCTCCTTTCTCACTTTTCACAAGTTGATGTAAGGCCTTGCTAGGTTACTAGGTGGCAAACTTGCAGCAAACACAAATGATGCAATTCACACTCTATAAAAAGTGGGCACTGATCAGGCTGCATTTGATGGGCACTGGTAAGGCTGTATTGCTGGGCACTGGCAAGACTGCATTGATGGTCACTGGCAAGGCTGCATTGATGGGCACTGATCAAGCTGCATTTGATGGTCATTGGTAAGGCTGCATTTGATGGGCACTGATCAGGCTGCATTGATGGACACTGATCAGGTCGCATTTGATGGGCACTGGCATGGCTGCATTGATGGGCACTGGCATGGCTGCATTGATGGGCACTGGCAAGGCTGCATTGGTGGGCACTGATCAGGCTGCATTGATGGGCACTGATCAAGCTGCATTTGATGGGCACTGGTAAGGCTGCATTTTTTGGGCACTAATCAGGCTGCATTTGATGGGCACTGGCAAGGCTGCATTGATATGCACTAATCAGGCTACATTTGATGGGCACTGGGGAGTAAGCGGCCCAGGGCCTGGGCCCCACTTTGCACAATCAATACAGGCAGCCCAAAGAGAAGGGCCCCGGGCCGGCATGCTCAGCACTACCAGCCTTACTCTTCTGCACAGACCAACACACGTGTGCGGACACCTTGGGGTAGCAGGGGCCCCACACATCGGAGCCTGCATAGAAATATAGTGCAGAAGGGGCCCCCAGTTGTTGCAACTTGTTTTAGAAATTCCCTGCGAGGGAACCATTATCACACAGTATGGTGTGTTTTATTGTTAGTATAGCATACAGATTAAATTATTTAGTTGTTACATCTGTGCTATATTTATTTGTTTAATGCATGTTAATTTTAGATGTGTCCTCGACTCGTAAACTGGCACTTCACAATAAATGTTGCAGTTTATTAGTTAAAAAAAGTAGTACATAAAATATATACAGTAGGTGTTTGTGATATTGTGTTTTTAGCACGACAGCATCGCGCTGATTCTCGGCGACATGGTGCCGAGATCTCGCCGACATCTCGCACTCACTGGAATAGTGACAGCTAGTGTTGCTCACGAATATTCGTATTGCGAATATTCGGCTCGAATATGGCATATTCGAGTATTCGCGATATATTTCGAATTTCGCGGTGAATATTCGTGATTCCGAATATTCGCATTTTTTTAATTTTATTTTTAAAACAGATCACATCCTATCGACGTCTAAAAGCATTGCTGGTATGATTAGAGACCCTGGGCCGAGTAGCTAAGCTGAGGCGATCCTTTTATGTTGCCGAATTTAAAAAAAAAAAAATTGCGAATTTTCGCTAATGCGAATGCGAAAATGATTGCGAATTTTCGATAACTGTGGTAGGAGAACTCTGATTGTCTCTGATGCAAAAGGGGGGGGCTTTGTGTATGTTTCTGTTATTAATATTTGTATGTTTGATATTATTTTTTTTTGTAAGAAGGAAAAAATTGCGCATACCTTAAAAAAAGGGGAGAATACAGCAGCAACTCAAAAATGTTATACAACATAAATTAATACAAGACAGAAAATGGAGTCGCTCTACAAGAATAAAAAATATGTCTAGTGACAAGACATGTGGGCAAATTATAAAATAAGCAAGCGCAAATAACTTGTGAAATACACAGTGAAACAAATATATAAAGAAATATAGTCCCAATAATAGAAAAATAATCTTTCATAAAAATGTCTTTGATATGTGAAGTGAAAAAAAGTCCAAAGCATGCAGCATGAACGTGTTCAATCTTCAAGGTGTTTGATTGACAAACGGCTGTGACAGATGGATAGAGTAAAGAATCACCACCAATGCAAAACACTTTTTATTTTGTATTGTAAAATATCAAGAATATTCTGAGCCAATCAGAGTGCTCCTTCCGCATTTGCCGAATATTCGCAATTATTTTGTATTGTAAAATATCAAGAATATTCTGAGCCAATCAGAGTGCTCCTTCCGCATTTGCCGAATATTCGCAATTATTTTGTATTGTAAAATATCAAGAATATTCTGAGCCAATCAGAGTGCTCCTTCCGCATTTGCCGAATATTCGCAATTATTTTGTATTGTAAAATATCACGAATATTCTGAGCCAATCAGAGTGCTCCTACAGCATTTGTCGAAATTGCGCAGTAAATATCGCATTCGCATTTTGCGAAATTTCGAAAAAATATCAAGAATATTCTGAGCCAATCAGAGTGCTCCTACCGCAGTTATCGAAATTTCGCAATTATTTTCGCATTCGCAATAGCGAAAATTCGCAATCATTTCATTTCGATAAAATATCACGAATATTCGAATTTAGCGAATATATCTCGAATATTCGACTATATATTCGAGATATATCGCGAAATCGAATATGGCGTATTCTGCTCAACACTAGTGACAGCACATCCCAGCAAGCGTGTCATAGAAGCGACGGGAGATCCGACTTGGATTCCCGCCAATTCTACACGTGTGCGGCGTTTGTTATGAATCCTGAGGGGGAAGTCCCCGCCGGATTTTAAATAAAAATCCGGCATGGGTTCCCCCCTCAGGAGCATACCGGGCCCTTAGGTCTGTTATGGGTTGTAAGGAGAGCCCCCCTACGCCGAACAAAAACGGCGTAGGGGGTCCCCCTACAATCCATACCAGACCCGTATCCAAAGCACGCTACCCGGCCGGCCAGGAAGGGAGTGGGGACGAGCGAGCGCCCCCCCCCTCCTGAGCCGTACCAGGCTGCATGCCCTCAACATGGGGGGGTTGGGTGCTCTGGGGCAGGGGGGCGCACTGCGGCCCCCCCACCTCAGAGCACCCTGTCCCCATGTTGATGAGGACAGGGCGCCTTCCCGACAACCCTGGCCGTTGGTTGTCGGGGTATGCGGGCGGGAGGCTTATCGGAATCTGGGAGCCCCTTTAATAAGGGGGCCCCCAGATACCGGCCCCCCACCCTAAGTGAATGGATATGGGGTACATCGTACCCCTACCCATTCACCTGTAGGAAAAATGTAAAAGTTAATAAACACACCACACAAGGGTTTTTAAAATAATTTATTTTTCTGCTCCGGAGGCCCCCCTGTCTTCTTTATTAGCTCTGTTTACCAGGGGGGGCTTCTTCTTTGATGTCTTCGGGTGGGTGGGGGCCGCCGTCTGGTTCTCTTCCACCGCCGGGGGGTTCGCTTTTAAAAAAGCCCCCACCCCCCGGCGGGTTTCCTCCGGCGTCTTCGGCGGGGGGGCTTCTTCTTCCGCTATCCCGACGGGTCTTCTCCGCTATCCGGGGGGTCTTCTCAGCTCTCCGGGGGTCTCCTTCTATGTTCGCCGCTCTCCGCTGTGAGTTCTTCTTCCGTGCTATGACGTCATGTTCTTCAATTCTCTTCTTCTCCCGATGTTGACACGTCGCCTCTCCTCGCTGCAATGACGGGTGCGCGGGTGCATCGGACCTATATAGGCCTCACAATCCCATCATGCTCTGTACCTACCCATGTGATACCTACCCACGTGGGTAGGTATCACATGGGTAGGTACAGAGCATGAGAAGACCCGTCGGGATAGCGGAAGAAGAAGCCCCCCCGCCGAAGACGCCGGTAGGAAACCCGCCGGGGGGTGGGGGCTTTTTTAAAAGCGACCCCCCCGGCGGTAGAAGAGAACCAGACGGCAGCCCCCACCCACCCGAAGACGTCAAAGAAGAAGCCCCCCCTGGTAAACAGAGCTAATAAAGAAGACAGGGGGGGCCTCCGGAGCAGAAAAATAAATTATTTTAAAAACCCTTGTGTGGTGTGTTTATTAACTTTTACATTTTTCCTACAGGTGAATGGGTAGGGGTACGATGTACCCCATATCCATTCACTTAGGGTGGGGGGCCGGTATCTGGGGCCCCCTTATTAAAGGGGCTCCCAGATTCCGATAAGCCTCCCGCCCGCATACCCCGACAACCAACGGCCAGGGTTGTCGGGAAGGGGCCCTGTCCTCATCAACATGGGGACAGGGTGCTCTGAGGTGGGGGGGCCGCAGTGCGCCCCCCTGCCCCAGAGCACCCAACCCCCCCATGTTGAGGGCATGCAGCCTGGTACGGCTCAGGAGGGGGGGGCGCTTGCTCGTCCCCACTCCCTTCCTGGCCGGCCGGGTAGCGTGCTTTGGATACGGGTCTGGTATGGATTGTAGGGGGACCCCCTACGCCTTTTTTTCGGCGTAGGGGGGGCTCTCCTTACAACCCATAACAGACCTAAGGGCCCGGTATGCTCCTGAGGGGGGAACCCATGCCGGATTTTTATTTAAAATCCGGCGGGGACTTCCCCCTCAGGATTAATAACAAACGCCGCACACGTGTAGAATTGGCGGGAATCCAAGTCGGATCTCCTGTCGCTTCTATGACGGCTCTGTCTCCATCGCAGCAAGCCAGCTCGGCGCTGGCTCCCGCGATGGGGCTCGTAGGTGCTCAATCTCGCCGAGAAAGAGAGCGAGATTGACACAATATCGGGTTCACCTACTGTATGCAATTTTTTTTTTTTGAGTGGGGAATCTTGGATGAGTTCCCACACTTTTTTCCCCAGGATTTGACCCCTGGATTAAAGCAATGTAAGGGTGCAATTAGGGTGGCTAAGATAGAACACAAAATACACATAGTGGAGGAGAGCAAAAAAATCCCAAGAAATTCTTAAATTTTTACAGTAAACGGTAAAAAAGGGAGGACAGACCATATTAAAAAGCCGGCTCTGCCCTTCTGCCTGGGAGGGCGGTGCCGCTCCCCTGAAAAGTCCCACCCAAGGCAAATGCCTTGTTTGCCTTGCGGTAAATACGCCCGTGCAGGGATGTGTCACTGGGAAAGAGGTGACCTGCACTTCTGGATTGGTGGATCCCGGTACAGGCTCAGCAGTACCGGTGTCTTGTCGAGCTGGTTCCTACATCGATATGGTTCCTGTCTCGACTGCGCAGGCGCAGTAGGAGGCCACAGAAATCTCCAAGGCTCAACAGCTGATTGACAGCTTAGACGTGCTCGCTCCCGATGGCTGCTTATACACGGCGATCTATAGTACACGCCGCTCTACACAGCAAGGGGCGGATGTGATATTGAGCAGTGCTTTTTTGATTGGTTATCCGTGGCGTCAGGGCCGGACTTACCATTGGGCTTGACTGGGCTCAAGCCCATGGGCCCCGCCCAATAGGGGGCCCCTGACGGCAGACCCCCCGTTTTTATTATTTTTTTAGTAAAAAAAATGTTTTTTTTAGATATTTTTATAAATATATATATATATATATATATATATATATATATATATATATATATAATTATTATTATTATTATTAAAGGGCCCAGAGGTCTCCAGCTGTGGTAAAACTACAAGTCCAATGAGACAATGCAAGACCTTGACAATCACAGGCATGACACCTAGAGGCAGAGGCATGATGGGATTTGTTTCACCACAGCTGGGAGGACGAGGTTGCCTACCCCTGATGTAGTGCATGTTGCTGGTGCGTGAATGCTATCATGATTGTTGAGTAAAAGACTGGCCATGTTCTCGCTATACATCAATGGGCGATTCTCCCTCTATTGCATTGTGAAAGCCGGCCCCACCAGCTGTCAAAATACTCAAGCAGAGGTTAAATCTGATTGGATGTAACTACTTTTCAGCTGATAGTTTTTGGCCTAGCTCCTTTGATTTTACAATCAAGGAAATTTTGTCAGGAGACGGCCAACAGGGCCACCCACCAAGAGAATTTTGACTGGTTCTTAAGGAACCTGCCAAAATTTGTACAGTGTATGTCCAGCTAAAAAGTTTTTTTTTTTTTTATCTTAATAATACTTGCCTTAAGGTAACAACTTTCCCCTCCTGATTCTCCTCCCTAAATACTTACCTGTGTACTGCATCAATCCAGTGCTGTGCCCATCTGCAGCAGTGCTGGTTCTCTTTCTCTCTCAATCTTATAAACAGCAGGGGGAGCCATTGGCTCCTGCTGCTGTGAATCAAATAATGTGAGTAGGAAGCAAGGGGAGAGCCGAGCCGCGCTGTGTGTCCATAGACGCACACAGCCTGGCTTGACAGCAAGACCACAGGTGCGCCAAGATAGGAGTGCAGGCAGGATACCCCAGAAGTTAGGTTACGGATATAGTTGCACAAGCTGGTAAATATATAGGTAAGAGCATTAAAGTGATTCTAAAGCCTTAGGCCCGGTACACACGATAGAATCCATCCGCTGAAAAATCTCAGCGGATCGGTTTCAGCGGATAGATTCTATGGTGTGTACAATCCAGCGGATCTGTTTCCGCGGATTTTTATCCCCTGGGATGGATTTCAAGCGGATAAAAATTTGAAGACATGCTTTCAAATCTATCCGCTTGAATCCATCCCAACGGATTGATCCGCTGGTCTGTACAGACTCACCGGATCAATCCGTCCGAAGGGATCCCCCGCATGCGTCGTAATGATTCGACGCATGCGTGGAATTCCTTATATGACAGCGTCGCGCTCATCGCCGCGTCATCATCGCGGTGACAGCGCGACACGTCATCGCGAGGGGATTTCGGCGCGGATTTCGATCCTATGGTGAGTACACTCCATCGGATCCAAATCCGCTGAAATCCTCGAGAGGATTTATCCGTGGAAACGGTCCGCTGGACCGTATCCGCGGATAAATCCTCTCGTGTGTACTAGGCCTTAAAGGAGTTGTAAACTCCTATGGGACACGTTTGACACATTTTTGGGACCATTCACATTTATACAGCGATTAGTGCTATAAAACTGCACTGATTACTGTGTAAATGTGACTGGCAGGGAAAGAGTTAACACTAGGGGGCGATCAAGGGGTTAAATATGTTCCCTGGGAGTGATTTTAACTGTAGGGGGAGGGGACTCACAAGGGGAGACCGATCTGTGTTCCTCTGTACTGGGAACACACATCGGTCTCCTCACCTCTGACAGGACATGTATCTGTGTGTTTGCACACACAGATTTACAGTCCTGACGTAATCACGGGCAATCGCGGGTGCCCGACAGACATCGAGGCCGCCTGGCACGCGCACCGGGTTACAATCAATATATTTAGTGCAGGTAGAGTAGTGAGTCTGCAAGAAACATCTCCTAATATCAGGTGAGTAGTGCTGCCAGAGTTGCTTTTTGGTTTAAAATAATTCCAATATCATATAATCCACTTTAAAGCTGAACTCCAGCACTAAATTCTGTGACAGATCCAATAGTGGCTTTTGGAGAGGACTAGGGGCAAGCCTCCTACCCACTAACTGGGACATGAGATTTCCTGCCAGCAGCATCTGTGGAGTTACAACAAACGTCTCCAGCTGAAGTGCGGGCATCAGGGCACAGTGCCACCAACCATTGCCCAGCACTGGCAACAACTCCAGATTTCCAGGGAGCCGGGGCAGTGGCCCCTCTCCTCCGTAGCAGACCGAGGCCCGGAAAGGTAAAGACAACCCAACTCAATCGCTGGCATTCGGACAGAGGGTTCATAAACTCTGTCCCACACCTACTGATAGCAACCCTTCCCTGTGATCAAGAATGGAAATAATGGAATGGAATGGAAAGGTGTAATATTAATCTTGTACAGTCTAATGGTCAGAGGGAATATGGTGGCCCTCCTGCAGACTGGGTTGGATACGCTTCTTCACTTGAAAACATAAATATTTATCAACCATAGCCCTTAAAGATCTATATAAATAAATTAATTCCACTATATCAGACTGCTAAGTCACTTTTTGTCTTCTGATGACTTTTCTAGTGCACAGAATACACAAGTTTGTGTGTCTCCCATTGTTAATTGGGTTATCTACTGTTTCTGTCTGTTTGCTAATATTGTGTGCACACTTGTTAGCAAACTATTGTGGGATGTTACATGTTTGTTAATTAGATTACTGGTGAATTAGGATCACCGTTATTTGTTAGCTGTTAATTGGATTGTTGATTTAAGTTGCATTGTCATTTTCATATCCTCAAGAGGGGAATGTCCTCCTGTGGGGTATAAAGTATGTGTCTGAGTTTCAATAAAGAGTCATTCCTTTGGAGTTTTACCTCAACATCTTGTCTGTGTACAATGATTGGGGTAACAGGGCTGGTATTAGCTCTGGGTCTGCTGTACTGGTTTGGAGGGCAGGGAGCACAGTTTGGCAGAAGCACCTAATCGGGGTGGCAATCGGTTCCATCATACTTTCACTCTTACTTATTTTGATTTCACTGCACACTGGGAGCTTGCCACAGTGTGCATGTAGGATAGCCCGCCTCATTTCCAGGCTGGAGGGCATTCAACATAGCATTTCCCTTTCCTCTCAAGACATACTATCCCTGGCCAACCGCTCACAATTATTGTTTTTTAATCATGGAGGTTCAGTGTGACTCCTGGGCATTACATGGGTCAGTCTGCATGCAAATAGTTTACCTAGGTATGTCCACTCATCCAAACTGACATTTAACCATCAAGGCAATGTCATATTTGCATAACTCCTCCCAAGGTTTAGACTACTGGTTGCATCAGGGCTGACTGCTCTTGAGAGGAGTCTCGAGGCAGGAAGCAGTGATGTTTTCAGGAAGTTCTGTACAGCACCCTGCTGGCCTCTCCCACCCATGATCTGCCTGCCCCTGTACCTGCCTGACATCACTGGGTTTAAAATAAGGAATGTAATGAAAACAGGGGTTTTATTTAAAAATGTCATTAGCATATTTATGAGAATGAGGGTGAGGGAGGAACCAGGAAAGCTTTAAATGGCTTCTAAGGGTGCTTGCACACTGTCTCCCTGTAGTTTGGCCACTGTGCTGGTGCAGCGCAATGTAGCTAAAGGCTTTGGTGAAGATTACCCTGTGCTTTATCATAAACTTCAGCATTTAGACTTCATAAGGAATGCAACAAGAAATGTAAGGGTCCAATTAGGGTGGCTAAGATAGAACACAAAATACACATAGTGGAGGAGAGCAAAAAAATGCCAAGAAATTCTTAAATTTTTACAGTAAACGGTAAAAAAGGGAGGACAGACCATATTGGCCCCATAAAAAATGAGGAAGGACATCTGGTTACAAAGGAAGGGGAGATGGCGAAGGTATTGAATTTATTCTTCTCCTCAGTCTTCACGAGGGAATCGGGGAGGCTTCAGTAACCAAAACTGCAGTGTTTATCTTCATGACACATCACAGGAAGCACCTCCATGGTTAACAGAGGACAGAATTAAAATTAGACTTGGGAAACTTAACAATAATAAATCACTGGGACCAGATGGCTTGCACCCAAGGGTACTTAGGGAACTCAGTCAAGTAATTGCCAGACCATTGTTCCTAATTTCTACTGACAGTCTACTGACTGGAATGGTACCAGCTGATTGGAGAAAATCCAATGTAGTACCAATATTTAAAAAGGGCCCAAAATACATCCCTGGGAATTACAGACCAGTTAGCCTAACATCAATAGTATGCAAACTCTTGGAGGGGATGATAATGAACTGTATACAAGGTTTTAGTGATGAGAACGGTATCATTAGTAGTGTTGAGCAGAATATGCCATATTCGATTTCGCGATATATCTCGAATATATATTCGAATATTCGAGATATATTCGCTAAATTCGAATATTCGTGATATTTTATCGAAATTAATTGATTGCGATTTTTCGCTATTGCGAATGCGAAAATAATTGCGATTTTTTTAATAACTGCGGTAGGAGCGCTCTGATTGGCTCAGAATATTCGTGATATTTTATCGAAATATCGCAACATGCGAATGCGATATTTATTGCGCAATTTCGAGATATGCTGGAGGAGCGCTCTGATTGGCTCAGAATATTCGTGATATTTTATCGAAATATCGCAACACGCGAATGCGATATTTATTGCGCAATTTCGAGATATGCTGGAGGAGCGCTCTGATTGGCTCAGAATATTCGTGATATTTTATCGAAATATCGCAACATGCGAATGCGATATTTATTGCGCAATTTCGAGATATGCTGGAGGAGCGCTCTGATTGGCTCAGAATATTCGTGATATTTTATCGAAATATCGCAACATGCGAATGCGATATTTATTGCGCAATTTCGAGAAATGCTGTAGGAGCGCTCTGATTGGCTCACTCTGAAATCGAATATTCAAGATATTTTAACGCAATTTCACAAAATGCGAATGCGAAATTGATTGCAGATATTTCGAAAACTGCTGTAGCAGCACTCTGAAATCGAATATTTATGATATTTTAACCAAAGAACATATTGCGATTGCGATTTTTCGATCGCGCATGCGCAATCGCGCGAACAGCACGCGACCATTTCCTGGAGCCTTGCCAGTTTCCAACTTATGATCGCAACGCAATCACACAGCAACATGGTTGGAAGCAATTTCACTAAATCTGAGGAAAAGATGCTGATTTGTGTAAGTATTTTGACCACTGTTATTTCATCATCTTCAACTGCATTTTAGTCTAGTTTAAAAGTTAGTATATATGATCAGATATTAGTATTTCACAAAAAATGTGTCTCCTGCTTTTACAAAACTACAAGTCCCAGCATGCCTGGACAGCTGCAGACACCCTGGTTGGCAAATGTGTATTTAGGCACTTTTCCTTGTTATTTAGCATAATGAATTTAACATTTTTTTGGACATAGGACGTATGTGAACGTCCTGACTTCAGTGTCCTCAAGGCCCAAGGACGTTCGAATACATATTGCCCTTTAGATGTTGCAGAACTACAACTTCCAGCATGCCTGGGAATGCTGGCACTTCTAGTATTGTAAGTTCTGCAGGCCCCCATTTTTCAGGCCTTTATGCACGGGTCTCTAAACTGTGGCACCCTAGATGCAGCAAAAGTAAAATTCTTAGCATGCACTGACAGACCGTGGCTGATGGGAGTAGTAGTTTTGCAACAGCTGGAGGTGGACTGGTCTTGAAACCCAGAGTTAGGTAACAAACCCGTAGTGTTTTGCAACCATTCTGCCTCCAGCTGTTTTTTTTCTGTTGAAAAGCCTGTGGCGTGCAAAACACAACCCAAAAACTCCACCCGGTGCAAGGAAAAATTTGCACACACCTAAAGAGTGACATCACAAAAAACTGCGACGGTTGCATACGTCAGTGGTCCTCCGAAAAGGTCCCGTCTCTGACCCCCCCGGGGCGTTAGGCTCCTGACAGGGAAAAGAGTTACTGTGGTCCATACAGCCGAAGCCATATGGACCCATCTCGGTCCAAGCAGCGCAATCAACACGCGAACAACACGCGACCATTTCCTGGACCCTTGCCAGTTTCCAACTTTATGATCGCAACGCAATCGCAGAGCAAGATGGTTGGAAGTAATTTCACTGTATCTGAGGAAAAGTTGCTGATTTGTGTAAGTATTTTGACCACTGTTATTTCATTATCTTCAACTGCATTTTAGTCTAGTTTAAAAGTTAGTATATATGATCAGATATTAGTATTTCACAAAAAATGTGTCTCCTGCTTTTACAAAACTACAAGTCCCAGCATGCCTGGACAGCTGCAGACACCCTGGTTGGCAAATGTGTATTTAGGCACTTTTCCTTGTTATTTAGCATAATGAATTTAACATTTTTTTGGACATAGGACGTATGCGAACGTCCTGACTTCAGTGTCCTCAAGGCCCAAGGACGTTCGAATACATATTGCCCTTTAGATGTTGCAGAACTACAACTTCCAGCATGCCTGGGAATGCTGGCACTTCTAGTATTGTAAGTTCTGCAGGCCCCCATTTTTCAGGCCTTTATGCACGGGTCTCTAAACTGTGGCACCCTAGATGCAGCAAAAGTAAAATTCTTAGCATGCACTGACAGACCGTGGCTGATGGGAGTAGTAGTTTTGCAACAGCTGGAGGTGGACTGGTCTTGAAACCCAGAGTTAGGTAACAAACCCGTAGTGTTTTGCAACCATTCTGCCTCCAGCTGTTTTTTTTCTGTTGAAAAGCCTGTGGCGTGCAAAACACAACCCAAAAACTCCACCCGGTGCAGTGAAAAATGTGCACACACCTAAAGAGTGACATCACAAAAAACTGCGACGGGTACATACGTCAGTGGTCCTCCGAAAAGGTCCCGTCTCTGACCCCCCGGGGCGTTAGGCTCCTGACAGGGAAAAGAGTTAGCAACGCATATGTCCCCTATACGTGTATCCTGTGTTGTTAATAATATATTCATAATTATGCAAATGATAATGGCTGCTATATTTATGCAAAAAAGGTGGCGACCGAAATGGCAGGATATAAAATCTGTCATGTTACCCCTGTCATTGATTAATAAGGCGAGAATGCTTCCAATTGTTGAATAGCATACATTTACGTCATATATCCATAAGGCTGTCAACAGAAGTATTACAATATACTTTGTTCTTCATCTTGCAGAAGTTCCTGGAAACAGGATACGACCTGCTCCGCAGGCAGCCAGAGAAAAGGGCTGTGGTCAGCGCCCTAATCACTGACTTTGGCGGCCAACACGACCACAAGGCAATAGTGAAGAAGTGGTCTGACCTGAAGAGGCGCCAAATGGATCAGGTCAGACGTCTTCGGGATAGATATCATCCAGGTAAGTTATTGTTGACAGTTATGTTTTTTTTTTCAAAAGTGTATTTTGTGCGTGAACTCGAAAAAGAGAGGAGCCGGCCTGCAGGAGTTGGGAGGCCTCCCCCAGAGGCAATCTGCCATCTTTCTCCATGCCCTGGGTGGCAATGGCGGGTGTGAGGGGGTCCTCCCAACCCAACCTCGCATAGCACACCCACCGGGGGCGGGGCTGAGACCACCAAACTCAATTCACATGTAGCCGAGAGCGGGATCCGAACCCCTAGCTGCAGAGGTGAATCACTTGTCAGCGCAGTGGCAATCGCGTGGAGCCACCGCAGCTCCTTTGGTGACAGTTATGTAAGGTCATATGTAATTCATGTAAGGTCAGATGTTGTTAACCAAGATGCCATGTTGTGCTAACATATATCACCACCAGCCAAGGTATTCATAGTACTGTTGAAAAAAGACATGGGACAGCAGACAGGAACACAGAAGTTATGTGGGAACATAATTTTCCCATTGCTTTGCATGGGACTTTAAAGAAAAACCCCGACCATGGCAAATGGGGGTGGGTAAGGGTTAAACCACCTATCCTATGTTTGTGGCTGACATATAAGTAACCTGTGTGCCAAGTTTCATGTAAATATCTTTAGCCGTTTGTACGTGATGCTGGAACATACATACATACATACATACATGCACACACACGTTGAGTTTTATATATATAGATTCCACTAAATTCCTGTGTTAGGCGTGGGGTTGTTATAGTAATCCCGTGTGCTCCATCAGGCCCTTTTTTTAACATGAGATCGTCTGAACAAAACAAAGGAGACAAAAACAGCTCATTTTAACATGGTGGCATCCCAGCTCACGCTCAGTCCCCTGTAGTGCCCACAAGACCCTTTAATATAACATTGTCCCATTGGTTAACTGTCTATATAAATCAATTTGTATTCATATACAATACAGCAGAGTACACAGAATTTGCATACGTCATTAGAAAACATTTTTATAATATATGAACATTGTGTTATTATAGGTGCTCCAATACCAGTTGTGCGCGCCAAGCGCAGAAGGCGCCAGGCCGATGAGGAGGAGGAGGAGGATGCGGCAGAGGAGGATGCGGCAGAGGAGGAGATGGATGAGGAGGAGCAGCCAGGGCCCTCCCACTCCCCAACCCCAGCTCCTGTTGAGGAGCAAGCTGAGGAGCTTCCCCCCCCCCACCACCCCAACTTCTCAAGCAGAAGAGCAGGAGGAAGACAGCGGTCCTGTGAGCCTCGTTCAGGAAGGTAAATATGTGCACAATGATTAATAACATTTCAACAATAAAATGTAGATATAAAAATGGACAACATATAAAGCGCACCTGTCAGATTGTAGAACCATAATATGGTATTGATGCTAGAAGTATACAGGTAGTGCATAATTATTAGGCAAGTTGTATTTTTGAGGATTCATTTTATTATTGAACAACAACCATGTTCTCAATGAACCCCAAAAACTCATTAATATCAAAGCTGAATTTTTTTGGAAGTAGTTTTTAGTTTGTTTTTAATGTTAGTTATTTTCGGGGGATATCTGTGTGTGCAGGTGACTACTATTACTGTGCAGAATTATTAGGCAACTTAACAAAAAAATAAATAGATACCCATTTCAATGATTTATTTTTAACAGTGAAACCAATATAACATCTCAACATTCACAAATACACATTTCTGACATTTAAAAACAAAACAAAAACAAATCAGTGACCAATATAGCCACCTTTCTTTGCAAGGACACTCAAAAGCCTGACATCCATGGATTCTGTCAGTGTTTTGATCTGTTCACCATCAACATTGCGTGCAGCAGCAACCACAGCCTCCCAGACACTGTTCAGAGAGGTGTACTGTTTTCCCTCCTTGTAAATCCCACATTTGATGATGGACCACAGGTTCTCAATGGGGTTCAGATCAGGTGAACAAGGAGGCCATGTCATTACTTTTTTTTATTTAATACCCTTTCTTGCCAGCCACGCTGTGGAGTACTTTGACACGTGTGATGGAGCATTGTCCTGCATGAAAATCATGTTTTTCTTGAAGGATGGTGACTTCTTCCTGTACCACTGCTTGAAGAAGGTCTCTTCCATAATCTGGCAGTAGGACTGGGAGTTGAGCTTGACTCCATCCTCAATCCGAAAAGGCCCCACAAGCTCATCTTTGATGATACCAGCCCAAACCAGTACTCCACCACCACCTTGCTGGCGTCTGAGTCGGACTGGAGCTCCCTGCCCTTTACCAATCCAGCCACGGGCTCTTCCATCTGGCCCATCAAGACTCACTCTCATTTCAGCAGTCCATAAAACCTTAGAAAAATCTTTCTTGAGATATTTATTGGCACAGTCTTGACGTTGCAGCTTGTGTGTCTTGTTCAGTGGTCGTCGTCTTTCAGCCTTTCTTACCTTGGCCATGTCTCTGGGTATTGCACACCTTGTGCTTTTGGGCACCCCAGTGATGTTGCAGCTCTGAAATATGGCCAATCTGGTGGCAAGTGGCATCTTGGCAGCTGCACGCTTAACTTTTCTCAGTTCATGGGCAGTTATTTTGCACCTTTGTTTTTCCACACGCTTCTTTTGTTTGATGATCACGCTTCAGAAGCTTTGCAATTTTAAGAGTGCTGCATCCCTCTGCTAGATATCTCTCTATTTTGGACTTTTCAGAGTCTGTCAAGTCCTTCTTTTGGCCCATTTTGCCAAAGAAAAGGAAATTGACTAATAATTATGCACACCTGATATAGAGTGTTGATGTCATTAGACCACACACCTTCTCATTACAGAGATGTACATTACCTAATATGCCTAATCGGTAGTAGGCTTTCGAGCCTATACAGCTTGGAGTAAGACAGTGTTTCTCAATTCCAGTCCTCAGGCCCCCCCAACAGGTCAGGTTTTCAGGATTTCCCTCAGATGAAAAGGCTGTGGTGATTACTAAGGCAGTGAAACTGATCAAATCACCTGTGCAAAATAATGGAAATCCTGAAAACCTGACCTGTTGGGGGGGCCTGAGGACTGGAATTGAGAAACATTGGAGTAAGACAACATGCATAAAGAGGATGATGTGGTCCAAATACTCATTTGCCTAATAATTCTGCACTCCCGGGATGTGTTAGACACATAACAAGTGTATACACATGATAATGATTGATTAATAAGCAAAAAAAATATTTTATTTATTTGGTAACGTTCTTTGAAATCCAAATGTTTTTTTATTATATCCTAACAGCATCAAGAGATCTGAGAAGGCAGAACAGACTCATCAAAAAGACCCACCAGAGGATCCTGCAAAACCAACGGAAGATCCGCTACCTAACACAACAAAATGCTCTGCTAGAGCAGCAGCAATCCGATCATATTGCGGAACTGGAACGCATTCAGAAACGCATTGATAGTTATATTTGAATTTATTTTTGTATTAAAAAATCTTATTTTTTGGAAATGTTTCATTTCTTTTTGAGATAGATTTGTAGGTTTTTCAACACATCTAACTTCACATCAAACAAATCAACATCAACACATTTAACTTCATAATAAGCAAAAACATTTTATACTATTATTTTATTTAACAGTAACCTAGGACAAACTAAAGCACACGACACAGACACGACGAACACAAAATAAACTGTTGAAAAATGAACATAACAAAAGCAACAATATATATATATATACAAAGAGAGAGAGAGGGAGAGCAAGAAAGAGAGAGAATGCATATGAGCTCTTGCAGACAGCCCAATGGTTGCAGTATAAATGCCGCAAAACAGGGTTTAACATAAGGTTCATTGTTATAGTTACACTTGCTGTTTAGATCCGGTCTGGTAGCTTGTAGCGGAGGCTGTTGGTGGATCCGCTGTGCCAGAGAGGTCATGAAGCTTTACTCAGCATGGAGGCAGCAGCAGGAGTATTAAAATATAATATAACTAGACAATGCATTTCCTGAGGAAAATGCGAGTGGGAATGCTGAATAGCTTAATTGGTGAGCCCCTTGCCAAAGACATTCACCATAACCACTACACTATCTTTAGGACACACAGCTTCTTTCTCTATCTGCAAAGTATAGAGTATGCTGACTTCCTGGTCGCCCCTCCCCCCTCAATAGGTTTCCCCTCCCCCCCAGGTCAGTGAGGAGGAATATTGCACTGAGGTCAGGAAAGTTATTTATGGAAAGAAATAACATTACAAACGCTTTTAATTCACAGATCTAATACATGATTTAAGCCTCCAAACAAAGCTTAATAAATCCTCAACCGTACATGCGATCGATACAACGACTACACCGTTTGAAATACACGGCCCTTGTAAACGCATCGATATGAAATTTATGTTGATAAACTTAAAAATGTGGCCATGTCTGCGATTTAGAAAAGAGCGTCTTTGTGAGTTCTGCAGCAACATTTTTTAGATAATTTAACATGAGAGTCTATGAGACATAATTTCTGGCTGTTGCTCCAATAACTAAAACTAAAATACGTATCGCAGAATTGATCACATTGCCATAAACCAGACAAGCATAGCTACGTTTTGATATAAAAATTGTGTATGAAAAGTAGATCTTGTGGGCGTGAGACCAATTTGTTTCCCCTTTTTCTAAAGATATTTTTAATTACAAAGATCTCCAATGTTAAGGTCACATGACAGACTCTAAATCCCCTCCATAGGATTACATTATAACCGATTGCATTTTTGTGAAAAATTCGCCAAACGTAAATTGCGTTTTCACCAAAAAATTGTAAACGATAACGATCTGAAAAGTCATAGCCGGATAGCTAAATATTTTGTGACCGCTTTAAAGTTTGTTTAGTGTCTGTAAGTGAAAGTATGAAGTAGCTGAAACTTTTGGCAGGGCATGTGAATTCAAAGGGGAAAAGGATGTTCTCATTGACTTCAATGTTAAAAAAAAGGGTCTAAAAGCTTAAAATTTATAAAAGTGTAAATAGTCGAAAAAAACTTGAAGAAGTCCCATCATTAGCTGAACGAGACGAACATTTTTACAGTTGAATGGTCTCAATAGCTGAAAGTATGCCGAAGTTACGCAGAACCAAAAAACGTAAGGAATAATAAGATTACTAAATTTACGTATATCAATACTGGAAATGTTTATTAAAGCATTCACACTAATTAAGATTAATACATTTACGGGTATCCATACTGGGAATGCTTATTAAAGCATTCCCACTAAGTATCACACAGGCATGATTTACAAGCAGTAGTGGTAATAGTACTAGATAGCATAAAAACACTTGGGGAATACTTTACAGCATCAGTAGTGGTCATAGTAGTCAATAGTGTACCAAAAAATTGGGACACAGGTGTCTTGACTGAGCTGTAATAGTAGTAGTAGACATTGACAATACAGTGTCAAATCACTCGGGCAAGAGGTGCCATGATGAACAGCAGCAGCAGCATCAGTAGTGGTAATAGTAGTATAGAGTGGCAAATAACTAGTGACATAGGTGTCTTGATTGAGCAGTAGTAGTAGTAGTAGACATTGACAATACAGAGTCATATCACTTGGGCAGGAGGTGCCATGATGAACAGCAGTGGTAATAGGAGTATATAGAGTGTGAATTAACTGCTGACATAGGTGTATTGACTGAGCAGCAGAAGCAGCAGTAGTAGTATTAGCAGTAGTAGTTGATACAGAGTCATATCACTTGGGCAGGAGGTGCCATGATGAACAGCAGTGTTAATAAGAGTATATAGGGTGTGAAATAACTGCTGACATAGATGTCTTGACTGGGCAGCAGCAGCAGAAGCAGCAGTAGTAGTATTAGCAGTAGTAGTTGATACAGAGTCATATCACTTGGGCAGGAGGTGCCATGATGAACAGCAGTGTTAATAAGAGTATATAGGGTGTGAAATAACTGCTGACATAGATGTCTTGACTGGGCAGCAGAAGCAGCAGTAGTAGTATTACCAGTAGTAGTTGATACAGAGTCATATCACTTGGGCAGGAGGTGCCATGATGAACAGCAGTGTTAATAAGAGTATATAGGGTGTGAAATAACTGCTGACATAGATGTCTTGACTGGGCAGCAGCAGCAGAAGCAGCAGTAGTAGTATTAGCAGTAGTAGTTGATACAGAGTCATATCACTTGGGCAGGAGGTGCCATGATGAACAGCAGTGTTAATAAGAGTATATAGGGTGTGAAATAACTGCTGACATAGATGTCTTGACTGGGCAGCAGAAGCAGTAGTAGTAGTATTAGCAGTAGTAGTTGATACAGAGTCATATCACATGGGCAGGAGGTGCCATGATGAACAGCAGTAGGAATAGGAGTATATAGAGTGTGAAATAACTGCTGACATAGGTGTATTGACTGGGCAGCAGCAGCAGAAGCAGCAGTAGTAGTATTAGCAGTAGTAGTTGATACAGAGTCATATCACATGGGCAGGAGGTGCCATGATGAACAGCAGTAGGAATAGGAGTATATAGAGTGTGAAATAACTGCTGACATAGGTGTATTGACTGGGCAGCAGCAGCAGAAGCAGCAGTAGTAGTATTAGCAGTAGTAGTTGATACAGAGTCATATCACATGGGCAGGAGGTGCCATGATGAACAGCAGTAGGAATAGGAGTATATAGAGTGTGAAATAACTGCTGACATAGGTGTATTGACTGGGCAGCAGCAGCAGAAGCAGCAGTAGTAGTATTACCAGTAGTAGTTGATACAGAGTCATATCACTTGGGCAAGAGGTGCCATGATGAACAGCAGTGTTAATAAGAGTATATAGGGTGTGAAATAACTGCTGACATAGATGTCTTGACTGGGCAGCAGAAGCAGCAGTAGTAGTATTACCAGTAGTAGTTGATACAGAGTCATATCACATGGGCAGGAGGTGCCATGATGAACAGCAGTAGGAATAGGAGTATATAGAGTGTGAAATAACTGCTGACATAGGTGTATTGACTGGGCAGCAGCAGCAGAAGCAGCAGTAGTAGTATTAGCAGTAGTAGTTGATACAGAGTCATATCACATGAGCAGGAGGTGCCATGATGAACAGCAGTAGGAATAGGAGTATATAGAGTGTGAAATAACTGCTGACATAGGTGTATTGACTGGGCAGCAGCAGCAGAAGCAGCAGTAGTAGTATTAGCAGTAGTAGTTGATACAGAGTCATATCACATGGGCAGGAGGTGCCATGATGAACAGCAGTAGGAATAGGAGTATATAGAGTGTGAAATAACTGCTGACATAGGTGTATTGACTGGGCAGCAGCAGCAGAAGCAGCAGTAGTAGTATTACCAGTAGTAGTTGATACAGAGTCATATCACTTGGGCAAGAGGTGCCATGATGAACAGCAGTGTTAATAAGAGTATATAGGGTGTGAAATAACTGCTGACATAGATGTCTTGACTGGGCAGCAGAAGCAGCAGTAGTAGTATTACCAGTAGTAGTTGATACAGAGTCATATCACATGGGCAGGAGGTGCCATGATGAACAGCAGTAGGAATAGGAGTATATAGAGTGTGAAATAACTGCTGACATAGGTGTATTGACTGGACAGCAGCAGCAGAAGCAGCAGTAGTAGTATTAACAGTAGTAGTTGATACAGAGTCATATCACTTGGGCAGGAGGTGCCATGATGAACAGCAGTGTTAATAAGAGTATATAGGGTGTGAAATAACTGCTGACATAGATGTCTTGACTGGGCAGCAGAAGCAGCAGTAGTAGTATTACCAGTAGTAGTTGATACAGAGTCATATCACATGGGCAGGAGGTGCCATGATGAACAGCAGTAGGAATAGGAGTATATAGAGTGTGAAATAACTGCTGACATAGGTGTATTGACTGGGCAGCAGCAGCAGAAGCAGCAGTAGTAGTATTAACAGTAGTAGTTGATACAGAGTCATATCACATGGGCAGGAGGTGCCATGATGAACAGCAGTAGGAATAGGAGTATATAGAGTGTGAAATAACTGCTGACATAGGTGTATTGACTGGGCAGCAGCAGCAGAAGCAGCAGTAGTAGTATTACCAGTAGTAGTTGATACAGAGTCATATCACTTGGGCAGGAGGTGCCATGATGAACAGCAGTGTTAATAAGAGTATATAGGGTGTGAAATAACTGCTGACATAGGTGTCTTGACTGATCCAGAGGAGTCATGGGAGAAAATCATGTGGTCAGATGAGACCATAATATAACTTTTTGATCATAATTTCACTAACCGTGTTCGGAGGAAGAATAATGATGAGTACCATGCCAAGAACGCCATCCCTAATGTGAAGCATGGGGGTGGTAGCATCATGCTTTGGTGGTGTTTTTCTGCACATGGGACAGGGTGACTGCACTGTATTAAGGAGAGGATGACCGTGGCCATGTATTGCGAGATTTTGGGCAACAACCTCCTTCCCTGAGTTAGAGCTTTGAAGATGGGTCGAGGCTGGGTCTTCCAACATGACAATGACCCAAAGCACACAGCCAGGATAACCAAGGATTGGCTCTGTAAGGAGCATATCAAGGTTCTGGCGTGGCCTAGCCAGTCTCCAGACCTAAACCCAATAGAGAATCTTTGGAGGGAGCTCAAACTCCGTGTTTCTCAGCGAGAGCCCAGAAACCTGACTGATGTAGAGAAGATCTGTGTGGAGGAGTGGGCCAAAATCCCTCCTCCAGTGTGTGCAAAGCTGGTGTAAAACTACAAGAAAGGTTTGACCGCTGTAATTGCAAAGAAAGCCTACTGTACCAAATATTAACATTGATTTTCTCAGATGTTAAAATAGTTATATTCAGCACTGTAAATACATCAGGTCCGGGGCTCCATCAGGGAATGCATGACAAGGGACCCTTCAGCGCCCTGAACCGACGACGGGTGCCAGAAAGTCACCGCCGATCCAGGACTCATTCATCTTTATGAATGTGAGTCTGTCCACGGAGTCTGTGGACAGACGGGTCCTCTTGTCCGTGACCACCCCACCTGCCGCGCTGAATGTCCGCTCAGATAGTACGCTGGAGGGGGGGCAAGACAATAACTCCAGCGCATACTGAGCGAGCTCGCGGCAGGTGTCCAATCTGGCAACCCAGTACTCCATGGGGTCGTCGGTGCTCATACTGTCAGAAGCACCGACGGACGCCATGTAGTCTGCCACCATGTGGGCCAGCCGCTGGTGGTGACTGCTGCTGCTGCTGGTGCTGGTACTGGGTCGCTCGGTTTGGAAGAACATCCTCATCTCATCCATTAGGTCCCCTGCTCGGCTGCTGCTGGGTGCAGCCACCTGCTGGGTGAGATGAGGGGGGACAACTGGAGGCCGGGGAGTTGCCTGCTCCAACCGTCTGACAATGCCTGCCTGCAGTTCCTCCATCCGGTGCTGCCTCCGGCTGGCTGGGATGAACTGCTCCAGTTTCCCCTTGCACCTGGGATCCAAAAGGGTGGCCATCCAGAAATCATCCCTCGCCTTGATGGTCTTAACCCGGGGGTCCCTCCTGAGGCATCTCAGCATGTGGGCAGCCATGGGGAAGAGCACAGCCCGCTGTGACTCCTCACTGCTGGCCAGGTGAATGAGGTGCGACTCTTCATCCCTGAGGCGCTGCTGGTCAAACTCAGAGATGCCCAACCCCCGGACTATCGGTGCCCCCAACACCGGCTCTCCCTCCTGACCAGGCCCTGACTCCGGGACGACACCAGCAACCACCTCCTCCTCATCATCATCATCCTCCTCCTCCTCCTCGTCCTGGCCCTGGTCTCGGTGGAGCATTGCTGACTCCTCCTGCTCCACCAAGGCACTCTCCCCAGCTTCGAGCAGGCGATCTACTGTCCTCTCCAGCATGAACACTATTGGCAGCACGCTATTGAGGCCGACGTGCTCACTGCTGACCATCTTGGTCGCCTGCTCGAAGGAGGACAACACTTGGCAGACCTGGTTTATCTGCCCCCACTCCGCACAGGCGATGAAAGGGAGTTGTGGTGAAGCCCTCTCAGTGCCTAGTTCCATCAGGTACTCCCTCACCGCCCTTTGCTGCTCCCACAACCTCTTCAGCATGTGGAGGGTGGAGTTCCACCGCGTCACACTGTCCACAATCAGCCTGTGAAGGGGCAGACTGTACTTCCGCTGCAACTTGGACAGGGACGCGGTAGCGGTTGGGGAGCGCCTGAAGTGGCTGGCAATCCTACGCGCCTTTGCCACAATGTCACTCAACCCGGGATAAGTGCGCAGGAACTTCTGCACCACCAGGTTGAGGACATGTGCCAGACAGGGCACGTGGGTCAGACTGCCAGCACTGAGGGCGGCGAGTAGGTTGCTGCCGTTATCGCAGACAACCATACCTGCCTGGAGCCTTCGGGGTGTCAGCCACTTCTGGACCTGAGCCTGAAGTGCTTTCAGCACTTCTTCTCCAGTGTGTCTCCGGTCCCCTAAACTAACAAGCTGGAGCACGGCCTGACAGCGCACGTACCCCACACTTGAGTAGCTACGGGGGCGCTTGCTGGGAGGCTCAGCAGCTGCGGAGACAGTGGCTTGAGGGAGACCAGCAGTTCTCCCCTGGACACCCCGGGGCGGCACCACAAGATCGGTTGCCACCGATCCCTCACCGACGCCTCGGAGGGAAACCCAATGGGCCGTGAAGCTGATGTAGCGCCCCTGCCCATGCCTGCTGGTCCAGCCATCCATTGTCAGATGAACCCTGTCGCTGACAGCGTGATCCAGCGACAGGGTTACATTCTGCACAATGTGCTGGTGTAGGGCAGGGACACCAGTCATGGCAAAGAAATGGCGGCTGGGGACACGCCATTGGGGTTGGGCCTGCTCCAACATCTGCCTGAAGGGGTTGCTGTCAACTATGTTGAAGGGCAGCAGATGTTGGACAATAACCCTTGCCAGGAGCCCATTGAGGGAACGCACACGTCGGTCTCCAGGGGGGAAGGGAGTGGTGCGGTCAAAGGCGTCTGAAATCGACGCCTGGCGCCGGACGGCAGTGCGGGACACAGACGTGGAGGGTGCTGTGGAAGTAGAGGTCTGGCTGCCGGTACCAGTACCTCTACTAGAGGGAGCGGGGGGGCATGACCTGCTGGAAAGAGATGAAGATGTGGCAGGGGCTGCTGTACCCTGCTCACTTGTGGTGGTGGCGCTGCTACCACCACCACGCTTCATCTCGTCAAACACCGCCCAGTGGTTTATCCTCAGGTGCTGGTTCAGGGCTGTGGTACCCACCCGAGCCAAACACTTCCCTCTCTTCACCCTCACTTTACAAATCCGGCAGATGGCCACGGTAGGGTTGTCTGCCACCAGGGTAAAGTAGTTCCAGACAGGTGACTTCAGCACCGCCCTCCTGTCAGATGGGGTGACGCTTACTTGCACCTGCTGGGACTCGGTGCGCACAGGTGGAGCTGCCTGCTGCTGCTGCTGCTGCTGCTCCTCCTGACACCTCCTGCTGCCATCACCAGTGGAGACCCTGACGATGGTCTCCCTGGTGGTGACCTGGCGCACCGTTTCACCAGGGTGCCTACCTTCCCCGTCGTCACTGACGTAGTGAGCCGACGCGTCAGATGGCAACCATGATGGGTCACCCTCTTCGCCCACAGAGATGTCAGACCAAGGGCTGAGATGTGTTGGTCTGAGGGAACCAACTGACATGGAGCCTCTAGCCTGGCTCCGCTGTCCCCTCACCCACGCCTGGGTCTGACTAGGTGCTGCTGTTTCCTGCACCAAAACAGCAGCACCAGTTTAAAGGGATGTTTCTGGGATACTGCCAGCAGGTATCCCATCCTCCTCATCCATCCCTTCAAAAAGGTCCTGACCATCAGGACAGAGCTGAGGGTCTGCCTGATGCATGGCCTCCCCCAAGATATCCCTCTCACTGTCGCTGTCGAACAGTAAGATGCTGGACTCTTGGGGGCTGGGGGGGGGTACTACAGGCACCGGTGTAATGGTGGTACTACTGTGAGTCGGGACCGACGACTCAGTGGCACTGCTGTGCCCCATGTAGTCCACCACTACTTCAGCCTGAGATGGCAATATCGGGCGGCTGCCCGATGGGAAGAACTCCCGGATCAGGCGGACTCCCCTTGCACCCGATCCTCTACCACTAGTAGGGGCACGAGAGGTACCCCGTGCTGGCAGCGACCCAGCACTGGGAGTAACTCCCCTACCCCTGCTGCCACGGCCACGGATGCCGCTCATTATTGCTGATATGTGTGTGGGGGGGGGTAAACTTTATTGGGGGGGGAAAATGTGAACAAAATGTGTTTTTGTGTTTTTTTTTACAAGACAGGCACGCAGACAAAGACGTACACAGACAGCTACTAAACTATAAGAAAAGTAGTACACCAAAGACAAGGACTACAAAATTAAAGAAAAAAAAAAAAGCACTAAACAAACACTAACTTTTTTTTTTTAAACACAAAACACACACTAAGCTAAGCTAGATGAAATAAATGTACACTAACAGTGTGTACACTTACTACACAAAATTTAACTAAACTGAACACAAAACTTAGCTTTTAGAAAAGCTCTTTAGGAAAAACTAAGCAAAATGTGCACTGAAATGACTAGCAAATATCACTGAACAGCGAAGCTGCAAGATCAAACAGTAACACAAGATGAACAAAACTTAGCTTTTAGAAAAGCTCTTTTAGAAAGCTCAGCAAAATGTGCACTGAAATCACTAGCAAATATCACTGAACAGCAAAGATGCAGGATCAAACAGTAACACAAATGAACAAAACAGCACAAAACAGCACAAAACGTAGCTTTGAAAAAAGCTCTTGGGTCTATTGCTTTGAAAAAAGCAGTTGATATACTGGAAAAGATGCACTGGAATCACTAAATAGCAATGCAGCACTATGCTGGTGATGATATAAATCAATCAGGAACAAAGACACAGGAACACAGAAACAGCCTCCACACTCTCTAGCCAGCTTCTGAATCTGCAATGAAATGGTGCTGGGAGTGAGCTTATATAATGTCCATGCAGGCAGGTTCCTATTGGTTGCTAACCTCTGACGAGTGTGGAAGGAGAACTCTGATTGGCTCTGATGCAAAAGGGCGGAGAAAATAATCGCGCAATATTCCTATTGCCGAATATTCGCATTGCGAATATTCGGCAATATAAAATGATCGCTTCAGCTACTCGGCCCAAGGTCTCTAATCATACCAGCAATGCTTTTAGACGTCTATGGAGATCACTAGGATGTGATCTGTTTTAAAAATGAAACTGTAAAAATCGCTCTGATGCGGAAGATAGGGGCGAAGAAAATAATCGCGCGATATTGCGTTTGCCGAATAATCGCATTGCGATTTTTCGAGAAAATTCAATGAACGCTTCAGCTACTCGGCCCAGGGTCTCTAATCATACCAGCAATGCTTTTAGACGTCGATGGAGATATCTAGGATGTGATCTGTTTTAAAAAAAAAATTGTAAAAAATCGAATATTCGGAATTGCGAATATTCACCGCGAAATTCGAAATATAGCGCGATTTCTCGAATATGCTATATTCGAGTTGAATATTCGCAATGCGAATATTCGTGAGCAACACTAATCATTAGCAATAATCAGCATGGATTAATGACGAATCGTTCTTGCCAAACCAATCTATTAACCTTCTATAAGGAGGGGAATTGCCATCTAGATAAAGGAAGGCCCGTAGACGTGGTGTATCTGGATTTTTCAAAAGCATTTGACACAGTTCCCTATAAACATTTACTGTAAAAAGTAAGGTCAGTTGGCATGGACCATAGGGTGAGTACATGGATTGAAAACTGGCTACAGGGGCAAGTTCAGAGGATAGTGATAAATGGGGAGTACTCGGAATGGTGGGGTTGTCCAGGGTTCTGTGCTGGGACCAATCCTATTTAATTTGTTCATAAATGACCTGGAGGATGGGGTAAACAGTTCAATCTCTGTATTTGCCGACGATACTAAGCTAAGCAGGGAAATAACTTTTCCGCAGGATGTGAAAACCTTGCAAAAAGATCAGAACAAATTAATGGGGTGGGCAAATACATGGCAAATGAGGTTCAATGTAGAAAAAATAATGCATTTGGGTGGCAAAAATATGAATGCAATTTATACACTGGGGGGAGAACCTCTGGGGGAATCTAGGATGGAAAAGGACCTGGGGGTCCTAGTAGATGATAGGCTCAGCAATGGCATGCAATGCCAAGCTGTTGCTAACAAAGCAAACATAATATTGGCATGCATTAAAAAGGGGATTAACTCCAGAGATAAAACGTGAATTCTTCCGCTCTACAAGACTCTGGTCTGGCTGCACCTAGAGTATGCTGTCCAGTTTTGGGCACCAGTCCTCAGGAGTATGTACTGGAAATGGAGGGAGTACAAAGAAGGGCAACAAAGCTAATAAAGGGCCTGGAGGATATTAGGTATGAGGAAAGTTTGCGAGCACTGAACTTATTCTCTCTGGAGAAGAGACGCTTGAGAGGGGATATGATTTCAATTTGCAAATACCGAACTGGTGACCCCACAATAGGGATGAAACTTTTTCACGGAAGGGAGTTTAACAAGACACATGACCATTAAAATTAGAAGAAAAGATGTTTAACCTTAAAATACGTAGAGGGTTCTTTACTGTAAGAGCGGCAAGGATGTGGAATCCCCTTACACAGGTGGTGGTCTCAGCGGGGGCATCGATAGTGTCATAAAATGATTAGATATGCACCTGAACAACCACAACATACATGGATATACAATGTAACACTGACATATAATCACACACATAGGTTGGACGTGATTGACTTGTGTATTTTTTCAACCTCATCTACTATGTATCTGGTGTTTTCTTTTTTTGCATGTTCTAAAAGTGCACCAAAAATCATGCATACTGCATCTTTGGGGTGCTTTTAGAAAATGCACTAAAAACACCTGATCTAATAGAAGTCTATGGAAAACCTGTATTAAAACCTCAGGTACACTGTGCTGCACTGCAGCACGGCAGTGTGAAAGCGCCAATAAATGGCCCACCATTAGCCAAAATATTTTAAGTTTTTCTCATACAAATAAAACCGGGGGAAAAAAAGGTAAAATAAAATCTTTAAGTAACAATGTGCAAATTATGATAAAATAGTGTAAAAAAGGGAAAAAATACAACTATAAAAACAATCAAATATACTAAACTACCCCAAATGCACCAATAAGAAAAGAAACCATGCCCTATAAATACAGGAAAAAAAATTTTTTCAAGAAAATTTAAAATTTACCAAAGCAGCTTAAAGCCCCAGAGTTCCACAAATTTTTCAGTTCATTAAAAGTTACTTTTAATAAACACACGCTTACCTGTCCCACGGTCCAGCGATGCGGCTGCCCAAAACCTCAGTTCTCTCCTCTGCGCCAGCATCACTAGTGTGGGCACCCGGCTGTGAAGCTGCAAGCTGTCACAGCCGGGTGCCCACACTAGTGAGTAACACTGCACTTTCCTAAATGGCCGAGCAATCTTCTGGGACCTTTGACATATCCCAGAAGATTACAAGGAGGGAGAGTGGGAGTCGCTTACGCGGCGCAGGCAGAAGTGGGAGCTGGGTACCTGTCAAAACTAGGTCCCCACCCCAAAAAAATGACATGCCAAATGTGGCAAGTCAGGGGGTTAGGACTCCTTAAAGCGGAAGTTCCACTTTTGGGTGGCACTCTGCTTTAATAAGTGAAATTAAGAGCTTCAGTGTCAGCGTAATTTTGCTGATGGTGTTTCAGTCCTCTTGCAGCAAAAGTGTATTTATTTTGTGTTTTTGCTATGTCTGAGGACCTTCATGTGAATTCATATATCTGCTTTCTAACATTTACTTTTACTGTCGTGACATTTCTCTTTGAAATAAACCTTCAAAATCTTTCACCATTGCTGTTTTTTCTTATCGGTTGATGGAGAATGCAGGTTGCAACTTTTCAATTCTCTTCCTTTTTCCCAGGGGTACAAAACAAACAGACAACATTGCTTGTTCTCAGCCAAACATCACTGATGTGTTTTAGAATAGTAATAACTCTTTACTCACCTTTATCAGTATCAATAACATTTCTTATCATCAGTGTATATTGCACCATTGTGCCTTGCAGACCGGAAGAGGTGTTGTATTTTTGATTGGCTAAAATTGGTGTTATTGAGTTAAAATACCAGGAAATGTCGCCAGGCGCACTGAACATACAATTAATTGTTACAGTGTCTCCTTGGAAAATGGGGTCTGGAGAAATTGTTATATCTGGATTTGCTATAAGAAAAAAGAAAGACGTGATTCAAACAAATGTAAACATGGTCACTAAAATGTCATATAAGCGTTAAGATGATAATTGCAAGTTCAAAAGTTTTGTTCATTTATTTTTTACTAAAATAATACTGGGTAACCCTATTACGAAGGTCCTCATTCAGGCACTTCCATTTGGGGGGTGACAGCTTTATCCTAATTGTGTAATCCTGTCAGATGCCCTCTAGTTGGGGCTATAAGGGGAACATATTGTGCAGGAATGGTGACCATCAGGAAGCAGGTCCAGAGCAATGATGTGCAGCTCCTGTTGTAGTGCAGGGGTAGGCAACCTCGTCCCTCCAGCTGTGGTAAAACTACAAGTCCAATGAGACAATGCAAGACCTTGACAATCACAGGCATGACTCCTAGAGGCAGAGGCATGATGGGATTTGTAGTTTCACCACAGCTGGGAGGACGAGGTAGCCTACCCCTGATGTAGTGCATGTTGCTGGTGCGTGAATGCTATCATGATTGTTGAGTAAAAGACTGGCCATGTTCTCGCTATACATCAATGGACGATTCTCCCTCTATTGCATTGTGAAAGCCGGCCCCACCAGCTGTCAAAATACTCAAGCAGAGGTTAAATCTGATTGGATGTAACTACTTTTCAGCTGACAGTTTTTTGCCTAGCTCCTTTGATTTTTCAATCAAGGAAATTTTGGCAGGAGACGGCTAACAGGGCCACCCACCAAGAGAATTTTGACTGGTTCTTGAGAAACCTGCCAAAATTTGTACAGTGTATGTCCAGCTTAAAATATTTCCAAAGTCGAAAGTTTTTTTTTTTTTTTTTATCTTAATAATGCACTACTTGCCTTAAGGTAACATACTTTCCCCTCCTGATTCTCCTCCCTAAGGGCCAGATTCAGGTACAATTGCGCTGGCGCAACGTAACCCGTTTACGTTACACCGCCGCAAGTTTTCAGTGTAAGTGCCTGATCCACAAAGCACTTACCTGTAAACTTGCGGCGGTGTATCGTAAACACGTCCGGCGCAAGCCCGCCCAATTCAAATGGGGCGTGTACCATTTAAATTAGGCGCGCTCCCGCGCCGGACGTTCTGCGCATGCTCCGTTCGCAATTTTCCCGATGTGCTTTGCGCAAACTTACGGCAACCCGACGTTTTTGTGAATCGCGATGTGCGTAACGTACTTACGCCGAAAAAAAAAGAATTCAAATTCGACGCGGGAACGACGGCCATACTTTAACATGGGCTGTGTAAAGTTAAGCCATGTTAAAGTATGACTAACTTTGCGACGGGAAAAAAATACTTGCGAACGCGAAAACCTTTGTGGATCGCCGTAAATGCTCATTAGCATACCCGACACTAGAAAACGACGCGATCTCCACCCAGCGCCGGCCGAGGTATTGCATCCTAAGATCCGACAGTGTAAGTCAATTACACCTGTCGGATCTAAGGGCTATCTATGCGGAACTGATTCTATGAATCAGCCGCATAGATAGGACAAGAGATACGACGGTGTATCAGGAGATACGCCGTCGTATCTCTTTTGTGAATCTGGCCCTAAATACTTACCTGTGTACTGCATCAATTCAGTGCTGTGCCCATCTGCAGCAGTGCTGGTTCTCTTTCTCCCACAATCTTATAAACAGCAGGGGGAGCCATTGGCTCCTGCTGCTGTGAATCAAATAATGTGAGTAGGAAGCAAGGGGAGAGCCAAGCCGCACTGTGTGTCCATAGACGCACACAGTCTGGCTTGACAGCAAGACCACAGGTGCGCCAAGATATAACTGCAGGCAGGATACCCCAGAAGTTAGGTTAAGGACCGCTTTGTGCAATACAGTTGCACAAGCTGGTAAATATATAGGTAAGAGAGGAGTCAGGTCAATGTTTAGGGAGGGGGATGGGGGTAGCAGGTAGTTTTTTTTTCACCTTAATGCAGAGCATTAAAGTGATTCTAAAGCCTTAAAGGAGTTGTAAACTCCTATGGGACACTTTTGACACATTTTTGGGACCATTCACATTTATACAGCGATTAGTGCTATAAAACTGCACTGATTACTGTGTAAATGTGACTGGCAGGGAAAGGGTTAACACTAGGGGGTGATCAAGGGGTTAAATATGTTCCCTGGGAGTGATTCTAACTGTAGGGGGGGGGACTCACAAGGGGAGGAGACCGATCTGTGTTCCTCTGTACTGGGAACACACATCGGTCTCCTCACCTCTGACAGGACATGTATCTGTGTGTTTACACACACAGATTTACAGTCCTGCCGTGATCACGGTCAATCGCGGGTGCCCGACAGACATCGCAATGCCGTAGGCGCGCCCCCTAGATGGCCGGGGAGCCCAGGACGTCATATGACGTCCACCCAGGATGGGAGATCCCTCCTGTGGACGTCATTTGACTATGGGTGGGTAGTGAAGCGGTTAATACATTCTATGCATTAAGATAAAAAAATCAGTGGGCCGAACAAATCAGTGAGAAGCTTTTTAGTAAATTCTGTAGGCCTGGAACCTTCCGCTATCTCAGGTAGGCCCAGGATGCGGATGTTCTCCTGCCCTGCAGGGCACGTACCTGGAACTGTAAGGCCCTGAGGTCCCTGGAGTCCGTGTGGACCACATCCTCCACACTGGAGACCCGGTTCTCCACCTCTGCGACCCGGGCCCGGAATTTGTCCAGGTCCTGGAAGATGAGGCCGACATCTGTCGCCACATAATCAATTTTGGCCGTCAGGGATGGTTTACATTCGGCTATCGCTGCCAGGGTGGCCACCCCGGAGGGATGAACTGTGACCCCGTTCTCCTCCAGGGACTGCTTGCTGGTGGACATGTTGCCGGCCGACACACGTGCGGCTAAATTGTCCGCCGGCTGGGAAGTGTGGAGCGCTCCAGAATCAGGCTGTGTGGAGCAGGTTTTGGGTGGTCCCATCCGGGCTGAGCCAAAGAGATGGTTCTGATCCTGAGGTGGTCAGGGAGCAGACGGTGGTCAGCGGGAAGAAAAACAAGTGCTGCAGCGGCTGTAAAAGCTGGTAGAAGGGAAGCAGGATCGGAGCTCTGGGAAAGCACAGCTGCCCTGGTTCACATTCTGGCCACGCCCCCGAGTGGGTTGTTTTTAAACATTCAATTTTTTTTTATTTCCGACAAGAACTTTTTGTTGTCGGAAAAATTGAGAACCAGCTCTCAAACATTTGTTGTTGGAAATTCCGACCGTGTGTACGTGGCATAAGGAGACACATTGGGCCAGATTCAGAGCCGACTTACGCCGACGTATCTATTGATACGCGGCGTAAGTTCTGTGATGCGCCGTCGTATCTATGCGCCCTATTCAGGGAACAAGATACTACGGAATTTTGCCAAGATACGACCGACGTAAGTCTCCTACGCCGTCGTATCTTGGGTGCATATTTACGCTGGCCACTAGGGGCGCTTCCGTAGATTTTACGTGTCGAAGGCTTACGTCCGGCGTAAAGTTACCCCTGCTATATGAGGCGCAGGTAATGCAAAGTATGGACGTCAGAACAAGCATATATTTTTACGTTGTTTACGTAAGTGAATGGGGCTGGGCGTAGGTTACGTTCACGTCACAGGCATTGAGCTAGCGTATCTTAGGGAGTAAATTCAACGTGATTCTGAGCATGCGCCGTTCATTTGGCCATGCATTTACATGGGGTCATGGTTAATTTAAATACAACACGCCCACTACTTGCCTACTTTGAATTACGCCGACCCATTTACGCTATGCCGACGTAACTTAGGGAGCAAGTGCTTTGTGAATACTGTACTTGCCTCTCTAGGTTACGCTGGCGTAGCGCATATGAGATGCGCTACGCCCGCACAGAGATACGCCGATCTCTGTGAATCTGGCCCAAAATCTGCCCAAAAAAGACTGCATTAGGCATACAGGGTCAATTTCAGTGCTGGCTGGGATGACCAGAAGCTCAGAAGCCAAGCTAAACAATTTCTCCATACTGCACAGCCTGCAAAGGGGATCTGTGACTAGTGACAATGATTCTGAATTCTCCTCCTGTACATTTGATGCCAGCTCTTCTTGATTGGAAATATCACAGGAGGCCCAGGGTAAGATTTAACAACAGCCTCTGTAGCCCAAAACAAAAATGTATTATATTGCAGGTTATATTTATTCTTCTCATACGAGGAAACAGGAAAGAGAATATTGACAACGAGCAGTATGTATAGACCAATAACAACTTGGCAGTGGAAATCCCCACCAAGCATTTCACAAACAGAGGCTTCAAGTTCTTTTAATTCCTAAATGTTATATAACCAGTTTTTGTGTTCTCTTCCTCATTTCATGGTGCTGTTTAAAGCAAATTAACTTGGAGGATGGTGAAGGACTATATATATGCGGTTATATTCCTTCAGGGTTATTTTATTTTCATAGAGGTACAATATATCAACAGACAGAAAAATTATCAGAAAAGGGAGGGGTTAATAATTTTAACCACTTAAGGACCGAAAAGATTTACCCCCTTAATGACCAGGTAATTTTTTGCGATACGGCACTGCGTCGCTTGAACTGACAAACAAAATTGCCCTTTTTTTCACAAATAGAGCTCTGTTTTGGTGGTATTTGATTATCTCTGCATTCTTTTTTTTTTTTTTCTCTGCATTCTTTCTTTTTTGCACTATAAACAAAAAAAGAACGACAGTTTTGAGAAAAAAGTTTAGACTTTAAAAAATGGAGGTGTTGTTGTCTCTCCTCTACTCTAGAAGGCACAAGAAAAAAAAACATTGATCTCTGTCCCCCTCCCCCCACAAAAATGCCAGTGATTACATCTGCCAAACCCCAAAATGTACTGGCACCGCCAAGTTATTACTTGCATTTCCAAAAGTTATTAAATTACAGTTTAAAGTGCAAATTTCAGTGTTTGGGCTACAAACAAGTACAATATGCAATTAGCAATGTAATTTAGGTAGATATTAAGGCAAAAAACATATTTCCTATTTTATTTTCGATATAGTAAGTAGTGCAGGAACAGGAGTCAGGGGGCAGGAAATTTGAATGGGCGGCACACAAACATGAAATAGACTCTGATAGTGACACTGACAGCAGTGTGCAGCAGTGACACCGACACAACACATTCCTCCTGAGTCACAGTGGCTGTCTCTCTCAATACCAGGTGGTCCATTCAGTCAACTCCAGTCCAAACAGCCCTAACAGTCCTGCTTGTCGCTTGCCTTGCTCTGGTCCCCGTAACGGAGCTCCAGTCACTCCGCTCGGCTCCCTTGCACTATGATATCACAGGACACACTCAGGCACTGCCTTTGCTAGACCCGCACACCACTGTAGCAGGCACTCTAAAAATACTGACGGTTAGCAACACTGGTGCCTATGATAGCCCGATCACACAGGAGAGCCTGGAGAGAGGTGGTGGCGTGCGGGGAATGTTCGTTCCCACTGCCTGTAAAAGCCATCTAGAGGCTAATCAGCCGCTAGGATGGCTTTTGGAAAATAGGGGGGAGCAGCACACAGGTTTTTTACCTTCATGCATCGAATACATGAAGGTAAAAAACCTTCAACTTTCGCAACCACTTATATTAGGAATGCTGGTGTGATTGATCCACGTCTAAAGCTCCTGATATACAGTACATTGTCCCCTATAATTCATCAGTTATAGCTCTTAGTTTACTTCCTTCTGTGAGCTGTTAAAAAGTTTTTTCACCAAAAAAACCCTTACAGACCCGTTCAACTTGTATTTATGTACCTTAGCAATGCAGTCATACCTCATATTTATGAAAGGTTGGTTACTGTAAATAATATATCCATCAGCTGATGACTAAAATGGTATGTGAAAAAAATGTGATTCTAGGTACAGTTAAACACACCTGAACCCTTGCAGAAAATTGGTTCATGTGACAGAAAAATGGAAGAAAAATTCCACCAGTACAGATCATATTTTCCAGGTAATAGTAATACTTCAATGGAAAGATCATTTTACCTTGCATGTGTAGCGCCTGGTTACTTAAAGCGGGGGTTCACCCTAAAAAAAAATTATAACATTACATTCAGCTCACTACGGACATTGACAGTATGCAGATCTTTTTTTTTTGCCGTACATACCGTTTTTTTTGTTGTTTTCCCCCCGGCTTCCGGGTAGTGAATCCCGCGGGAGTGGGCATTCCTATGCACAGGCTAAATGATTGACGTATGACAAAAGCTTCCCCTCAACGCATACGGCCGCGTCACGAGTTGCCAAAAGAAGCCGAACGTCGGTGCGCAGGCGCCGCATAGAGCCGACTCGCAGTTCGGCTTCTTTCGGCAACTCGTGACACGGCCGTATGCGCCGAGGGGAAGCTTTTGTCACATGTCAATCATTAAGCCTGTGCATAGGAACGCCGACTCCGGGGGATTCACTACCCGGGGGGAAAAAAACGGTATGTACGGCAAAAAAAAAAAAAAAAAATCTGCATACTGTTAATGTCGGTAGTGAGCTGAATGTAATGTTAGAATTTTTTTTTAGGGTGAACCTCCGCTTTAAAAAGAACCGGTGCTAGTTATATTTAGAGGGGGATCATAGTGTTAACGGACTCTAATCCAATTATTATGTTCAAAACCGGTCTCTGTCTCCGCTTGGCTGTGCTGTGGGCTGTCTATTGTTACTGGAGTTTAGTTCCTACCCCAGGGCAATGGGTGGCAGCAGTGGAGTCAAGGTCTCCTACGGCTGTGGTCGAGGCCTACCTATATTCGGACACGACAAGGTCAGTACACTTGTGAAAGGACGTGTCTGTTTGCCTGCTGAGGAGTATGATACCTCTGACATTGACTCTTCATCCGATGTGAGTGCCAATCGGTGGATGGAGCCGGATCTGCCTGAGTTACAGTGGGGCAGAAGCTCCCATGCTTCCAAGCCCCGCAAGCACCAGAAATGTTTCAGGAACACCGCACCACAGGTGGATGTTCCGCAATTGACTTGGGGAATTACGGTGCCAAGCGCCAGTGCTGCTAAAGAGACTGTTCCTATACTAGCCGCATTGCCCGTAGTGAGAAGAGCACCCAACGCCATTGTCATGACGGGACTCGGACACCCCCGAACCCTACGGAAACTGGCTCGCCTTCAACGCATACTTATGAAGAAGGTGGCCCAGGACTACGGGTGGGAATTCCCCTATGTGCCTTTAGCTCTCGTGGCACAAATTGAGGAAATGAGAGAGGAATGGTGCAAGGATGTAATCTGGGAATATCTGAATGTCCCAGGTGCTGCTCGTGACACGGACTATACCTTTGTCAATCTAGACCACCGGTTTGAAGATTGCTTAAAGGTATGGAGCCCTGGCCGGTACATTTACAGCGATCGAGTGGTTCTCAAGAGTCCTGGAAAAGTGGACCATGTCGATCACCACAAGAAATGCTCAAGCCGATGCCGGATTCCAGATTCTACAAGTATTCTACAAGTAGGCCCAATGCCTACAGTGTCACTTTTGTTTGCTGCTTTCTGAAGAAGTCATGGATGGGAGTGATCGCCCCTTTTCAGTTTTGTTTTCATTTTTTTCTTCTCCCTCCGGATCCACATTTGGCTGTATGTGAAGGACTTCGGGGGGAGGGAACATTGTGATAAGTTAGTAAGATTAGGGTCTCGCCGGCTTCATCACAGCAAGAAAAAAAGAAGAAGAAAAGTTTTTTTTCCCCTGATTGCTCTAATTTGAGTATGGACTGCCTTATGTTGGTAGTACCAGCGCACTGACCACTAGGGGCAGTGTTCTGCAACTTCTACCACCACAGAGAGACTAACTTGTATATATATTTCTCCTAAGTCTTGCATTTTAAGAAATTCTCAGCACTTAGTTTTTTTTTGATGTGTCTCTTTGGGAGGAAAGGAGGTTTTGCCTTTACTGGGGAAGGTGCAGCTTCAGTTCTACCCTTAGTGACCTTAAATGTGTATTAATGTATATTTGCATATGTTCTTCCATTTCTATATTTTGCAGGTTATTGATCTACTATCAAAGCTGTTGGAGAACGGGGCAGAATAGATAGTCAGGAATGTTTTGATGTCATAATGTATCACTGTAAAGATTGTACAAAGAATGTTTTATATTGTTATATCTTTCTATCTTTCCTCTGTTCTGTAAAAGCAGATTCAGGTCAGGCATTCAGGATTGAACACCTTCTTGTTGGGACACTGAGGACAGTGTCTATTCAGGTGGGGGGAGTGTGTAGCGCCTAGTTACTTAAAAGTACCGGTGCTAGTTAAATTTAGAGGGGGATCAGAGTGTTAACTGACTCTGATCCAATTATTATGTTCAAACTCGGTCTCTGTCTCAGCTTGGCTGTGCTGTGGGCTGTCTATTGCTACTGGGGTGTACTTCCTACCCCAGGGCAGTGGGTTGCAGCAGTGGAGACAAGGTTTGGGTGCTCTTCCCCAGCAGCCTATCAGGAGGGTTTAGCCTTGCTGTGCATGCTGGGGGAGGGTATTAATGGGGCGGACGCCATTAGTCTGGGTTCTTCTTCAGAGTGCGGCACCCATCTTTAGGGTGACTGCGCATCACGGCGCCTGGCGTAATGGCCTTCCAGGCCGGGGTGCGCGTGCCACGCAGTGTTCCTGGTTCCCGGGACCATGTTGGTCCGGAACATTTGAGCTGTGGCAGGGAGCCCAGTAGTCGACTGGGTTCCCAATCCTGAAGATCCCAAGTGAGGTAGCTGTTCGGTGGGGAGTCCATCAGAGGAGAGCCAATGAGAAGCTGGCGATCCAATAGGGTCTCGACAAACCACTGGGGATCAAGGTAGTCAGACACTGAGAGGCTGGTCACCTGTCAGTCGGTACCTGAAAATTATCTGAAGGAGATCCAGACGCAATTCTATCAAGGAGGACCATCTCCGTAATCACAATCACAGAGAGGGCCTGTGGCAGAGGCTTTTCCCTGAGTCCACTCCAGGAGGGTCTGTGGCAGAGACTTCTCCCTAAAGGTTCAAGTTCATTCCAGGAGGGTCTGTGGCAGAGACTTTTCCTTCAAGTTCGAGTGATACCCTGGCTGCCAGGTCAGTGAGAGTGGGCCTGTCCTGGTATGCTATACCCACTCTGGCTAGAGTGGCGGAGAATACAAAGCATTATTGGGAGCAGGACTGTTTCCCTATTGTTGTGCCTGAGTCTGCTACTTCTTCTTTTACTTCCCCTCTACTATTCATCACAAGTTTTAATGTTTTTACCCTGCTGGGTAATAAAGAGCACAGCAAAAGACACCTGTCGTGGATATTCCGTTACTGCTATATGCACCATACACCCCTAGGACGGCGGAAGAGCCATGAGGTAACATGCCACCCAAAACAAACCAGCAGCTCCTTCGGGGGTAGTGCTACACATATGAACAGGGCTGCTGCTAGAAATCACAGGGCCTCATACAGCCTACCTGACAGGTCCCCCCCCCCCCCATGAAAATATCTAATTATATTTTTGCTAAAATGCCACGGCCGTTATGCTATGCTTCACAGCCATGGCAGAAATAATACCACCATCCAACAAGTCCCATTCCAGTGAATAGCATTGTTCTGCAAGTGCCCCCACTTACGGTGTGCTAGCTTGAGGCAAAATGCCTCCTCACCACCTGCCAAATGTTCTTAAGAGCATAAATGCCAGATGCCCAGGCCCCCCTTTTTAATGGGACTCGGGCCTGGTACAGGAGGGCTGGCTTTACTGCCTTATCAGCAACCCTGCACTGTAATGTGTTTTCTTAGATGAACAAACCTTCTTTTGGAAATTCCATACTTCATAAGACAAACCAGTAATTTATCCAATCAAGTCAACAGATTTGTTTTTATTCCCCCTACCCTAACCCCCAGAAGCACATGTTTGCCTTAAAGTTAAAGTGCACCATGATCCTTATCTCCTTCACACTGTGCATAACACACTCCATAACCCATCTCCCTGTGTAAAGGCACTCCAGAAACATGCAGTCTGTACCTAGTGCTCTCCTAATCCATGCACTACTTTCGTAAAACACTCCAGAAACCTGCTCCCTGTGCTTTTTGGACTCCAGAAAGTACATACAGTAGCACACTACCGCATTTTGTACATAGTGCACCCCTGAACACTGTACATAGCACACTCTTGAACCATGCACTTTGTACGTAATCCAGAACCCTGCACCCAGTACCTAGCGCTCTCCTGATCCCTGCACTCTGTGCATAACGCACTCCAAGATCCTGCACTCTGTATTTAGCACTCTCCTAAACCCTGCACACTGTGGCCCAGATTCAGGTAGATTTGCCCATTAGTTACACATGTGAAGAGCAGCTGATTTGCTCTGCGCTGGGGCAAATTGGAAAGATTGCCACCTGATTCAGGATTCCTTTTGTCTGCTAACTTGCTCCTTTGTAAGGCAAAAATCAGGGCGTAAGGCAGCGCAAGTGAAAGTGGGTGTGCCCTATGCAAATGATCTTTTTTCCACTCAGCAGTGGTTTGCTCCTCTTTTCAGGGCAAATTCTGCCCAGCTGCTTGCACTGAGCAAATAAATAGGGGCAGACCTGCGCATGTCCTGTGCAAAATTACATCCTGCTTCCCCCCCCCCCCCCCCCTGAGCAAGGTAATTTTGCCCTTTTTGCTGATATGGCACCTCCTCATGAAAAAAAAAAAAGAAAAGCTAATTTTATAGCTTCAGAGATGGAGATACTTCTTGCGGCACTCACGCGCCATAGTGATGTGCAGTATGGTGCCCAGCGGCAGCACTCCACTGTAGCCCAAAGGAGGGCTATCTATGATGGCATTACCCTGGACATAAATGCCCTGGGTAATGAAGAAAGGACGTAGGAGGACATTCAAAAGAAGTTGAATGACATGCGGCGTAGGGTCCGGGATAAGCTTGTGCTTATCCGTAAGCATACGAGTGGCACGGGTGGAGGACCACCCTGCAAGATCCGTCTAAATCCTGATGAGGAGGTGATCGCGCAAAGTCTAGCGCTGGAGCAGGTGGAGGGATGCCCAGCATATGACTCCACTGTTGGGGACTGGTAAGTTTTTTGTTTCTCATATCTGCTGTGTATCATGGGAGGGGGTAGAAGTGAACATATGAGGGGGTAGAAGGGAACATGTAAAAAGTTTTATTTCTCATATTTGCTGTGTATCATGGGAGGGGGTAGAAGGGAACATATGATAAGTGTGTTGCTCCAGCAACATATTTTTTTTGTGTCATCCACAGATGTTGATGACGAGGCTGGGCCATCGTCGGCTGTAGGGCGACCCACGCCATCCCCAGACCATCATGGGGTCCAGTTAGGCCCCCTGCAGATACTGGGCATGTTGGTGGAGGAGGATATCGGCCAGAGTCCATCTAGGGAGGAGGAAGTGGTGGAGGAGTCCATTATCCTCAACCTGGATGAATCTGTGTACCTCCAGGAGGATCCCACCATCCCTGACCTCCCCACCACCCCCCCAACCATAACGTCATCCCCCTCCAGGGCAAGCCCCTCCAGTGTCCCCCCCTCCAGTGTCCCTCCCTTCAGTGTGGCCCACTCCCCTTCTTCTCCCTCAGTTCGTGCCCCAGCCTCTCCTCCAAGGAAGGCTCTATGTAAAACGAGGGGTGTACCCTCCAGCCTCCGTGAAGGTTTGCAGGAGGAGCAGGCCCGGCAGACCCGCCATATAGGGGACATGGTGGGAGACTTGAGGCGGGTGGCGGACAGCCTGGCATCCTCCTCCTCCTCTCTGCAGCAGGCCCTCACCCTGCATGCTGACCGGGGGATACGAGATACTGAGAGCTTGGAGGAAGTCAGTGCCAACTGTGGAGCCATGGTCACCTGCATGGTCGAGCAGCAGGGCGCCATCGCTTTGCTAACAGCGGAGGTGAGCAGCAGGGCTGGACTGGGACAAAAATTTGGCCCTGGACTAAATCCAGACTGGCCCACTTTATTAGATACTGGTACTCTTATAGGCAGTTCCAGTGGGGAAGCTAGACATTATTTCACCCTGGGCAAAGAATCAGTATGGGACAAGATCAGGCAGAAGTGAGAAACTCCCAGGCAGTAGCTGTTAAGTCAGCTATCTGTCCCCTTCCCCATGCTTCTCTGTTCCCCCCAGGTAAGCGCTGCGGGAAGGGAGAGACAGAGGAGTGGAGGGGGGCAGCGGTCCGCTGTAACTGAAGCCGGCCCACTGAGCCATCGGCCCACCGGGAAACTCCCTGTAGTCCCAATGGCCAGTCCATCCCTGGTGAGCAGGTTGGCAGGTGCGGTGGAGGCCAACACTGCTGCTGTGCGGGAGGAGGGGAGATTAACCCGGCGGCAGCAGAGGACCAATACCACCCGGCAGCTGCGGATGTTGGCCCAAACCAACAGCGTGCTCACCCGCCTGGCCAACGCCATGGAGGGCATGCAGGCACCACCTGCCAGGAGTGAGGAAGTAGGGGTTGATGCTACTCCCCCCCTCCATCCCCACCCCATGCTCCATCCCCACCACAGGCTCAACCACGCAGACTGAGGAGCCAGAGCCGGGGCACCCTTGGCACAAGGATGTCCAAAAAAAAAAAAAAATATTTTCCTTTTATTTTTTGTATTTTTTACCTATCCCTTGCTGCTCATATAATGAGCTGTTTCTATTTATTTTGATTATGCTTATATTTTTTTTTTTTTTGGGGGATATTTTTTTTTGCTCAGATTAGGAGCTTTTCTATATTTAGTTTATGCTCAAAGTTTATTTTTTTTTTTTTTGTAGTCCCTACACACGGTGAGGAGTGCTGTAGTTGCTCTCCAGCTGACCTGTGGCCATCTGTTGCCAACTTGCCCCTGCTTTTATAAAGTGCAAATTTGCCCCGGCCAAACAGCTTGCGCGCTTTGGGAGCAAAATGCTCCTCACACGCGCAAGTTTATGAATCAGTGGCAGTTCCTCATTTGCATATTTGCTGAGGGAAAACCATGAGAGCGCAAGTTGCTCCCTGAGCAAAATTGCTCCTTAATTGCGCCGGGGCAGAGAAACTGCCTCCGTGCAAAAATGGCACATTTCAGGCTTAGCTTGCTTTCTGGGTCACCCGCAAATTTGCCTGGGAGCAAATCCGTACTTGCGCGGCGCAAATCACACTTGCTCCTGCGCAAGTCGTACCTGAATCTGGGCCTGTGTGTGTAACACACTCCACAACCCGTTTCCCTGTGCAAAAGGCATTCCAGAAACCTGCAGTCTATGGCCCAGATTCAGGTACGATTTGCGCGGGAGCAAGTGTGATTTGCGCCGCGCAAGTACGGATTTGCTCCCAGGCAAATTTGCGGGTGACCCAGAAAGCAAGCTAAGCCTGAAATGTGCCCTTTTTGCACGGAGGCAGTTTCTCTGCCCCGGCGCAATTAAGGGGCAATTTTGCTCAGGGAGCAACTTGCGCTCTCATGGTTATCCCTCAGCAAATATGCAAATTAGGAACTGCCACTGATTCATAAACTTGCGCGTGTGAGGAGCATTTTGCTCCCAAAGCGCGCAAGCTGTTTGGCCGGGGCAAATTTGCACTTTATAAAAGCAGGGGCAAGTTAGCAACAGATGGCCACAGGTCAGCTGGAGAGCAACTACAGCACTCCTCACCGTGTGTAGGGACTACAAAAAAAAAACTTTGAGCATAAACTAAATATAGAAAAGCTCCTAATCTGAGCAAAAAAAAAATATCCCCCAAAAAAAAATATATATAAGCATAATCAAAATAAATAGAAAAAGCTCATTATATGAGCAGCAAGGGATAGGTAAAAAATACAAAAAATAAAAGGAAAATAATTTTTTTTTTTGGACATCCTTGTGCCAAGGGTGCCCCGGCTCTGGCTCCTCAGTCTGCGTGGTTGAACCTGTGGTGGGGATGGAGCCTGGGCTGAGGATGGAGCCTGTGGTGGGGATGGAGCCTGGGCTGAGGATGGAGCCTGTGGTGGGGATGGAGGGGGGGAGGAGCATCAACCCCTACTTCCTCACTCCTGGCAGGTGGTGCCTGCATGCCCTCCATGGCGTTGGCCAGACGGGTGAGCACGCTGTTGGTTTGGGCCAACATCCGCAGCTGCCGGGTGGTATTGGTCCTCTGCTGCCGCCGGGTTAATCTCCCCTCCTCCCGCACAGCAGCAGTGTTGGCCTCCACCGCACCTGCCAACCTGCTCACCTCCGCTGTTAACAAAGCGATGGCGCCCTGCTGCTCGACCATGCAGGTGACCATGGCTCCACAGTTGGCACTGACTTCCTCCAAGCTCTCAGTATCTCGTATCCCCCGGTCAGCATGCAGGGTGAGGGCCTGCTGCAGAGAGGAGGAGGAGGATGCCAGGCTGTCCGCCACCCGCCTCAAGTCTCCCACCATGTCCCCTATATGGCGGGTCTGCCGGGCCTGCTCCTCCTGCAGACCTTCACGGAGGCTGGAGGGTACACCCCCCGGTTTTACATAGAGCCTTCCTTGGAGGAGAGGCTGGGGCATGAACTGAGGGAGAAGAAGGGGAGGGGGCCACACTGGAGGGGGGGACACTGGAGGGGGGGGGCACTGGAGGGGCTTGCCCTGGAAGGGGATGACGTTATGGTCGGGGGGGTGGTGGGGAGGTCAGGGATGGTGGGATCCTCCTGGAGGTACACAGATTCATCCAGGTTGAGGATAATGGACTCCTCCACCACTTCCTCCTCCCTAGATGGACTATGGACGATATCCTCCTCCACCAACATGCCCAGTATCTGCAGGGGGCCTGACTGGACCCCATGATGTTCTGGGGATGGCGTGGGTCGCCCTACAGCCAACGATGGCCCAGCCTCATCATCAACATCTGTGGATGACACAAAAAAATATGTTGCTGGAGCAACACACTTATCACATGTTCCCTTCTACCCCCTCCCATGATACACAGCAGATATGAGAAATAAAAACTTTTTACATCTTCCCTTCTACCCCCTCATATGTTCCCTTCTACCCCCTCCCATGATACACAGCAGATATGAGAAATAAAAACGTTTTACATCTTCCCTTCTACCCCCTCATATGTTCCCTTCTACCCCCTCCCATGATACACAGCAAATATGAGAAAAAAAAAACTTTTTACATCTTCCCTTCTACCCCCTCATATGTTCCCTTCTACCCCCTCCCATGATACACAGCAAATATGAGAAAAAAAACTTACCAGTCCCCAAGTCCCCAACAGTGGAGTCATAGCCTGGGAGTCCCTCCACCTGCTCCAGCGCTAAACTCTGTGCGATAACCTCCTCCTCTGGATTTAATCGTAAAGAGCAGGCTGGTCCTCCTCCCGTGCCCCTGCTATGCTTTCTGATTAGGACAATTTTGTCCCTGACTCGACGACGCATGTCAGTAAAATTTTTTTGTATGTCCTCCCAGGACCTCTCCTCAATGCCCAGGGCATTTATGTCCAATGTAATAGCCTCATATGTATATTGCCCTCCTTTGGGCTACGGTGGTATTCTTCCGCTCTGAACCAAAAAGAACGGCAGTATGGCGCGTCAGTGCCGCAAGCAGTATATCCATCTCAGCGGAGACAAAATTTGCTTTTCTTTTTTTTTTCTTATCAGGAGGTGCCATCTCAGAAAAAAGGGCAACATTACCTTGCTCAGGGGGGGGGGGGTGGAACAAGCAGGATGTAATTTTGCACAGGACCTGCGCAGGTCTGCCCCTATTTATTTGCTCAGTGCAAGCAGCTGGGCAGAATTTGCCCTGAAAATAGGCGCAAACCACTGCTGAGTGGAAAAAAAGATCATTTGCATAGTGCACACCCACTTTCACTTGCGCTGCCTTAGGCCCTGATTTTTGCCTTACAAAGGAGCAAGTTAGCAGACAAAAGGAATCCTGAATCAGGTGGCAATCTTTCCAATTTGCCCCAGCGCAGAGCAAATCAGCTGCTCTTCACATGTGCAACTAATGGGCAAATCTACCTGAATCTGGGCCTATATCTAGTGCTCTCCTGAGCCCTGCACTATGTACATAAAACACTCCAGAAACCTGCTCCCTATGCATATCAGACTCGAGAACCCTGCACTCTGTACATAAAGCATTCCTGAATAGGGATGATCTTCGAGTTCATTCGGCGAACATTGCCTGTTCGCTGAACAGCGAACAATTTGGCGTGTTCGCGGCAAATTCGAAAAGCCGCGGAACACCCTGTAAAAGTCTATGGGAGAAATCTAAAGTGCTAATTTTAAAGGCCTATATGCAGTTATTGTCATACAAAGTGTTTGGGGACCTGGGTCCTGCCCAGGGGACGTGTATCAATGTAAATTTTTTTTTTTAAAACTGCAGTTTTTTGTGAGCAGTGATTTTAATAATGCTTAAAGTGAAACAATAAAAGTGAAATATTCCTTTAAATTGTGTACCTAGGGGGGTGTATAGTATGCCTGTAAGGCAGCGCTTGTTTCCCGTGCTTAGAACTGTCTCTGCACAAAGTGTCATTTCTGAAGGAAAAAAAGTCATTTAAGATCACTCACGGCTATAATAAATTGTCAGCTCCCGGCAATACAGAGAAAAGTCATTCATAAAAAAAAAAGCATGGGGGTCCCCCCAAATTCAATTACCAGGCCCTTCAGGTCTGGTATGGATATTAAGGGGAAGCTTGCGTCAAATTTAAAAAAAAATTACATGAGGTTCCCCCCAAATATCCATTCTAGACCCCTCAGGTCTGGTATGGATTTTAAGGGGAAAACCACCCCAAATGTAAAAAAAAAAATGGTGTGGAGTTCCCCCCAAAAATCTACACCAGACCCTTTATCCAAGCACGCAACCTGGCAGGCCGTAGGAAAAGAGGGGGGCCGAGAGAGCGCCCCCCCTCCTGAACCCTACCAGGCCACATTCCCTCAACATTGGAAGGATGCTTTGGGGTCTGTGACCCCTCAAAGCACCATGTCCCCATGTTGATGGGGACAAGGGCCTCATCCCCACACAGGTTTGCCGTTAAATCAGAGGGCAGCGGGGTCACCCATCACGTCACTGGGAAAGCCTGTGTTTTCCCTTGCGTCAGAGGGGGGCGGGGTCACATGACAGATGGCCCTGCCCTCACCTATATAAGAGATGTCACTGGCTGAAGCCGTGTTATTCCCGGGCTGTCTCCGGTGGAGACAGGTGATGCGCTGCGCTGGATGGACATCTCATCGCTGGATCCTGGACCTGGATGAAGAAGAGACCTTCTCATCGCTGGACTCTGGAGAGGAGATCACCCATCGCAGGATACTTTCTTTGTGAAATGGTAGGGTATTACCAATTCACATGGGGGGGGGCAGGATCTGGGGGTCTTCTTTGTTAAAGGGGTCTTCCAGATTCCGATAAGCCCCCCTGCCCGCAGATCCCCACAACAACCGGGCAAGGGTTGTGGGGATGAGGCCCTTGTCCCCATCAACATGGTGACATGGTGCTTTGAGGGGTCACAGACCACATACAGTGACACATTATGACATCAAAACATTCCTCACTATCTATTCTGCCCCATTCTCCGACACTTTTGATAGTAGATCAATAACCTGACAAATATAAAAATGGAAGAACATATGCAAATATACATTAATACACATTTAAGGTCACTAAGGGTAGAACTGAAGCTGCACCTTCCCCAGTAAAGGCAAAACCTCCTTTCCTCCCAAAGAGACACATCAAAAAAATAAAGTGCTGAGGATTTCTAAAAATGCAAGGCTTAGGAGAAATATATATACAAGTTAGTATCTCTGTGGTGGTAGAAGTTTCAGAACACTACCCCTAGTGGTCAGTGTGTTGGTACTACCAACATAAGGCAGTCCATGCTCAAATCAGAGAAAAAAATTATTTTCTTCTTCTTTTTTTCTTGCTGTGATGAAGCCGGCGAGACCCTAATCTTACTAACTTATCACAATGTCCCCCCCCCCCCCCTGAAAGTCCTTCACATACAGCCAAATGTGGATCCAGAGGGAGAATACAAAAATGAAAACAAAACTGAAAAGGGGCAATCACTCCCATCCATGACTTCTTCAGAAAGCATCAAACAAAAGTGACACTGTAGGCATTGGGCCTACTTGTAGAATCTGGGATCCGGCAAAGTGATCACATCACCTTGAGCATTTCTTGTGGTGATCGACTTGGTTCACTTTTCCAGGACCCTTGAGAACCACTCGATCGCTGTAAATGTACCGGCCAGGGCTCCATTCCTTTAAGCAATCTTCAAACCGGTGGCCTAGATTGACAAAGGTATAGTCCATGTCATGAGCAGCACCTGGGACATTCAGATATTCCCAGATTACATCCTTGCACCATTCCTCTCTCATTTCCTCAATTTGTGCCATGAGAGCTGAAGGCACATAGGGGAATTCCCACCCGTAGTCCTGGGCCACCTTCTTCATAACTATGCGTTGAAAGCGAGACAGTTTCGGTAGGTTACAGGGGTGTCCGAGTCCCGTCATGACAATGGCGTTGGGTGCTCTTCTCACTACGGGCAATGCGGCTAGGATAGGAACAGTCTCTTTAGCAGCACTGGTGCTTGGCACCATAATTCCCCAAGTCAATTGCGGAACATCCGCCTGTGGTGCGGTGTTCCTGAAACATTTCTGGTGCTTGCGGGGCTTGGAAGCACGGGAGCTTCTGCCCCACTGTAACTCAGGCAGCTCCGGCTCCATCCACCGATCGTCACTTACATCGGATGAAGAGTCAATGTCATGGGGACATGTATCAATGTAAAAAAAAGTTTTAAAAACTGCCATTTTTTCGTGAGCAGTGATTTTAATAATGCTTAAAGTGAAACAATAAAAGTGAAATATTCCTTTAAATTTCGTACCTAGGGGGGTGTATAGTATGCCAGTAAGGCAGCGCTTGTTTCCCGTGCTTAGAACTGTCCCTGCACAAAGTGTAATTTCTGAAGGAAAAAAAGTAATTTAAAATCACTTGCGGCTATAATGAATTGTCGGCTCCCGGCAATACAGAGAAAAGTCATTCATAAAAAATAAAAAAAAGGCATGGGGGGTCCCCCCAAATTCAATTACCAGGCCCTTCAGGTCTGGTATGGATATTAAGGGGAACCCTGCATCAAATTTAAAAAAAAATGACGTGAGGTTCCCCCCAAATATCCATTCTAGACCCCTCAGGTCTGGTATGGATTTTAAGGGGAAAACCACCCCAAATGTAAAAAAAAAATGGTGTGGAGTTCCCCCCAAAAATCTACACCAGACCCTTTATCCGAGCACGCAACCTGGCAGGCCGCAGGAAAAGAGGGGGGCCGAGAGAGCACCCCCCCCTGAACCCTACCAGGCCACATGCCCTCAAGATTGGAAGGATGCTTTGGGGGTCTGTGACCCCTCAAAGCACCATGTCCCCATGTTGATGGGGACAAGGGCCTCATCCCCACACAGGTTTGCCATTACATCAGAGGGGGGCGGGGTCACCCATCACGTCACATAACGCATGCGGCGATACCTCACATATGTGTTTTAAACAGTGTTTACATATGTCGGCGGGACTTATGTGTGCGTTAGTTTCTGCGCGCGAACTACCGGGGGCTGGGGCATTTACATTTTTTTTATTATTATTTTATTTATTTATTTACACTTTTTTTATTACTTTTATTCCTATTACAAGGAATGTAAACATCCCTTGTAATAGGAAATGTGTGTGACAGGTCCTCTTTATGGTCTTTTTGACCCTGCATCTCTCCTCCAGGCTGGAAAGCATGAGATTGGTGAAAAAAATTTCACCGATCTCATGATTACTGTTGCTTACTAGCCGCAATCGCGGTTTTGTTTACTTACAGGGACCCGGGCCTCCGACAGTCATAGAGATGACTGGTGACCATCTGGTCACCAGTCATCTCTATGCTTCCTGCCTACGCCGGACGATTCTTTCTCTGGGCCCCCGATGGCACGGGAGAACCTGGAGAAGCACCAGATAGCGGTGGGGGGGGGGATGTCCCCTCCCGCCGCCTATAAGAAAGATCAAGCGGTGGAACCTCCGCTATGATCATTCTTATGGTGCGCAGGATCGCCGGAACTAAAGAATGATATCTGAATGATGCCTCTAGCTGCAGGCATCATTCAGATATCCCCCCGCAAAGCCCAGGACGTCATATGACGTCCACCCAGGATGGGAGATCCCATCTGTGGCCGTCATATGTCTATGGGCTAGTATTGAAGTGGTTAAGCAACAGACAGCATGGATTCATGGAAAACAGAAGTTGTCAGACAAACCTGATTTCTTTTTATGAAGAGGTAAGTAAAACCTTGGACAGAGGCGTGTCAGTGGACGTGGTATACCTGGATTTTGCAAAAACGTTTGATACAGTTCCTCACACACGGCTCATGAGTAAGGTAAAGTCTACAGGATTGGAAATATCAGTTTGTAAATGGATATAAAACTGGCTAAAAGACAGAATTCAGAGAGTAGTGGTTAATGATTCTTACTCTGAATGGTCTAAGGTTATCAGTGGTGTACCCCAAGATTCAGTGCTGGGACCATGGGCGTCCGCTGAATTTTTTTCAGGGGGGGGGTCGGCGCTTCGGCAGCGGCAATACATAGTCACATTTAACCCTGTCTTCGACCACTAGCTGGGGTTTAAACCCCCCCCCCCCAGCAGCCGAATAGGATGGATGGTGTCAGTAGGGCAGTGGGCGGTGTTAGAAGAGCAGTGGACGGTGTCAGTCGTTTTTTATTTATTTTTTTACAAATTTATTTCTTTCTACATTTTTTACCAGTCTTGTTGAGGGGGTTTGGTGAAATATCAGGGGACTAAACAGACCCCTGATAGCTCACCTTTTAAAAATAGAAAGGGACTGAGTGTGAATTCTCCAGTTCCTTTCTCTGAGGCATAATAAACATAGTAATTTCGAACAAATATACTCTCTGTGTACCAAACTTTTCCTGATTCCCTCAATCTCTGTGACTGGTCCCCTGCAGCTTCTGTGAAAGTTGTGACAGGCTGTGGTAGCACTCCATCATCCTCATTGTACCATACAGGGTGAATGTTCCTGTATGGTATGCAATGATGCCGAGGCTTTGGGTTGAGGAGGAGAGCAGTGTGGCTGGCTGGAACATGGAAACATAGAAGTAAAAATGGAAATTCCCCCCCAGCAGTGCAAGGGTAGACTTTTCCCTTTCCTGGAGGTGGGCTGTATTCTGTATGTCTCTTTATACTTATGACAATGTCAGGAATATACTGGGACTTTTCAGGTTCTACATAGAAAGTATTCCACATTATTAAAAATAATAACTTTTGTTAAGATATGGTGTGTGTGTGTGGAATGCATCCATGTGGAGCCTGAAAAGTGCAGTCCACTCTGACTTCCAGGGGGGGGGGCAATTGACCCCCCTTGCCCTATGGAGCAGACGCCCATTGCTGGGACCCTTACTTTTTAATACCTTTATTAATGATATTGGGTCTGAGATCAAAAGTAACATTTCTGTCTTTGCAGATGACACCAAGCTATGCAGTGGAATAACGTCCTTACAGGATGTTGCCAATTTACAAGCCAACCTTAATGCTTTGTCTAATTGGGCGATTAAGTGGCAGATTAGGTTTAATGTTGATAAATGTAAAGTTATGCACTTGGGGGCTAAGAATATACATGTGTTATACATACTAGGGGGAGTACAACTGGAAGGAATCGGTAGTGGAGAAGGATCTGGGGGTTTTGGTAGATCATACGCTCAATAATGGCATGCAATGCCAAGCTGCGGTTTCCAAAGCAAGCAAAATCCTTTCTTGTATTAAGAGAGGTATGGACTCCAGAGAGAGAGATATAATTTTTCCCCTGTACACATCATTAGTAAGACCTCATCTGGAATATGCAGTTCAGTTTTGGGCTCCAGTTCTCAAGAAGGATATTGGGGAACTGGAGAAAGTGCAGAGAAAGGCAACCAAACTGATAAGAGGCATCGAGGAGCTAAGCTATGAGGAAAGATTAGAGTAACTGAATGTATTCACTCTTGAGAAGAGGAGATTAAGGGGAGATATAATCAACATGTACAAATATATAAGGGGTCCATATAGTGAGCTTGGTGTTGAGTTATTCACTTTACGGTCAACACTGAGGACAAGGGGGCACTCTTTACGTCTAGAGGAAAAGAGATTTCACCTCCAAATACGGAAAGGTTTCTTCACAGTAAGAGCTGTGAAAATGTGGAATAGACTCCCTGCAGAGGTGGTTTTGGCCAGCTCAATGAAGTGCTTTAAGAAAGGCCTGGATACTTTCCTAAATGTACATAATATAACTGGGTACTAACTGTAGCGCTTGTGTACTTTATAGTACCGGTGCTAGTTAAATTTAGAGGGAGGTCAGAGTATAGTTAAACTCTGATCCAAATTGTCAAGTGCAAAACAGGGTCTCTGTCTCAGCTTGGCTGTGCTGTAGGCTATTCTGTTACACTGGAGTGTTCTTCCAACCCCGGTGCTGCAGGTGGCAGCAGTGGAGTCAAGGTTTGGGTGCTCTTTCCCAGCAGCCAATCAGGAGGGTTTGACCTCGCTGTGCATGCTGGGGAGGGGTATTTATGAGGCAGACGCCATTGGTTTGGGGTTTTCTTCTTCGAGTGTGGCACCCACCTTTAGGGTGACCACATCATGGCGCCCTGGCGTTATGGCCTACCTGGCCGGGGCGTGCGTGCCACGCGATGTTCCTGGTCCTGGGACCATGTTGGCCCGGAGCATCTGAACCATGACAGGGACCCAGTGAGCGACTGGGTTCCCACCTTTGAGGATCCCAAGCTGTATTTGCTGTTCGGTGGAGAGTCCGTCTGAGGAGAGCCATTGAGAGGCTGGCGATCCAAAAGGGTCTCGACAAACCACCGGGGATCAAGGTAGCCGGACACTGAAGGATTGATCACCTGTCAGTTGGTACCTGGGCGACAAGTTGAAAAAGATCCAGGCGTAACTCATCTAAGGAGGATTATCTCCGTAACTACCAAATCAGAGAGGGCCTGTGGCAGGGGTGTCTCTCTGAAGTTCACCAAGGAGGGTCTGTGGCAGAGACTTTTCCTCAAGTTCAAGTTTACCAAGGAGAGTCTGTGGCAGAGACTTTATCCTACAAACGTTCGAGTGGGAGCAGGACTGTTTCCCTATCATTACGCCTGAATCTGCTGTTCTCTTTCTTCTTCAACTTTACTTTCCTCACTACAAGTTATTGTTTTTACCCGGCTGGGTAATAAGGAGCACTACTGTCAGGAAAGGTTCCATCCGCTGGTGATATTTATTATTATTGTTTGGCTCGCAGTACTGTGGTTCACCAGCAGGTGTCTCCTGGCAGTTTGGAACTGTCAGGAGAACTTCTACCTGCTGGTGTTATATCATCTTTGGGACGCAGTACTGGTCTCCACCAGCGGATGGATGCTGGCAGTGTGGAGCGTACGGCTCTTGCTGCGCTCAGGTGTGACTTGAAGCCAATCACTGACATCCATATTTATACCCGGCGAGTGCTAGCACACCTCGCCTTGGTATCTCTCTTCCTGACCCTGAGCCTGCTTCTGACCCGACTCGATCTGATCCTTATCCCAAGCCCTTCCTGGACCCGTCCTGTCTGTATCCTGATTTCCTTTGGATCCTTGCCCCGCAGCCTATACATCCTTTGTATATCGTTTACGGTATCTCCCCTGCATTTGTATATACTATTTGTTGTGGGTTGTGCACTGGTTATTTTCATTTGTTTGTCACCTTTTTAATAAATACCTTTTTCTTTCACTTATATGCATTTCTGGTCTCCTCTGTCCAGTCACACAGTCTGGTCTACTAGCTTCTCTGACAACAGCAAAGAGCACCTGTTGTGGACATTCCTTTACTTCTACTAAATGCAATACGCATTCACCCCTAGGAATTTGGGCAGCAGCCCCCCCGGGGGTAATGCTACATAACATTTATAGGTAAAGTTGATCCGGGGAATATCCGATTGCCTCATGGGGGATCAGGAAGGAAGGAATTTTTCCCCTGCTGTAGCAAATTGGATCATGCTTTGCTGTTTTTTTTTGCTTTTCTCTGGATCAACTGTGGGTATAGAATTGGGTATATGTGATTGTACGATATTATTATTATTTTATTTCTTATGGTTGAACTTGATGGACTTTTTTCAACCTGACTAACTATGTAACTATACTGGGTATTCTGGTGCAGGCTGTGATGAAGGAAGGAGTTGTGGATGAGCGCTGGCAAAGTGAGTCCAGTGGATAGGTGATGTCTTTACACAGATGTAACGCCATGCTCCTGTTGAACAGGCGCTGCTTTAAATTAAGTGGGGGTCTGAGCTGTTATTTGGCTCAGACTAGAGTGAATAAGGGCAATTTAGCCTCTGTTCCAGCCATGGCTGTGCTGAGAGTATCCACCATTGCTCGCCTGGGGGTGTCATTACTACCCCAGGCAAAGGGTGGCAGCAGCAAGGTCAGGGTGTATTGAGTGTCCCCCTCGGCAACGAAACAGTGGGAGTGGTCGCCCCGCTTTGCATGCTGGGGTGGGGTGGTAGTGGTTAATAAGACTAGGGAAAAACTTTTTAAGCCTAGCTATTGTGTTCTTTAGAAGGAAGGAAGAAAAACTCCACCTTCACGAAGGTGCAGCTTTGCTCTGCCTTAACTGTATATAATATTAAGAGTAGGATTATTGTGTGTGTTTGTTTTTTTTTCTCTGTTTTTTTTAGGTAAGCTGATCTTCTATCAAGACTGCCAGAAAATGGGCAGGTTAGATAGGATGTAAATTTGTGAATTGTTATAACATGACAATGTATACTGTGTTCCTATTTCTTTCTTCCCTTCCCCATCCATGTTTAGGGTTTAGGTGCTGGCACTCAGGCTTGAGTGCTATTGTTCCCGACACTGGGGACAGTGGGCTAGATTCACATAGATTTCGGCGGGCGTAGCGTATCTCAGATACACTACGCCGCCGTAAGTTAGAGCAGCAGGTCCTGTATTCACAAAGAAGTTGCTCTGTAACTTACGGCGGCATAGTGTAACTGGGCCGGCGTAAGCCCGCCTAATTCAAAATAGGCTGGTTGGGGGCGTGTTTTATGCAAAATACTATTGACCCCACGTATTTGACGTTTCTAACGAACGGCGCATGCGCCGTCCGTGGACGTATCCCAGTGCGCACGCTTCAAATTACGCTGCAAAGACTCATTGGTTTAGACGTGAACATAACTTACGCCCAGCCCCATTCACAGACGACTTACGCAAACGTCGTAAAACATGAAAAATTTGACGCGGTTCCGACGTCCATACTTTACTTTACGCCTGAAAACGCCTTACAAATTACATATTCTAGGCGTACACGCCCCTAGCGGCCAGCGTAAATATGCAGTTAAGATACGACAGTGTAGGAGACTTACGCCGGCCGTATCTTAGCAACATTGAAGCGTATCTCAGTTTGAGCATACGCTTAAAGTTGCGATGGCGCAGATTCAGACTTACGGCGGCGTATCTACTGATACGCCCGTCGTAAATGTCTTTATGAATCTGGCCCAGTGTCTTTTTGTAGTGGGGGGAGTATGTAGCGCTGGGTGCTGAATCCTGTGGCAGAGGATTGGATGATTCAAGTAGAAGATATTTACATACCATTGGAGCAAGTTTATATATTCCATTCACCTGATCGAATTAAAACCATGCATATGGAAGATTGTTTGGAAGGAGATCTTTGAAGATGTTATGCCTATGGAATGAGGAGTTTTTAATCTTTATGCTTCATGGTCATCTGCTGGCCAAAGCCATCTGGTGAGCACATTTTGTTGTCACTCTGGGTGAAAAGTCACTAATTGTCATTTGGAACACATCTTTCATCTCAAGCACGGTGTTGGAGGGATCTCGTTTTAAGAGGAAAAGTGAAAGCAGTTCAGGGAGGACTTTGGCTGCAAGAAGAGACTGCTCCATGTGCTCCTTGGACTAGCAAATATGTTTTATTCATACAGGGACAGCAAGTAGGGACTTGAAAATTAATTTTAGGTAGAAGGATGAAATTCTTCTTTAATTTCAAGGATTAGTTTAAGGATTATGTGTTATGCCTTGTACACACGAGCGGGCTTTCCGCCGGAAAAAGTCAGACGGGAGCTTTTTATCGTGTGTATGCCCCATCGGACTTTTTCCATCGGAAATTCCGATGGAATTAGATAGAGAACATGTTCTCAATTTTTCAGTTGGAAAAAAATTTGAGCTGAAATTCCAATCGTCTGTATGCTTTTCTGACAGAATAAACACCACGCATGCTTGGAAACAATTTAACGCATGCTCGGAAGCATAGAAAGTAATTTTCCCTCTCCATCCATTTCCCTTGTTCCGTCAATGTTGTGGTTGAATAAAAAGCCTTTGGAAAAGACTCAGTGACTGGCAACTGTGTTTTTTTAAATTTGATTAACCCTAGATTCTGAGCCGACACGGAGAACAGTGGGGTAGCGGCAGACCAAAACTAACCAGCAGCTCTTGCGTGGGTAGTGCTACAGTCCCATTTTAGTCTTTTTGCTAAAGTGCCATTTTTAGTTTTAATCGTATTTTAGTTATCTCATTTGGTTTAGTTTTAGACATATTTTAGTCGACTAAAATGGTATTATGTTAGTCGACCAAAAATTAACACTGGAGGCAGCTGTCCAGTTGGATACTGCACTTCCAGTGATCTTCCACTGCCATCTTGGTTGAGGGTAGTGCTAATAAATAGCAGCGCACTACCGGGTTTGGCACGCGTCTGTGTGATTGGATAGTGTAGGGAGAGGAACTCTGCTGCACAACTGATTAGAGAACTAGCGGCACCAACATACAACATCAGGACTTATCTGATGAATAAGGTCTGACGACTCAGTGACGAGGAGCCACATTTCAGTCATTTGTTTACCATTACCAGCCCTTTTTGCACTGCTTTACAGAGTAATCCTGTATATGTATTATGCCAGGTGTTAACCACTTGCCGACCGCGCCATAGACATTTTACTGCTACAGCGCGGTCGAGTTACTGTGACAGGACGTCCCTGGGACGTCCTCCCAGAATGCTCCACTCGCGCGCCCCCTGGGGCACGCTCCTGGAAACATCCATGAGCGCCGGGTCTAGAAGACCCGGCGCATCACGGATCACGATAAATTGCCGCAGATAGCGGCCGTTTACCACGTGATCGCTCCATCAAATGACTGAGCGATCACTTGTAAACAAACCGGCGTCGTTTGATGACGCCATTTCCTCCCTCTCCTCTCTGTACCGATCGGTACAGTGCGAGAGGAGAGGGGGGGAGCGCGGGGTGTCAGCAGCAGCACTGAGGGCTGGATCTGTGACAACTGCAGTCACAGATCCAGCCATCCATCCATCCCAGCTCAGCTATCCCTGCGCAATACTCTGCAATACCCCAATACTCTGCAATACCCTGCGCGATACTCTGCAATACCCCAATACTCTGCAATACCCTGCGCGATACTCTGCAATACCCTGCGCAATACTCTGCAATACCCTGCGCAATACTCTGCAATACCCCAATACTCTGCAATACCCTGCGCAATACTCTGCAATACCCCAATACTCTGCAATAACCTGCGCAATACTCTGCAATACCCCAATACTCTGCAATACTCTGCAATACCCCAATACCATGCGCGATAATCTGCAATACCCCAATACTCTGCAATACCCTGCGCGATACTCTGCAATACCCCAATACTCTGCAATACCCTGCGCAATACTCTGCAATACCCCAATACTCTGCAATACCCCAATACTCTGCAATACCCTACGCAATACTCTGCAATACCCCAATACCCTGCACGATAATCTGCAATACCCCAATACTCTGCAATACCCTGCGCGATACTCTGCAATACCCCAATACTCTGCAATACCCTGCGCGATACTCTGCAATACCCCAATACTCTGCAATACCATGCGCGATACTCTGCAATACCCCAATACCCCAATACTCTGCAATACCCTGCGCGATACTCTGCAATACCCCAATACTCTGCAATACCCTGCGCGATACTCTGCAATACCCCAATACTCTGCAATACCATGCGCGATACTCTGCAATACCCCAATATTCTGCAATACCCCAATACTCTGCAATACCCCAATACTCTGCAATACACCAATACTCTGCAATACCCTGCCGGATACTCTGCAATACCCCAATACTCTGCAATACCCCAATACTCTGCAATACCCTGCGCGATACTCTGCAATACCCCAATACTCTGCAATACCCCAATACTCCACAATACCCCAATACTCCGCAATACCCCAATACACTGCAATACGTCCCCCCCTCCTGCCACCCTCCGGTGCTTTTACAGACTCACTGCTACGATCGAAGCCAGGATATTTTTTTTTCAGTCTTCCCAGCCTAGAGGTGAGATGTGGGGTCTTATTGACCCCGTATCTCACTGTAAAGAGGACCTGTCATGCTATATTCCTATTACAAGGGATGTTTACATTCCTTATAATAGGAATAAAAGTGATAAAAAAATTATTTTTGGGGAAAAAAGTGTCAAAATCAAGTAAATAGTAAGTAAAATGAACAATAATTTTTATTTATTTTTTTAAAGCACCCCTGTGTGCTCGCATGCATAAGCGAACACATACGTAAGTCCCGCCCACATATGAAAACGGTGTTCAAGCTACACATGTGAGGTATCTCTGCGAACGTTAGAGCGAGAGAAATCATTTTGACCCTAGACCTCCTCTGTAACTAAAAACATGTAACCAATAAAAGTAACTAAAGCGTCGCCTATGGGGATTTTTAAGTAGCGAAGTTTGGCGCCATTCCATGAGTGTGCGCAATTTTGAAGTGTGACATGTTGGGTATCTATTTACTCGGCGTAACTTCATCTTTCACATTATGAAAAAAATTGGGCTAACTTTACTGTTTTTTTTTAAGCACAAAACAGTTTTTTTTTTAAAACACGCGTTCAAAAAATTTCTGCGAAAATACCATGCGAGATAAAAAGTTGTAATGGCCGCCATTGTATTCTCTAGGGTCTTTGCTAAAAAAGCATATATAATGTTTTGGGGTTCTATGTAATTTTCTAGCAAATAAATGATGATTTTTACATGTAGGAGAGAAATGTCAGAATTGGCCTGGGTGCTCCAGAACGCCTGATGGCGCTCCCTGCATGTTGGGCCTCTGTATGTGGCCACGCTGTGTAAAAGTCTCACACATGAGGTATCGTCATACTCGGGAGGAATAGCAGAATGTGTTTTGGGGTGTAATTTGTGGTATGCATATGCTGTGTGTGAGAAATAACCTGCTAATATGACAGAAACTAGATTTTTTTTTACAGAATTTTCAGTCGTTTTTCTTTTATAGCGCAAAAAATAAAAAACCCAGAAGTGACCAAATACCACCAAAAGAAAGCTCTATTTGTGTGAAAAAAAGGACAAAAATTTAAAATGGGTACAATGTTGTATGACTGAGTAATTGTCATTCAAATTGTGAGAGCACCGAAAGCTGAAAATTGGTCTGGTCAGGAAGGGGGTTTAAGTGCCCAGTGGTCAAGTGGTTAAAATTATCAGACATCTGAAAAACTATTTAAAACAAAAATAAAAATGTAAATGATAAAAATGCTTTCTGAGAAAACTAGTACACCAGCATACTTACACCCAGGGATTGTTAGGTTGAGTACCTTTACAGTATCTGAAAGTGAAGTATAAGTGTCCATGTTCTTCAAAAGGTTTGTGTAATTTGTGGCCAAAGCGGCATCAGGGAAGCTTATTTCAATCTCAACTTCATAGCTGGCCATATCCTGGCTGGCTGCAATGATAGAAATACAGATACGTTTGTATAAATAGTAAACTGCATTAAATAGGGAAGTCGGTTTGCAATGATATGTGTACATTGGGGGGCATCACTACTAAAAGTGTAAGGTCACTAACAAAAGATGGACTAACATCATATGCCGTCCCACTCCACCCCAGTCCCTGCTGTACTTACCTCTGTGGGTGATAAGCTTCCCACCCCATCCCCACTCTTCTCTCTCTTCTCTGTCAAGTGCTTCCAGCACAAATCAGAGCAATGCTCTGTGCTGGGGATGACCAATCAGAATCACCATGATCTGTCCCAAAACTGATGCAGAGAGAAGGGGTAGAAGCAGGGCTGGATTTTCCACTAGGCACTGTAGGCATGTGCCTACAGGTGCCTGTCCTTAGAGGGGTGCTCGACCCATCTGTATAAGGTGTTTTTTTTTTTTAAACTGTCTTCTTGGTGCCAGTCCTTTTCTTCCACCCTCCAGCCTCCTCTGCCATGTCTTCTAGGTGCCTGTCCTTCTTTCTCTCCCTAGCCTCCTCTGCTGTGCCTTCTAGGTGTAGGTTGGGCACCCTTCTCCGAGGGCCGCCCAGCCCATTTGTATAAGTTATTTTATTTTAAACCGACTTTGAGGTGGTGGTCCTTCTCTCCCCCCCTCCAGCCTCCTCTGCTGCGCCTTCTAGGTGCTGTCCTACTTTCTCTCCTCAGCCTTCTAGGTGTCGGTCCACGGTCCTTCAATCTGCCCCCCCCCCCAGCCTCCTCCGCCGCTGTAATCAGTGCACAGAGGAGAGTGGGAGGCAGCACAACTCAGGATGGAGGTCAGGAGGAGGAGCTGGCCAAATTAACATAGAGCGGTCCTAAGCAGCCAATCACCAGTTTGTTAATATGAAAAGTCACTCTGCCAGCTCACACTCTTGCCCTCTGTTCAGAACTGTGCTGTCTTCCACTCTCTCCTCTGTGTACACAGGTAGGACACTGCTATGGAAAATAGCTTTGGGAGGGAAGGGAATGTAGGGAGGGAGGGAGGGATGGGGACCAGAGGTGACTGCTATAAGGGGAAGGGGGCAGAGAACACCACTGTGTGTGGGAGGGGGATGATGTAAAGGGGCAGAGGACACTGCTATGGGCAGGGCCATCCCCATAGCAGTGTCCTTTGTCATCCTTCACATCACCCCCCCAACCCTGCATTCTATTCGCAACGCACTACTTAACCCTGCATTCTGAGTGCAATGCACTCCTGATCCCTGCATTCTGAGTGCAACGCACACCTGAACCCTGCATTTTGAGTGTAACGCACTCCTGAACCCTGCATTTTGAGTGTAACGCACTCCTGAACCCTGCATTTTGAGCGCAACACACTCCTGATCCCTGCATTCTGAGTGCAACACACTCCTGATCCCAGCATTATGAGCGCAATGCACTCCTGAACCCTGCATTCTGAGCGTAACGCACTCCTGAAGCCTGAATTCTGAGCTTGATCCACTCCTGATCCCTGCATTCTAAGCGTAACGCACTCCTGAACCCTGCATTTTGTTTTGGGCAGAAAAAATGCTTGACACTTGTAAACGCGTGTAACATATTTAGGCACGTCAAGCGCTTTCGCATTAATCCATTTCATTAGCCAGAATAATAATTTATTCTGGCCATTGATATGAATTAATGCTCAAGCGCTAAACCCTCCTAGAGTTAACATGCATTTACACGCATAAACTGTTTTTCCTACTGAAACGCTGCTGTTCCTGAATGCGCTTGCAGTGGGCGTTTTTTTTTTTTACTGCCTCTAAACTTCTCTAAATGCCTTTGTGTGCATTGACACATAGGCTGACATGCTTGGGCTTTTAGAGGCAGAAAACAATCCATGCTGGATGTCTCTAAGAGCAGCGTCAAAAATGTCCAGTGTGTGTGAGGCCTTAAAGTGCAATTTTACATTTTGGTATTGCTAGACATTAGCGATAACATGCATATAAATACTATGAAGCCACCTTAATTTGTATGCAAGAAAAGTGATGAAGTGATGAAGTTTTTTACCTGCGCGCTTCGCTCGATGTAAAGAAATGTAGGTGTTGTCATCCAAACGGAGCATCTGGAACAACATATGTGAAATAAGTTGTTTTTGTTCCCCAACATTTAATTATCACATACAAGTGTCACATATGGTACGCAATTCACCCAACAAACTACTATCTTCAGAGCAGAAAAGAATATCTATCTGTTTGGGAACAGAGTGAGGATTCGGTCTGCAGGTGCATAATTTGATTGCCCTTACTCTTATGTCTTTAAATTGCACCTGTGCCCAAACATTACAAATACCGATAAAAAAAAGCTGTAAGAATAAGTTCACACCACAACTTATCTTACTCCAAGAGACTCACCTCATGGGCAGCAAGATCCTGACCCTTAAAAAACCCTGGGTTCAGCGAGCGATACATGCTACATATTCCACGTATGCTAGGGGGGTGACGGTCCTTATCCATAAGAACTTTCCCTGTGTAATTGAAGAAGTCCGTACAGACCCCCTAGGTAAATATGTGGTCCTCGTTTTTACATTATGGTCGCAGAGGTACATTGTTGTCAATTTGTACATTCCCCCCCCCTTCTCCTCTGCCCTATTGTATGATGTTTTAGATAAGATTGCACCGTTCTGCCCGGGGAAGGTCATAATGATGGGAGACTTTAATGCCATCCTGTCCCAAGAACTAGACAGACCCACTCCGCCAAAATCCCGGTCCTCCGACCTACTGGCCTGGGCTCAGGCGGTGGGCCTGGAGGAGGTCTGGAGGTGGAAGCACCCGGATGTGCGTGCATATTCCTGCTACTCTGCTTCCTACAAGACCGCGTCCCGGATAGATCTGGCCTTCTCCAACCCCGCACTGTTAGCGGATGTGTTGGAGGCGGACTATCTCCCCAGCGGTCTGTCGGATCATAGCCCGTTACTAATAGTGCTTCGCTCTCCGGCCTCACGTTGTGCCGCACTCTGGAGGCTGGGCGCCCAATGGGTGAATCATCCAGACATAGCTGAAGCTGTATCCCCCCTGTTGACTGACTTTTGGGAGCGTAATGCTGGTACGGCCTCCCCGGACGTAGTTTGGGACACTTTCAAGGCGTATACAAGGGGACAGTACATCTCAGCTATAGCTAGTGTAAAAAAACAACACTCGGCGCAGTTGGTGGACTTGGAGCAGCGGGTCGCGGACCGCACTGACTCATATAATACTGACCCTTCCTCAGATCGTTTTGATCTGATGATGGCGGCCCAGCGCGACTTACACTTGCACATAACGGAAGCGACACGCCTGGAAATGCATAAGGGAAAACAAAGGGCATTTGAACAGGGAGACCGAAATGGCAGGTTCCTGGCCATGATGGCCCAACACGACCAACCTCTCACAACCATATCTCTCCTCCAGACCCCGGAGGGGGGGACTGTGTCCTCTCCTCAAGACATACTGCAGACCTTTAACGACTTCTACAGGACCCTCTACTCCTCTGGGTTACCCGCGGGCTTCCGGCCTGAGACACTTGACGACCTGCTTGACCCCCTGGCGCTGGGTTGGCTCTCTGACCAGGAGAGGGAGGCCCTAGTAAAACCATTTACGGCCCTTGAAGTTCAGGTAGCCATCCAGTCCTTCCCACCTGGCAAGGCGCCAGGACCCGATGGGCTCCCACTCGATTTCTACAAAGCCCATGTGGGCCTCCTGGCCCCCATGTTGGCTCAGCTTTACACTACGTGCTTGGCTGAGGGCGGCCTCCCTGCCTCTATGTATCATGCCCACTTGACACTAATATATAAACCTCCCAAGGACCCTACTTCCTGTGCCTCCTACCGCCCTATTGCACTGCTAAACACCGACTTTAAGGTACTTACCAAACTACTCGCTCTGCGACTGTACCCCATGTTACCTACTGTAATAGACTCCGACCAGACAGGGTTTATGCCCAGGAGGTCTACAGATGTTAATCTCAGGCGACTCTTTACCAACATTCATACCCGACACGTAAATGCAGGAACAAGGACTGTGGCCTCACTGGATGTAGAAAAGGCCTTTGACACAGTCGAGTGGCCTTTCCTATGGGAGACTTTGAGACGAATGGGATTCCCCTTACTATTCATAAAGTGGCTGCAGGTCATATACAAGGCCCCCACCTCGTCGGTGCGCTTGGGCGGTACGGTTTCGGCCCCCTTTCAACTTTCTCGAGGCACAAGGCAGGGCTGTCCCCTTTCCCCGGCCCTCTTCGCCCTCGCCATTGAGCCAGTGGCGGAGGCGCTGCGTACATCTCGTCACGTCAAGGGGCTCAGAGTGGGTATGCTGGAGGAGAGGGTGGCCCTATACGCCGACGATATGCTGCTTTTTCTGAATGATGCCGGCCCCTCCCTGCAGGGTGCCTTGATGGTGCTAGACGCATTTGCTCCGGTCACTGGACTTAGAGTGAACTGGTCCAAATCTCTCCTGTTCCCGATAGACCAGGCGGCCAAATCTACCTCCCCCCCAGATAGCCCCCTCTGCTGGGTGGATACTTTCAAATATTTGGGGGTGCTTGTCTCAACTTCGGCCTCTGACTTTATTCCCCTGAATCTCTCCCCGGTTTTGGCAGACGCCCAATCAAAATTTAAGGCATGGGGTAACCTCCCTCTGTCGGTATGGGGGAGGGTGAATCTTCTCAAAATGAAAATAGTCCCCAAACTCCTTTATCTCTTCCGTCACTCGCCGCAGTGGATACCCAAGTCCTTTTTTGTTAAACTAAATAGACTTTTCTCCTCCTTTATCTGGGGGCACTCCCCACCGAGGTATAAGCTATCTACCCTAATGAGACCCCGAACGCAGGGTGGGATGGCATTTCCGGACTGTTACAAATATTATCTCGCCGCCCAGCTGGTCACGGCAGCTTGGTGGCTGCGGCCGGATGGTACGAACACCTCCACTGCCCTTGAGGCGTCGGTGGTGGGCTCGTTAGAGGCCCTTAGGTGTCTGCTGTTTCGAGGCCCCCGCGCGCCTTACCCTCTGACCCCCTCTATGCTCACCACCCTGCGGGCGTGGCGGACTGGCCTGGCCATCGAAAAATGTAAGCCCACCGAAATCTCACCAAATGCCCCGATCTGGAATAACCCTACCTTAGATCAAATATACAAACTGACGGATCCCCTTGCGTGGACAAAGTACGGCGTGAAATTAATCTCCCATATAGTTTCGCAAAATGCGCTGAGGCCCTTTACTGAGCTATCGTCCGACTTTAATCTGCCCGTTCACTATCATTTCAGGTACCACCAACTGTCCCATGCATTCTCGGCGCAGTTTCCTTTGTCCTCCTGTATTGTGGCCCAGTCGGAGTTGGAGAGGACACTCAGATTCCACTGTGATGTGAAACCCACTTCGCACTTATACTCTTACCTACTCTTTGTGTCCCTCCCTCCCCTTGACGGGCTGCGGGCCAGGTGGCAAATTGACATTCCCACACTAGACGCAGACGATTGGGATGACGTTTGGGACCTACCCTTCACTACGCTTGTGTCGGTTCGTGACAGACTGGTGCAATACAAAATAGTACACAGGGCATACTTCACCCCCTACAGGTTACACAAAATGAACCCCTCACATTCACAGGAGTGTTGGCGATGTGGCGACTCCCCGGGGGACTTTCCGCACATTTTCTGGCTATGCCCTGAGGTGATACACTACTGGGAGGCGGTCCTAGAACTGACTAACAGAATTGCGGGGACTCACTTGCCTCTAACTATGGAGATATGCCTTTTGGGCATAATTGAAAACCTGGTTCGGACCTCAGCAAAACGCACTTTAGTTAGCCTATTACTCTTCTACGCCCGCAAGAACGTGGCCATGCATTGGAAAAAACCCTCGCCCCCATCCCTGGTGCAGTGGCGACGCCTGGTGAACACCAGTCTTCCCCTATATAAAGACACATACGCTAACCGTGGGTGTCCGCAAAAATATGAAAAGGTTTGGCGGGTCTGGGTGGAGGAACCAGAAACCGCTGGTTAAAACACGGTCTCGGAGGTGACACCTCCCCATATCTTCCGGTCTCCCTCCCCCCCACTCTGCTTGTATATGTCAGTCACCGCAGATATTAACCAGACCTCGTATTTGCATTGCAGAAGTTGCTATCCTTGATGTATCAGCTTTTTCTCCTGAAGTGTTTAGGACGTTGAGCTGTTTTCTGTCTAGTTCTGTCTAATTGTACTATGTACTGTGTTTGAAAATTTTTCAATAAAAATATTTTTCAAAGAATAAGTTCACACCACTTGCCATGCAGGAAACGTGCTCTGGAAAAGTCCTGGAGACGAGCATGGGAGAAGGTGATGAGAGAGCTAGAGAGCAGGAGGTCTTGAGAAGAACGAAGAGAACGATTAGGTTGGTATTTTGAGACTAGGTCAGTGATGTAGCTGGGGGCAGAATTGTGGATGGCTTTGTAGGTAGTTGTTAGTATTTTGAATTTTTAATTTGTTGGGTGAGCGAAAGCCAGTGGATTGACAGAGACGAGTAGCAGAGACAGAGCGGTTGGTAAGGTGTATGAGTCTGTCAGCAGCATTAATGATGGACTGAAGGAAGGAAAAAGTGGTGTGACATTCTGACTGATATATCTGATAGTAAATTAGAGATACGAGAGGAGACTGAAGGAGTTAGTTGAGGGGGTAGAGAAATAGGTTTGAGTGTCATCAGCATAGAGATGGTATTGGAAGCCGTGGGAGGCTATCAGCTGACCCAGGGAGGAGGTGTAGATTGAAAATAGGAGAGGTCCAAGGACAGAACCTTGGGGGACCCCAACAGAGAAAGGAAGAGTAGAGGAGGAAGTAGAATTGTAAGTAACACTATTGGATTGGTTGGATAAGTAGGAAGAGAACCAGAAAATAATACAGTCACGGAGACCAAAGGCGTGGAGTTTTTTGAAGAGGAGGTCCAGGAGTAGGAGTACAGAATAGTGTCCCTTCGTTTTGGCCGTTAGTACAGTAGGTGTTTGTGATATTGTGTTTTTAGCACGACAGCATCGCGCTGATTCTCGGCGACATGGTGCCGAGATCTCGCCGACATCTCTCACTCACTGGAATAGTGACAGCACATCCCAGCAAGCGCGTCATAGAAGCGACGGGAGATCCGACTTGGATTCCCGCCAATTCTACACGTGTGCGGCGTTTGTTATGAATCCTGAGGGGGGAAGTCCCCGCCGGATTTTAAATAAAAATCCGGCATGGGTTCCCCCTCAGGAGCATACCGGGCCCTTAGGTCTGTTATGGGTTGTAAGGAGAGCCCCCCTATGCCGAAAAAAACGGTGTAGGAGGTCCCCCTACAATCCATACCAGACCCGTATCCAAAGCACGCTACCCGGGCGGCCAGGAAGGGAGTGGGGACGAGCGAGTGCCCCCCCCCCTCCTGAGCCGTACCAGGCTGCATGCCCTCAACATGGGGGGGTTGGGTTCTCTGGTGCAGGGGGGCGCACTGCGGCCCCCCCACCTCGGAGCACCCTGTCCCCATGTTGATGAGGACAGGGCCCCTTCCCGACAACCCTGGCCGTTGGTTGTCGGGGTATGCGGGCGGGAGGCTTATCGGAATCTGGGAGCCCCCTTTAATAAGGGGGCCCCCAGATACCGGCCCCCCACCCTAAGTGAATGGATATGGGGTACATCGTACCCCTAACCATTCACCTGTAGGAAAAATGTCAAAGTTAATAAACACACCACACAAGGGTTTTTAAAATAATTTATTTTTCTGCTCCGGAGGCTCCCCGTCTTCTTTATTAGCTCTTTTACCAGGGGGAGCTTCTTCTTTGACGTCTTCGGGTGGGTGGGGGCCGCCGTCTGGTTCTCTTCCACCGCCGGGGGGGTCGCTTTTAAAAAAGCCCCCACCCCCCGGCGGGTTTCCTCCGGTGTCTTCGGCGGGGGGGCTTCTTCTTCCGCTATCCCGACGGGTCTTCTCCGCTATCCGGGGGGTCTTCTCAACTCTCCGGGGCCTCCTTCTATGTTCGCCGCTCTCCGCTGTTGACTCGGCGCACCCCGGTTCTTCCTCTCGCTGTCCGGTGCCTTCTTCTTCCGTGCTGTAAGTCTTCTTCTCCTTCCGTGCTGTGAGTTCTTCTTCCGTGCTGTGACGTCATGTTCTTCACTTCTCTTCTTCTCCCGATGTTGACACGTCGCCTTTCCTCGCTGCAATGACGGGTGCACGGCTTGCATCGGATTTATATAGACCTCACAATCCCATCATGCTCTGGTACCTACCCATGTGATACCTACCCACGTGGGTAGGTATCACATGGGTAGGTACAGAGCATGATGGGACTGTGAGGCCTATATAGGTCCGATGCAAGCCGCGCATCCGTCATTTCAGCGAGAAGAGCCGGCGTGTCAACATCTGGAGAAGAGAAGAAGATGACGTCACAGCCCGGAAGAAGAAGAATACGTCACAGCACGGAAGAAGAAGATAGACGTTCAGCGCTGAAGGAGAAGGCACCGGACAGCTGGAGGAAGAACTGGGGTGCGCCGAGTCAACAGCGGAGAGCGGCGAACATAGCAGAAGACCCCCGGAGAGTGAAGAAGACCCCCCGGATAGCGGAAGAAGAAGCACACCACCCCCCGCCGAAGACGTCGGAGGAAACCCGCCGAGGAGTGGGCGCTTTTATAAAAGCGACCCCCCCCGACGGTGGAAGAGAACCGGACGGCAGGGAAGAGCGGCCCCCACCCGAAGACGTCAAAGAAGAAGCCCCCCCTGGTAAACAGAGCTAAAGAAGACAGGGGGCGGCCTCCGGAGCAGACTAATAAATTATTTTAAAAACTCTTGTGTTGTGTTTATTGACTTTAAAATTTGTCCTCCAGGTGAATGGGTAGGGGTACGATGTACCCCATATCCATTCACTTAGGGTGGGGGGCCGGTATCTGGGGGCCCCCTCATTAAAGGGGGCTCCCAGATTCCGATAAGCCTCCCGCCCGCATACCCCGACAACCAACGGCCAGGGTTGTCGGGAAGGGGCCCTGTCCTCATCAACATGGGGACAGGGTGCTCTGGGGTGGGGGGGCCCCACAGTGCGCCCCCCTGCCCCAGAGCACCCAACCCCCCCATGTTGAGGGCATGCAGCCTGGTACGGCTCAGGAGGGGGCGCTCGCTCATCCCCACTCCTTTCCTGGCCGGCCGGGTAGCGTGCTTTGGATACGGGTCTGGTATGGATTGTAGGGGGACGAACAAACGGCGTAGGGGGGGCTCTCCTTACAACCCATAACAGACCTAAGGGCCCGGTATGCTCCTGAGGGGGGAACCCATGCCGGATTTTTATTTAAAATCCGGCGGGGACTTCCCCCTCAGGATTCATAACAAACGCCGCACACGTGTAGAATTGGCGGGAATCCAAGTCGGATCTCCGGTCGCTTCTATGACGGCTTTGTCTCTATGGCGGCAAGCCAGCTCGGCGCTGGCTCCCGCGATGGGGCTCGTAGGTGCTCAATGTCGCCGAGAAAGGGAGCGAGATTGACACAATATTGCGTGCACCTACTGTAGATCATTTGTTAGTTTTAGGAGAGCAGTTGAGGAATGTTGAGGACGAAATCCAGACTGAAGCGGATCAAGAAGGCTATTATCAGCAAGGTGGATGCTCAGTCGGTTGTAGACTAGACGTTCAAGGAGTTTGTATAAAAAGGGGAGCAAAGAAATGGGGCATAGGTTGTTAAGATTGGATGGGTCCAGTGAGTGCTTTTTAAGTTTGGGGCTGACAAGTACATGTTTTAAAGAGTTGGGGAAGATGCCAGAAGAGAGAGAGAGATTGAGGATGTGGGTTAGAGAGTGTAGAATAGAGCCAGAGGGTGATTGTAGCATTTGCGAGGGAACAGGATCCAGAGGGCAGGTGGTAAGATGGACTTTAGCATGTAATTTAGCAACCTCGTCTATAGTGGTGGAGTTGAAAGAGGGAAGTAATGATTGTATACCTGTGGGCATGAGGTGTAAAGCTTGGAGGGTATCTGAACAGTAGTGATCTCCTCGAGAATTGTATCAATCTTTTGTTTGAAGTGATTGGCGATCTCCTGGGCAGTGAGTGAGTTAGTGGGTGGAGGCAGTGGAGGATGAAGTAGAGAGTTGAAGGTAGAGAAGAGTCGACGAGGACGGGATTATACGTTTTTAATGAGAGTGATGAAATAGGTCTGCTTGGCAGTGAGGAGACTGGAATTGTATTTTTGGAGGGCAGATTTATACTGGCTGAAATCTTTCTGGGACTTCGTCTTACGCAACAGGCGCTCAGGAGCATGGCTGTGTTTTTTCAGACTTCTAGTATCATCTGTTTGCCAGGGTTGAAGGGGACAAGGTCTGATTCTGTGTGTAGTGAGAGGGGGGGGCAATGTGTCCACTGACGATAGAAGTGAAGTGTTCTAGACAGAAGTGGCTAGGTCTGTGCAAGACAGGGGCGCAATTTTGTCATAGAGGTGGTCAGTCGCAGAGTAGAAAAGAGAAGGGTTGAGATGGCAAAGGTTTCTACAAGTAACCATTAGGTGTTTGGAGGGAGAGGAGGTGGAGGAGAGGGAGAGAGTGAAATTAATAAGGTAGCGATCAGAGAGAGGGTAAGGATAGTTGAAGAGGTTGCATGGAGTGCATAGGTGGGAAAAGATGAGGTCGGGGGTATTGCCTTCAGAGTGAGTAGGAGTATGTATCCATTGCTTCGGGTCAAAGGAGGAGGTTAGACTGAGAAGTTTGGAAGTTGCAGGAATGTTAGTATTAGTAGGGATGTTGAAGTCCCCAGGAATGATTGTGGAGATTTCAGAAGAGAAAAAGTAGGGTAGCCATGCAGAGAAGTCATCAAGAAAGGATGATACTGGACCAAGGGGCAGTTAGATCACAGCTATCCTTAGAGAAACTGGGGAGAAGAGACAAATGCAGTGCGCCTCAAATGAAGAGAGTGAAACAGAGGGAGGTGGGTGAAGTACTTGAAAGGTGTTATGTGGGGCTAAAAGAATTCCAACACCGCCTGATTTTGCATCTGCTGGGTCTGGGGTAGTGAGTCCAAAGAAGACCACCGTGGGATAGAGCAGCAGAAGACGCAGTGTCAGATTCGTGAAGCCAGGTTTCGGTAATGGCTGGTAGATTAAATGAGTTAGCGATAAAGAGATCATGGAGGGAGGTGAGTCTGTTACATAGGGTGACCAGACATCCCCGGTTTCAGGGAACAGTCCCTGGATTAAGGACACTGTCCCTGGTTTTGTCCCCGGATTGTATTTGAACAGGGGCTGGGGCAATTTCAAAGACAGTGCAGAATAAAAAATCTAATCTAAATTACACACCGCCGCTCCTACTAGCTTAGGGAGGTGTACTTTTTTCCATTATCTGTGCCCCTTTCTGATGATCATGTGCTGGTCGGAGCGGAGGGAATATTTCTAACGTTTCGGGTGCATGCCCATTTAGCTCCACTCGTATGTTCTTCTGCCTCAAGTCCTGGCCAGCCGCCGGCTGCTTGTCTCCTTGCCTTCCCTGGAGGAGTGAGCTTCCTCTGCTCCCCACCCAGTAGTAGCCGGGGCCCAGAGAGTGAGACTTGACAGGCTGTGAGGCGGGTGGCGGTGGTGACGGTGGCCAGAGAGTCGCTGATTGCCGCCAAAAAAAAAAAAATTATGTCCCCGGATTTCATTTAAAAAATCTGGTCACCTTACTGTTACAGAAAAAGCGAGCATTCCAAAGGGCAGAGGATAGGAGAAGCAGAAGGGTGAGGGAGGTAATGTGGGAGTGGGATTTATATGAAGGGACCTGCTCCAGTGGTTTGGAGTATTGGGCTGTGGATTTAGAATTAGCCGGAGTTGGTGAGTGCGGTAATAGGTAGAGGACAGAAGTGACGGTGATATATCTAAGGTGTGGGGTGGATAAGAGGTGTGCAGGAGAGTTAGTTTAAGGATAGAAGACACAGCTGTCAGAAGGAGAGGTAGACATTGCATTTTAGAAGGAGGAAGAGCTGAAAGTGTAAACAAGGTCACCTGTATTTATATTTTTTTACTAGTAATGGCGGCGATTAGCAATTTTTAGCGAGACTGCGTCATTGTGGCAGACAAATCTGACACTAAGTGACACTTTTTGGGGTCCAGTGACACTAATACAGTGATCAGTGCTAAAACAATGCACTGTAAATGTACTATTGACACTGGCAGGGAAGAAGTTAACATCAGGGGCGATCAAAGGTTTAAATGTGTTCCATGGAAGTGCTTTCTAACTGTGGGGATGTTTGTACTATCGGAAGGCTGAGATTCGTGTTCCTGCTTAGCAGAAACACAAGATCTCCATTTTCCTCCCTCACAGAACAGTGGTCTGCCTTATTTACATAGACAGACCGCCGTTCTGCCTTTCAGGAGAACGATCGGCAGGTCCTGGTGGACATCGGCTCCACTGGCCCTACTGATTGGCTCCCACCGTGTCCAATCACAGCGGGAGCGCGTCACCTGTGCGCGCGCCCCTGACCCTTTGTACAAAATCATGTACAGGTACGTGATTTCACGCAGGAGGGTTGCCCTGCTGCAGTAAATTTGCGCGGAGCAGGTGAGTCGCTTCGGGGGCTTCGCTCTGAAGTAAGTAATTCATAATGAGCTAGTATCCTATGCATACTAACTCATTATGCCTTACTCTTGCAGGTTTTTTTTTTTTTAAGATATGCTTCAGAGGGTTTACTTCCTTTTTAAGGGGTAAACAAGCCATCTGTGACCTCTATAGCTGTGTGTACTGTGAAGTAATTCATCCTCAAAGACCCTCAAAGATCACAGCAGAGACTGAAGTCAGTTTCTTACAACCTTGAGACATCTGCCGTGTGTTTACATTGGAGGTTTGATAGGCTACAAAATAGAGGCTTAATAGTTATAGCGTCTACAAACTGTGGAATATATTTGGATTTTTTTCTTTTTTATACTACTAATGGCACTATACACTAGGGATGCACTGATATATTGGCCACCGAAAATGATTGACCAAAAATAAGGTTATGGCCATTTTGCTGATAGAAAGAAAAGGTGGTGATATTGACCACCGATAAACGTGTGCAATTTTGCCACGTTTACTCTGCGGTATTCATAGGTCATGTAACTCGAAATCTGCATCAAAAAGGCAACGCAGTGCGTTTTTTATGCATTTTTGCTTAATTTGCAATGCATTTCAATGGTGAGGTGCGTTTTTGGTGTGCTTTTGGTGGCCCTCCTGGATGAAACCATGTATCTGTATGTAATTTCTAGTTGCGGGTCTAGGGCACGCACGCACGCCATCGGCAACCCGTTTCCGCTCTGATTGGGTACAGCGGGAGCCAATCAGCGAGTCTGAAGGACTCGATGTTCTGCCGACACCCCACAATCATTCCCAAGAGAGGGAACGGTGGTCTGTGAGAGGAGAAGATGGAGATCCTGTGTTTCTGCTAAGCAGGAACACAGATCTCTGCTTTTCCCCAGCCTAAGAACTACCCCCACCACAGTTAGAAAGCACTCCCAGGTAACACATTAAACCCTTTGATCGCTCCTGATGTTAACCCCTTCCCTTTCAGTGTAGTGTAGTGTAGTGTAGTGTAGTACAGTGACAGTATATTTTTTTAGCACTGTTCACTGGATTTGACAGAAACAATGTTGAAGTTCTGCTAAAAACCGCTGATCGCCGCCATTACTAGTAAAAAAAAATACATAAATCTATCCCATAGTTTGTAGACATTATGGCCCGGATTCACATACATCGGCACATATTTATGCCGCCGTAGCGTATCTCTTTTACGCTACGCCGGCACAGCGCACAGATGCAAGCACTGGATTCACAAAGCACTCGCTCCCACTCGCTGTTAAAGATACGCTGGATTTCCTCAGCGTAAGCCAGCGTAGGTGGAAGTGGGCGTGAGCCATGCTAATGAGGCATGACCCCATGTAAATGATGGACTGAGCGTCATAAAGATACGAATAACGTCCCGTGGACGCATCCCAGTGCGCATGCGCAGAATCACGTCGGCACTACTCCCTAAGATACGACGGATCACTGCCTACGACGTGAACGTAACCTACGCCCAGCCCTATTTACGTACTACGTAAACTACGTAAAATACGACGGCTCTGTTCCATGGTCCATACCTTTGCATGAGGTGCGCCTCCTATATGTGGAATAACTTTACACCGGACGTACGCCTTACGCAAACCGCGTATATTATGCGCCGGGCGCAACTACGTTCGTGAATCGCCGTATCTCCCTCATTTGCATATGTGCATAGAAAATCAATGGGAGCGCCCCTTGCGGCCAGCGAAAATATGCGCCCACGATACGCCGGCGTAGGAAAGTTACGTTGGTCATATGCAGCCTATTTTCAGGCGTATCTCAGATTGTGGGCACGGCGCATAGATACGACGGCGCATAGATAGACTTACGCGGCGTATCTCGAGATATGTCGGCGTAAGTGCTTTGTGAATCCGGGCCTATAACTTTTGCGCAAACCAAATCAATATATGCTTTATGGGATTTTTTTTTACCAAAAATATGTTGCGGAATACATATTGGCCTAAATTGATGCATAAATTTGATTTATTTTTTTCATTTTATTATTGGATATGTTTTATATAAGTAATATATAAGTAAAAAAATATTGCTTTTCTTTTTAAAATTGTCCGTCTTTTTTTTTATTTACAGCGCAAAAAAAAAGCGCAGAGGTGATCAAATACCACCAAAAGAAAGCTCTATTGTGGGAAGAAAAATTTTTTTATTTAAGCACAGTGTTGCAGGACCGCGCAGTTGTCAGTTAAAGTAATGCAGGGCCGTATCGCAAAAAATGGTCTGCTCATGAAGGGGGGTAAACCTTCCGGGGCTGAAGAAGTTAACTGTCCAAATATGCACCAAAAAAATGCAGCAATCGTGATTTTCCACACCGCAACAGAATTGACTAGTAGAATCATAGAATATTTCTTGAGCTTTTTTTGTACTTTTTTTTTATGCAAAAATGCTTCAGAAACTGCTCAGTGTGAAAGCAACCTATTGGCTGAAAAGGTGCCATTAGTGTCTGAAAATAAATTCATGATATTAATTAAAAAGTAAAATAAAATACAAATATATATATATATATATATATATATGTAAACTGTCCATTTCGGTTGTCGGCCAAGTGCATTTGGGTTTCAATCCAGAATTTTTATTTTGTTGCCCCACTTTTATACACTAAATTGTGGCAGTCAATATGACACTAACTGAAACTGGATGGGAACTGACTAACTACCACTGACATCACCAATGACACTATAGTGATCAGTGATAATACTTTACGCTTTCTAATGACACTGGCTGGAAAGGGGTTAACATTGCGGGTAATCAAGGGGTTAAATATGTGCCTAACAAGTGTTATTTGTGTAATGTGTGTTGCTTTTTGCTAAGATTGTTCCCTCTGTACAGAGCCCTGTGTTGATTGTCGACACAGGGCTCTTTGTTGCAATTGGACACAGCCGGTCAGCAGGTCCTGCCCGTGTATCATTGGCCAGGACCTGCTGACAAATTCCTGCTGTATACAATCACAGCAGGACCCCAAAACAGGCAGCAATGTACCAGTACATCGCTGTGCCTGTACAGGTGACCTGGAAGTGGTTAAAGTGGCATAAAAGGGATCTATATAGACCTTTCCTTTAACGGTTCCCTCACTGGTGTCCACATCTTCTCCTGGGTGCCGGTTTTCAGCCATCTTCATTGGTGGGTGCGGGATGACGTCACTCATGTGCATGCACAGGGGGACTGTCATCCCAGCACACAGGGACAGTGGCGGCGATGTAAGCTGAGCTGCAAGTGCGTAGCTCATGCTGGAGAAGACATTGACGCATTACATGTCTCTTCTCAGGGGTCAAGTCCTGGGGAAAAAAGTGTGGGAACTCCCACCCAAGATCCACTCCCCCACCAAAAAAAAAAAAAAATGACACGCTCATATGCATAATTACTAAACCGTATGTTTTTTGGTTTTTTTTTAAAAAAGAAGCAAGTTCTTTCTAAATCCCATGATAACTCGTGGCAGACCTCCGCAATGTCTCCTGGGAACAATGACAAAAGCTCCCAGGAGACATTGCGGCATCGAGAAAGTGACGGAATACCCGCACACTACCCGATGTATACATATACAGGAAGCGGCCTGTAACATAAAGGATTACTATGGTTCGCCTGCCCCTGACAGTGACTGGAGCTGGGCATCGCCGCTTAGTGAAGGATTGGCTCGGGCGGCTCGGCTGCTCTCGGCTGCTCTAGTTCTGCAAAGGGAACTGAGTTCCTGCTGTGAAAAAAGTGCAGGAACTCCGTTCCCACGCGTTCCCGCAGGACTTGAGCCCTGCTCTTCTGCAATAAAATGCCTGGGGACACTGGTTCTGCTGACAGGAGTTATAAACTTCCCTTACTCTATCCAAATTGCATGGGTTTTTACTGCTATCAGTTTAAGCAAGCAGGTTTAAGTACCTCAATGTAACTCAGTATCTTCCTCTCACAGTCCTGGTACAGCAGAGCTAAGACTGGGGGGCAGCACAAGGAGCTAATCAGGTGTGCTGCAATAAAAGTAACATGCTGACCAGGGGCGGTCCATTAAGGGTGCATGGGACTTTGAAGTGTTACTGAACTGCAATAGTGTAAAACCAGGTCTCCTATCCCTGTGCAGCTTACACAGCTCTTGTATACAGTATGTATTCCATCTTACCTGGAGTTCTGTAAATGCTGTAACATTTAGGCCACGTAATATTAAGAAAAAAGAGTCAAAGGGATAAGAGGGAAGCCTGTTTTAAGGCCCTCTTCCCTCATGGCAGGAGCAGGTTTCCATGGTTCACCCCTGCATCTTTTTTTTTTTTTGTGAGGAAAAAAAGTGAGGGAAAAGTCAGGGGACCTTTTAGAAATTCTAGAGGGCTGTGGAGACCCTCTACATGTATAGTGTGAGGTGAGCTGACAAAGAATACCGCTTTTTGAGCTCCCCATCCATTTTGGTGGGCACCGGCCCAAGTAGGGCTAGGTGCCACGGACTGCCTGAGGTAATGGGACAGTCCAGGAAAGGGTTAAATGTGTCTCTCCCCTTCCTCCCTCTGGGAGGGTGGGTTTTACAAGGCAGACAGGACCAATTAAACAAGAACGAGGGGGTGGGTTTTGGGGAGCATGTGACCAAGGCTTTAAGGGGGGATTTCCCTCCCACCTTCTTCCTCTTACCTGCAGCAGCCCCCAGCAAGTGAGATTCCCGCCCTCCCGTTTTATCCAACAGCTTAGGTGGTTTAAAAAAAACAAAAAAACAAAGGAAATAAAAGGATATATATTGTTAAAAAAAAAAAAAAAAAAAATATGGAAATGTGCGAGTAACAAATGTTACGGTGGTGTTATGACGGTGGTTATTCCGTACGGTTTATGTTTTATGGCTTTGGTTTTACAGGCCTTGTTATGGTGTCTAAGTGAGATATTTATTGTTAAGTCACAGCTGGCGGTAATAATAATAAAGGAAAAGGGGGAAGGCTTTTATGCCCGTCGGTTTAGGCCGGCGGCTGGCTGGTTGCTTCCCCCCCCCCTTGGTAATTTACCATAAGATGGTATTAAGGTTAAACAGATGTTGTTTATGTTTTAACAAATAAAGCTGTGGCCGACCCCTACGTCCATTCAAGGATAATATGTGTGGAGTTTTTATTTATGGAAAGGGGGGAGACTAGGACATAGATATGGGTAAGTGGTTGGTTCAGGTAGTCTGTTGTTGTGGATCACCTTGTTAGTAAAGAAGGCAGTTGTTTGAAAAATTCAGTTTTTCATGGATGCGGCTGGAGTCGTAGTGAGAGGCCATATTTTTTGTCTTTTCCTTTTATTATGATTTAATGATTACTGGTTTTGAAACCAATAAAGAGTTGCAGCCAATTTTTTAGGCCATATTTGGGTTTGTGTATTTATTTATTTAACCGCTTAAGGATCACCCCACGTATACTGTATATACTGCGGCAGCGCGAAATCACGTACCTGTACATGATCTCTTCTTCTGGGTCTAGGACTTGCGTACGCACCACCGGCGACCCGCTCCTGCGGTGATTAGACACAAGGGATGTAAACATCCCTTGTGACAGTAATAGGTGGTGACAGGTGTTCTTTATGGAGGGATCGGGGGTCTAAAAAACCCCAAATCCCTCCTCTGCACTTAAAAGTATTCAGAGCGCGAAAATTGGTGATTCTGAATAATGTCATTTATTTTTTAATTGGCGCCATTGGCAGCCGAGTAAACCGGAAGTGACTTTGTGACGTTGCTTCCAGGATTTTACATCGGAGACCCGATCATAGCCAGATCTTGCCTTGTTTGGGTCTCAGCCTAGCCAGTGGACTTGCGCTAGCTGGTGGCTCGGGTCTCCCAGGCATCATCCCGGTATAAACCCTTCAAGCCATGAACGCATATTAGCGTACGGTCGGCGTGAAGGGTTAATGTTATATTTCTTTATTTTTTGCTGCCTACAATCCTATACAGATTCTTACCATTTGGCTGCATTCACACAGAGCGATTATCATCCTGTCCCATGCAGGGCCATGTTTTACCTGCACCGGAATGCACAGGTGTTGTATTCATCCCTGTGCTGGCAGTCCCATTTTTTGTCTATTATGTGCTGGTGCACAGCCCAGAATGCACCTTGGGTGCACCCAAAATAATGTCACATTGGGAGCAGCGACTGTGTCCATGCAGCCAGCATGTCCCAATTGAAAGCTATAGAACTGCCTCATGGGGATGCATGCAACATCTTTGCATCCCCATACCTGTAAACTCGGCCCTGAACTAGGTCTGGATGAAATTGCCCCATTTGAATGAGGCCTTTTCCTGTAAGGCCTCATTCCCACAGGGTGTACACAACCGTGGATGCACATGTGTGCTGGGTACAGGCTGTGTCCCATTATGACACCCGTGTGGGTGCGGGTACTTGCCGGTTCTCGAATTGTCACTGCCTGCATTCGGGGACATGCACCCGCACCTCCACAGCCTCTGCATTTCAATTGACATCATGGGACTTCCTGCACAGGGATGCATGGGACACCTGTGCATCCCCATACAGGTAAACATGGCCCTCACACAGGCATATCGTATTATACTCCCTGTGTGAATGAGGCCTAATAATGTTATTTTCCTTCATGTGACTGGTAGTGACAAAAACATACAACATGTTATTTGTATTGTTCACTTACAGCTTGCGCTAAAAGGTCTTGAAAATCTTCCTCCGATAAGCCGCTGGATGTTTGCCATGAGAGACACAAAAATAGGTACAAAATTGATGGCAGTGCTGTCATTCTGCTGTAGGTTGCTGAAACAAAAGAGAATTGTATTACAGTATTAAAGGGATGATCATGAAACCCACGGAAAGATTTCTTTATGATTGCTTAGTAAATGTTAATTTACCTTAGTAAACAAGGCCTCATCCACATGGGCATAGTTAAAGGGGTTGTAAAGCTAATTTATTTTTTCCCCTAAATAGCTTCCTTTACCTTAGTGCAGTCCTCCTTCACTTACCTCATCCTTCCATTTTGCTTTTAAATGTCCTTATTTCTTCTGAGAAATCCTCACTTCCTGTTCTTCTGTCTGTAACTCCACACAGTAATGCAAGGCTTTCTCCCTGGTGTGGAGAAAGCCTCTTGAGGGGGCAAGCAGGAGTGTCAGGACACCCACTAACACACAGCTCCTTTCTCTATCTGCAAAGTAGAGAGTGTCCTGACTTTCCTGCTCGCCCCCTCCCCCCTCAAGAGGCTTTCTCCACACCAGGGAGAAAGCCTTGCATTACTGTGTGTAGTTACAGACAGAAGAACAGGAAGTGAGGATTTCTCAGAAGAAATAAGGACATTTAAAAGCAAAATCGAAGGATGAGGTAAGTGAAGGAGGACTGCACTAAGGTAAAGGAAGCTATTTAGGGGAAAAAAATGTACCTTTACAACCCCTTTAACCACTTCAATAACGGACACTTCCTGCCCAGGCCAATATTTAGCTTTCAGTGCTGTTACACTTTGAATGGCAATTACGCGGTTATACAACACTGTACTCAAAGTACAACTTTTATAATTTTGTTCACACAAATAGAGCTTTCATTTGGTGGTATTTAACCACCTCAATACAGGGCACTTTCACCCCCTTCCTGCCCAAGCCGTTTTTCAGCTTTCAGCACTGTCACACTTTGAATGACAATTGCGCGGTCATGCAACACTGTACCCAAATGAAATTTGATCACCTCTGCTGTTTTTATTTTTTGCGCTATAAACAAAAGAAAAGCGTCAATTTTGAAAAAAAAAACGATATTTTGTACTTTTTGCTATAATAAATATCCCCAAAAAATATATAAAAATGTTTTTTTTCCTCAGTTTTGGTCGATATGTATTCTTCTAAATATTTTTGGTTAAAAAAATCGCAATAAGCGTATATTGATTGGTTTGCGCAAAAGTTATAGCGGCTACAAAATAGGGGATAGATTTATAGCATTTTTATTATTTATTTTTTTACTAGTAATGGCGACGATCTGCAATTTTTATCGTGACTGCAATATTTTGGCGGACACATCGGACACTTTTGACACATTTTTGGGACCATTCACATTTATATAGCGATCCGTGCTATAAAAATGCATTGATTACTGTATAAATATGCAGGAAAAAGAAATCTTGCGCCAAATGAATTACACTAAATTATATACTTGATAAATCAAGTGACTAACTGAGTGAAGCTGCTCCCAAATAAAATCAGGTGACTGACTTGCATATATTGTATAGTGAGGTGAGGGGCACTATATCAAAATAGTGGATGCGTGTCACAATGTGCGTTTGAGTAGTACACAGTGTAACTGTGTACCCAAATCTATGTGAAAAACCAAACAGATTATAGTCTAAACTCTATAAGTACAATAGTGCCAAATGTCGTGGAAAATAAATTAAAAAAAAATTTTTTTTTTAAAGAATGTCCAGCAAATAAATAGTTAAGTGCAAAATGGATCCAGTGTTGTATCAAGTCCAGGTGCAAAATGCAAATAATCCAATTCCAAATCGCAGGGAAAAGTGCAAATGCTAAAGTGCTTGTGAATCTTCAAAATAGCCAAAGTGCGAGAAAGAAGTGATCCGCCTTCACCTATAGGTCACCAGAATAATAATGGATGGCTCCTTACCACACGGTGTTGACCAGATTACTTAAAATATGGTCGATCAGGCTTGTTTTAAATGAGGATCAGCAGGTACTCATTGGATTCCAATGTCAGCGATTGCAGCAAATGGTGTACCAAGAAAGGAGAAGAGATACCACCATAGTGTAAAACCATTTAATATACAAAAGTTAAAATTACAATGCCAAATGGCCTCTTACTGTTGCTGGTGCCCGTTCCCGGCACTGAGGCTGTAGGTGGTGGGGATAGTAAGACAAGATAAGAGATGGCCGCGTCCTGGTCCACTAGCGTGCGTTCCACCGCTAGTTGTCCATCAACCAGTGAGACCGGAAGTGCGTGGCTATGCGTGCGCGCTCGGATACCGCCTCGACGTCACGTTTCAGTTAAACCGTCTTCAGGAAGCGTACGCTTCTCAATTCGTGGCAGCCTCCCCACCTCTGAATTTGAGGTGGCAGCACCCCCCCTGGTACTCTGATCTGCTCCAGGGGGCCCATGCCTGAAGCTGTGTAAGGGGGCCCCATAATTCCTGATGGTGGCCCTGAGTGTCCCCCTCTCTGTCCTCCTTCCGCTGTATCCTATTCTGTCCTCCCATGGCATCTCTCTCTGTCCTCTTCCTACAGCATCCCTCTGTCATCCTCCCGCTCTGTCCTCCACCTACGAAATCCCTCTGCCCTCTTCCCATGGCGTCCCTCTGTCCTTTCTCCCATGGCATTCCTCTGTCTTCCTCCCATGAAGATGACAGGGTGGGTCTTAATAATGAAGGGGTGTGGCCATGACAGGAAAGGGTGGGTCATATTTAAATTAGCGGGTGCATACGTTTAGTCAGGCCTAGGGCAGCAAAAAACCTAAATACACCACTGCATGTGAATGAGGCCTAAGATGAAACTGTACTCACGTTATCATCCAATCATGTGCACATAAAATCTGTTTTGTTTTTATTATTTTAAATCTCCCTTGCACATGATTGAGTATTTAAAGTGACCTTAGCTTAATCGTATTCACTTTAAAGGGTGACTCCTTTCCTTTTCAATCTGCAGCGCTGTCATTTTCTGTAAAATGCAATGCAATATGGCTACCTGGAGGTATTCTCTAAAGAGATGGTGTACAGAACTCCCCAGAAATGTAATTTCCTGCTTGTGTGATTGGCTGACTGATTTTACCAGAAGTCTGCACTAAGATACAAGTCACATTTTTGGCATCCCCTGCAACAAAAATTTAATTTTTGGTAAGATACTCTCAAAGGAAGGGATGCAGACCCTGACACTTTCCTTGTTAGAGCCCTGCAGGCGCAGCAGCTTTTTATTATAAAACCACTCCAATACAGATTCACTGTGAACATGGACACAGACAAACAAACAGCTATTTCTTCAGAATAACAAAAAGTAGAAATCTGCAACAAATTTTGTTCAAATCCTTGCAATGTACATAGATCACCCAGAGGGGAATGTTTTTCTCTCAACCACAGTGGAGCAGAACTAAAGACATTATTTTCATTTGCTTTCTGTGAAAAGTCTGCAAGGTGTCTCTCGTCCATGCCCGCATCTTCTCCCGAAGTGCCAGATTTCGGGCATCTTCATTGGCCATGTAGGATGACAGACTTTCCAGCACACAGGGATTGTGCTGGCGATGCAAGGTGATCTGCATATGCACAGCTCAGTTTACATGCCGCAGAACTCTGTAAGCAGGCAGGTAGGTGATTTTGTTTGCAGAAGAGACACTGCATGTCTCTTTTGCGATAAATAGTCTGCCTGCTCATAAGTTTTAGGAAAATGCCTTCAGTTTCACTTCAAGGAAACATCCTCTACTCTTTCAATAAACCGGCCGCCATTGGGTTTTTATGTGGATCTCCTTTTCCCCTAACATACATGAAACATTTAAAACATTTGGAGCCCCAAATTTCTTGCAAGATATGGGGGAGATTTACTACAATTTGTACATGCAGAATTTGGTGCACCTGTGCATAGTAACCAATCAGCTTCTAACTTCAGCTTGATCATATAAGCTTTGACAATAAAACCTGAAAGCTGATTGGTTACTAGATTCTGTGTGCTCCAGTCTTAGTAAATCTCCCCTATAGAGTACATCACATCCCCGGGGGCACCTCTTAAGAATAGAACTAGCCATACACATATAGATTTCTCTCCCTCACACTCACTGAACAAGAGAAATCCAATAAATCTTACTACCTGCTACCAAGACGGTAGCCTGCGCACACGCTGTGGGCAGTAGATTTTTATCTGTGTGCTGTTTAGACATGGAATTCGTTTAGTTACAGATACATTTTTTAACAAATTTAGACAAATTGTTAACTCTGAAATATCCGAATTTCCGAATTTTCCAATTTCTGAATTTCTGTTCTATTCTATTCGAAAATTCTAAAATGTGAAATTTCGGAAATTCAGAAATTTCAGAATCAGAAATTCCGGAATTCGAAAATCCAATAATTAGAATTTTTGGAAATTTGGAAATCCCAAAATTGGAATGAAAATCCGAAGATTCAAAAGAACGAAAATCTGAAATTCAAAAACCAGAAAATTCGAAAATCTGAAATAATAACTATAATAACTTGACTATTACTAACTATTAAATTATAGGTATTGGAATTTTCTTTCAAATTTGGCTGTTAGTGAACGTAACGAATACAAATTTATCATAAGTTACGAATTATCCGTAATAACGAATGCCGCATCTAAACGGATAGAATGTAACGAATTAATAATAATAAAAACGTATTATTATTATTATTGTTTTTTATTATTTTGTTCCATTTGTTTAGATGCGTCATTCGTTATTTTGGATAATTTGTAACTTCAGATAAATTTGTTACGTTCACTAACAGCCAAATTTGAAATTCCAATACCTATAATTTAATGGTTAGCAATGGTTAAGTTATTATTATTAGTTATTTAGTCATTTTGAATTTTTAAATTTTTGGATTTTCGTCCTTTCTAATTTTCAGATTTTTCTTTCTTATTTTTCGATTTATCGATGTTTCGAATTTTTCGAAATTGAGAATTTTCACATTTTCAAATTCCACATTTTTTAATTTACAAACCTATGAATTTCAAATTTTTTTATTTCTGAAAAAAAACAAAAAAACAAATGAAACGAAAACAAACTTTTCAGCAGTGCACATGTCTAGTGCTGTTTGATTTTGCTTGTGACTGTCTGTTTGCGAATAAAGAAGCATACAGATCTATGTTATCCATGATTTTCTGTAATTGTTAGTCTTATGATTATACAGGTTACATTTACTTTATATTGTGTAGGTGCCGATACCGAGTATTTTCATAAGTACTCATACTCGGAAAAAAATGCTCCTGATACTCTAAACCAAAACTTTGTGATGCAGTTTGAGTCTATACAAAACAAATGGGCGCAAATCGCACTGCAAAGAATCGCATGCAATTTGAGTAGAAATGCAGGTGCAATTCCTGTCTAAATCGCATGCGGTTTCCTGCATTGCTCGCGTGTAAACCCAGGCTGAAATCACTATGACAACCTTCGGTTCACATAGGAGCGGTGGGGAAACTGCATGCTTTTCAGACAGAAATATCACTGCATAGCTGTTCAAATTGCATGACATTCTTTGCAGTACGATGTGCATACATTTATATTGTATGGACTCAAATCACACAGCGGAGTATCTGCACTTGGTATTGGCAAAAACTTGACTAAAAGTATCAGTATTTTAATTTAAAAAATGGTATAGGTGCATCCCTACTATTGTGTCATGTTGTACAATGGCTTTTTTTTCTGCCCCCGAAACGCATTGGATTGTTTAAACCAATAAATTAATTTGGACAATTTTATCCTTTGATCTGGTGCTCCTTCCATTGGTTCATGTTTTCTTTTCCCGGTAACCTGTTGGAGTATCCTTGTCTGTTGTGAGCAGCATATCCTAAGCAGTGAGCTCTCCAAATGTTTTTGTGCTCTTACTACTTTGCATGAACTAATATAAATCCCCAGCACCTCTTGGGTGTTTATTTTTCTCACTGGAGTATTAGTATTGAAGGTGGGAATTTCAACAAGGCAGACTAAAGGCCCATACACACAACCAGACTTTTTGACAACAAACCTCAGACGGACCTGTTGTTGCAGAAAGTCTGACCGTGTGTATGCTCCATCGGACAAACTTTTTCGCTTTTTCATCGGACAAATGTTCGCTGTGAGAACAGACAAACTTTCCGACAACAAATGTCCGATGGAGCAAATCCGATCGTGTGTACGCTAAAGATCAGACAACAATAGCAAAAGTTGCCCAAAGGGTGGTGGTAGAGAGCAGAAAAAACACGTAGTATGTCTATTACATCACTACGTTCGTGTTTGTTGGCTGAAAAAACCCTGCCGTGTGTATGCATACCAAGTTCATGGACAACACCCTTGGGAGCAAAATCTATGGAAAAGTCAGTTGGAAGTCTGATTGTGTGTATGAGGCTTTAAGAAAGATATAGGCCGGGAGCTGCAGGCGGAAGGCCTACGTGACTGCGTTTGACAGTCTAGGATGTAGTAAAGGAGGGGTTAATTTAAGAGTGTTTTGTCTTTAAAGAGAACAGGCCTTAACTCATTGGTGGAGTGTAGGGTGGGGCAGAGTGTGGTTACATATTTACATAGTTACATAGTTAGTCAGGTTGAAAAAAGACACAAGTCCATCCAGTTCAACCATAAAAAAATAAGTAAAAAAAATATCGTACAATCCCATATACCCAATTCTATACCCACAGTTGATCCAGAGGAAGGCAAAAAAAACAGCAGAGCATGATCCAATTTGCTACAGCAGGTGAAAAAATTCCTTCCTGATCCCCCGAAAGGCAATCCGGATCAACTTTACCTATAAATGTTAGTACCCAGTTATATTATGTACATTTAGGAAAGTATCCAGGCCTTTCTTAAAGCAATCTACTGAGCTGGCCAGAACCACCTTTGGAGGGAGTATGTTCCAAATTTTCACAGCTCTTACTGTGAAGAAACCTTTCCGTATTTGGAGATGAAATCTTTTTTCCTCTAGACATAAAGAGTGCCCCCTTGTCCTCAGTGTTGACCGTAAAGTGAATAACTCAACACCAAGTTCACTATATGGACCACTTATATATTTGTACATGTTGATCATATCCCCCCTTATAAATAATAAATTCAGTTCCTCTAATCTTTCCTCATAGCTGAGCTCCTCCATGCCTCTTATCAGTTTGGTTGCTTTCTCTGCACTTTCTCCAGTTCCCCAATATCCTTTAGAGAACTGGGGCCCAAAACTGAACTTCATATTTCAGATAAGGTCTTACTAATGATTTGCACAGGGGGGGAAATGATATCTCTATCTGGAGTCCATACCTCTCTTAACCTCCCTGGCGGTATGATTATTTCAGAAAAAAGTGCTGAAAGCGGTACCATTATTTGCAAGGAAATTTGGCGTTTTATATTGTAGGCCTGTAATTCTTAGGAATAACTCACTTAAATCTGACCAAACAAGAGTCTAGTAGGCATCCCGGGTATGAATTAAAAAAAAAAAAATATTATAAATTGTAATATAATAAATAATTATAAATAATTATAAAAAATAATAATATAATTATAATAAAAATTATTCAATAATGTAATCAACTCAAAATCACTGAAATTTGCTCAGTTGCAGAATTGTCGCTGTCATTACTTTTATTTTTTTATGACAAATTTCCCCACAAATCACTATCACACATTTCTGCAAGTGATTATAATTTATTATCGCTGTTTTCTAGCTGCTCTAAAACCATTTTTGACATAAAGGGACACTTTTGGTTGCTATGGACAATCTACAGTTTGCAGGCAGAAAGAACAGTTTTTATTATATAAAAGAACATGTAGGGCACTGGGCAGACCACTAGGGACAAGGGAGGTGTGTATGTTTTACATACAGTATTGTAATCTATAAGATTACAGTATACTGTATGTAATGTGTTTGTTTACCTTTTTGAATTTGGCGCCATTCTCCGCCCCCGTGCGTCGTAACGTCGCAGGGAACGGAGATCGGCGGCACACAGAGGCACTGTGTGAATCGAGCGAGGTCCCGCTCGCTCACACAGCGCGGTGGCATCGCTGGATCCAGGGACAAGGTAAGTAAACCAAGCCTGTGGATTCAGCGAGGCAAGCCCGAGTCTGACTCGGGGTTAACGATCGTAGCCCAAAAATCTCACCCCGAGTCAGACTCGGGAATACCGCCAGGGGGGTTAATACAAGAAAGGACTTGCATGCCATTATTGAGCTTATGATCTACCAAAACCCCCAGATCCTTCTCCACTATGGATCCCCCCAGCTGTACCCCCCCCCCCCTAGCATGTATGATGCATGCGTCTTTACAGGATGTCTCCAATTTACAAGCCGACCTCAATGCTCTGTCTAACAAAAAGAAAGCGGGCTGATACCATCTCAGGTTGTTTTTTTAAAGCACTCTGCTGACATTACAGATCTATTTCACATCTTTCTGCAGCAGGAGGCTGTTCCCACTTGCTTTAACCACTTGCTGTCCTTAGGCCGTATATACTGTATATGGCTACTTGGGTGACCACGTGTCCCAGATTGCCCAGGACAGGCCCACATTTTGCAGGTCTGTCCCATGTCCTGGGCACCTTCATTCCAGGATAATACAGGGTCCTGCTGGGAACTCAGCCTGTTCTCCTCCAATGATCAGACTTGTCTTGACACCCCTCCCCCTATAGCCTTTCACTGGGAAGTTCAGTGTGCTGTTGCTTCTCCTCCGCCTAGATCCTATGCAGCTGAGAACAGAGGGAATGTAGTCACTTATAAAAAAGGAAAAAAAGTGTATTTATAATGTTTTTATTTTTATATATCTATACACAAATGTTTTGCCTTTCATTTCTATTTTAACCGCTTAAGTACCACCCCACATATACTGCGGCAGGGCGGTCCTTAAGTGCAAAATCACGTACCTTTTTTCTTTGGGTCTGGGGCACGCACGTGTGCCACCGGAGCCCCGCTCCTGCTGTGATTGCAGACAGCGGGAGCCAATCAGTTGGTCCGGTGGACGCAATGTCTGCCGGGACCTGCCAATCGTTCTGAGGAGAGGCAGAACTGCGATATGCCAAATAAACAAGGCAGATTGCCATTCTGTCACAGTGGAAAATTGAGATCTTGTGTTCCTGCTAAGCAGAAACATGGATCTCTGTTTCCCCAAAGTAAAAAGCACATCCCCACACAGTTAGAAAGCACCCCCTAGGGACACACCCAACCCATTTAATCTATTGGCCGGCACCCTGCTGGGCGCGCCCCCTACCCGGAAGTGCCGGAACACGTACTAGGTACATGATCTGGCGCAGCAGGGCCACCTTGCCGCCATATATCTATGTTATACGGTTGGCAAGCGAATAGGTGACTAAAGACACTGTTAGATTTCACTAGTAAAGGAGTTCTCTCTGGAGGATTGACAGACATCCAGGGGATCTGAACTACAACCCTGCTATTGCCCATGGTGCATAGTTTGCTGCTGTTGTAACCTGTGAGCCCTGGATGCTCTGCTTTACAATCTACATTTTTGAATTACTAACTGTTTGTATACTATTGGAATTGTCTTTTAATACATTGGGCCCAGGCTTTTCTTGCTTTCTTCTTTTTGCTTTAGCAGTAGGATGTTCTTGACCATTAACAGCAACAGGACCAGGTCCAGTCTTTATGAACATTATCCTCATATCTGAGGATGTATCATCTTACTGGTTGCTATGCAGCATGGTTTGCATTCTATTGTTTGTATTTCGTCTCATAGATACATTTCTTAGACAGCAGCTATGATATAATAAATGCTTGACACACAAGTCAAATGAATCAGATGACAATTGTAAATCTAGCCACTTCCAGGTAGACTCCAACCTCCTCCCCTGTAGCAAAAAATTGCAGAAAGCATTAAGATCCATGGAAGAAAATATCAATGCTGAATGTACACAGTGGTGGCACATTATCTTCCTAAATAGGTATCTTGAGCTAGGTATTACCCCATGGGGGCTCAGAATGTCTAAATATTCAGATTTTTCTTGAGGGCCATAATGAATCATGCTTGTGCCAAATTGAGCTAACAGTGGGATGTGCTTAACACCTGAGGTCAAAATGCACAAAGTACATGGGTGCTTAAGAAACAGAGCACAGGGGTCAAAAGTGTGCAACACAGAGACTGCAGGGGTAAGGAGTTTATATGGCACAGAGTACAGGAGGCAGAAGTGCATAACGCACAGAGAGCAGAGGTCAGGAATGCATATCGCACAGAGCCCATGGGACAAGAATACACAACACACAGATCAGGATCAGGTGTATATAACGTACAGAGAGCAGGTGTCATGAATTGAAAACATACAGAGTGCAGGGGTCAACAATAAGAAAAGCAGACAGCGCAGGGGTCAGGAGTTCACATGTCACACAGTACAGGGGTAAGAAATGGGTAAGACACAAAGAGGGATAAAGAGAGCGTGGCAGGGTCAAGAGTGTACATCTTACAGAGTATAGGGATTGGAAGTGCCTAAGACACAAAGCGCAGGGGTCAGAGAGTGCAGGGGTAAGGAGTGCATATGGCACAGAGTACAGGAGGCAGGAGTGCGTAACGCACAGAGGGCAGAGTTCAGGAATGCATATCACACAGAGCCCAGGGTACAACAAGAGTACGTAAAAAAAAAAAAATCAAGATCAGGTGTATATAATGTATAGAGAGCAGGGGTCATGAATTGGAAATATACAAAGTGCAGGGCTCAAGAATAAGTAACGCAGAGAGAGCAGGAGTCAGGTTGCACATCTCGCACAGCACAGGAGTAGGAAGTGTGTAAAACACAGAGAGCAGGGGTCAAGAAGAGTGTGTAACAGGGTCAAGAGTGTGTAACAGGGTCAAGATTGTACATGTTACAGAGTACAAGGGTAAGAAGTGTGTAACATAGAGATACAAAGGTAACAACAGGCATACCAACAGGATACAAGGGTAAGAAAAACAGAGATTAGGGTGTGTAATGCACAGTGGACAAAGCAGAACAAAAAATTACCTCCTTCCAAAAGTCAAAATCCCCCCCAGCAAAGAACCCCCCATCCCACCCCACTAGTACAGATTCCCTCCAACAGCACAATTCTCTCCCAAGTACAATCCCCCCCCCCCCCCCCAGACAGCCCTGCCCCTGGTGAATAGCTTCCCATTCACCAGAACAACTCTATCCCCTCATTACAGCTCTCCCCTCTCCATAAAATGCACTTATGCCGTGTACACACGATCAGTCCATCTGATGAGAACGGACCGACGGACCGTTGTCATAGGTTAACCGATAAAGCTGACTGATGGTCCGTCGCGTCTACACACCATCGTCGGTTAAAAAAACGATCGTGTCAGAACGCAGTGACGTAAAACACAACGACGTGCTGAAAAAAATGAAGTTCAATGCTTCCAAGCATGCGTCGACTTGATTCTGAGAATGCGTGGATTTTTAACCGATCGTTGTGCATACTAACGATCGGTTTTGACCTATCGGTTAGCAATCCATCGGTTAAATTTTAAAGCAGGTTGGCTTTTTTTAACCGAAGGTTAAATAACCTATGGGGCCTACACACGATCGGTTTGGACCGATGAAAAAGGTCCATCAGACCAGAGAACAGGCAGTCCTTCCTTGCACTGAACTGACAGGCTATAGGAGCAGGTCCTGATTTGGGTGCTTGGCGTGGCTGCTGTGCCACACATGCTCTGGGGGGAAAGAGGGGTTGGACCCCCTCATCCCCCCTTATACCCCTCTAATCTATGCCCATGCAAAGAGAGAAGAAGTTTGGAATATGTAGAAAAGCAGCTTCAGCTAGTCAAATTAAACAACAATTATTTTACTCTTCTTTCTTTCTAAAATAGATAGAAGTATCAAAAAGGAATACTAAGACATTTGAGAACATTATTGAGGATGGAAAATCTCAGCTTTAGGGACCAATTACAAAGATTACAGTTATTCCCTCCAGAGAAAAAGGCATTGTACAATTACCGTATTTATCGGCGTATACCGCGCACTATTTTGCCCTGAAAATCGTGGGTGCGCGGTATACGCCGATACCCGCTTTCCCGCGCTGAATTTGAATACTGCGCCGGCATATACCGAGCGCAGTACACTCGTGTATCTTTGGGCAGTTTCGGCGCCTCTCGCGTTGACGTCCTGGACGTACAGGACGTCATCACGAGAGTAGCCGAGCCTGCCCGACGATACACGAGTGTACTGCGCTCGGTATATGTCGGCGCAGTATTCAAACTCGGCGCGGGAAACGAACGGGGAGGGCGCGAGGATGCCGCAGAAGGACGCCGGACACCCGAAGCCGCAGACGGACGCCGGACCCGACGAGGCCGCCGATGGACGCCGCGGAAGACACCAAAACTGTAAGTACAAAAATCTTTTTTTCACAGGAATCCGGGTCAAGTTTAGGGGTGCGCGCTATACGCGGGAGCGCGCTATACCCCGGTAAATACGGTATATCAAAATCTGGTAAACTATGTGGACAATCCCAGGATTATCATATATGGCACAACATGCCATAATATTGAAAACAAAAATGTCAAAGGTGACTAGGCATGTGCAATTTTTTAAGTTACGAATACGTTTTCCGTCAATTTTCATTATTTTAGTTGATTCGTTAACATACGAATGAACGAATGGTTTAGCGCAATTGATAACGAATAACGATATTTTCAAAAAAACGAATATGAAAAACAACGAAGATACGAAAGATGAAAGAAACGAAAACATAGAAACAACGAAAATACCGAACCCAAAAAAAAAAAAAATTACGAAAAACAAAATTAACGAAAATGCAAACTTACTAATATTCGAAGACCGAAAAGAAAACGAAATGCCGAACAAAGACTAAAAAACGAAAATCAAAACTAACGAAAAATAAATTACGAATCTTCGGAAAACTGAAATGAAAACAACGAAAATACAAAATAATGTAAATTAGCTTTCGTTAGTACTGAAATATTTCTGGACATTGACCAATAGCCACTGAGCGCTGTCCCTTTCCTCTGAAGAGGTTTGTTCCTTCCCCCAATGAGCTTCTTTCTCATTACCTCCTGGCTCATTGTGTCTTTTTCTGTGTGAGGCCCCATACACACGAGAGGATTTATCCGCAGATACGGTCCAGCGGACCGTATCCGCGGATAAATCCTCTCGAGGATTTCAGAGGATTTCTATGCGATGGCGTGTACACACCATCGCATTGAAATCCGCGCTGAAATCCTCTGCCGATGACGTGTCGCGCCGTCGCCGCTATTATGACGCGGCGACGGGCGCGACGCTGTCATATAAGGAATTCCACGCATGCGTCAAATCATTACGACGCGTGCGGGGAATCCCTTTGGACGGATGGATCCGATAAGTCTGTACAGACGAGCGGATCCATCCGTTGGAATGGATTTCAGCAGATGGATTTGTTGAGCATGTCAGCAAATATCCATCTGCTGGAAATCCATCCCAGGGGAGATTTCTCTCCGGATAAATATCCGTTGGCGTGTACACACCATAGGATCTATCCGCAGAAACCCATTTGATGGGATTTATCTGCGGATAGATTCTATGGTGTGTATGGGGCCTTAGACTGCAGTGCATCTAATTTCTAGATTTGTATTTGTAATATCTGACATATTTTAGTTTTCTTCTACGTCAGACTTCATTCTAGACAGGGTGTGTGTGCTAACTAAGACAGTCAAGTCAATCACAGTAAAATCCGAATTACAAAATTACGACGAGTAGTGTGTCGAATAAACGTAAAATGTATTCTAACAGAATTACGAATGCAATAAAATCTACAAAAGTACGTTTTTACAATCAAAGGAAATTAGACATGAAAATACGAATGATCATAAAGCAACGAAAATATATTTCTTTACGAAAATACGAATGCGGCATGATGGAAAATATAATGTAAATACGAATAACAAAACAACGAAAATTAAACTAACGTAAAAACGAAGGAACGAATAAAATCATTTTAAAAATACGAACGCGGCAGAATACAAAATATAACGAAAATACGAATCTCGATTCAACGAAGAATAAACTAACAGAAAAAAACAGAAACGGAAAAAAGAGTGTTACGAAAATACTAAAGAGTACGAATACGATAACTAACGTCTTACGAAATTACGACTCGTTACGAATCACGATAAACGAACAGAAACGAAACAGAAATAAACGAAAATTTTTGCTGTGCACATGTCTAAAGGTGACTCCAGTAACTAATAAACTATTTACTCAAACTTGCGCTTATCCTATTCACATTTGGCACCTTTCAGGGGGGAGGAGGGGGGAGCGGGAACCTGTTTTTTACAGGTACCCTGTCCCCACTTTCAGGAGACTGTGCAGTGGTGAATGACGTCAGCAGCTCCATCCCCCTCCTCCCCTTCTGCCAGGCCAGTGAGAGAGCACAGCGCACTTCACGCATGTGCAGTAGGGATCCAGTCGTGAAGGCGAAAGGCTACAATGCCAGGTTCCCTTACCTTGCCTATAATGGCAAGGGTAGCACCCGACCAGCTGATGGAAACATCAGCTGCTGTGCCGACATTTCTGGACTCCAGGACAGGTATGTGTCCTAATGTTAAAAGTCAGCAGTATTTGTAGCTGCTGACTTTTAATTTTTAAAGGGGCAGGCGGGTGGAACTCTGCTTTAGGGGGACATTGAACCACAATTTGAGGTTAAAACAAAAGAGGTCTAACCTTAGATTGCGGAAAAGTTTCTCCCCCAATAATTTGTACTAGTTGGGAATGTTGACAACTTCAAAAAGCTTTAGATGCCTTCCCCAGAAAGCAGAATATACAAGGCTATGGGAATCTTTATAGAATAAAAATTAGAAACACATACACACACAGGTTGAACTGCATGGTCTATTTTTTCAACCTTATAAACTATGTAATTAACTAATTATCACCACCAAAACCGATAAACTAGAACAAGATAAAAAAAGATTACATAGCATAGAAAATCTTTATGTGAAAGACCAAACATTTATTTTATAAAAAAATAATTCAAAACAATCCTAGACTTCTATTTAACTTAAAACCAACATCACATTTCCTCACGAAAATGAACCACACACCGAACAGAGAGGGCATGATATACTAAAACTGGAGAGTGCAACATCTGGTGTAGCTGAGCATGATAGCCTATCAGCTTCTAACTTCAGTTTGTTCGATTAACCATTGACAATAAAACCTGGAAGCCAATTGGTTTCTATGCAGAGCTGCACCAGATTTTGCATGCTCCAGTTTTACTAAATCAACCCCAGAGTCAATACTTTTCTATAAATAGGATCTATTTAGTATGAGTCTCCTCTCTGGATGACATATACATTTGACTATGGAATACAAGACACTGTTTTGAATGAAACGTATCCTTGCTTTATACAAAATATGCAATCTCTGCCATTACAATACCTCGTATTGTGACATTTTACTGAATTATGCTGTAAAGAATGCATTCCAAAAAAAATAAAAGCATCAAAACATAAAGCAAAATCACCCCATACCTGTTTCTTAATATATAAAAAATGGTTCTAAATCTATTTTGCCAAAGTTATGACACTCTCAAAAATTGTAATCCACTAAACAGATTTATAATAGTTCTCTTACTCCACACAAATAAGGAGGTTAGAAATCTAGTACTAAAAATACGCTGTATCAAATGCTTAAAGGAGAAGTACAGCCAAAGCTTGTTTGGCTGTACTTCACCTGTGGATCCACATTCCATGTGTATCTTTTGAGGACTTCCCCATTAAGACCAACAACAAAAGTCCTATTAGAGCACAATAATATCACCATATTTTAATATGTCCCTAAATCCAACAAGTTTGGTCTTTAGTGATGGAAGAAAAAGTGTAAGAAGATCTATGTACTGCATATTTGTGATTATACACGGGATCCAAAAAAAAACTAATAGATATCCCCATAGTCAACACCACCAGTACTGTACCTTATAAGGAATTACTTCAAACAAACTATTTGAAAAAATTCATTGGCTTCACATAAAAAGTCAAAAATATTTAGAACTTCATTTAGTTGGAGTAAAAATATTTTATATATTCACTACCATACTTTCAAGAAAAAAACAACTTCCCTATTAATTAAAGGTCTTTATTTTGCACCTGATTTTAACCCCCCTGGCAGTATTCCCGAGTCTGACTCGGGGTGAAATTTTCATACCAAAAGCGGTAACCCAGAGTCAGACTCGGGCTTGCCTCGCTGCAGCAGCAGACAAAGTTACTTACCTTGTCCCTGGATCCAGCTATGCCACCGCGCTGTGTGAGCGAGCGGGACCTCGCTCGATTCACACAGTGTCCTCCTGTGCCGCCGATCTTCGTTCCCTGCGACGTTACGATGCACGGGAGCGGAGAACGGCTCCAAATTCAAAAACGTAAACAAACACATTACATACAGTATACTGTAATCTTATAGATTACAGTACTGTATGTAAAAAAAACACACCCCCCTTGTCCCTAGTGGTCTGCCCAGTGCCCTACGTGTTCTTTTATATAATAAAAACCTTTCTTTCTCCCTGCAAACTGTAGATTGTCCATAGCAACCAAAAGTGCCCCTTTATGTCAAAAATGGTTTTAGATCAGCTAGAAAACAGCGATAATAAATTAGAATCACTTGCAGAATTGTGCGATAGCGATTTGTGGGGAAATTCGTCATAAAAAAAAAAAATAATGACCGCAACAATTCTGCAACTGAGCAAATTTCAGTGATTTTGAGTTGATTACATTGAATAATTTTTATTAGAATTATATTATTATTTGTTATAATTATTTATAATTATTTATTATATTATAATTTATAATTTTGTTTTTAAAAAAATGTCATACCCGGGATGCCTACTAGTCTCTTGTTTGGTCAGATTTAAGTGAGTTATTCCTAAAAATTACAGGCCTACAGTATAAAACACCAAATTTCCTTGCAAATAATGGTACCGCTTTCAGCACCTTTTTTCTGAAAGAATCATACCGCCAGGGAGGTTAAACCCATACTTTTACGATTTTTACAAACATGAATAAATTCACATGGCATATGATAGTAAAAAGGTTTTTTAACATTGAATTATCAGTCTTTACAGACAAAGACAAATCTAAAAAAAAAACTGTTGAATGCAAATCTTTGGGTTGATATCGAGAAACAGATACATTTATTAGAAATATTTAAAGATCTTTATTCTGAACTTCATTCTCATGCCAATGGATCTATTATCAAGACATTCTATCTTTGTACTTGACCTCTTGGTACTTCCCTCCCGCATACATTTGTGATTTCAGGTATCTACTGGAAACTTTGAAACTCTACACGTGATAGCCAATATTCCAATAGATTGTACTAGATTTTCCCTGTAATGTTATTTTTTTCAATTTTTATTTTTATTTCAAGTACGTACGTTGCACGGCGATGGGATCCAATTAAGTTCCCAGTTATGCTATTCTTAATATGGGCTACCGGGATGATAGATATATATATACACTGCTCAAAAAAATGTAGGGAACACTGAAAACATATCAGATCTCAAAGGGCAAAAATCTCATGCTGGGTATCTCTACTCATATGGACTGGGTAATGTGTTAGGAATGAAAGGATGGCACATAATTTAAAGGAAATGAAAAGTATCCACCTACAGAGGGCTAAATTCAAAGACACCCCAAAAATCTAAGTGAAAAAATTAGGCAGCAAGCTAGTCCATTTTGCTGAAATTTCATTGCAATAACTCAAAATGGTCTTCAGTAGTTTGTATGGCCCCCAAGTGCTTGTATGCATGCCTGACCACATCAGGGAATGCTCCTAATGAGATGAAGGATGGTGTCCTGGGGTATTTCCTCCCAGGTCTGGACCAGAGCATCACTGAACTCCTAAACAGACTGAGGTGCAACCTGGCGGCACTGGATGGACCGAAACATAATGTCCCAGAGGTGTTCTTTTGGATTTAGTTCAGGTGAGCGTGGGGGCCATTCAATTGTATCAATTTCTTCATCCTCCAGGAACTGGCTGAATGTTCTTGCCACATGAGGCTGGGCATTGTCGTGCACCAGGAGGAACCCAGGACCCACTGCACCAGTGTAGGGTCTGACAATGGGTCCAAGGATTTCATCCCGATACCAATGGTAGTTAGGGTGCCATTGTGTAGCCTGTAGAGGTCTGTGCGTCCCTCCATGGATATGACGATCACTGACCCACCACCAAACCCGTCATGCTGAACGATGTTACAGGCAGCATAAAGTTCTCAGCGGCTTCTCCAGACCCTTTCACGTCTGTCACATTTTCTCAGGGTGAACCTGCTCTCATCTGTGAAAAGCATGGGGCACCAGTGGCTGACCTGCAAATTCTGGTGTTTAATGGAAAATGCCAACTAATGCAGCCACCACATCAAGAATCGGTAAACTGCAATATAATAAATGTTTGCTTTTGTGTTTAATACCACTTTAACCACTTCCCGACCAGAGGAAGTCCATGGACGTCCTTAGGTTGAGGTGGTTATATCGGGATGATGCCTGCAGCTACAGTCATCATCCCGGTATCTTTTTTTTTCAGCTGGTGATTTCTTATTATGTAAAAGCCATCCTTGCAGCTGATTAGCCACTGGATTGCTTTTACAGGTAGCAAGTGGGGTCGGACAGCCCAGGATCTGATCTGGTTATCACAGCCGGCCGTGGACCAGATGGTCCCTGCCCATCTCTATGCTCCTGGGAGACCAGAAACAAAGCCATAGCCTCACTTCCGCTGTTGGCAGATGTAAACACTGCCATTGTTTTTCTGGAAAGCAGAGATCAATGTTTTTTTTTTTTAATCTCATGTTTTTCAGGGTAGAGGAGAGTTTAGGGGTCTTATAGACCCCAGATCTCTCCATAAAAAGGACCTGTCATGCCTTATTTCCATCACAAGGGATGTTTGCATTTCTTGTGATAGAAATAAGTCATCAAAAAAATAATAATTAAAGGGACAATGTAAAAATAAATGTAAAAATAAATATAAAAAAAGTTAAAGCTTCCCTGGCCCCCTTGTGCTGGCGTGCGCAAGCACATGCGTACGCAGGTCACGCCCGCATATGTAAACGGTGTTTGCACCAACGTTATAGCGAGTGCAATAATTCTAGCACTAGACCTCTTCTGTAACGCTGAACTATGGAGATTTTTAAATACCGTCATTTGGTACCATTCCACGAGCATGCACAATTTTAAAGTGTGACATGTTAGGTATCTATTTACTCAGCGTAACATCATCTTTTATACTTAACAAAAATGGGCTCTATCTTGTGTTTTTTTTCATTAACATCATTAAAGTGTATATTTTCCAAAAGAATTGTGTTTGAAAAATCGCTGTGCAAACACTGTGCAACACCCACCATTTTATTCTCTATAGCGACTGCTTTAAAAACATATATCATATTTGGGAATTCTGAGTAGTTTTCTACTAAAATAATTATGATTATGATAGAGAGAAATGCCAGAATTGGCCCAGTAGGGAAGTGGTAAAGGAAGACTATGGGCCAGATTCACAGAAGAGATACGACGGCGTATCTCTTGATACGCCGTCGTATCTCTGTGATCCGCCCGTCCTAACTATGTGGCTGATTCATAGAATCAGTTACGCATAGCTAGCCCTAAGATCCGACAGGTGTAATTGACTTACACCGTCGGATCTTAGGATGCAATTCTAGGCCGGCCGCTAGGTGGCGATTCCATAGCAGTCGGCGTAGAATATGCAAATGACTAGTTACGGCGATCCACGAAGATCCGCGCGTTCGTCGCAATATCGTACGTCGCCGCTAGTCGTTTTTTCCCTTCGCAAAGTTACACCTGCTTTAACATGGCTTATCTTTATATCATCCATGTTAAAGTATGGTCGTCGTTCCCGCGTCGAATTTCGGATTTTTTTTTTACGTAAGACGTCCGGGAATACAAAACGCCGTAACGCACGTCGCTGTTAAAAAAAACGTCGGGGCGCCGTAATTTCGTGCAAAGCACGTCGGGAAATTTTAACACGGAGCATGCGCGGAACGTTCGGCGTGGGAACGCGCCTAATTTAAATGGTGCCCGCCCCATTTAAATTAGGCGGGCTTGCGCCGAGCGGATTTACGTCACACTGCCGCAAGTTTACAGGTAAGAGCTTTGTGAATCAGGCACTTACGCTGTAAACTTGCGGCGGTGTAACGTAAATGGGATACGTTACGCCGCCGCTGCGCAACGCATTTGTCTGTGAATCTGGCCCTATATTCCTTATTAAAAATGCACTTTTATGGAAGACTTATAAAAAAAACTATACTTTTAAGGAAGACTGTATTCCTTATTAAAATTGCAGAGTATATTACTATTATTGTCTTTGTAATGTTCTTGCAGACACGGCTTTCCATAGTGTCCTTATGTTTCCCGACAATCGCTCTGACTTTGAAGCACTTGTCGTGTCAGAAGTTGGACTCCATTCTGTGCAATGAAACCATTCCAATCGATGCGACTTGAGTCGCTCCAACTTAGAAAAAGGTTCCTGCACTACTTTTGGTCCGACTTTGGTCTGACTTGCACTGACTTCTATTACATAAGTCACACACAAGTCGTGCCAAAGTCATGCTGGGGTCCGACTTCAAAGTCCCACGAAAGTTGCACAACTTTGAAGTCGTGGGCAGTGTGAACTGGGCCTAAAGTGAACAAGCAGGATTAGATAACTGTCTCCATGTAACAGATACCACAACAGTATGTGCATGCATAAGGGAGTAACACTCGGTACACACACGTTTTTTTTTTTTTTAAACTGACTGATCCCCATATCTACACAAGGGATGTTGATGCAGGTATCTTCCCTACAGTGCTATTGTGTTCTGACAGGGGGATCAGAATATTTGGTTCAGCTGCTGAGGTGCTGGTTTTCCAGCATGCCTGTGCAACAGACAGCAGTGCACACATGCCGAAAGCCGGGCAGTTCCTGCCGAATCGGCCAATTTTCAGGACGTGTGTACCCGACTTATTCTAAAATGATTTCACTAGCCTGCCTTACACTATAAAAAAGTTACAATTTATAAGCTGTACATTGTCTGCTCTGGTCTAATGGAGAGATGTATGTTCAGGTCTACACCCTCTGAATTGTATCTTGGTTATGGTGATCAATTTAGCTCACCTTAGCTCGGAGCGTCCATATTTATGCTATGGAGGGAGAAGGTGAGCTGATGCCACATACTTCTAGCTCTAGTATATCAAGAGGGAAAATATAGTAATAATACTAGGAGAGCTAATCACTGTTTTCCCCAAATCTCTTGGCTATGGCTGTCCCCCCATGGACAGCAGAGGTGAGATTATTGCTTGATCTAGCTAAATATGGGTAGATTTTCCAGCTGTCATAAGAAGCTCTAATATGGTAGTACTCACATGTTGCCGTATTATGTCTCCTGTCCTGCAGTTCCTCGCTCACATACTTCCAGTGTAACAAGTGCTGCAATGAACTGTATTTAAGAAATAATATGGGGATACAACGGATAATGAGAATTTTTAAGACACACTTCCTCATTCCTGCCTTACTCAAAGAATTCACCTTTGTGTTTCTTTTCTGTCTTCAAGTTTCACATGTGGACATTCCAGTTTATCACTGGGTGAAGGGAAATAGCTGCAAGGGCAACTCCACCCGGAAGAAGACGGGAGAACTAAAAGATACCACACAGGAAAAAAAAGAATATATGGGAATCCCCAGTGGTATAAAATATATATATGTTTACACACACAGCTCCCGGTCCTCGCTCTGTAACGAGCTAACGCGGGTGCCCGGCGGTGATCGCACCCACCGGGCACGCGCGTTGGGATCAGGGACGAGTGGGGGGATGCGCCCCTAGGGGCCGCTTCGCGAGGCAACGTAGAGCTACGGGCTCTCGCGCAGGGGAGCCGACCTGCCGCCGTATAACTGCAGCGGCTGGTCGGCAAGTAGTTAAAAACAGTTTTTTGCTAGAAAATTACTCAGAACCCCCAAACATTATATATTTTTTTCTAACACCCTAGAAAATAAAATGGTGGTCATTGGAATACTTGCTGTCACGCTGTATTTGCGCGGCGGTCTTACAAGCACACTTTTTTTGGAAACATTTTTTTTTTTATAAATAAGACAACAGTAAAGTTGGCCAAATTTTTTCTTTATATTGTGTAAGATAAAGTTATGCCGAGTAAACTGATACCCAACATGTCACGCTTCAAAACTGCGCCCGCTCGTGGAATGGTGACAAACTTTTACCCTTAAAAATCTCCATAGGCGAAGTTTAAAAATTCTACAGGTTGCATGTGTTGAGTTACAGAGGGCTGTAATTATAGGGCTGGAATTATTGCTCTCGCTCTACAGATCGCGGCGATACCTCACATGTGTGGTTTGAAAATCTCTTTTATATGCGGGCGCTACACACGTTCGCTTCTGCACGCAAGCTTGACGGGGAGGGGGGCACATTTAAAAAACGTTTCTTATTAATTTTACCTTTTATTTTTTATTTTTACACTGTTCTTTTTTTTTTATTGTGTCACTTTTATTCCTATTACAAGGAATGTAAACATCCCTTGTAACAGAAAAAAAGCATGAAAGGTCCTCTTAAATATGAGATCTGGGGAAAAAAAGACCTCAGATCTCATATTTACACTAAAATGCAATAAAAAAAAATATTTAAATGTAATTTGAAAAATGTCTCTTTAAGAGCTATGGGCAGAAGTGACGTTTTGACATCGCTTCCACCATGCAATGGTATGAAAATGGGTGGGGGGCCACCATCCCCTCACTCGTCTCCATACCAAGCCAGGGGGAGGACCCGATCGCCTCCGCCGCCACCGACGGCTCAGGTAAGCGGCGGAGGGCACAGGATGCCAGGGCACCCTGGTTGAACACGACTGGTCTGTATGTTACAACACTGCTCCCCCACATATACAATGCTACTTACACTCAACCCTGTTCTACTTCAATCAACCCTAGGGGCTTATTTGTTTCGCCTTTAACACACGTTAACGTGCCTATCACTTCATAAAGCATTGATTCCGGACAGCTGCACTTCCAAAAATCCCCTTCATTGAAGCATCATGTGGCAGGTGGTGAACAAATGGAGCAGGGGACAAAGAAGTAGACTGCAAATGTTAGCGCTTAGTCATTACCTACCATTGCCTATCACTTCACATGTGTTTTGAAGCTTGGCAAATGCACTGTGTGTATGTTTATTTTCAGTTTGTTAAAGGGGCCCCTTGGAACCCCAACTCAGTAGTACCCCTCACTCAGCAGATCCCCAGCTCATTAGTACCCCTGTTTAGAAGATCCCCAGCTCATTGGTATCCTCGTTCCGCAGATCTCCAGCTTATTAGCACCCTTGTTCCTCAGATCCCCAGCTTATTAGTAACCTTGTTCAGCAGATCCCCAGCTTCTTAGTGCCCTTGTTTAGCAGATCCCCAGCTTATTAGTACCCTTGTTCAGTAGATCCTCTGCTCAGTAGTACCCAGAGCTCTGCTGAAGCCCTACTCAGTAGTAGCCCCCAGCTCTGCTGATCCCCCACTCATTAGTAACCCCCAGCTCTGCTGATCCTCCATTCACCCCACTTAGTAGTAACCTGTTTTGCTGATTTAGTTTGCTGATCCACCTCTCTCTCGACCCACTCGCCTCTTGCTATAAAGCTCTCGTGCTGCTCAGCACATGTGACATTGCTAGTTTCTCTTGCTCCAGTCCCCCAGCTCTGCTGATCCTCTGCCACTGAGTCCTATCTCTCAAATCCCCACTCACCTTTTACTATAGCGTTCCCATGTTGCACACAACCTGTGTCGTCTGCTAGTTCATCTGCTCCAGTCTAGATCCCGCTGATCTTCCTGCTGCTCTGCACTGCACACAGATGTGACGTCTGTACCAGACACTTTTAGAGTAATCTCAACTCTGCTGTTCATGGGGGGACAGCCATAGCCAAGAGAGTCACTGGCAGGGAAGGGGTTAACACTAGGGGGCGATCAAGGGGTTAACTGTGTTCCCTAGTGTGTGTTCTAACTGTAGGGGGATGGGACTGACTAGAGGAGATGACAGATCGTGGTTCTTAGCTAGTAGGAACTCACAATCTGCCTCTCCTTTCCTCACAGAACTGGGATGTGTGTTTACACACACATGCCCCTGTTCTGCCTCTCGTGCCCACGATCGCGCGTGGCCGGCGGTCATTGCGACCGCCGGCCACACGCATTGGCACCACTGCATTGCAGAGGGCGCAGTCCCGCTTAAAGGTACAGACGTACAGCTACGACGGTTCGCTGGATCGTGCCGACCTGCTGCAGTATAATAATGGCGGCTGGTCGGCAAGTGGTTAATGGTTCAATACTCAAAAATATATGAGATTGTGTTAGATATCAGCAGCTTATGGTATTTAATTGTATTAGTGCTAGAGCTATATTATTATTTTAATTATTATTATATTGGGAATAATTCTGGAACAGAGCCCTAACAAGTGCTGGCAGCTTGGGTGCTGGCTACTTTTTATTCTATCTCTTTACTTTGATCTGAAGAATAATGAATCCTGTGCAAACAAAACAAAGGTAATGCCGTCACCTTCAGTTCAGCTTTAGCTGTGCATTTTAGGCATTCAAAAAAAATACTGAAATGGTTCTGTGATTTTATTTGCATATTTATAAAACAATGTAGTAAGAAAAAAATGCCGAAGGCAACAATAAACTAGACATATCATAGTAATAAAAGACACAAGTACAGCATGTATTATGGCAGTTGTATGTGTAGGTAACGACTAACGACAAAAAATACGTTTATACAAGACATATACATATTCAGCATCTTATCAATTAACATCCAAAGTGTTTTCACATTCAGACTTTATACACATGAAACAGGGTATAGTTATGTAAAATATAGGGAAGGAATAATTTAAATAAACTGTCATTCCAGATCTGTATGAAGGTTTATTGTATTAACATTGTATGAAGGTTTATTGTATTAACATACACTCAGCTCTTTACACTTTAGGATGTTCGTGGTTTAGAGCAATGCCAAAAATGTCCAAGAAATATTTATTGAGCATTTGATAGTGTCAACAGGTTTGAAATGTGGATATGGTACTGTAATGGCTGTAAGAAAAAAATATATACACATAAGGGTTAATTTACTAAAGGCAAATAGACTGTTCACTTTGAAAGATAATTTATACCTTATGAATGAGGTGAAACTTTGTTGACTTCCATTATCCAATCACGTGCAAGCAAAAATACTTTTTTTAATTGTCCTTGCATGTGGTTGTGATTCATTGCAATTAAAATTTTCACCACATTCACTAAGTTAACGGAAAATTCACTTGAAAAGAGAACAGCTTATTTGCCATTAGCAAATCAACCCAATACAATACAAAGAGGCCATATTTGGACAGGATGGAACAGCTGGACATCACATCTCTTGCGCAATACAAAGCTAATGCCACCTTTATGCCCCTGATGTTAAGTAGCAGTGAATCCATCAACTTTCACAAAATATGAATTGCTGACTGTGGTCTCTCATGCTTACGTTCTCATTTTGCATGTAATCAAATGGGGACTACAAGCACTTAATGGTGAACATCCAAAGGCAGTATGGAAAAGCATGATCATACCTCACATACCTCAGACTGTTTACATTATTGCTCAATTCCTGGGATGGGAGATGTTCCTCCAGGCTCCTCCTCATCTTCTCTCATAGGGCACATTAGAGTCAAGGAGGAGCCTAGGGAAAGCTTCCCCGTTTCTGTTTGACTAGCATGACGGGTGGTAAGGGATGATGCGGATGCCGGCAATTGAAGCAGAACACAGCTGGATGCCTGGCCCTCCCTCTGCCCACCCCTTGTCCCAACCCTGGGACATGCGGCCTCTGCCCTCCAAATGTGCTTGTGTGCCCTATGGCCAGTCCGGGCCTGGTTGACAATGATGGCAGGAATAAATACTCTGACAAACAATTGTTCAGAATTATTAAGAATGTTCCAACATAATTCTTACTGGAGCAGATATGTATTTCAGAAATGTGAAGTCAAACTTTCAGAATTGCTCGCCTTTCTGTGTGGTCATACCATGGTATCATTGTAGAAGCTGCAGTACAAATTTAAATATAACAGCAAATTCAACTGAGATTAACAGGGAAGCCAGTGACATGCTAGTTGTTTTTGTTTTTTTACCCAGCGTACACTAAATATCCAAAAGTATGAGGACACCCTTCCATATTATTGAGTTCATGTGAGCAAAAAACATAGTTTGATGAGTTTGGTTTAGAGGAACTCAAGTGATCTTCACAGAACCCTGACCTCAACCTGACTGAAAATCTTTGGGATGAAGTGGAACGCAAATTGCTATCCAGGTCTTCTCATCATTACTTCACAAATGTTCTTTTGCTCAAATAGACACAAATTCTCACAGACAAACTCCAAAACTTGTGGAGTCCCTTCTAAAAAAAATAACGCTTGCAATAGCTGGGAGAATTGTGGGAGCAATCGTTTTGGAATGGGATGTACAACAGGCTTATATAGGTGTGATGATCAGATGTCCACAATTTCTTTTGGCCATGTAGTGTAACTTGAATGTGATTGGCTGCTAAAGGTCATGCTTGTTAGATTCCTTTCTGTTATTACCCTGTGCTTTTTTGTCTACAAAGCACACAAATTGAGCGTAAAATAAACACAACTCTTGCCTACATACATTTTTTAGTTTAATATAACCACAATAATAAAGTGATCTTTAAGTACATACAAGCAACAAATTCAGCAAAATTACAGCAGGAGCCAACACATAATGAATTAAAATACAACATTTTAGCAATGAAGAAAGTGAAATAAATAGTTATACAAAATAAAACTATGATAGATCTTAATTGGAAAGTCCCAAATGTCAAATAGATTTGAATATAGGATGTGGTCGTCATAATGTAAAATGGAACTGTTTTGTATTTTTTAGGTATACATGTGAGCGTGATTAGCATAATGTAAAACACTTTATGAATATATACTAAGGTTTAAAATAATGTTTTTCTGTGAATATTCTGTAAATGTATATGTGCGATGGAGTAGCCATCTTCGCTTGCTTCTTGCTTAGTTACAGTGACAGTACTTTATTGCTCTTTGTGCCTGAATATGGGCATGGTCTGTTATTTAAAACAATGGACCGTATACTTCCAAAGAGAACCGTCATCACTAAAGTTATGCATCACTAAAGTTATGCAAGAATCTAAATATTCAGACTTAAATGATCACAAATGTGCAAGCTTACCTTAAAAAAATATCTATCTTTTTTTAGCGTAACTTACAGTCCAACAGAACTTTCAGTTTAAATCCGCTTTATAAATTCCGCATAATAAATTCTAGACACACCAAAACAAAAGGTCTGCATAGTCCTAGACACCAATAAAAGATTCTCAAGGTCAGGGAGATGTATAAATATTTATTAGGGGGTATAGCAGAGTCAATTAAGAACTCAGGAAAAACACCCCTCTTACCCTGTCATTAGTTAAATCAGGGGACGAATTATAGTGCAGAATGAAAGTGTTCATATTCTTGCATAACTTTGATCATGACTTGTTCTCTTTAGGATACCTACAAACCTTAGGCCAGTCATTCTCAACCTTTTTACTACACAGGAATCTATAAAATAATTTTTAGGCCTCGAGGAATCCCTGCTAAAACCAATTTGTTACAGGGCCATTTGGAAAAACGCCCCTTATACTGGTAGTCAGTGGGAAGAATGCACTCCTTAAGGAAGTGGTCAGAGTGCCACCCATGCAGCTAAAAATGGTGCCATGCTGCTGGCTCTACCAAATGCCGTTCATCCTGAAACTGTGCAGGCACCATCAAATAGGAGGTCCTTTTAAAAAGGAGGAACCCTGGTTGAAAAAGGCTACATGAGACAATAGTTGGCCATGTATGAGCTTGTTAAACTTTTGCCATACGAATGTGAAAATAGTATGAAAAATTACTTATAGATAAACATTAAAATAACTCCTAATATTCGCTCACATTAAGAGCACCTTAGATCTACAGAAACACTGCAGAGTTCAGACGTTTGTTACCTCTCCACTCAACCAACATCCAAATAAGCCACACCTCTCATATATTCTATAGCAGGGGTCTCCAAACATTTCAGTAGGATTGCCACATTGTGTGTTTTACAATTATTTGCAGGACAAAAACCCCCATAAATTCCCACTTACAACAGAGTAACTTGTACATCAGGGCCCAATTAGATCAGAGTCCTCCCTTACATTTGTGTCCCCGATATGGTTCGCTGTCACATCAGGGTCCATTAGATTCCCTTTTATTTTAGGGTCTTCATCAGAATCCCCTTTACATCAGGAACCCCATTAGCACCCCCCAATTAGAGTCCCCTATCACATCAGAAGCACCCCTTACATTGGGATCCTAATTATATCCCCCTTTCATTAGGGTCCCAATAAGAGTCCCCCTAGAGTCTGAGTGGGGGTTGGAGACGGTTGATGCATAGACCACAGGCAGCCCCTTTCCGACCTTACATAGTTAGTCAGGTTGAAAAAAGACACAAGTCTATCCAGTTCAACCACAAAAAACAAAATAAAAAAACACAGTAAAATCCTATACACCCAACTCCATACCCACAGTTGATCCAGAGGAAGGCAAAAAACCCCAGCGGAGCATGATCCAATTTGCTACAGCAGGGGAAAAGTGTTTCTAAAGTTAAAAACTTTTTTTATCTAAATGCACTCCTTAATTAAGGTAAAAAAAAAGTTTACCACTTGTTTTGACCTCCCTAGCACCTACCTGAGTCCTCAGTCGATCCAGCGCTATGCCCGGCTGCATTTCCTCTCTCCCCTCTCATAGGAGACCCATCAAAAGCAGGAGCCATCAGTTCCAGCTGCTGTGAGTTAAACTCTAAACAGAGAGCAGGGGACGGGACTGAGCCGCACTGTGTGTGTCTTTTTGGGGCATGCGCGGGACAGAAGAGAAGAGCATTGGTGGGGGGGGGGGGGGGACTCCCAAAGAGGAGGTAAGGGACCATTCTATTCAATACCATTGCACAGAGCAGGTAAGTATAACATGTTTATTATTTTTAATTGAAAAAAAATAGTTTTTACAACCACTTTAGTTTTCAATCTGTGCACACTAAGGTTATACTGAATTCTGGATAAAATCCTGTAGTGGGCCGAATGTGACCTGCGGGTCATAGTTTGTAGACCCCTGTTCTAGAGTAACATACATTGCTCAAGTCTGTTGCCATTTCCTCTTTGTGGTTTCAATTTTATTTTTTGTTTCAACAGCATCCGCTTGGGAATTCACTAACAATGCAACAACAGATGATGGAGAAGACCTTTTTATCAAAGTTAGCTGATGCAAATTCAGTGGAATGAGGTTGGTGTATCTCACACAGCACTTATGTATTTCAGAATATGGCTTCTTGCTTAAAAGTCTGGCAATATAGTATGCAAAAAGTGTTTCAAGTGGATTTTTATTTTTGTTTCACTTTTTTTTTTATTGTGAAGAAAAAGTAGAGTGTAAAAAAACACTTCCTGGAGAAACTGCTTGTCTGGGATCACCCTAGTGTTGGTCACATAAAAACTTAGGCATTTGTCATATGATCCCAGTTGAAGAAGCAGATCAACAAGTCGAAACATTGATCCTCACTTCAATAAAGTCCATACTACCTAATGCATTTTAACACCTTTACAACAGCAACATGCATATATGCAACAGCAGGCGGTTGGGCCTTAGCGCCCAGCCTCTGCTTATATGCATCATATATGTGTCATATATGCGTCAGTGTCTTGTTCTGGCACGCACACTATTGGTGTCCTCAGAACTATGGATCATAGTTCTGAGGACTTCCGACAGCTCACGTTCAACTAACTAGCTCATATCACCGACAGCTCACGTTCAACTATCAACAATTGGTACGATAGGACAATCTCCCGATGACATCAGCACTGTACAACCACAGTGCTGCATGATCAGGAGGCTGACCTTCCAGTTCCAGCCCCCACACCAGATTAATTGAGCGAGCAACACCACAGGGTATATAAAGCAGCATTCCCTCCATGAATTATTACTAACCCTCTTGTTATTCTTTATCAAGCTCCACAACATCACCATCATCCAAACACATGAACTTTAAGCAAATCCTTGCCATATCTATTTTTATAAAATTTTGTTCTTAGGCATCCTGCAAGAGCATATTACATATATAGTAACAGCAGACGGATAAAACATATTTAGGTAAAGAAGGCTTTACTGGGTTTAAAGTGATGCAAATGTTCTTACACATACAACTTTTTAATAAATAGGTTAAATAAAAGAGTAAAAAGATGGAAAATTATTTGGGACGCCAGTCATCAGTCAGATCAAGAAAAGAGTCACTGCTTGTTAAAAAAAAATATTGAAAATTGCACATTACTCTTTATTATAGGTTTGGAAGAAGTGGGGAGTGATTAGAACCCCTATTGTTGTATTGCTGTTTGGGGGCCTTGTTAGAGAGGTTTACCCTGACTGTCCCAACAAAAATGGTTTGACCAGAAATTAAGGAACAGCATCACAGACATCAATAAAAAAAAATTTATGCAAAAATAGTTTTGGCTGGACATACACTTTAAGTAACCCATTAGCAGGGTATACGGTATAATATTGAACATATACTTAGAGGTGTATTTATAAAATAAATTGCACAGCTGTTCGATCATCGAAACTGCATGTAAATTCGTTCTGTGCGATTGGGGCAAAATCAAATGTTCTCTGGCTAGATTCTCTGCCATGTGTGATATATGACAATATGGCCACTAGATAGCGCTGACTATCACAGGAATTAAGTATGCTCCTCAGCACCATCTAATGGTTATAATGCAGCATTTTCCACATTCATACAGTTGAACTGCAGAGAATATAGATGGAGAACATTCAATTTTGCCCCATTTGTACCGAATGAATTTACATGCAGGTTTGAGGGACAAACTGCTGTGATTTTTTATTTTAATAAATACACTCTTTTAGTTAGGTCAATTAGCACTGTTCACTGTGGATTACACTTTATAGCATATTTCTGGAATGCAGTGGTGAAAAATAATGATATAATGTCTTTTGGCACTAGGCACAATCCCTCCGTGCATTGCATTCTCTGTAGTAGTCAAATGAAGCTTAGTGTAATAGCTTTTTCCATGGGAAGCAGGGACTAAACTTTACAGCTAACTTTTCTCAGGAAAATGATATGTTACTGTACAATTTACATCTAATATAATTTAGACTTCACTTAGCCTCAGCTGAAACCAGACAGACGATTATTTCAAGTATATTGCATGATGATATTGTATATAAGCTGTGATACACTAAGATAAACAGTAACCAGTCTGTGATATCAAACAGATTATAGTGGTAACAGTTCAGACAGCTTGCCTGCATTACAATGCACTAGAAGAAATAAATGAATGACAGCATGGAATAAAGTGCATACAGCAGACTCAACAAACACACTAGAGCATATCCAGAGATAGGCAATAGGGTACAGCTGGCATGTTCCTTTATTGTCAGGTGAGCAATGAGTAGGAATTTGAAGCCATTTCGCTGGAGGAGTTCACCTGAGCTGAAGTAATATTGTATACTCCTAGGAAAGAAAATACAAACATTAGGGTTTACATAGATATCAAATACATTATAAATACTTATGTTCAGGACTCACATGCCATGTGGGGTGTAACACATCATAACACATTATATAGCGGTTTGTCTACTGATACAGTATGTAAATTTGTGCTAGAAATCAAATGTTCTCAGGCTATATTTTCCAGAATTCAAAAAATACTACATTGTAGTCACTAGGTGGAGCTGAGGAGCATACATATTTCTTAGAATAGTTGGCACCATCTAGTGGCCATAATGAGGTATTTTCCGCACTCACAAATTCAAACTGCATAGAATATAGTCTGAAAACATAAATTTGCACGCAGCTTTGATGGATGAATAGCGATACAAATTTTTAATAAATACACCCCTGTAAGTCTACTAAGTATTGATCTAAAGTGTAGATTTTGAAGCATTGGCAATCATTTTTTAAAGTATAACTAAAGGCTATTTTTTTTTGTTTAAAGCGGTGTCCACAATTTTTTTTTTTTTAAAGTCATCAGCTACAAATACTGCAGCTGCTGATTTTTCAAATATGGACACTTACCTGTCCAGGGCGCCCACGATGTTGGCACCCGAAGCCGATCTGTCCCTCGGCTCTCGGGTGCTGCCACCGCCATCTTTTGTTAGGGAATCAGGAAGTGACTTCCTAGTTCCCCACGATCTGAATGGTCCCTGCTGTCTTCTGGGACCTGTGTGTCTCCGAGAAAACAGCAGGGGGACAGAGGACGTAGCGTAGATATCCACGAACATCTATGCCCGCAAGTGGAAGCAAATACCTGTATTAGACAGGTATCTGCTCCCCCTCCCCCTGAAAGGTGCCAAATGTGACACCGGAGGGGGGGAGGATTCCGAAATGCGGAAGTACCTTTTTTTTGGTTGAACTCCCCATTAAGATAGAGTTGAGATGGATTAGAACACCTGTTTTTATTTCTTCCCATGTGTACCCAGCATTAGGGCTTACATACATTTAAAGGATAAGTCCACCCTAACACTAAAATCCCTGCATCCACAATCTAACACTAACCTATCTAACCCTGTAAAAAATAAATCGGTATACAAATCTTTTGTTTTAAGCCGATCTGACCTGGTCCCACGCTGTGTGGGTGAGTGCAGAGGACACAGCCAACAACGGAAGCCCCATATTAAGTCTATGGGTGACATCACTCCCCATTCATTTCACAGCAGTTGTTGGCTGTGTCCTCTGCAGAGATTCCCCCACTGGAGAACGGACTGGATCGGCTTAAAAAAAAGGTATGTATACTGATTTCTTCTTTACATGGTTAGATAGGTTAGTGTTATATTGTAAATGTTTGCAGATGTAGGGATTTTAGTGTTAGGGTTGACTTATCCTTTAATTAGAATTGTAGTGAGTTTTAAAGGGGTTGTAAAGGTTTTTTTTTTTTTCACCTTAATGCATCCTATGCATTAAGGTGGAAAAAAAACTGGCAATGACGCCCCCAGCCCCCCGGATTTATTTACCTAAGCCCCGAAACTCTGTGGGCTCGTTCCCACAACTGTTTCCCCCAGCTTGAGTCGGCTCATCATTGGATATTGATAGCAGCGCAGCCATTGGCTCGCGCTGCTGTCAATCATATCCAATGAAGCGTGTCGGCGGGGGCGGTGCCAAGTGATACAGTGAGCGGTTATAGCCGCTGGCTGTATCATGGAAGCATGCCCGCAAGAGCTTTCCACCATGCTTGCTCGCTCGCACGAAGGTGGAAAGTTCTTGCAGGGGGGAGCCAAGACAACCGCTGAGGGACCCCAGAATACCAGGTTTGGGGCCACTCTGTGCAAAACGAGCTGCAGAGTGGAGGTAAGTATAACATGTTTGTTATTTTAAAAAAAAAAATTAAAAATTCTCTTTAGTGATCCTTTAAGGCCATCTAGTTTGTTCACATTGTAAATAAACTTTATAGTGTCATTCGGAATCAATGACAGTGCATCACAACGCAGCAATGCAATGCCTTTATGTGTGCTATGTTAAAGCATTAAAGGTTTGTTCATACTAGCCCGCAATGATTTAGTGTTGGGCTGCAGTTCTGTGTGGCAGGGGGCAGTGCAATGGGCATTTTATCACATTACATTTTTTTTTACTTTATGTGAAGTGCACAAAGTGACACTTCAACTGCACAGCATTGCACTTGTTGGGTGACATGCAGGGCCATCCAGAGAGGTCCGATATTATGCAAACATGTTGCATAATATCACACAACTCTGTAATGCAGACAAACATTGGGTTCTTGTGTGAACATAACACCTATTGCACATTGTGCACAGGCTTTAAAACAAGCAAAAAAGCATAGGTGTGTCCTCTTCAGCGCTCACTGGTTCCACCTGCTGATGTCCACTTCACCAGAGGTTGGTGGGAAGAACCACTGAGTGGGGGGACACAGGAGATAACCATTACTGGAACAACAAAGGAACCCCCTTAAATGGGACAGTACTGGGCAGACTATTGGATGAAAACTGATGGAGGATTCCACCATATTTTGACCACTCTTTACCATCAAGGATTACCAATCATTTGTATACAGACAGAATTGTAAGTATCGTATTTTCACCACATTATGTTTATGTTAAATGTGTGTGTGTGTGTGTGTGTGTGTGTGTGTGTGTGTGTGTGTGTGTGTACTGTATGTACATATATGTTTATCTATACATATGTTTGGAAATTTTCACCCAATTATGTTCGTGCTGTCCATATACATTTTCTTTATCTTTGGCAGCTAAAAGTTCCCCCTTTTTCTGATTGAAGAATTGGTGACAGTCCTTATGGTCCTGATCTGGTTGACCCCAGTGGGCTTGTGAGTTTCTTTTGGGCCCCTGCGGGCATAGTGAACACCTCCTCCTTTTTTTCTTCCCCCTCCCTTCACACAACAACTACAGTGGGAATCCCTTAGCCAAGACAGCAGCAAGTCTTTTTGTGCCATGTTTTAATTAAAGTGTTTTTAATCGTGTCATATACAAAAAGGGTCAGTGTCATTTGTACAGCAATGAATGATTTATTATTATTTGTGATACACTAGCTAATGTATTTATTGTACAATAATTACACTGTGAATGTCTGTACCCCTTGAAAAAGAATCCAAAGGATTTGTCATTCGAAATGCGTTGGGTATTTCTGTCTCCTATGGTACAAAAACCCACGTGGACAGAACCAACAGCCATTCCTTCTATGTAACCTTGCTATATGGTATATATATATATATATATATATATATATATATATATATATATATATACATATATATATATATATATATATATATATATATATATATATATATATCAACCGCACCAACGCTTTTAGCTTCCTTTGTCTAATTTTGTATAAATAAAGTTTTGTTACTTTTGTAAATACAGTTTTTATACTTCATATTTCAACTGTCTGCCCAGTACTGTCCCATTAAATGGGGTTCCTTTGTTGTTCTATATCATTTATGGATGTGGGCACAATTTACATACTCCAGTAATTAGCAATTGTATTATAAAACATTACTGGAAGAGACCGTTTTCGTTGGCATAATATTTATAGTCTTTTTGCTGGAAAATGCACCTTTCCTTGTTGTCTGTCCAGTTTCCAAACCACTCCACCACCTCCCTTTTTGCAGGTGTCTCCTTTAGCTAACCGGCTGTGTCCATTCAGTTCCAATTCACACTGGTTTACAGTAACATTGGGAGCTGTTTGTGCACACATTGTCATGTTTCTCATATTTGGAAGGCTATTCTTTCAATAGGCTGCGATACGTGTGACAAATGCAGCATAGAAGCTCAGGCACCTTTTTGAGCATTGAGTGTCTCGTGTTTGTGCAACATCACAAACTCTGTATCCAGCTACAAATCACCAGAGAAAATAAGAAGAGTGGTTTGTAGCCACTACTAATCTCTGCTACAAAGTTACTAATGCAACATGTCCCTAAGGCTTTGTTCACACGTACGGCCGGTTTCCATTAGAAATCATGGGGTCCCATACTACCTGCCTTAAACCCCTCCCCTTATTAACTAGGAAAGGGCCAACACGTTAGTCTGAACCTAGGGTTGGACCAAACTTTGGCTGTTTGGACGCCCAGGATGAAGCTGACATATACTGTAGAGGGGTGTATGACAGTGAATGGATGGATGACACTGTGCTGAATGACACTGGTACTAATTTACACTGCTTCTGGCTGTGATCAGGAAGTTGGCTGCTAACTGTAGCCAACGTTTATATACTGTGTGATGCGGTTTTTGGTCCATACAAACTTGCGGTACAGAGCCCCAGGTCTCATTGGCTCTTTTCCTTATTTTTGTGAACTGCACTGTCCAATGGACAATGTACAGTGTTTGTGCCCACCACGGGAAGACACAAGAGCACGTTTTAAAACATCATACCACCCTGGAAAGTGTGCCGTCCACCCATTCAATTACAATGGGTTGTCAGCCACAAGAACGCACCAGAGAACAATATTCTTTACATAAGAACAAAGGTAAGTCCAATATAGACGTCACTATGCCCTAATGGAGACAGTATTGATGGGGGCCTTGGTGCTCTAGTTTTCTCTGTCTTTTGTTTACTTACCCTTTTTAGCAAACAAATTGATACCCTTTTTTGCTGCAATGGGATCTGAAGAACTGAGATTGGAAGTCTGTAAAAAAAGAAAAGACAAAAAATTAGCATGTGACATAGACACAGTTTTACATTCTTTGGATGTCACAGATAATATTGTTAGAACTAGTAACAGGTTGTTTACAAAAACCAATCAAATACTCACTTTCACACTCCCATTTTGCAGCTGGAAACATGAAAGGGAGAATCTGATTGGTTGTTCAGCACCACACTTTTTCCCAGCACGCCTATAAATACAGCTCATTGAATCTTTACCACATATTAAAAACTAGAATATGTGGATTGTATTTTATTGTACTCCTATTCAGGATCATGGTGTCACTGGACAGCTTTAGTCCAATAGTAATGGGTAGAACCCAAACATTTGAGTTCCTGGCAATGTGCTGTGATTTTGGAAGTGTTATGCCGCCTACACACGGTCGGAATTTCCGATGGAAAAAGTCAGATGGGAGCTTTTCATCGGATATTCCAACCGTGTGTATGCCCAATCGGATTTTTTCCGTCGGACATTCCGATGGACTTAGATAGAGAACATGTTCTCTATTTTTTCCGTCGGAAATTCCGATGGACTTAGAGAACATGTTCTCTATTTTTCAGATGGAAAAAATTCCTATTGGAAAATCCATTCATCTGTATGGAATTCCGACGGGGAAAAAAACATCCATGCTTGGAAACAATTCGACGCATGCTCGGAAGCATTGAACTTAATTTTTCTCGGTTCGTCATAGTGTTGTACATCACCGCGTCTTGACGGTCGGAATTTGGTGAGACTGTGCGTCTCCAAGACATCTTGAGCGGAATTCCGTCAGAAAAACCATCCGAGTTTATTCTGACGGGAAAACCGGTCGTGTGTACAGGGCATTATAGGTAGACAGATGCCCATACAAAATGAATCTGTATTAAACTGTAACAAACATGACTCCCTACCTTTGTCTGCTGTGAAGACCATCTGGAGATGGAGAACCTGCTGAACAAGGCATCCCGTACCTGGAATGTAGAAGAGCAAATCAAACGTGAGTTCTTCCTGAGGATTATGCTGTTCTATTAAAACAATAGCTACATGATATTCTTAGAACTTACCTTTTTATCCATCAAACATCCAAACAGCAAAATAAATAAGCCCTGAAATAAAACACAAAGATATTAACCACTGCTTTACAATATTGTTCTTGGAGCATTTTAAAGGCAATGTTAAGGCAATGTTAAATCTGTGTGTATATATAGATATACACACACACACACACACACACACATACACATCCGGGGGACCTAAAAAGGAGCCACAGTTTGCCACAGTTTGCAAAGCAAACTTCTTTACTGTGTGTCCAGTTGAGGTGGCTCACCACACCAAAATATACTGAATTACTGGAACTCAAATTACACAGACTGCTGAATGATCAGAGGATTTATAAAAAAATAAACAACTGTGACAAACATTTACTTTGGTCTATTCTGACCGTATTATGCCTAACATAATGATTTCCTATTATTGTCAGCTCCATCTAGTGGCCATAATGCATATTTTCTAATTGAGGTATTTCAGGAAAAATACCAGATTATGACATAAAATTAGAAGCTAACTATAATGAAATTTCAACAAAGACAAAACTGGTTAATTTATTCAATTTTACTGATATTAATCTGCTCATTCCTAACTGAGATAATCACATATATTTACAAGAAACATTTTCAAAAAGCATATCACTTACCTGAAGTGAATTCAATGCTGCAAAAATTCCATGGATTACAACTGATGAGGTCGACATAGTCCCGATGCCAAATCCCCAGGTCAGGCCGAGTAACGGTGTTAGGATGAGTATACATTTTGTGATATGGTTTAAGGTGCTCTTTTCCTCTTTTTTAGGTCTATCCCCTACTGAAGGTCTGAGAACCTTAATAATTACCACCAGCAAGGTGATAAAATTCACTAATAAAATGGTTAAAGCTGGTAATACAAATGCAAGGAATGCTTTGCTTTCCATCATATTTAGCCAACATTTTTTGGGATGCAGGTAGACGTTTTGAGACTGAGTGACTGCCACAGTGATCACTGCAATAATAACAGGGCATCCATATCCCAGAAAAAATGAAATTCCCATCATGGTTGTCTTGCTCAGATCATGGAAGACACACATTAGGCGGTAGAACAGTATCAGTCCCATTGTTAACATCCAGAAGAAGACACAAAGATAAAAGAGATGCGCAAAAAATGTTGCCGCTACACAGGCTTTAAATGCATCTGTCGTATTCATAGCTGCACCAATGATGAACCAGATATCAGCCATTAACAGTGTGACTGCAATGTTCATGATACAGACATGGCGCAGGTAGGAGGTCTTGTTCTTGGTGACAGACTTCCAGATCATAGCTTCAATTATGATACAGACCACTAGGCTGAGCATTGAGATACCCACACCAATGTATGTAATATAAGATAATATTATCTCAGCCTCTGGTGAAAGGTCACTTGTTGACATGAGAATAGAAAAGGATGTCAAGTGATCGCAAATACAGTGCACGGTGCCATTGGTTGTCATGCTACGTAGCTGGCAGCCGGTGTCGTCCCAACCTTGTTTATCGAAGTTCCACCATACACAGCTGGCATTTGTCAGTGAGGAATTACTTATTTTAAAATCCATCCCAATCTTGAATTCGGAGTAGCTGCGTGACAAAACTGTCGTCATGACAAGACCATTCACAGTCGAATTGGAAGTAGAGTTTTGAGGGTCACCTAAGATATCTTTTAAAGTAGCATAGGCAACACTCACAACCCTTGTATCTTTCGGAATTTTGTCCAGGATTGTTTTGTTAATTACAATGTTGCCCGTTAAATTGTTCACGTCATTGAAATCAAAACTGGCATCATAATTATTTGACAAGCTGCTTGCTACACTGCCAATTAACTGGACGTTTTTCTTAGTTATATTAATTCTAGCGTCGTTGAACTCCAGCTTTGCTGCAAATGACTCTACTGAATGTAACAGAGATGAACTTTCACTTGTTTTATTCTGAACCCTGTTCCAAGTGGCTGTCGTTGAATTGTCCACAACAATGCTGACAGAGTTTAGGAAATCCTGTAAAGAAAATCAAAATGATTTAGGAAAAATAGATAGATTTATACTAAAAGATTCTGAATTAGTAGATGGTGAACTCTTTGTGAAGAAAGGCATAGGTAGGAGGATGAAGTTATATTACAAAATCTAGAGTCTGCTATGCTATGATGGGTCTCTCTTACTCTGTCTATGGTTTAATCATTTTTGCTAGACAAATGAAACAGAGGTGTTTTACTTTCAGATGGTCTGCCATTATTTCATTTAAGACAAGTACAAAGTAGATTCAGGCTTCTGGGAAGGCTTATTTCTGAAGGAATAAAGCGATGATAACATTAGACAGAAAGGAGAATATCCAAGAAAGAGTGATTCTAAGATTGTTGTACATAATGAAATTTCTGTAGGATAAAAGAGGAAATCACAGGTACAATAGAATGTCATTTATTTTAAGAAAAATTTAGGCAAAAATATATGTCCTCAAGGACTCAAGGACTTAGTGTTCAAATCTTTCCAATAAGAGAGATTACCAGTGACTAAGTGGGAGAAGAATTTATAGAATTGTTCAAGAAATATAACAACTGTGCTGGTGGAGCTTTATGGGCAACAACTTAATATTGTAAAAAAGGAACATATTATTGCCATATTACGGAATCACTAATGCTGTTTAAGCAAACTGCCATTTATGAAAGAAAAGAGAAGGAGATCTGTAACACCATTGAAGAACTAAACAGAGAAATATTGGTGGGAAAAGCAGGTGAACTTGAAAGAAACAGGAATGCATATGTTGGAAGGGGACCAGTAACTACAAAGAACACAAACAACATTATATAGGAGGACATGCCACACATGAAGAGAGTGAAATTGGAGGGGGACACATTTATTTAAAGAAGTGGCATCACAAAGGAAAGGCAAACAGGACAAATAGGGCACTGAGGGTGCAATAAAGAGGAAAAACCGGGTGTTGGAAGAAGGTAATAACAAATTGGCACCAGTGGTTTCTGTATTTGCACATGAGAGCGATATCACATATAAGGGCAGTGAGCCAAAAATACAGCCAAGAAGTAGAGGGAGATAAAGAAGGAGTACAGCTTGCATGAAGTATGAGAGCCAAGGGATCAGCAGGATTGACTGAGAAAGTAAGTATATAAATAAAATCATGCAACCATTTATGACATTTTAACCATTATATGTTAAAGATACAGCTCACCTCCTAACATTACTAGACAATATACAGTAACTATACCAGAAGGCAAAATACTGAGGACATTGGATATTGAAACTTTGTATTCCTTAATTCCTCATGGCAGGGATGGAGAAAGTTTTAACCACTAGCTCTATGGATGAAAGACACAGTTTTGTGATGGATTTGCAGCGGCTCCTCCTGACCATTGACAAATTTATTTTCAATAATGGCAGCAATTGCCAAGCCCAGGAGCATGAAATGTGATCTGCTGTATGCAAAAAAATAATAATCTAGAATGGGAAAGGCACCTGTTCAAGGATGTCACCTTGTCGATGTACCTGTCCAGGATTCTTTCCTCGTACAGGTATATCAATGATGTGCTTATTCTATGTAGAGGGGAAATGGAGGTAATTGTTGATTTTGCCAAGGCATTTGGAAATAATAATTTGAATGTGATATTCACCAATAGCTGCAATATTGCTAGTGTTACTTTCTTGGCCCTTACTATCAAGTACTATGTTCAAGGTGTAGGAGAGCTAAGGGATTGGCAGGATTGATTAAAAAAGTAAGTATGTCAATAAAATCTTTCAACTATTTGTGACATCTTAACCATTGTATATTAGAGATACAGCTCACCTAAATTTACTAGACAATATTACTGTACCAGAGGGCACAAAAATGATAACATTAGGTATTGTATTCCTTGATTCTTCATAATTTAGGCCTGACAGTGATGGAGAAAATGTTACCTACTAGATCTATGGATAAAACCAATGGATACTAGTTTTGTGGTGGACTTGCAGATGTTCCAATGTTCAATAGTGCAAGATCCAGGGAAGCGCCTTCAAAAAGATTGAAGGAACATCTTTGAGAGGTGTGGTTATTTGGAAAAAAGGGGTGGAGATAAGGGCCGTCTAATGTGAGCCACCCTCACTGCGCGTAGCTGGAGAATAAATGTGAACACTGGTGATATTTATAAAATAAATGAATAAATTAATAAATATACAAGAGCTGCTGCTTTAAAAATTATAGAATCCAAAATAGTTAATATGCAAATACAGTGATACCTATTATAAATAAGGTGCCAAATGTGATATTAAACAGCGCTCAGAAAAATAAGTGAAAATGTAAATCAACAAATATAATATTGGTACAGTGACATAGTGAAAAATAAATAAATAATCCACCCTCTAAGTGAGTCAATATATAAGTGTCCAAAAATCCGTGCAAAAATTGCATCAAAAAATACGAAGCAAGGTAAAACTCCAAGGTAACAGCCATATGCAAATAAGAAAAAGAAGAAGCTCTCTTTTTCTTATTTGCATATGGCTGTTACCTTGGAGTTTTCTTTTTGCTTCGGATCTCCATCTGTTTAACTGAATGCTCCACTCTATATGAAAAGAAGGAGTTCTATCAACTAAACTGAGGGGGTCAGTTAACAAGCCTGTGTGCCTAAACACGAAAGTGTCAGGCCATTTGTTGCGGTGAGTTTGCATTTCTGATGGGTGGTGGAAGCACGCAGTCACTGTGGTGTGGTGAAAGCACTTATTGAAGATCGGGAAGGATTTTTTCTTTTCCTTTGTGAACTATTTATGAACTATTTATATATATTTTTTTGTTCACTTAGGCAGTTTATGGACTTTATTTGCCAACCTGGTATTTTTTGATGCAATTTTTGCACGGATTTTTGGACACTTATATATTGACTCACTTAGAGGGTGGATTATTTATTTATTTTTCACTATGTCACTGTACCAATATTATATTTGTTGATTTACATTTTCACTTATTTTTCTGAGCGCTGTTTAATATCACATTTGGCACCTTATTTATAATAGGTATCACTGTATTTTCATATTAACTATTTTAGGTGTGGTTATTTATTTCACTTGTGAATAGATCCAAAATTAAAGGATCACTAAAGGAAACAATTTTTTTTAGCTAAATAGCTTCCTTTACCTTCCTACAGTCCTGGTTTCATGTCCTTATTGTTCATTTTTGCTTTGAAGTAGCTGTAATTCTGCTCTGATCTCCACACTTCCTGCTTGTCTGGCTCCTTATAACCACAGTACTGGGAGCTTTTCACAGTGGTCTAAGCTGTCATTACTGTGTGTCTAAAACTCCACAGAACCAATCAGATTCATTTTAAAAACAAAACACTGCCCTGGATTTGTTTGTTTTTGTTCTGTGTGTCTCTTTACTTCACAGAAACATGAAACCAGTTTAAAACCGAAAGTGAAACTAGAGGCACATTATATGATTGAATTTAATCTATTTTTAATCATTTTTAAAAGGAATCAGTTAACTTTTATGTCTCTATACCCTGTAAACAGTCATTTCAGCAAAAAATTTTTTCCTTTAGTGACCCTTTAATATACTTTTGAGATCTGTGACTGTCTAATCTACTTGGGGACATGAGACTACCTACAGTATCTCACAAAAAAGTGAGTGCATCCCTCACAGTTTTAAAAATATTTTATTCTATCTTTTCATGTGACAACACTGAAGAAATTATACTTTGCTACAATGTAAAGTAGTGAGTGTACAGCTTGTATAACAGTGTAAATTTGCTGTCCCCTCAAAATAACTGAACACGCAGCCATAAATGTCTAAACCCCTGGCGACACTTGGGGGCAATTTCTGGTGAAATAAATATTTGATATTAGTAAATGTAACGGAATGACCCGCGACAAACAGAGACTTTGGAAGGATGAGGGGTACTCCTGTGCCAGCGTCACTAATAACTCTTGTGTCTAGGGTCACCCTGTGTCCCTTTTGGGCATAGGGTGACTGAGAAATATTAATTAGAAACGTCTGTCTAAGATGTGGAATGTGACTTCTCAGGTGTATTGAAGCCCCAGTGTGTGATGAGGGGGGTGGAGAGTTTGTTCCTTTCATGCTTGAACTGTATAAAACCCTGAGAGCGTACCATTAAAGATGTCATTAATTTGAAACCAGAACCCAGAGCTGTGTGTCTCCGTTATTCTGGGAAATGGGATGGATCGGGTTCTGTTGGTTGGAGTGTCAGATAAGCTGTCGTGGGTTGATGGAAGGTCGTAAACGGTGTTGACCGTTACAGTGGTGGCACAGCAGTGGGATGATTCCATCGTCAGAAGGACGGCTACAAGGACACAGGACAATGGAGACACTGTATGAACGGCTGAAGCTCTCTTCCCTCAAGGACTTACGGGAGAGCCGGGGCAGATCGGCCTGCAACCGTAAGAGAAGTGACATTATTGCAGAGCTTGTCCAAATGGATAGAACAGAAAGGCCCAGCATAACAGACAGGACACCCGAGGAAGAATTTTTTGACCGGGCTGTTAAACGTGGACTGGCACAGTATGGACCTAATCCTCCACCGGAGATCATAGACCGGGTTATAGCAGCTGTGGATGCAACTTGGCTACAGCAAAGAGGTGCTGCAGCAGCAGAAGTCACAGCAGCACCAACTGAAGAGAGAGGAGAGGTACAGATGCCAGTCGCCATGAAAGTGGAGGTTCAGGGAGCCGGGGCAGTTGGCCCCTCTCTCCAGCAACAAGCTGAGTTGGTAAAGCTGTTACTCCAGGCGGAATCACTGGCAGCGGGGCAGGATGCTGCTGGCCGCTGCACACCACTGCAGCTTGAGCTGATATCGGGGGATGGGACTGTGGTCTCCCCTCACAGCAACCCAGCAGAAGAACTGGCAACAGAGCAGAGTGCCACAAGCCTCTGCTCTCAACTAGCAGAAGAGGGAGTTCCTGGGGCAGTGGATGGGACTTCAGTCTTCACTGACACAACCCCAGAAAATGGTGCGGCACTGAGACAGGAGGATGTCGGCGTTGCTTTGCAAGCACCGGGGGATTTTCACCTACCACCAGTGGATGGGACTTCAGTCTCCACTGGTATACCCCAGGGATGGGAGCCCAGTCACCCCGTCTTCTCTCCAGTGGCTGAAAGGACTCCAGGGAAAAGGGCCAGTCCAGGCCTCTCCCCAGCGGCAGGCAGGTTCTCTCAGAGAGGCAGAGGTTGGCGGGGTGAGTAATGCTCAGTTTGGAGCAATTTATTTGGGGTACGGTATGGATACCAGCATTGGAGGACTGCAACTACTGACTAACTTTGGAGTCAACCCGTTTGGGGTTCCCTCCTGTGTCAGTCTCCCACCGAAAGGGGAGAGATGTAACGAAATGACCCGTGACAAACAAAGACTTTGGAAGGATGAGGGGTTCTCATGTGCCAGCCTCACTAATAACTCTTATGTCTAGGGTCACCTTGTGTCCCTTTTGGGCATAGAGTGACTGAGAAATATTAATTAGAAATTACATGAGATGGGACATTACTGATAGTTCATATTACAGGATCTTGAGATATTGCAAGTTGTTGGTTAATGTTGACCCAAGCGGTCAATAGTGACTAATTTCTCTGTGTAGACTGTTGACATGCTAATTGAGTCTGCTTCTGAAAGACCTCTCATTGTGTGATGCTGCTTTGTGTGAATTCTATTGACATAAGATGTGGAATGGAACTTGTCAAGCTGTATGCGGAGACAGAACGTCTGTCTAAGATGTGGAATGTGACTTCTCAGGTGTATTGAAGCCCCAGTGTGTGATGAGGGGGGTGGAGAGTCTCTTTGTTCCTTTCATGCTTGAACTGTATAAAACCCTGAGAGCGTACCATTAAAGATGTCATTCATTTGAAACCAGAACCCAGAGCTGTGTGTCTCGGTTATTCTGGGAAATGGGATGGATCGGGTCCTGTTGGTTGGAGTGTCAGATAAGCTGTCGTGGGTTGATGGAAGGTCGTAAACGGTGTTGACCATTACAGTAAATATGTCTTAGATACCAGTCATATAACTATCCATTCATTCATCTAACTATCTAGAATGTTTTGACCACTAGAAGATTTATCCCCCTTCATGACTAGGTCATTTTTTGCGTTACTTTGACTGACAATTTGCAACATAAATGAAATGTATGTATTTTTTGCCCACAAATAGAACTTTCTTTTGTTGTATTTGATCACCTCTTGCTTTTATACACAAAGTGCTATAAAACATATCCAATAAAAAAATCTAATTTCTATCATTTAGACCAATATTGTACAGGTTCATCTCAAAACATTAGAATATCATCAAAAAGTTATTTATTTTAGTAATTCAATTCAAAAAGTGAAACTCATTATATAGATTAATTACACACAGAACACTATATTTCAAGCATTTCTTTCTTTTAATTTTGATGATTATGGCTTAGTGAAAACCTCAAATTACGAAAGTTTGAATAATGTGAAAAAGTTCAATACTGTAGACTCATGGGGCTTGATGTACAAAAACTAGAAAGTGCAAAATCTGGTGCAGCTGTGCATGGTAGCCAATCAGGCTCTAAATTCAGCTTGTTCAATTAAGCTTTGACAAATAAACCTAAAAGCTGATTGTTTCTATGCAGAGCTGTACCAGATTTTGCACTCTCCAATTTAGGTAAATCAACCCCATGGTGTCACGCTCTAATCAGCTAATTAACTTAAAATGCCTGTAAAGATTTCTTGAGCCTTTAAATGGTCTCTCAGTCTGGTTCAGTAGGTTATACAATTATGGGGAAGACTGCTGACTTGACAGTTGTCCACAAGGAGGGTAAGTCACAAAAGCTATTTACTTAAGAAGCTGGCTGTTCACAGAGTGCTGTATCCAAGCATATTTATGGAACGTTGAGTGGAAGGAAAAAGCATGTTTGGAAAAGGTACACAAGCGACAGGGATAACCGCAGCCTTGAGAGGATTGTGAAGCAAAGGTCATTCAATAATTTGGGGGAGGTTCACAAGGAGTGGACTACGGCTGGTGTCAATGCTTCAAGAGCCACCACACACAGACATATCCAGGACATGGGCTAAAATTGTCACATTCCTTGTGTCAAGCCACTCCTGAGACAATGTCAGAAATGTCTTACATGGGCTAAGCAGAAAAAGGACTGGACTGTTGCTCAGTGGTCCAAATTCTTCTTTTCAGATAAAAGTAAATTTAGCATTTAATTTGGAAATAAAGGTCCCAGAGTCTGAAGGATGAGTGGAGAGGCACAGAATTCAAGTTGCATGAGGTCCAGTGGGACCATGGTGAGCCATGTCATCTGCTGGTGTTGGTCCACTATATTTTATCAAGTCCAAAGTCAGCACAGTCCTCTACCAGGAAATTCTAGAGCACTTCATGCTTCCCTCTGTAGACCAGCTTAATGGAGATGCTGATTTATTTTTCCAGCAGGACTTGGTACCTGCCCACACTGCCAAAAGTAACAATACCTGGTTTAGTGATCATGGTATCAATGTGCTTGATTGGACAGAGAACTCACCTGACCTAAACCCCATAGAGAATCTGTGGGGTAGTGTCAAGAGGAAGATGAGAGACACCAGACCCAACAATGCAGATGATTCGAAGGCCCCTATTAAAGCAACCTGGGCTTCCATAACACCTCAGCAGTGTCACAGGCTGATCACCTTAGTAAGCCAACATTTCTGTATTGAAAATCCTTTTTTTTATTGGTCCTATGTAATTTTCAAATTTTCTGAGATACTGAAATTTGGGTTTTCACTAACTGTAAGCCACAATCATCAAAGTTAAAATAAAGAAATGCTTGAAATATACCACTCTGTGTGTAATGCATCTATATAATATTTGAGTTTAATTTTTTTAATTGAGTTACTGAAATAAATGAACTTTTTGATGATATTCAAATTTTTTGAGATGCACCTGTATTCCGCTACATATTTTTGGTAAAAATGTTGTTGGAAATATGGTGCCATGCTTTATTGATATTGTAATATATTATTATTGATTATGTATATTATTATATGATTCTTATATTATATTATTTATACACTAATTTGGGGTAATTTTAAATCTCAGGTATAGTAGCTGTATAGATAGAATCATAGATAGATAGATTGATTGATAGATATTAACGGATTAGGTTAGGCAGCAAATCGTATACATACAGTATCCCCTGCTTACCTGCATAACCGCTGTTGGCACTGATGTAACAACACTTCCAACCTGCTGTAATATGTTGACCACAAGCTGAATGTTGGCAGGTGAATTTGTTATATCTGGAGTCTGGCTTACAGTGTTATTTAACAGAGCAACAATAGAGGGAACTTGTTGGTTAGGGTTCGGGCTTGTACTCAGATCCTGAAAAATTCAAAACGACACATTAAATTTCACATAACAAAAAAAGCATATGTAGTTTATGACAAGAGAGGCATTATCCTGAATATATGAATGTAATATTTAAACTGTGCTGAGTATATGTAAAAAAATTGGATCCATTACTAAATCCAAGGTATATACATTTTTTATATTTTTTATTATTTTATCATTTGATGCATTTTATGCATGTTCTATTTGAATCTTGCCTTGTGAAAAGCCCTCAGAGAGCTAACATTGGCTATATGTTCGTAAGAACATTCACTGAAAATTCTCAGAACATTCATTAAATGTCAAATGTCCTTGGATGTACTTTGAATAAAATTTTCTTTTGACATTTGATTTTGGAATGAATAGATTTTCCCAAACAAAAAAACATATACTCGTAAAATTTTGTTCATTTGAGAAACGTTTTCCATCCTGCTCTTTAGAGATTCTTCGTCACTGACATCAAAAAGGAATATTGATTAGAAAATCGAACAAACATTCTTAAAACAAAAGATGTTAAACAACATTTTACTAGTTTATCAGCGTTAATGTGTGACAATTGATAGAAAAGAGGATTTTTTAAAAATAAATGGGAATGGAATGAGTGTTATTGCCTTTGGATCCCCTGAGAAAACCTGGTCATACACAAATACATTTTTCTCAGTAGACTTGACGTATTTCGTTCAAAAGTACTATTAACGTTCGATTTTGGAGGGAATGGATTTTAATGGGCAGGGCGCTTTTCCACCGCCCCAAAGATGCTGCTTGCAGGATTTTTTCTAATGTCCTGCAAGCGCACCACTCTAGTGTGAAAGCACTCTGGCTTTCACACTAGGGCTGCAGTGGAGGAATTTTTCAGGCACTTTACATGCACTATTTTTAGCCCTTTAGCACCCGAAAAACGCCTCCAGTGTGAAAGCGGTCTAATGGTAGGTTTATTTTAACAATGAGAGGTGGAATAACAACAAAAATATCCATAAAAACGCATTTCGAAAAAGTTATAAATTGATTGCATTTTAATGAGTGAAATCATTTCTGCCTCCCAGGTGTCTTCTATACAGGTAATGAGTTGGGATTAGGAGCACTCTCTTAAAGGGAGTGCTCCTAAGCTCAGCTTGTTACTTGTGTAAAAGACACCTGTCCACAGAAGGAATCAGATTCCTATATCTTCACCATGGCCAAGACCAAAGAGCTGTCCAGGGATGTCAGAGACAAGATTGCAGACCTACACAAGGCTGGAATGGGCTACAAGACCATCTCCAAGCAGCTTGGTGAGAGGGTGACAACAGTTGGTGGGATTATATGCAAATGAAAGAAACACAAGTCATGATGGAACAGGAAGAGGCCATCCCCAAACGGTCCTCACAAAGTTGGAAGCATGAAATTGTCCAAAATGTCTTGGTATGTTGACGCCTTAAGATTTACCTTCACTGGAACTAAGGGGCCAAGCCCAACGCCACACCATAATCCCCCCCCCACCAAATGATTTGGACCAGTGCACAAAGCAAGGTCCATAAAGACATAGATGAGCGAGTTTAGGGTGGAGGAACTTGACTGGCCTGCACAGAGTCTTGACCTCAACCCAATAAAACACCTTTGGGGTGAATTAGAGTGGAGACTGCGAGACAGGCCTTCTTGTCTAATGTCAGTGCCTGACCTCACAAATGTGATTCTGTAAGAATAGTCAAACATTCCAATAGACACATTCCTAAATCTTGTGGACGGCCTTCCTAGAACAGTTGAAGCTGTTATAACTTCCAAGGATAGGCCAACTCAATATTGAACCCTATGGACTAAGACTGGAATGCCATTAAAGTTCATGTGCGTGTAAAGGCAGGCATCCCAATATCTTTGGCAATGTAGTGTATGTTTTATAGTCCCATAAACTGTGCCACACTATTTTTAATACAAACAAAATGCATAATGCTCCACACGCAAATAATGCATTATGCAGCATTGTTATTGTTTTCCCCTTATCCAGGTCCCTAACGTACCAGTAATGAATAAGCGATTCCTAATATACACTGGGGTAGATTCAGGTAGCAATTGCATCTGCATAACCATAGTTACGCAGCGCAATTGCTTAGTTGCGCCGGCGTAACGACTTTTCTGTATTCAGAAAGCTCGTTACGCCGACTGCAGCCTAAGATATGACTGGCATAAGGCTCTTATGCCGTCGTATCGTAGGCTGCATTCTTACGATGGCCGCTAGGGGGCGTTCCCATAGTGGTCAGCGTATAGTATGCAAATTGCATACTAACACCGATTCACAACCCTACGCGAGCCCTGCGTACGCAGTTTACGTCATTTCCGTTCGTCGGGTTCCGCGTAAAGCTGCTCCTGCTATTAGCAGGGGCAGCCAATGCTACGTATACCCGTCGTTCCCACGTCGCGAATTTAAAATTTAACGTCGTTTGCGTAAGTGAATTGTGAATGGCGCTGGACGCCATTTACGTTCACTTTGAAGCAAATGACGTCCTTGCGACGTCATTTGCCGCAATGCACGTTGGGAAAGTTTCCCGACGGAGCATGCGCACTACGTTCGGCGCGGGAACGCGCCTAATTTAAATGATCCACGCCCCCTATGGGATCATTTAAATTACGCGCGCTTACGCCGGGCATTTTTCAGGAGCGCCCACGCAAATTACGGAGCTACTGCTCCGTGAATCAAGCGTAGCGCAGGAAATTTACGGAGGCGCAGTGTTAAAACGGTACACTGCGCCTCCGTAAGAAATAGGCAAGTCGTACCTGAATCTACCCCATTATATTTTAGTAAGGCGCTTTTACTTTGAATGTTTTTCGGTTGTGCTTGCGCTTTACCAGTTTAGTGCCTTTCGGAAGCAGTACAGTGCCTTGCAAAATGATTCGCCCTCTTGGCTTTTAACCTATTTTGTTACATTACAGCCTTTAGTTCAATGTTTTTTTAATCTGAATTATATGTGATGGATCAGAGCACAATAGTCTGAGTTGGTGAAGTAAAATTAGAAAAATGTATACATAAAACTATTTTACAGAAAAAAAAAAAATGATAATTGACATGTGCGTATGAATTCACTCCCTTTGTTATGAAGCCTATAAAAAGCTCTGGTGCAACCAATCACCTTCAGAAGTCACATAATTTGTGAAATGATGTCCACCTGTGTGCAATCTAAGTGTCACATGATCTGTCATTACATTTTTAAAAGCCCCCGAGGCTGCAACACCTAAGCAAGAGGCACCACTAACCAAACACTGCCATGAAGACCAAGGAACTCTCCAAACAAGTAAGGCCCCATACACACGAGAGGATTTATCCGCAGATACGGTCCAGCGGACCGTATCCGCGGATAAATCCTCTCGAGGATTTCAGAAGATTTCTATGCGATGGCGTGTACACACCATCGCATTGAAATCCGCGCTGAAATCCTCTGGCGATGACGTGTCGCGCCGTCGCCGCTATTATGACGCGGCGACGGGCGCGACGCTGTCATATAAGGAATTCCACGCATGCGTCAAATCATTACGACGCGTGCGGGGAATCCCTTTGGACGGATGGATCCGGTGAGTCTGTACAGACGAGCGGATCCATCCTTTGGGATGGACTTCAGCAGATGGATTTGTTGAGCATGTCAGCAAATATTCATCTGCTGAAAATCCATCCCAGGGGAGATTTATCCGAGGATAAATATCCGCAGGAGTGTACACACCATAGAATCTATCCGCTGAAACCCATTTGATGGGATTTATCTGCGGATAGATTCTATGGTGTGTACGGGGCCTAAGGGACAATGTTGTTAAGAAGTACAAGTCAGGGTTAGGTTATAAAAAAAAATATCCAAATCTTTGATGACCCCTAGGAGCACCATCAAATCTATCATAACCAAATGGAAAGAACATGGCACAACAGCAAACCTGCCAAGAGACAGCTGCACACAAACTCATGCACCGGTCAAGGAGGGGATTTATCAGATAGGCAGCACAGAGACCTAAGGTAACCCTGGAGGAGCTGCAGAGTTCCACAGCGGAGACTGGAGTATCTGTACATAGGACGACAATAAGCCGTACGCTCCATAGAGTTGGGCTTTATGGCAGAGTGGCCAGAACTCCCAAAATGTATGGAGGAAGGTGCTCTGGTACGATGAGACTAAAATTAAACTTTTTGGCCATCAAAGAAAACGCTATGTTTGGCGCAAACCCAACACATCACATCACCCAAAGAACACCATCCCCACCATGATACATGGTGGTGGCAGAATCATGCTGTGGGGGTGTTTTTTCAGCAGTCAGGACTGGGAAACTGGTCAGAGTTGAGGGAAAGATGGATGGTGCTAAATACAGGGATATTCTTGAGCAAAACCTGTACCACTGTGTGATTTGAGGCTAGGACAGATGTTCACCTTCCAGCAGGACAATGACTCCAAACACACTGCTAAAGAAACACTTGAGTGGTTTAAGGTGGTAACTTGTGTTTTTAGTACATTGAACACAATCTATCCCCTTTAATAAACATGTTATATTGCACCCAATATTATATAGAAACCGTTTCCATCACATTAGGTGATTTTTCACTGCGTATTACAAGTTGGCAGATTTTATTCTGGTGCAATATTGTATCGCTTGACATCTTTATGGTCTTGGCAGGTGTTCTAGTTATGTCTTTGGATGTTATATTACTGTTTGTAGCACCTGGCTGAAAAGCACTGCAAAAAAACGTACCGCAACTAGGTTGTTCAGACTGTTGAGAGCTTTAGACACACAGTTATCACTGGTCTTCATCCATTTAGCATCATTGCACATGTAAATACGAGTCCCATCCAGACTGGGATCAATCTGCTGGCAGGAAACTGTTATGTTTTGGCCGTCTTGTGCAGCGCCAATGTTAATGGATAAACCAGGGGGCGGATCTGTACATTTTGGATCTGCAGAGAAATTTGCATTTAATAGAAAGATTCTTTACCATGTAACACATTTTAGTATATTGCAGTGACCTAAAATAATTATTTTACATTGCCATAAAATCACTAAATTTTAAGCCCATTACATCCATCCTGCTTTGACAGCACCAGCGTTGTAGTAAAACCTTTATTTCATGGGGGTACACTGGATGTATGAACACAGATTAAGTTTGCTCGTGACTAAATTTACTGGGCACACTTAAACAGAGTTCTACTGCCACCCCCTTATGTTTCTGAGGCCTTGTTAAAAACATTGTTTACACTGAAAATTGAAAATACTGTAACATTGTTGTCAGGGATTTTTTTCAGCAGGAATGCAGGGGAACGCAGTTTCAGCACCTCCAGAACTGAATGTATTGTATGTAATGGCAAGGGGTGCTGGGGTGTGATGGAGGTTCTATTGATGCTGACTGCTGGGGAATCTATTGTTGCTGTAGGGGATGTTTGCAGGGGGGTTTATTGTTCAGGGGAGGTCTATAGTTGCTTTTGGGTGATCTATTGTTGCTGGGAGTGGGTCTTGTTTTGCAGGAGGTCATTCATTGCTGGGAGGAATATACTGTTGAGGGAGGGGTCTAATGTAGCTGGCTGCTGGAGCGTCTTTTGATGCTGGCTGTTGTGAGTCCATTGTTGGTGGGTTGGATCTATTGACGCTGGGGAGTCCATTGTCCATTGTTGCTGGATCTATTTTACTGCCTTTCTTGTCATCATTAACAAATTCAATAAAGAATACTTAGTAGCCCCACAAAATTATACCTGGTTCTGTATCCTCTAAAAGGGGTGATACTGGGAGGTGGTTAAGGGGTGGAACCAAGGAACGGTCCTCGGAGGTATGTAGGGGTGGGGTCAAGGGGTGACTTAGAAGGGAGGAGTTCCTGCACCTATTCTCTGAGATAAAAGCCCTGGTTGTCGTAAAATGTATTATTGTTAAAAGTGGATTGAATGGTAAACTACTGTTACGGTTTTGGTTTGCTTGTATATCTCCAGACCACTGGGCCCATGTAAATGTGGGTTTTGTTCATGCACCAGTCTCTGTATACTTACCTTAAATACACTTAATAAAATATTCTGAAAAAGAGAATTGAGAATACTATTCACACTGACACCAAACATTCTTTAGACGAATGGCACACACATATTCGTGTATGCTTATTGTATTTTGGCTGTAAAATTCTCTAATAGATAAATTCCTGAATTGTCAGTTCTATCTAGTGGCCACAATGTGGTATAGTTTTATGTCATACCTCAATGAGAAGGTATATTGCATGTTGGCCACTACATGGAGTTAATGATCATAGGAATTAATCTATTCGAGAAATTATGGTCCAAATTTGTTGCACATGCACAAATGTGTGTGGTATTCATCCAATGATTGTTTTTTTTTTTTTTTTTTATAGAGCCATTAAATAAAACACAGCATTACAAATAAGCCAGTCAAAGAGCATGTGCAATTTGCCAAGTTCAAAATCGAAAATAAAAAGATAAGAAATCTTACCTTGTATATAATTAAGTACCATTAATTCACTCCTCACAGTATCACCTAACAAGTTGGTAATGATGCAGCTAGCTTCCAGATTTCGACAGTCGCCGTTAGAAAGAGTAGATTTAGCCACAAAACAGTCACCAGAAAGAGTCATAACTGTAAAGGAAGAGGTATATTCATATAAATTATTATGTCAATAGTAACACCCTTAATACCTATTTACTGATCAGACAATGTGCATTATTTCATAAAGGACCCAACGATTGCAAGTGGATGATACTAAGGGGGGCTATTTACTAAAAGCAAATCCACTTTGCACTACAAGTGCAAACTACAAATGCAAAGTGCACTTGAAAATGCACTGAAAGTGCACTTGGAAGTGCAGTTACTGTAGATCTGAGGGGGACATGCAAGGAAAATAAAAAACAACATTTTAGCTTGCACATGATTGGATAATAAAACCAGCAGAGCTTCCCCTCATTTCAGATCTACCCCTCAGATTTACAGCCACTGCACTTCCAAGTGCAATTTCAAGTGCACTTTGCACTTGTATTTTTAGTGGAAAGTGGATTTGCCTTTAGTAAAAACCCCCTACTGTATGTCCAATTCAGGTTGTTACACAATGATTTAGTAAAGGCCACATTTAAATACTTACCATTCCAGATGATCAATCTTTGCTTCCTACTACTGCTGAAGACTCATACTTCTGGGTTTGTCAGATGCCTGATCCCCTGCTGAGGGCTGCGGTTCTATCCACTATGTCACTATTTTTTCATTGATGACACAGGGTCCAACAAAAGAAACCCACCGCACATGGTGGGGGGCGCAGGTGTCTGACATTCCAGAAGTGTCAGGCACAGTTTTAGCTTTCTAAGGCCCCGTACACACGAGAGGATCCATCCGCTGGAATTGATCCACGGACCGGCTCCAGCGGATAGATCCCCTGGTGTGAACAATCCAGCGGATCTGTTTCCGCAGATTTTTATCCCCTGGGATGGATTTCCAGCGGATAAAAATTTCAAGACATGCTTTAAAATCTATCTGCTTGAATCCATCCCAACGGATTGATCCGCTGGTCTGTATAGACTCACTGGATCAATCCGTCCGAATGAATCCCCCGCATGCGTCGTAATGATTCGACGCATGCGTGGAATTCCTTATATGACAGCGTCACGCACGTCGCCGCGTCATCATCGCGACGACGGCGCGACACGTCATCGCGATGGGATTTCGGCGCGGATTTCGATCCGATGGTGAGTACACTCCATCGGATCAAAATCCTTGCAAATCCTCGAGAGGATTTATTCGCGGAAACGGTCCGGTGGACCGTATCCGCGGATAAATCCTCTCGTGTGTACTAGGCCTCAGAGATCAACAGTGTAGGCAGGGTGCTGTTTTACTTGGCAAAAGAACAGTCCTGTCTGGTGGGGGAGAGGTCCTGATCTTTCTCTGCTGCAGTTTCACTTTTACTAGCAGGTCTTTTCTCTGCTTTGTGCACAAATGATAGGTTCCCTGTGCTGCTTATACTTTCTTTTCCTGAGCTCTGCTGTACAGAGATTGCATGAGGCTGATCCCAAGTCAAATTCAAGCACTTACATTGCTTGCATTTATAAACAAAAATGTGTATCTTTTATAGTTGCTGGGAGTTCCCTTCTGCTGCCCCTGGGCCCCTGTATCCTCTACTGTCCCCCCCTTATCCCCCCTGCAGTTCTGATAGCTTACCCCCTCCCCTCTACCTACAGCTGCTGCAGGGGATGTGTCAAAATGGAGATCGGGGAAGGGGCTGGTAAATATGTAATTTACTGGCACCTTCCTTTTCTTAATGGACAAAGTCAGCGATTGGTACCGATCACTGACTCTGTCCATTCATAACTGGAGCATAGTAAACTGGGTTTTCAATGCTTCAGTATGTGAGCGAATAGGAAGCTCTGTACAGAGCTATTCGTGTCCATTCATTTTATGCAGCTGAGGCTGCAGAGATGAAGATAGAGGGCTGTGTCCTCAATCTCCTTTCTCTGGCTCAAAGGTGGAACATCAGAGGTCTGTTTAGACCCCAGATATTTAACCAAAGCCCCCCAATGGTACTCTTAAAAAAACGGTGAGAAATAATAAAAAATAAAGTTATAAAAAATAAATAAAATGGTAACATTTAATAATAAAATAACAAGAAGGAAAAACTACTGTCACTAGAGGTGGAACTACCAGGGTTGTAAAGGTTGCATTCTGCCACCGGGCTGGGTGGGAAAAGCCACCGGGTTCGGAGGGAAGGGGGGTCAGGGAGGCCCTTCATGGTTTTCTACACCGTGGCCCTGAAGGTTCTAGTTATGCCAATGAGGAGGATCACAACCTCCTTTCTCCTGCTGGGATCCATCTAGTAAAAACTAAAGATCGATTTAAAGGAACCAGGACGTACTTTCTCCTACCAGGGATCCCTCTAGTGATAACTAAAGTTTTTTTTTATAGGTGAATCAGGACCTCCTTGCTTCTGCTCTGATCCCTCTCAGAATTTTGTTTGTTTTCCCCACTGTCTGACTGTTCTGCTCCCTCACTGGCTTTAGTACTCTTTCAATGACCATTGACAGGTATGTAGAAATTGGTCAGACAACTAGCATATTCAGCTATGGCAGCCCATGAACTTTTTCATTACAGAGTTACTTTATGCCGCGTACACACGATCGGAATTTCCATCAGGATAAACTCCGACGGATTTTTCCGACGGAATTCAGTTTAAGCTGTCTTACACACTGTCACACCAAATTCCGACCGTCAAGGACGTGGTGACGTACAACACTACGACGAGCCGAGAAAAATTAAGTTCAATACTTCCGAGCATGCGTTGACTTGATTCTGAGCATGCGTGTTTTTTTCTGCATCGGAGTTCCATACAGACGAACGAAATTTCTGCTAGAATTTTTTTCCGTCGTAAAAAAAAAAGAGAACGTGCTCTCTTTCTAAGTCTGTCGGAATTTCCCATAGGGCATACACACGGTCGGAATATTTGATGAAAAAATTCCATCTGACTTTTTTCATCGGAAACTCCGATCGTGTGTCCCCGGCCTTAGACTTGATTTCCTGAAGCTGCCGCTACTGAAATTTGATCAAAACCATCCTATCACATCTAAATTCTAGCCAATACATTTTATTGTTTTTTGTTTTAGATATAGTGGGGAAGGATTTGGACCCCTGCTGGTTTTTAATGTTCTCTGGGGCTCCATTGGAAAGACTTTTCTACCTTTATTGTCCGGTGACAACAGTTTTGCCTAAACAGATGAAACCTATAACGAAGCCCCATCATGAATTAAAGACTAGACAGGAGAATTAAAAACGTCCACACTCTCCATAACTAGAGGAAAAAGTTTAGATTGAACATGCAGCAAATCTAAAATTGTTAGAACTGTTTTATAAAAACCGAACATACATGTAGCCCTCATTCTTTGTGATTTTCTTTTTTATATACTTTAAATTATTTTTAAGTTTATGATGAATGTCAAAATGTAATATATTTTAATTTTAAAAAGTCCATTACCTCTGCTGTTTCCTGCGATGTTGATTTGTGAGCCGGATGAATCATAGGCTTCAATGTGGTCCACACAGCACGAAAAGTTGACTGTAGAGTTGCACGTGAATCCTCTGTTAACTGGGGATATGATAATCTGTGAAGGTTTGGCCTTTCTGTACACAGCAATTGTCCTGTTTCCTGTATAGGCACCATTAACCATACAAATAAAAGTTCCTGCAAGATAAAAAAAAAACATAGCATATGTTATAAAGAAAATAGAGATATAAAAGGCAGGTATTTTTATTTTTTTGCTTCTAACTGCTTGCATATCTTGGGCTTGCTTAACCAATTCAGCACCAGAAGATTTGGCTGCTCAATGACCAGGCCATTTTTGCGATACGGCACTGCATCGCTTTAACTGACAATTGCGCGGTCGTACAATGCTGTACCCAAACAAAGTTTATGTTGTCCCACAAATAAAGCTTTCTTTTGGTGGTATTTAAGCATCTCTGCGATTTTTATTTTTTGCACTATAAACAAAAGAAGAGCGACAATTTTGAAAAAAAAAAACCACAATGAGTTAGATTCAGGTAGCTCGGCGCATAGTTTTGCCAGCGTAGCGTATCGAATATACGCTACGTCGACGGCGCGCACAGAGCCCAGAGCAGTATTCACAAAGCACTCGCCCCGTACGTTGCCGTGGCGTAGCGTAATATGGTCGGTGTAAGCCCGCCTAATTCAAAGTAGGCTGGTAGTGGGCGTGTTGTATTGAAATGAATCATGACCCCATTTAAATGAAGCGTCGTACGAACGGCGCATGCGCGCGCATGCTCAGAATCACGTTGCATATACTCCCTAAGCTGCGTCGGCTCAATGCTTTCGACGTGAACGTAGCCTACGCACAGCCCCATTCCCGTACGACTTACGTAAAATTCGACGGCTGTTCCGACGTCCATACCTTAACATTGGCTGCGCCTCATATAGCAGGGATAACTTTACGCCGGTCTTCAGCCTTGCGTAAACAGCGTATATTGATGCGCCGGCCGTACGTACATTCGTGAATCAGCATATCTAGCTCATTTACATATTCTACGCATAAATCTACGGAAGCGCCCCTAGCTGCCAGCGTAAATATGCACCCTAGATACAACGGCGTACTAAGACTTACGTCGGTCGGATGAAGCAGAAATTCAGGCGTATCTTGTTCCCTGAATACCGCGCATAGATACGACGGCGCATCCTTTAACTTACGCAGCGTATTAATAGATACGCCGGCGTAAAATGTCTCTGAATCTAGCTCAATATCTTTTACTTTTTGCTATAATAAATATCCCCAATTTTTTCAAAAGAATAAAAAAAAATTCCCCAGTTTAGGCCGATATGTATTCTTCTACATATTTTTGGTAAAAAATTGCAATAAGCGTATATTGATTGGTTTGCGCAAAAGTTATAGCATCTACAAAATAGGGAATAGATTTATGGCATTTTTATTAATCATTTTTTTTCACTAGTAATGGCGGCGATCAATGATTTTTATCGGGACTGCGATATTGCGGCAGACAAATCTGCCACTTTTGACAAATTTTTGGGACCATTGACAATTATACGGCGATTAGTGCAATAAAAATGCACTGATTACTGTATAAATGACACTGGCAGGGAAGGGGTTAACACTAGGGGGTGATCAAGGGGTTAACTGTGTTCCCTAATGTGTGTTTTAACTGTAGGAGGGATAGGCCTGACTAGGAGAAGAGATTAATCAGTGTTTATACATTGTATGACCACACGATCAGTCTCCTCGACCCCTGAGAGAACTGGGATTTGTGTGTTTACACACACACATACCCGTTCTTGTTCTGTAACGAGCAATCGCGGGTGCCTGGCAGTCATCGACTCCTGGGACACACTTTGGGCATGCGCGCATGCCGCCGGCTATAGCACAGGCGGCAAGTGGTTAAAAACAGCATGTCCTATGGCTACACTGTCCACAGGGTGACAATGCTGCTGTACCATTTCACTGCAAAAAAAACAGTGTTCTTGTAAAGAGGAAAGGATCGCTGCTATTCCCAACCAGCCCAGGTGAATAAATGATGAGGAGCCTACATGTCTCCACCAAACCACACAACCTGATGCATTTTGCCTTGCCCCCTGGGGGTTAGTCATAGGTATTGGTATTAGGAAAAGCCTGCACCCCATACTCTGGGACACAGGGATTTGCTTTCACCTCTACTTTGAGTGACACCAAACGCAATATGTTGCATGTTGATGCTAGTGACGGGCTGCATCATATATTACATTTTTTATTTTGATCATAGTTCTATCTTAAACACTGTGTGAAATGCCGAAATGATATATAACCACTTGCCAACTGCAGTACATTTACATACGTTGAAGTTTGCAAGTGGTTTACTGGGGTTATTATCAGCCGTAACCCCTAGTATCTTTTTCCTCAGGCAGCGGCTGGCTTTCTCGGTAAAGCAGTCCGAGCAGCTCATTAGCCACCAGATCGCTCTACCTCCCTCCTGTCGCTTTCCGGTGTCTCTTGGGGTTACCGTTTTCCCCTGTGTGCCCGAGAAACAGTCCGATGGTGCAGCTGGCTGGTCACAGACGCATTGAGAGACTAGATGATCTCTAAACGCCTCTATAGCCTTGGATTGCCGGAGCAATGTCTAGGGTGGAAGAAGGTAATTATCTTTTGCTTTTGAGGGTAAAGGAGAGATTTTGGGTCTTGTTGATCATTTTGACCCCAGATCTCTCTATGAAGAGGACCTGTCGTCCTTTGTTTCTACTACAAGGAATGTGTAAAAAAAAAAAAAAAAACATTTTAAAGTGCCCCATCCCTTCATGCTCACAGGCAGAAGCAAATGTATATGTAAATCGCGGATGCATATGTAAACAGTTTTCGCACCACACAAAATTTAAAGCATCACCTACATCGCCACGAGTGTGCACAATTTTAAAGCATGACATGTTGGGTATCTATTTACTCGGTGTAACATAATTTTTCATATTTTACAACAATTGGGGTATATATTGTGTGTTTTTTTGTTTAATTCATTAAAGTGTATTTTTTTCAAGACAACTGTGTTTGAAAAACCGCTACATAAATACCGTATGACATAAAAATTTGCAACAATCGCCATTTTATTCCCTAGGGTCTAAAAAATACATATAATATTTGGGGATTTTAAGTAATTTTCTAGCAAAAAATACTGATTTAAACTTTAAAAAAAAAAGTGCCAGAAAAGGCTTGGTCTTCAAGTAGATAAATATACAGGAACCTGTCCTGGGCATTGCCCTTCCTCAACATCTTCCAATAGTCTTAGATTTGGCACTCCCATAGTTTAGTGCGGGAACCACATTGCCACCATTATGGGATGCATGCAGTGCCAGACTGAAAACTGTCATTCCTTCCAATCAACCAATCAATTTCTCTCTTATGCCGCGTACACACGATCGGACATTCTGACAACAAAACCCTGGATTTTTTTCCGACGGATTGTTGGCTCAAACTTGTCTTGCATACACACGGTCACACAAATGTTGTCTGAAATTCCGAACGTCAAGAACGTGGTGACATACAACACTACGACGAGCTGAGAAAAATTAAGTTCAAAGATTCTGAGCATGCGTAGGATTTTTGTGCGTCGGAATTTCTATACAGACGATCGGAATTTCCAAATAGAACTTTTGTTGTCGGAAAAATTGAGAACCAGCTCTCAAACATTTGTGGTCGGAAATTCTAACAGAAAATGTCCGAGCCTACACACGATAGGATTTTCCGACCGTGTTTACGCGGCATTACTTGTTTTAATATCCTATAGTAACTGGTACTAAAAAAGCTAAGTGATTGCTAGAAAGGAATTGGAAACTATCTGAGACATAATACATAAAAGCCTGTTGATACTGATATGTGGCTGTCACACACAGTTAAAACCTCTGCTTTTTGTCATGATTTTAGATGAAGATGTAGAATTATTAGCAATGTAATAATATTTCAGTTTTTTCCATATCAATCTACTTACCATTCCAGTTTACTGACGTGCTATTGGATGGGATTGTCAGAACAGAACTACAGATAGGCAGATCATTCGTTTTATATTTAGGATCAAGGCTGGAGTTCATGTTGTTCGCGTTGTCATTACCCAAAAAATACCAGGCCATATTCTGTACGTTTGCGATGCTACATTTACACGTTAATGTAAGGTTACTCCCTTCTGAAATACTGTATGAGCTTCCAGTGACGTTAACTTCATCTAAGGAGACAGTAGAAGAGAACAGAGGTTTAACAATCATATATGCAGCATGTTCACCATACTAGTCCTTGGCCACAATGTATTTCCAACAATGGAACATGTACAGTAATCATGAAGCCTTTGTGTCCCTAGGCCAAGGGTGCCCATCCTATTGAAGAGTGAGGGCCACTTAAGCGACTTGGTAACCGGTCGTGGGCCACAATGAGCCGGGCAGGCAGATGACAGGTCCGTGTCCGCTCTGCATATGTAGAGTAGACACAGACACATCCCACTCTACTCTACGGGCGCTCCGGACCGATCCGCCTACATGGAAGGGGACAGATCCCATTCTGTTTTTTTCTAGAAGGTTGGATTGGAGGTAAGTGTGTGTAAATGGACACCATAGAGATGAATGGAAGGTCAGATTGGGTTCATCTGAAAAACTGACAGATGGACCCGATCAAACTGATCATGTAAAAGGGCCTAAGGCTGCTTTCACACTGATATGTGCTGCGTTTTACCCACACTGCGGGTGCAGTGCACTTGTGGCTTTCCTGCAAGTTAGCTGCACTTTGACATAGAATTTTATTATTTCTTACAGGTGCGGTGCACTTTCTGAAAGCGCAACGAACCCGCAGGTAATAACAAGTCTATGGCTCAGTGCAGGTAACACACAGGTGCACTGTGCTGCACCTGCAGATCAGTTTTAGGGTCCTTTTACATGGGCTTTCCGATCAGGTCCGCCGGTTCGTTTTTCGGGTGGACCTGATCGGATGCTCCATGCACCTCTATGGAGCTGCGGATGTCAGCAGTAACATGTCTGCTGGCATCCGCTGATATCTGAAATCCAGATTGATGGAAATCCTATTTTCCATCCGTCTGGAGAATCCAATCGGATAGGATCGGATGGAAACAGACAGGTGGTCCGCCTTAATCCGATCTCCATAGGGGACAGCGGGGCTTTGACTGGTCCATGTTTGCACAGCGAGCAGAGACAGACCTGTCATCCGCTTGCTCAGCAGGGATCAGTGGATCGATCTCTGCAGAGCAAAGCGGAGTCCATAAATGGATAAGCACGTAAAGCAGCCCAGAGTAACCAGTGTCATTGAGCCTTAGGCTTCTGTTGATGGCATCTGTTTGACATCAGTTTGAGACACTCTTAAAGGGCCTTCAGAATTCATCGACCTGCTGTTGTCCTCCTTTTTACTTGCATAGCATTGTCACCTGGGGTTGGAGAATCCCCCAGCACTGTGTGAGCCCTGACTGGAGCGACTCAGATCTTGCACAGATCTTACTTTTCTTTGCCCCAGGCAGCTGAACTTGGCAGTGGGAGATTGAAGGAAAGGTGAGTGTGCTTCAGTGGAGGGCAAAATGAAATAAAACCTGCAGTCTTACCCTGAACATGAAAAGGTTTGCTTTACATGCTCCAAGAGTCACATTCACCGCAGTCCACAGGCAGCAATGTTGGTCTCTTGTGTCTGTAGGGAAGAGAGTTAGGGGGACTCATCTAATAGTTTCAAATTTCCGAATGTCTGAATTTTAGAATTTAGAATTTTAGAATTTCGGAAAAAAACAAAAAACGAATGAAACGAAAACAAGGAACGTTTTCGGCAGTGCACATGACTAGTATTCAGCACCAAACATCTGTCAAATTTGTGAACAGTCTACAACCCCAGCCGAGATGACTATGTATGGTCAACTTTATTGGTCTCTCCATGATACGTACATGAGGCTTTATAGGCTACTGTAATGTCCTGGGTTAGAACAGCTCCATTAGTTGTTGTACAGGCACATCTGAAGTCAGAGGTCTGTGTTGAGGCGCACAACTGGGGATCCGCCGTAATTGTGTAAGATTGGCATGTTGAAGAGGATTCTGAGATCCCTATGGACATAAAAGAAAGAAGCATAGATACTGAAACTCATGTAATAGCATATCAGCATCTAAAATAGATGGTGTGATATAGAAAGATAAAGACATATTGTAATGCTCAGCAAAACTGTTTTAATTTTTGTATTAGGTCCAAGGAAACAGATCCAATAGAATATTAATATGCCTTTATTGCCCCAAAACACAGTTACAGGATACAAATAATGCAATACAGAGGGATGCCAATATTCATACATGGATGCTTTTGCTAGCAAGTGAACATAGACGATAGTTTGTATGTAATTATAATAAGTTAACACTTTGGGGTCTATTTATAAAAAATCCTCAAGCACTCACGAATGATCACTGTAATGTGTCTAATATGTTTATTTCCTAGTAGCCATAATGCAGTATTTCCCTAAATTAGGTATTTCGGGTAAATACCACATTATGGCCACTAGGTGGAGCTGATGGACATAAACATATTGGGGCCATTACAGCAATTTTTTTTTGTGAAATCTGTGTGAAGTCTTGAGGCATTGACACAGCGAATAAATTATAACTAGACCCTTTAAATACCTAGCGTTCATTAGTTCTAGTCCATGACTTACTTAGTAAACAGGACTCGGCTATAGGGCATCATTATGAATGTCATTCACCATTCCTGGAACAAGATCAGAAGCCAGTTTCCTGCAATCACTTAAAGACTAGGTGCAGCCAAAATAAAAAAACAGAAAAATCAGCAAAAGGGACATAACTTACAGTCAGTAGGATGTGTCCCTTGGGCTGATGCACTTCTTCTAGGTGAAATCCTCCTCTGTCCATGCCCCCCATCCCCCCCATCACTGTAATCTTCTGGTGTGGCAGAATTAATAGAGCTCAACCCTAATTCACACCTGGCCTTTTTCTGCTTGTTTCCTTACTCCTGACTATAGAAGTACCAGGCAATCTGGTTGCAGTGCGTTATTAAAATTAGTTCCCTACCTTTGGTTCTATCCAATGCAATTTCTGCCCATTCAAATGAATGGGCTAAAAATCACATCACACTGTATTCGCACAGGATAACACTCCGTGAACCACTTGCCCACCGGGTTAATTCTGGCACTTCTCCCCTTCATGTGAAAATCACAATTTTTTTGCTAGAAAATTAATCAGAACCCCCAAACATTATATATATTTTTTTTAGCAGACATCATAGGGAATAAAATGGCAGTCATTGCAATACTTTTTGTCACACCGTATTTGCGCAGCGGTCTTACAAGCGCACTTTTTTTGGATAAAAATCACTTTTTTGAATTAAAAAATAAGACAACAATACATTGTGCCCAATTTTTTTATATATTGTGAAAGATAATGTTACGCCGAGTAAAATGATACCCAACATGTCACGCTTAAAAATTGCGCCCGCTCGTGGCATGGCGTCAAACTTTTACCCTTAAAAATCTCGATAGGCGACGTTTAAAAAATTCTACAGGTTGCATTTTTTGAGTTGCAGAGTAGGTCTAGGGCTAGAATTATTGCTCTCACTCTAACGATCGCGGCGATACCTCACTTGTGTGGTTTGAATACCGTTTTCATATGCGGGCGCTACTCGCGTATGCGTTTGCTTCTGCACGCGAGCTCGTCGGGACGGGGCGCTTTAAAAAAAAAATTTTTGGTTTTCTTATTTATTTTTATTTAGTTTTATAATTTTTTACACTGAAAAAAAAAAAAAAAAAAAATTGATCACTTTTATCCCTATTACAAGGAATGTAAACATCCCTTGTAATAGAAAAAAGCATGACAGGTCCTCTTAAATATGAGATCTGGGGTCAAAAAGACCTCAGATCTCATAATTAGACTTAAATGCAAAAAAAAAAAAAAAAAATGTAATTTTTTCAAATGACAAAAAAAAATGTTTCTTTAAGAGGCTGGGCGGGACTGACGTTTTGACGTCACTTCCGCCCAGCAGAGCTATGAGGACGGGTGAAGGAGATTTCTCCTTCAGTCCCGTCCCCGCTCAGCTGCCGGACACATCCGATCCCCTCCGCCGCTACCGACGGCTCCGGTAAGCGGCGGAGGGTGCGGGAGAGCGGCGGGAGGGGCCCTCTCCCGCCACCGATAACGCCGATCTCGCGGCGAATCCGCCGCGGAGACCGCCGTTATCGTGTACACCACCGCCCCCTGAAAAGATGAATATCTCGGTTGTGGCAGCAGCTGCTGCCGTTATCGAGATATTCAACTTTAAAAAGAGGACGTCTTTTTGACATGGGGCGGTGGTCAAGAGTTAAAGTTGAGTTTTTTGTGTCTATGTTATTTTTCTCCTAACCACTCAAATATTGCTTTACTTTCTTATATTGTTTTATTTCTTTTATTTCTTGATATATATATATATATATATATATATATATATACGTGTTTCAGTATTCTGTGAGAGGGCACTGTTGTTTTCCTTGAATGAAGTCATTATAGAGTTAAAATCCTTCAGGAGTGATTAAGAGAAAGCAGATGTTCAAACCCCTCCTACCCCTCCCATCGACCAAAGAAAGATGGCCCCCATGAGTGTGAAGCCTAGTGGCAAGCAGGAGATGTAACGAGAGAAGACTATATGAATGAGCCAATTGGATGCACCCATATGAATGATGCTTGCTTATGTCACTTTGTCTATAAAAGCTGTGATACCAATAAAGCTCCTCCTCTTGCTGTTGGGAAGGTGAAGGCTGCAGACTGAATTAATTTTCTCTCCCATCTGCATGCTTTACCATTATGAATTTGATTCAGAGGCAGGATAGGTTATGCCCTGGAATTGTGCCAGGGGACGTCTATTTCAGGGGCGCACTGCCTTCTGGGAACTGTGTGTATCCCAGAGAGCAGCCGGCCCATTCACAAAGAGCCGTGCGGCTCGCGTATGCGCAGTAGGAAACGGGCTGCCTGTTTTCCTTACTGAGGATGGCGGCGCCAGGAGCTGCTAGGATCAAGGAATCCTCCCGGGGGGGGGGGGGGGGGTCTGATGTTGCGGGCAAGTAGGACAGGTAAGTGTCCTTATTAAAAGTCAGCAGCTACAGTGTTTGTAGCTGCTGAATAAAAAATTGCGGGTGGAACATCCCTTTAAGCAATATTTTTATTTTAATATAATGTTTATAAATAAACATTTTATGCAGGGCTTACCCACAACACAGGATTCACAGAAGACTATGGGTTTTCTAAACCGACAGCACTGCAGAACCCGTTTTCCTTCAGACTACGTCTCCCTCATTGTAACATCAAATGGAGCAATCTTGTAAAGAAAAAACAAAACAAATTCCAGCTATTTTTTATTCTTAATTCTGAATAATTACCAACGATGTTTCCACTAGTTTTCTGGCAAGTGAGATTAAATGTGACATTCCCTCCTTTTGTGCAGCACTGAATGACTTCAACCTTCATGCTGTTACAGGTGACAACTGAGTTCAGTGGTGTCAGATCCAGAGTATTAATTTGTATAGTCGAGTCTGCTGTATAAGTGAAGAAACTCTCAACTATATTGCACTGGTAGTCACCTTAGAAACAAAAAATATATAGACAAAGGTCAAAAAATTGTAGAAATAATAATGTAATGTTTTCATTGGATGTATACATTTTATTTATCCTCATTTGAACCTTTCAGCAGTTAAAGCATAATAATACATATTCCACAAAAGATTTTGTGCCATTACTAAAGCCTCGTACACACGGTACAATTGTTGGCCAACCGAGCATCTGATTTTTGTCTAAAGGGTGTGTGCCAGGATCTTGTCTTGCATACTAACGGTACACAATTGTCGTGCCAAAAACACGAACGTAGTGAAGTACTTTTCTTAAATAATAAGGGCATAGATCACCTTGTGCAATAACATAACAAATGCACCCATATTCATAAAATAAAAAATTACATGTATTACATTTTTGAATTGAAGCCTGCAGATCATTGCAATAGTGATCAGCAAATTGTTTGTGCAAAGTACGTGCTTCTGCCATGCTTACATCCCAGTCTCAGTCAGGTACATACAGGGGTATGGACCTTTTCAAACATGGAAGAGTAATGGCAGAAAAAAAGTGGTCCATCGAGTCTACCCCATAAAAGCTGCCAACCAATGAAAATATTTCTGTGAACTCTGATTATAATGAATCACTTGAAGGAACTTTTGTAATTTTAGAACATCTCATGATAATAGATTGGGTGAAGTAAAGTGAACCAGGATGGGACAAATGTTGTAGATAACTATGACAAATGGGTTCCTGGTTTTTAATACCTTTATTTTCTCCTTACAGCTTTATTATCTTAATATTTATTAGCATATAACACGCACTTTTCCCCCCTGAAAATAAAGGGAAAATCATGTGTGCGTGTTATACGCCAATATTTTACCTGGGCTGCCTCGGATGGGAAGGGGGGAGCGAGCGCCACAGGATTACAGAGCGGGGATCTCCTGTTTGCTCAGCGGACACTGTAATATGAAGCCCCGCCTCCTGGGCTTTACACGTCCCGGCATTGGACCAGTGTTCTGCCTATCATAAGAGCCGGTACATCGTATTACAGTGGCCAGCTTTAGTTTCAGATGTAAAAGGCATTGGGCCAGATCCACAGACGAAGTACGCCGGCGTATCTACTGATACGTCGGCGTACTTTCAAATTTCCTGCGTCGTATCTTTGTTTTGAATCCTCAAAACAAGATACGATGGCTTTTGGGTTAGATCCGACAGGTGTACGTCTTCGTACGCCTTCGGATCTAAGATGCAATACTTCGGTGTCCGCTGGGTGGCGTTTTCCGCGTCGGGTATGCAAATTAGCGTTTTACGACGATCCACGAACGTACGCGCGGCCGTCGCATTTTCTAACGTCGTCTGTAGTCGGCTTTTTCTGGCGTATAGTTAAAGCTGGTATTTTTCTGCGTATAGATAGAATTGCCATGTTAAGTATGGCCGTCGTTCCCGCGTCGAAATTTGAATTTTGTTTTTTTTGCGTAAGTCGTCCGTGAATAGGGATGGACGTAACTCACGTCTAAGTTAAAAAATGACGTCCTAGCGACGTCATTTAGCGCAATGCACGTCGGGAAATTTCGGGACGACGCATGCGCAGTTCATTCGGCGCGGGGACGCGCTTCATTTAAATGAAACCCGCCCCAAATCCGCCCAATTTGAAATCCGCCGCCAGAAATACACTACGCTGCCGTAACTTCGGCGCAAACTCGCTGAGGATTCGAATATACGCCAGGTAAGGTACGGCGGCGTAGTGTTTCTCTGATACGCTGCGCCGATCTACATGTATGTGGATCTGGCCCATTGTCAGTGGAATACTGAGATCTCCTTGAGAGATAATTAACACCTATAAGCGTTAGCCGAGGTCCTCATGAAGAGCACACAACAGTATTAACAAAAGGGAACCCTCAATATTAGTATATAAGAAGGTGCACAATAGATCCATTTGACACTTTAAGCATACTGTATGCCCTTTTAAACAACAAAAGAAAAATGTCTTACCAGAATTATTTAATGCTGATTTTTTTATAGTTAAGTTAGACTGGATGCCACCAGGAACACTGGTTGTTGTGTATGACCAATTCAAATCATTTTCTATCTTCTGTGTGCCATTGAAGTACCAGGAAACATTCGAGTAAGTGGTGATATTCACAAAACATATTAAGCTTACATGGTCATTAACGAAGATGTTGTTTGGACTCACGCTGATGCTGCTCCAGCCTATGAAAATTCAAGAAAATAAGTCACCTTGGGATTTTACATTATTGCAAACCTATCCGGCAGACCTTTACCTTCAACACACACAAAAAGAAAATAATTGCCTCCCTTTGTAACATTTTTCAGCTTTCATTCTGTTGATTCTATAGTGATCTGTCACCAGCCATAACCTCACAGACGAGCCTTTTGCCAGATATTCAGGACCATAGATTATAATGATCAAACAGGCAAATGCAGCAAGGCATCCAGGAGAGCAGCCGTCAGTTACATATGTAGCGGCCTGCTACTTTCATAGCTGGCACTGCCTTAAATTTAGAGGGTGGTCAGAGATTTAACTACCTCGGACCGTACTGTTTTTTTCAAATTTGGGCCTCTGCTCCAGCCATGGCTGTACTGTGAGTGACCATTATTGTTGTCTGGGGTGTTGGTACCACCACCCCCCGTGTGTGGCCATCATGGCCGGGTGTGCGCGTTCAAGTGTTCCTGGTTCCGGGACCACGTTGGTCTGGAACTGTGATCTACCAAGTAGGCCTGGTAGTCAGACTGGGTCTACGTTTGCAGAGTGGTCCTGTGCTGTCCGTCCTGAGGGAGGAAGCCACGCGATGAAGAACCTGTCTTGGAGAGCACCGAGCACGAGGCTGGTATCTCGGGAGAGGCCTTGAACTTCATTGAAGGACCCACTGTTACTGAAAGTCTGAGTGATGGTCGCCTGTCAGTTCTGAATTTACAAGAGTTTATTCAAGAGAGATCCAGGTGCTTAATCCTGTGTTGAGAAGGATTCTGGACCGAATACATCTCCATATTATTGGGAAGGTCTGTGACAGAGACTTTGCTAAATTTTTCCGTGTGACACCCTGGCTGCTAGGCTGGTGAGAGAGGCATATCCAGGTGCGCAATACCCACTCTGGCTAGAGTGGCGACGAAAGCTACATTGCTGGAAGCAGGAGTGTTTCCGAATAAAGTTGTACACCTGAATCTACTACCTATTACCCTTTCCACCTCTTCAATTACTATTTTAATCTTTTACCCCGTTGGGTAATAAAGCAAAGAAAAATAAATCCTAAGGTGTGGACATTGAAGTTTCTTTTCTCAACTCTCATCAAGTACCGTAGACGGCGAAGGAATAGAGGTAACATGCCACCCAAAACAAACCAGCAGCTCCTTTGGGGGTAGTGCTACACATATATCGTAGGTGAGGTTGAAAAAAGACACAAGTCCAACCTATGATCCCTTATAATAATCAAGGCCATAATCCCTTATTATTTTACTTATTTTACCAGGGTGACAACTCTGTTTGTTCTGCTGTGAAATTGCACAGAACCATTGCCACCCTTTGTCACCCCATGGACAAGTACTTCCCCAGTGACATTGTACAGTTTGGTCGTTTCCGGGTTTACCGGAGCCGTCTGTAAACCCAGAAGTGGTCTGAGTGGTGGATAGGCAGGAAGTCGAGTGGGGGCAAGATGGCCCCCACTCGGCTCTATGCCCTTGGAGGACCGGAGCAACCTCTGACATCACTTCCGATTCCTGGGCTGAAAGAATTTTTCTTTTGAGGCAAAGTGTCAAAAGAAAATGTCTTTTGCTTTTAAAGATAAATAAGAGATCTTTTTTTTTTTTTTTACCCCAGATCTCTCAATAAAATGGACCTGTCATGCCTATTTCTATTATAAGGGATGTTACATTCCTTGTAATAGGAAAAAAAGTTATAAAAAAAAAATGATAGGGACAGTTTAAAAACCAAAAGTAAAATAAATAAGAAAAAATTAAAATAAAGTGCCCCATCCCTCCATGCTCACGCGCTGAAGCAAACACATACGTAAGTCGCGCTCACATAAGTAAACAGTGTTTAAACTACACATGTGAGGTATCGCCATGAACATTACAGTAAGAGCAATAAATAATTCTAGCACTAGACCTCCTCTGTAACGCTAAGCAGGTAACCTGTAAACTTATTAAAAGTGTCACCTATTAACCGTAGTTTGTCAGCATTCAACGAGCGTACACAATTTTAAAGCATGTTAGGTATCTATTTATTCAGCGTAAGATGTTGGCCTCGTACACACGACCGTTTTCCTCAACAAAATCCATCAAGAAACTTGGTGGCAGAGCTTTTTTGCCGCGGAAAACTGTCGTGTGTATGTTTTTCGTCGTGAAAACTGTTGTGGATCTCGACAAGAAAAAAAGAGAACAAGTTCTCTTTTTTCTCGTTGGGAGTCTCAATTTCCTCATCGTGTTTCTCGCCGGGCTGGTTTACGACGAGAAAAACGTTCGTGTGTATGCTTAAAAACCCGCGCATGCTCAGAATAAAGTATGAGACGGAAGCGCACCTTCGCTAAAAGTAGCGTTCGTAGTGGAGAAATCGAACTTCCCCTTTATAGTGCCGTCGTACGTGTTGTACGTCACCCCGTTTTGAGAACGACGAGATTTTGTCTTAACAGTTTGTATGCAAAGAAAGCTTGACAAGATTCTCGACAAGCCACTCATCGAGGAAAACAATGTTTCTTTTACAACGAGTTTCTCGGTCCTGTATACGAGGCCTATCTTTCACATTATATAAAAAATTTGGGCTAACTTTAGTGTTTTTTTTTTTTTTTTTTTTTTATGAACTTAAGCAATTTTTTCCCCAAAAAAAATGCGTTTGAAAGACTGCTGCACAAATACAGTGTGACATAAAATATTGCAACGATTGCCATTTTATTTCCTAGGGCCTCTGCTAAAATATATATATATATATATATATATATATATATATATATATATATATATAATGTTAGGGGGTTCTAAGTAATTTTCTAGCAACAAAAATACTGATATAAACTTATAAACAAAAAAGTTCCAGAACAGGCTTGGTCCGCAAGTGGTTAAAATTTGTTTTATTATTTTATTTATATATTTTCCACTTTTTTACATTAATTTTTTTCAATTTAACAAGTAACCTATATGATATTAGACCCCCCCCCCCCCCATTCTCCCCTGCTGTCCAATTCAGCTAATTAAGCACAAGGAATCACAGTTTTGAAACTGAACGTGACATAATTATCATCACTTACTAACTTTTGTTAGTCACAGAAGAAATCGGGAATGGATGTTGTACTATTCCCTCACAACATCCTTCAGCCAACATTTTAAGGAACTAAGTAAATAAAATGTCTTACCTTGAACCTTTTGTGTAATATAATCTGCTCTGTAGGGAGTGGTGGCTAATTCTTTTATTAAATTCATATTGGCAGTGCTAAGTACATCCGTAGTGGTAGGCTCAGAGACCACAGTGTAATCGGCAACAATGCTTCCAGGTCTGAAATTTAAAAAAAAGATCACTGTGTGAAAAAACTAAAGCCCAAATCTATTAAGTCAAAACATATTTTTTTTTGTCTTGAAGAGAGTAGGAAACAGTTTGGATTATTTCCTTTATAATCTACATCTAAACCAACACAATTGAACGTGTTTTGCACATTTACAGTTACATTTGAGAAAACCCCACTATATGCCTGTTATGTTTTGATATCCACACAGTATATTTTTTTAACTATATCTTACTTTATGTTTCTGAAGAGAAGGTGTCATGCCGCATACACACCATCACTTTATGTGATGAAAAAAAACGACACTTTCTGTGAAGTAAAAAATTACGTTTTTGAAACTTCAATTTTCAAAGACGAAGTTGCCTACACACCATCGTTTTTCTCACAATGTTCTTGCAAAGTGAGGTTTCGTTCCACCACGTTTTACCATTGAAGCTTGCTTCATAAGTAGCTTCTGGGCATGCGTGGATGAAAAAACGTCTTAGAAAACGACGTTTTTTGCTACACACGGTCAATTTCTGTGAAGTAAAAAGTGCACTTTTGAAAAACGACACATAAAATTGAAGCATGCTTCAATTTTTTTTGGTCGTTTTTTACAAGACATAAAACAACGTTTTCCCCCACACACAGTCAATTAAAGTGACGTTTTTAAAAACGTCATTTTTTTTCATCACATAAAGTGATGGTGTGTACGCGGCATCATGGCTGACTGCAAGCATTTGTCAACTAGTTCAGCGTAACCTGTCTCAATAGTTGGGCTGTGACAGCTGCTCAGTTCTCCTTAACAAACAATGTAGAAGTCCAGCTCCTAAATATTGAACTCTTGAAGACTTTATTCAAATCTAGTACAGCTGATGAGATGATCAAACTGCCTGCACAGTGCAGGGTTAATTATGGCAAATGCAACTTTCCAGCCCCCTCATAACAAAGAGAACTTAGTAGAATTTTTCCTTGCTTGAATTTCAGAAAACAGCAGGTAAGCTGCCATTTTTTGGTTAAATTATGCCACGTTAATGGGGACATATAACAAAAATAAAGTAGCCAATTTGCTGCAAAGGTGGAACTCTCCTTTAAAGTAAATTTTTGTTAACAATAGGAACCAATCTTTTTTGTGCTGCAGGAAAAATCATGTAAGTTAAATTCTGACTCGTTACTTCACATCTCAAATTGATCAAAGTAAAAAATTTGATATTTAATGCTTTTACTTTATATTTTATGTGCTAAAAAACAGACATGCACGCAATTGCAACATGGTTGTCCGGTAATTAGCGACTAAAAACAGGTGGTGAGGAGGCGATACAAAGCCTCCTCACTGCTTGTCTATTGCTGTCTGAAGTGCAAAAATGGATTTCACCTCAGACTGTAAAGCAAGTCTAAATAAGGCCTTATAGACAGCTAAAAAGATAATTGGTTTAATGCCTCAGAACTATGAAGGTACAATAAAATGGGAGGTCAGTTGGCCACAGTTTAGGGAACCCCTAGACAACTTTGCAGGAATCCTGGTAAGAATGACTGCTTTATACCAACTGCACTGGTCAACTTCTAATGTTCTTCGTTAGGGCCTATGTGGGTAGGCTGCTTCTCTCTAGACATGTGCAGAACAGAAAAATGTGTATTGTTTCTTTTGGATAGACTTGTTATGTTACTAATTACATTTTGTTGATTCGTTTCCTAATGCGTTTAGTTTCATTTAATTTTGTTTTGTTTATTAATTTTCTAACAAATTCCAAATTTTCGGAATGATTTGAATTCGGATCAGTTTCTAAATGATCAACCAATTTGAATTCTGTGTTAATAATAGCTGGTTGTTAAGGAAGTGGCAGGGAAGTAGGCTGCCGCGTCCTTAAAGCGGGAGTTCACCCTAAAAAAAAATTTTAATATCACATTGAGCTCACTTCAGAGATTGACCGTATGCTGATCTTTTTTTTTTTGTCGTACATACTGTAGAATCGCTATTTTTCCCCCGGCTTCCGGGTGGTGAATCCGGTGGGACTGGGCGTTCCTATCCAGCAGGCAAGTGATTGACCTGATGACGAACACTACCCCCGTCGCATACGGAGCATCACGAGTTGCCGAAAGAAGCCGAACGACGGTGCGCAGGCGCCGTATAGCGCCGATTCGCCGTTCGGCTTCTTTCGGCAACTCGTGACGCTCTGTATGCGACAGGGGTAGTCTTCTCCATCACGTCAATCACTTGCCTGCTGGATAGGAATGCCCAGTCCCGCAGGATTCACCATCGCGTCAATCACTTGCCTGCTGGATAGGAAATCCCAGTGTCGCAGGGTTCACCACCCGGAAGCCGGGGGGAAAAATAGCGATTCTACGGTATGTACGACAAAAAAAGAAAAAAGGTCAGCATACGGTCAATCTCTAAAGTGAGCTCAATGTAATATAATTTTTTTTTTTTTAGGATAGACTCTCGCTTTAACCACCGATGACTCATCATCTGGACTTCCCTGCTGAATGTAAACAGAATTGCCGGCAAATAAAAATTCTGAAAAAACAGCGTGGAGGCCCCCCCCCCCAATCCATACCAGGCCCTTAAATCTGGTGTGGCTTTTAAGGGGAACCCCACGTCAAAATTTAAAAAAAAAATTGCGTAGGCCCCCCCAAAATCCATACCAGACCCTTATCCAAGCAAGCAGGAAAGGGGGGGGTGAGTGCCCCCCAACCATACCAGGCCGCAAGCCCTCAACATGCCCCCCCAAATCACCTTATCCCCATGTTGAAGGCGACAAGGGCCTCTTCCCCACAACCCTGGCCCAGTGGTTGTAGGGGTGCAGGGGTGACTTATCAGAATCTGGAAGCCCTATTTAATAAGTGGCACCAAGATCTTGCCCCCCCCCCATGTGAATGAGTATGGGGTACATGGGACCCCTACTCATTCACCCAAAAAAAAGTATAGTGTAAAATAATTTTTGACAAGTCCTTTATTAAATAAAAAAAATCCCCAAAAACTAAAAAAAATGTCCCTTGAAGTAGATCCAATGATGAACGCCAGCCGCCAACACCTAAAATAAAAAATAAATAAAAAAAGTCTCTGCATTCGATGAAGGCTCCATCTCCTCCATGTGACAGTACTTAAATAACCAAGGGGCAGAGTCACCTGATAATGTCACCTTGTGACTCCAGGTACATTTGAATCTCTGGATAACCCCAAAAAAATAACGAATTGCACATGTCTACTTCTGTCCCCATAATATGGAAATGCAAAAGCAACATGAAGCAGGTCTAATGCACCTCAGGCCGCGTACACACGGCCAAGAAACTCGACGGGCAAAACACATCGTTTTGCTTGTCGAGTTCCTTGTGAAGCCGCCGAGGATCTCGGCGAGCCAAATTTTCCCATTGCCATCAAGGAAATAGAGAACATGTTCTCTTTTTGGCCCGACAAGATCCTCGGCGGTTTCCTCATTGAAAAGTGTACACGTGACCGGTTTCCTCGGCAAAAAAAAACAAAACAGCAAGCTTCTTGCTGGTTTTTGCCGAGAAACTCGGCCGTGTGTACGAGGCCTTAGAAGCACCTTAAACCAACTTGAAAAGCAACACTGAATTGTCTTTGTTCTTGCTGTCTGTTATAGTGCTAATGTGTTTCCTATAAGTCTCAATATCAAGAACTAAAGAACAATGGAGCACTACATCCTCATAACAATTTCTTACCTGAAACCTGTAACTTTGGCTGACTGGAAGCCAGGAAGCGTTTGATAAGATTTATTAAACTGGAGAACAAACAAAATGTAGATATGGGGTTAGGAACAACTTAGATATGGATATTGTGTCATGTTTTATTGTTTTACAGTAAATCTAAAGCTATGGTTATGGGGGATAGTGATTGCCGTAGGGAAGTAGGGTTGTAGATGTAGTGTGGAGGAACTAAGACTCCTATCATATTTCCTTTTCCTACTGTCCCAGAGACACAGAAGTGAGAGGGAATCTCTCTGAAGTGAGGGGAATCCCCTATTCACCAGAACAGGTTAATCCAGTGAAAGGTTTCCCTCACCTTCTGTGACAACTATAAACTTCTGGATTTCCCATCACTTTATGTTCTTATAAGAGTGGTCACCAGGACAAACAGAGGGGGTGGTTCTCCCCAGCGGTGACACAGACCGCAATAGAAACTTGAAGCGGAACTTCATTCTTTTTTTAAACATTCCATCTATTAACTTTGGATAGTAAAACATTTTTTTCTGCCAGTAAATACCTTATACATACCCCTTTCTCTTTCTTGTGTGGCCATTATCCTAAGCTTATGACACCATGCACAGCTCTCTCTCACTCTCATGAGAGTTTGCCAGGAAGGGGGGTCATAAGAGGGCTAATGAGAGCTGCAGGGCTGGAGGTGTGCCTCTGTGTAAATCCAGGAAGTGAACAGGCAGCAGCTTCAGCTGCCCACAGTTAAAATGGATGCAGCCAGACTCAGTGGAGGGAGATTTCTGCAGCATATTTGGCAAGTACAGAATCACTGTATATATAAAATCATATGCAAAGTGGTTGGAGGGAAGGTGTTTTTATTACAAACTATGTGAGCAGATTCTTTAACATAGTCTCTCTCTACTCCAACCAAAACTAAAAAATGATATCTAAAATAATAGACACTTAACCTTTTTTTAAATTTCAAAGTCCATTATTTAGTTAAAATATAAAAATCATTAAAGCGATTGTAAAGTTTTTTTTTTCCTTAAAAATAACAAACATGTTATACTTACCTGCCCTGTGCAGTGGTTTTGTACAGAGCAGCCCAGATCCTCTTCTTCCCGGGTCCCTCTTTCACTCTTCTAGCCCCTCCCTCCTGTTGAGTGCCCCCACAGCAAGCAGCTTGCTATGGGGGCACTCGAGCCAAGTCACAGCTCCCTGTGACTTGGCTCATTCAGACATGAAGTCCCGACCTCGCTCCACCCCCTCTCTCCCCTGATTGGCTAGCAGACTTTGACAGCAGCGATAGCCAATGGCGCCGCTGCTGTGTCTCAGCCAATCAGGGAGGGAGAATCTGGGACGACTGAGACACTCATGGACATTACTGGAAAGAGATGGACCTCAGGTAAGTATTAGGGGGGCTAAGGGGGGCTTCTGCACACAGAAGGCTTTTTCTCTTAATGCATAGAATTCATTAAGAGAAAAAACCTTCTGCTTTTACAACCCCTTTAAGGCAAGTTTTTCCGTCTGTAACTCCACACAGTAATGCAAGGCTTTCACCCTGGTGTAGAGTGTCGTGCTCGCCCCCTCCCTTAAGGGGGGAAGGGGGCGAGCAGGAGAGTCAGGACGCTCTCTACGTTGCAGATAGAGAAAGGAGCTGTGTGTTAGTGGGCGTCCTGACGCTCCTGCTCGCCCCCTCCCCCCTCAAGTGCAAAGTGGATTTGCCTTTTGTAAATAACCCCCAATGTCTATAATTGAGTCATATAGAAATTCAGTGCAATGTGTCATTTTATAACATATTCTTGTCATCTGCATATTTAAACCTACCGAAGTCTCCAGAATGTTTTTGCAGTCTTGGTATGCGGATGAAGCTGGGTTCAGAAAATCAGATGTAAAAACATTCAAGATTGTGAGGCTCATTTTTGTGGCAACTGTAAAACAAAGCATACAGCATGTAAAACTAGCATGGTCCTGGATGATACTGGGCCCTATAGGGAAGTAAACACTATTGCAGCCGGAAAATTGTAAAAACAACAGAACAAATACCCTAGTGTTGCTCCGTGCAGAATGAAACTGGTCGTGTAGGTTGTATGTAGAAAGAGATAAGGACCTAACTGCTATACAGTAGTGTTAAAATTCAAAGTGACCTTCAAATGAAACAAGAAAGCAAAGTCTGTGTATAAGGCCAACGCGTTTCAGGAGCTCAACAGTGTCCCTTTCATCAGGGCACAATGTAGGTAGAAACTCTAGGTGATTAACTTGATATAAGTTATCATTTCTATTGGTTGAACTAGATGGGCTTGTGTCTTTTTTGCAGTACTACGAAGGGGCAGCCTTCAGGCAAACTCACCAGCAGCTGTAGGTAGGGTGACCACGTGTCCTGGATTGCCCAGGACAGTCCTGCATTTTGCAGGTCTGTCCCGCGCACCTTCATTCCAGGACAATAGTGACCCGGAATGAAACTGACACAGCCACCCCCCAAGCCAAACGAATGCCCCCAAAAAAGGCTGCCACATCACCGCTTTACTCACTGACAGTACTTGTCCTGTCCGGGAATGCCTAAAGAAACACAGTCCCCGCCCCCTGCTTGTGATTGGAGATATCATAAATCCCCCTTTTGTGTCCAATCACTGTGCTGTGATTCATTACACCACAAGCTGATTTTTGGGAAGGGGGGTGTCCCTGAATGGTATTTTGGAAATGTGGTCACCCTAGCTGTAGGTTGTATGTAGGCTACTATAACTGACTTCTAGTGGTTGGCTTGGTTGTGATGGTGATTCTGTGTGTGGCTTCAAGATTTTTTGAAGCCACTTACTGTTAACTAGACATGTGCACAGAACATTTTTTCGTTTTTTTTTGTTTCGTTTCGTATCGTTCCGTAGGTTCGTTCCCGTTAGTTTTTCGTAAGACGCCCGTTTTCCTGTTCGTTCCCGTTCGTTTTTCGTACGACGCGATTTTTTCGTATTCCGATCGTTTCGTATTTTGGTTACCGTTTTATTTTCGTACATGCGGGATGGTTCGTTATTCTGTTTAATTCATGTTCGTTACTTGTTAGACAATAATTTTCGTGAATTTTCGTCATTTTGTACTTTCGTAAATATATCGCGGGATTCGCGGCACTTTCAACACGCGGCTCATCCATATTAACTATTGTTAAGCCCCATAAACTTGGTCAGACTTTTTTAACAACAAACATAAAAACGATCGTTTTACCGAACGTTCATTCGTTTTTAAACTCCATCAGAAAACCATTTTTGGGTTTCAGGTTCAAAAGTCTAGCCAACTGATCTCCCTTCAGACGAAAATCCACAGAAAAATTTATTTGTCTTTACTGTACTACTGTAATCAGCACAAAAGAGAAGCTGCTTCACTAACTACACTCACTGTCCATTTAAAAAAACTAAAATTACATCTATAACAAAAGATTTGTATTCTGTATTTTGAAACCAAATTACGAACAGAAAAAAGGAATTCAGAATACAGAATACAAATCTTTTGTTATAAGATGTCATATGAACATACAAACAGAAAAAGGATTCAAACAAAATACAGAATGAAAATCTTTTGTCAGATGTCATATTCGTTCTTTTGCCGTTTTCGTTTGGTCGTATTTTCGTCGGATCGTTCATTCGTATTTGCGGTTGTTCGTTATGCGACTCATTCGTAATCCCGTCGTTTTCGTATTTTGGTGCTTAAATTTTTTCGTATGTACACATTATTCTGCGGGTACGAAAATGAACATTTTCGTACGAAAATAACATTCGTACGAACGGGAATGCACATATCTACTGTTAACATGCAAGTACTGCGCTACTATGACTCTTACCATTTATGTATATATCCTTTCAGTGGTGACTGAACTTGAAATACTTTTTCCATAGAATTTTTGTTGGCAAATTTCTATAAAGGGGGGGGGGGGGTGGCAGGTCGTTCCTCAACCCCTGGAAATTGCGTGCAGAAGATGATAACACATGTGCATAGCCAATTTGTACACACCTACAAGGGCCAGGTTAGAGTGGAGCCAATTATGTACCAGCATGTTTTGGAGTGTGGGAGGACACAGGAGTACCCAGAGGAAACCCACGCAAGCACAGGGATAGTATGCAAACTCCATGCAGATAGTGACTTGGGTGGAATTCAAACTAGGGACAAACAAGGCTGACAGTGCTCAGGGGTTAAAGTGATTGATTATGAAGTGGCTGCAATGATCCACAATGTATGCTCAGTAAACGAACAAAATAGTTACCACACTGACTTTGAAGCTGGCCCGGGCACTGATGGATCACTGTGTCCGAAACGAGGAAAACCATTGGGAGGCACCAACCACCAAGCCGGACCCGCCTGCATGTGTGGATGGCGTCACTGGAGCCCTGGGCGGTTGGGCGGTACCCAGAAGAAGGAAGCCGCTGTAGCCAGCGTAGAACGTGTTTCACGCTCATGCCCTTTTTCAAGTTTAAACCATGGACGCCCGTGTTGCAAGGTAGGCGTGCTAATTACTAAGCCAATTTGTTCTATTAAGATGTTATTCTCAAGGTAACAATTCATACACACACAGGACACATACTGTTGGTTTCTCACCTGTTTGGGGCTGGCAGAACTGAGTCGGAAATGTTGAGCTCTTGATGCAGCTGCAGTCACTGACACCGGAACATTGAGTGTACATGGCACACACATCGGATGACCACATATACCCCCTCTCACAGGAACACTGCACCACTGATCCTGTTTGGTTACAAGCTATGGGGAAGTACAGAAATACACAGGGTGTCAGAAAAGTAAAAATAGTTTTGTTGCTCGGCGTGAGTGTGCATACAGAACTCAAATAATTAAACCCTGGCACATTGAGCTGGAGAAGTCCAGTACAATTCAGCATGATATGATCATTCCTAACTCTTTCTGCTAAGGTTTTTTATTTTTATTTTTTTCCAGACATGACCTACATCAAAACTAAAGGCATTTTCCTTGGAAAGAGTAAGGGTGGGTGTTATAATGAAAAAGTGATACTACAGCGCTATTGTGGTGAATACAAAGGAAAAACAACAACATGGATAACCAAATAATTAAAGCTGCATACATAAAATGAATACTAAATTAATAAAAATGTGATGTGATGTAATGATGCGCTAAAATCAACCCTATATGCTGTACAGTGATAAAAAGTGAATAATATGAACCTAAATAGGTATTAAATAAACTGTGACAAGCCCAAAAATTACATAAAAAGTGTCAATGTGATAAAAGCAACAATATGCAAATCATAGTCCATTCATCTGAACTGGGTAGGAAGTGATGGTAATATCCTGTGATACTGAATTCCTTCCACCCTGCTTTACCCGACCACTTGCATACGACACTTCCTTAACCAAAACAACGGCTCATATGGAAGAAATAAATGACAAAACAAGACCTCATTGCGCAATATGAAGCGCCAAATAGAGTAAAAAACACGACAACGATACGATCGCACTCACGAATCCTCTGGACAAAACAGACTTGCAGCCTCGCTCAGTGTAGCGATCTCCTCATGCGGTGTACGACACCTTCGATCGCGGCACTTGGCTCCTCCCCCTTATAACCCCTGCCATTTTTTTGCCATCTATATCCCATTGGGGCAATTTCCCTTCACTTCCTGTCCTATAGCCAAAACAGGATGTGAGAGGTAATCCATCACAAGTGAGGGAATCACAGGGTGTTACCAGAACTAGTGTCCCCATTGAAAGATGTCTTCTCTATTCCTGTTCTGGTTACAACCCAATATTTGAGATTTAATTTCACTTCAATTTTCCATGATCTCCCTAACAGTTCTAATACCACTCAACTCTATCCAAAACGGAAAAAAAGTTTTGCCTTTAGTTATACTTTAGAGGTATGTAAAAAAAAAAAATGGCGCCCCTGTTTGGCTTATAAATTATACACAGGGCACCAATAAACATGCAGGTAATGCTTTACTTTTTAGTAACTCTAACATGCTTTGCAAACTGTGTCATGTATGCGCTCTATAATAAATCTTTTTGGGGGAAAATTACACTTAAACTAAAAATACTTATAACAAAGTTTTTGCAAAAATATTATATATATATATATATATATATATATATATATATATATATATATATATATACATACATACATATAAAAATACCAAAAGCTATGTAATTTTACAATGGTGAGAACTTACCTGTGGTCACTTTGATACTTGTGATATTAGTGTCTCCAGTGCCCAGAGCCAAGGGGAAAGTGAGATTATTGGATAGGTACTGCTTTATTTGGATAGCCATAGAAGGGTCAGGAATACTAATCTCAACATCAAGAATGTAGTCTATTAAAAAATAAGAATAAAGACAATTAGCATAGTGTTATAAGTGTTTCCAATCATATACACTAAAATAAGATACATTCATTTAAAGTGTATCTTAATCCCAAACCAAAAACATAAGTTTACTTAGATTTTGTGGCTGCATTCTTTTGTATTTTCCATTTTTTTCCCTTTAGGCCTCGTACACACGGCCGAGGAACTCGACGTGCCAAACACATCGAGTTCCTCGGCCAGTTCAGCACTGAAGCCGCCGAGGAGCTCGGCGGGACGAGAGCTCCCATAGAGCAACAAGGAAATAGAGAACATGTTCTCTATTTCCTCGCCGAGCTCCTCGTCGGCTTCCTCGGCCAAAAGTGTACACACGGCCGGGTTTCTCGGCAGAATTCAGCCAGAAACTCGGTCGGAAGCTGAATTCTGCCGAGGAAACTGGTCGTGTGTACGGGGCCTTATTTTCATTTGGTGATCCTGCAATCCTGGGTGGCTACACTCAATCCTCCACTGAATCTTTTGAGGGAGCCATGGTTCTCACTCAGGCTACAAACAAGTCTACCTTTGTTTATATCCATTTAGCCGGATTCAGGTAGAGCGGCCTTTGTTTCAGTCGGCGTAACGCATCCCATTTGCACTACGCCAACGTAACATAGTGAGGCAAGTACTGTATTCACAAAGCACTTGCCTCCTAAGTTACGTTGGGGTAGCGCAAATGGCCCGGCGTAACCCCGCCTAATTCAAAATAGGCAGGTAGGGGGCGTGCTCCATGTAAATTACCCGTGACCCCATGTAAATGAGGGCCGTTGGTACGGTGCCTTTCGCGCGCATGCTCAGAATCACGGCGCAAATACCCCCTACGTAACGACGTCGGCTCAATGCTTTCGACGTGAACGTAACCTACGCGCAGCCCCATTCACGTACGCTTACGCAAACGACGTAAAATGCGACGGCTGTTCCATCGTTTATACCTTGCATGGGCTGCGCCATCTTTTTGGTGGTTTATCTTTACGCCGGCGTATGTCTAACGTAAACGGCGTATCTTACTGCGACGGGCGTATGTACGTTCGTGAATCGGCGTATCTTGCTCATTTACATATTCAATGCGTAAATCTACGTACACGCCCCTAGCGGGCAGCGTAAATATGCACATAAGATACGACGGCGTAGGAGACTTACGCCGGTCGTATCTTAGCCAAATTTAAGCCTATCTGGTTTCCAGAATACTCTTAAATATACGACGGCGCGCATTCGGACTTACGACGGCGTATCTACTGTAAGTCTTTTTGAATCTGGCTATTCATGTGTGGACTGATTAGTAGTACCAGAAATAAGATAACATGGTTCTATACTTTCATTTCAACTCACAGGAAGTGACTAGCTAATGACAATGAATGCAGCCACCACATCTAAGGACTGCTAAGCTGCCATATATACATTTTTTTATTTAATTTTTAATTTTTTCATTTTTGTTTAGAGATCTAAATTCTAAAATAAATTAGTCATCAAGCAGAAAAACAGTTATACATTTGTTGGTGTGTATTTTAACCAATAGATAGGTACTGTATGCATTACTCAAAAAGACCTGTAGGTGGTGCTGCCTACTTTAGAAAGACTAATTTCCCCAGACTTCTAGGAATGGAAAATCCAACAATACTGCCAAAAAAGCAAGAATCAGATAAGAAAAAAATGCTTGTAATTTTGAGCCTGTACATTGCTTGTCATGTAGATAGATAGCTAGTCAGGCTGAGAAAAAAAAGGACATAGCCATCAAGTTGAACCAAATGACAAAAATAAATATATTGAAGACAGCCATCCTCAACTGTAAACCTGATCCAGAAGAAAGAAAAAAAACCTTTAGAATGGGTGATACAATTAGCTCAAATGGGGAAAAAAAACTTTCTTGATCCCTAAAGCAATCAGCTATTCCCAGAATTTACCTTTTAGATTGTAAGCTCTTACGAGCATGGCCCTCATGTATTGAATTGTATTGTAACTATACTTTTTCCTTGTATATTGTAAAGTTCTGCGCAATCTGTTGGCATTATATAAATCCTGTATTATTATAATTTAATAATTATTAAAGATTGTAATCATTTATAACAAGAATAAGAATACAAAGTTATGACCTAATATTAATAATAGCTAGTTATATTGTGGTAATTTGAAAACATATCCAGCCTTTTCTTACAAAGTAGTCCAATCCAGGTTGTCACAGCTCTTACTGTGGAGAAGTCTTTCCATATTTGGACATTGAGGTGACTGTGGACGTATTAGTGCACTTGCAACAATAAGAACTGAGTATTGTCCGTAACCCTTTGTTTTTTTGTTTTGTTTTTTATTTGCTAAATTTAAAGGGTTAGTTCGCCTTTACAAAAAAAAAAATGCTCATGCAGGTAAGGAAAACCAGTCGATAAAAACAAACTGTGCCTTTCTGGCCAAAGTTAAATAATGTCCTTGCAATGGTATAGCCAAGTGATGTTGAACCTTGGCACCCCAAATGTTTTGGAACTACATTTCCCAAGATGCTCAACTATACTGCAGAGTGCATGAGCATCATGGGAAATGTAGTTCCAAAACATCTGGGGTGCCATCACTGGTATAGCCCATTTGCGTACCTCCGAAAGCCTGGCCAACAAAAACTCCCAGAGATAACATCTCACCCTTCATGCCTTGTTGCTAGGATGTATTTCATTTTAATGATGTATTTAAACAAAGTGATCACGTTCCTTTTGTCCTCCCCTTATCCTCCTTGTCTCAAGAGAGAAATAATTTAGTTGAGTGGTCACATGAGCAAGCTTTGATCACATGGTGTCCTCCAAAGGGTAAGTTAAATTTTTTAAGTGGCAGGCTATGTATTTCCCTTATGGCTCTTCCTTTAAAGCGGGGGTTCACCCAAATTTTTTTTTTTTAATATTAGATTCAGGCGAGTTGTTAGAAGCACAATCAGGTGTTTTTCTTTTAATTATTGCAGTACATACCGTTTTAGAGATAGATGTTCTCCGCGGCTTCCGGGTATGATCTGCGGGACTGGGCATTCCTAATTGATTGACAGGCTTCCGACCGTCGCATACAGCGCGTCACGATTTGCCGAAAGAAGCCGGACTGCGAGTCGGCTCTATAAGGCGCCTGCGCCCGATGTTCAGGCCGAAAGCCTGTCAATCAATTAGGAACACCCAGTCCCGCAGATCATACCCGGAAGCCGCGGAGAACATCTATCTCTAAAACGGTATGTACTGCAATGATTTAAAAAAAAAAAACACCCGATTGTGCTTCTAACAACTCGCCTGAATCTAATGTTAAAAATTTGTTTTTTGGATGAACCACCGCTTTAAATAGACATTCCAGTTGGTTTACTCCCGAAAAATCTGAGTTGGAGAATGGGGTGCTTTGTAGTAGTCTTAAGCTGGCCATACACTGTTCAAATTCTGTCCTGCTCCTGATGGGTTGGCTGAGATTGGCTCAGTGGGTGGCCCTGTTGGCTGCCTCCTGAAGGACATCCCATAATTGAAAAATGTATAGGGCCAGGCCAGGTTAAAAAAGCTGCATCCAATTAGATGCAAGCACTGTTCAGGTAATTTGACAGCCAGTGGGGTCGGCTGTCACAATACAATAGCTGCAGCATGAAATTTGTCCATCCACGCTGTATAGCACAGATATAGGAATGTGTTAAATTCTGAACGGAAAAGCTAAACGGAACAAAATTGAAACATGTATAGCCAGCTTTAAACTGAACCTGTCATGAAAGAAATATGAGGCCTACCATTGCAGACCTCCCTCTGAGGCCTCGTACACACGAGGGGACATGTCCGATGAAAACGGTCCGCGGACCTTTTTAATCGGACATGTCCGCTCGGAGATTTCGGTCTGATGGTTGTACACACCATCAAACCGAAATCCGCACGGACAGGATACGCGGTGACATGGCCGCACCGTCGCTGCGCCGATGACGCGTCGACGTGCGCGACCCTGGAAGGTCAATGCTTCCACGCATGCATCGAATCACTTGGACGCATGCGAGGGCTTTCAGGCGAGCGGACATGTCCGGTAAGTCGTACAGACGACCGAACATGTCCGACAAACAGGCTTCCAGCGGACATGTTTCTTAGCATGCTAACAAAAATTCGTCCGCTGGAAACCTGTCCGATCCGCCGGAAAATTGTCCAGTCGACCGTACACACGACCGAACATGTCTGCTGAAACTGGTCCGCGGACCAGTTTCAGCAGACATGTTCGGTCGTGTGTACGAGGCCTGAGCATTCTAGTTTCCTGGCTGCAACTTGGCCGGGCCAGCAGACAGATCAGGTAAGCTAGAGAAAAGTCCTTGCATACTTGATCTGGGTCACAAATTCAAAGCACTGAAGCCATTGGATTCGCAGGGTGCAGTGCAGAAGAGAAGTGAATCAGAAAGCTGAAAAAATACTTAGTGGGCATGTCCACCTAGAACTGATATTTCAGTTTTGGGTAAATGCCATCAAGTTGGACCAACTGCCTTTTTTTCATGCCACAGGCTCCCCAGCCAGCAGCATAGTTTCCATCCCTGAGATCCATTCCCACTAGAAGACTGCATCCATTTCTAAATGCCGTACCTTCCCTGTTTAATTTTGAATTTAGTTTACAACATAGAATATGCAGCAGGAGAGGTGAGCCTCCATAGCAGGGGTTGGAAGCTCTGGCAAGGAGATCTTACTGTTGACGCCCCTGAGATTTATGAGACAGCGTATTGTTTTCTGGCGGTCTAACCCTCCAAAAGTTTAGAAGATAGAGAGCATCCTATTCATCACCCAGCTATCTGATCCAAGGCTTCATATTTATGTCCGGGGATTATAAGGGAGAGGTTGTACCAGCTCTGCTATCTGTTTCCAGACCAGATATCAGCTGCAGCCCTAGCAAGCCAAGGCCAGGAGGGCCCATACAATCATGTGCTCACTATGGATACCAGAACATTTAGATTTATACATAATAGTCATTTTTACTCTGCTGAGAAAATAAATGTCTGCAAGAAAAGCCAAGATGTGTTCGGAAAGGAGGGAGCTTTGAGTAAAAACAAACTATGTGTGTGATTGATGTTTTAAGACGTATGACCTAATATCTCATTAGCTTTTTTTTTTTCTCTGCATTTCCCATTTGGTGTTGCCTGACATGCCCTCTAACCCGTAATTAGTAAAGATCAGCCTAGATGACATGGCCTGATACAAACCTCTCAGTATTCAGGGCATAATACCTGGAAAGCCACATACAGTACCTCCCAAAAGGACATCAAAATAGGAGCAAAAAGTATAACCAGGCAGGTTATAATGAGGCGGGCCAAAAGGAACCAAAAGACCTCTTCCAGGCCAGTCTGAAGCTCAGTAGAGCCTTCTTATACCAAAAAGTTTCTGCTTGTGTCACTTGTAGGTGGTGTGCAGTGTGTTAAGGTGGCAATAATTCCCACAGGCTGATGCGATAAAGAACTTGTATTGAAGTATGCACAAAAAGTTCACAACAGAACGTGGGGGGGGGGGGGTGAAACCATCTAACCGGGTGCACTCTGGGTTTTCAGTGAATGGAGTGATGCTCAGCCTGACTGACAACACCTTTAAAGTGGGTAGAATGTGGCCTGGCCATCTCATGCCCAAACGAGACGAGTCCATAGGAGTTACAGACCCTACACTTTCCCTACACTTTCCCTCCTTGTCAGGAACCTTTCCCTACCCCTAACACTGTCCCTTTCAGGCGTGTTCCTTTCCCTATGCTGCCCGCATGCAAAATGCACGCCAAACCTAAGAGCCAGGGCTTTAAATAGGCTTTGACTGACCCAAGAAGGCTGCCAAGGTCACATGGGGTGGCAGCATCCAATAGGACAGCTGACCCAGGAAACCATAGTGGAAACATATTCCTCTTGACTCTCTCTCCAACAACAGTGCTGCTGTGAGAGTGCCACCTGCAGTGAAGAAAGTAGACTTCACCTGCCTACACAGTTTTATCACAAATGGGAGGCCGGAAGGAACAGGACCTGTGATGTCAGACTGGAGGGTATGCCAGTGTTGCCAACCTACCAGATTGAAATTTACTGACACAACACCCATAATTTACTGGCACACCTAAGTTTTTACTGGCAGTTTCAAAAGTTACAAAATTACAGTTTTAAGTGCATATTTCTGTATTTATGCTACAAATAAGTACAATATGCAATTCGCCATGGGATTCAAGGTAGATATTAAGGCAAACAGCATATTTCTTTTTTTTTTCTCGAAAAGTAAGTAATAGTAAGTAAGTAGTTAGGGGACAGGACTCAGGAGGTCAATACATTAGAATGCACTCATGAAATTGACTCTCACAGCGATACTGACAGCAGTATGCAGCAGCACAAATGATGCTGACACCTCACTGACAGGACACGTCCTCTCCTGAGTCACAGTGACAGTCTCTCTCCATGCCAGGTCTCTCTCCATGCCACCAAGTTTTTACTGGCAGTTTCAAAAGTTACAAAATTACAGTTTTAAGTGCATATGTCTGTATTTATGCTACAAATAAGTACAATATGCAATTCGCCATGGGATTCAAGGTAGATATTAAGGCAAACAGCATATTTCTTTTTTTTTTCTCGAAAAGTAAGTAATAGTAAGTAAGTAGTTAGGGGACAGGACTCAGGAGGTCAATACATTAGAATGCACTCATGAAATTGACTCTCACAGCGATACTGACAGCAGTATGCAGCAGCACAAATGATGCTGACACCTCACTGACAGGACACGTCCTCTCCTGAGTCACAGTGACAGTCTCTCTCCATGCCAGGTGGTCCCTTTAGTCCCCTCCAGTCCAAACAGCACTGACAGTCCCGCTCCTGGCTTGCCTTACTCCCGTCCTGCAGACCCACACATGAGGCTCTGGCCGCTCTGCTCCCTTGCACCATGACATCACATGACATGCTCAGAAACTGCCTCCACCAGACCCCCCGCTGGCACCGCCAGATCACACTGTAGCAGGCACTTGGATGGTCTCAGCCATCTGAGCCGAGCGTCACAGCCATATTTTTTACTGGCAACCTTTGCCTCTTACTGGCAGCAGAAAAGTGCCCATTTTTTACTGACTGCCAGTAAAAATACTGGCAACACTGGGGTATGCTCCAAGTAGGGTGGAAGCTTTAAAAAAACAAAAACATTAATAAAGGGGCAGACTCGATGGACCACTTTGTCCAGTGGCGGTGTGTCTATAGACGGCGCTGGAGCACCGCCCCCTCTGGCTCTTGCACCGCCACTAAAATAACATAGATTCATGCATTGCATGAATCTATGTTATTCTTGCCGGCCGCTGGTCTATTCAGATGGCCGGACCTTGAGCGCCGGCCACCTGAATAACGGCAGCTGGTTGGCTGTGCGGAAGTGCATATCAGAGCCAGCGGCTCTGATAGGCTTTCCGAGTACAGCCCTCAGCCTTCCGGATGCTTATCCAGGGGACGTACGGGGGGTGCGTTCCTTGGATAAGACTGACAGGCATCTAAGCCAATCAGGTTCACCGGTTCTGGTTATCGGTAACCTGATTGGCTGAAGCGTCATCGAGGGCGGGAGAAGACATCGAGGGACGTGGAAGGACTAGGAGGATGGCTGACTTCCAGAAAGGTAAGTGCCCGGCGGGGCGGGGGGAAGGGGCATTTTACAGGGCACATCGGCGACAATGGGCACAGTGGTGACAATGGGCACAGTGGTGACAATGGGAACAGTGGCGGCAATTAAAGGGCACAGTGACATCAATGGGCACAGTGGCGACAATGAGCACAGCGTCGACAATTAAAGGGCACAGTGGTGACAATTGGCACAGTGGCGACAATTGATGGGCACAGTGGCTGCGTTTGATGGCATGGCATGGCACAGTGGTGCGAATTGATGGCACAGTGGCTGCGTTTGATGGCATGGAACAGTGGTGATAATTGATGGCACAGTGGCTGCGTTTGATGGTATGGCACAGTGGCTGCGTTTGATGGCATGGCACAGTGGTGCGAATTGATGGCACAGTGGCTGCGTTTGATGGCATGGCACAGTGACTGCATTTGATGGCATGGCACAGTGGTGACAATTGATGGCACAGTGGCTGCATTTGATGGGCACAGTGAGGCTGCAATTTTTTTTCTTTTTTTTTTTCGTTTGCGCCCCCCCAAAAAACTTTGAGCACTAGTCGCCACTGACTTTGTCTCTTCCTGACATCATTCTTCTGTGTTTCTCATTTTGTTAAAGAAACCACTTGATTTAATTTTTGTCTCCAATTGTTTATCTATTGTGTTCCTACATTTTTCAAGTATAATTGAACATTCGAATGCCTACATTCTAATAAGGCCTGAGAAATAAGGGTATTGTAAAACTTTTGGCCAGTAGTGTATGTCTTGGCAAATAGTAACAGTATCAGACACAGCGTCAATAAATGCTTTGTTTACCCACAACCATGAAGGACAATTGTACCGCATGCATGTGACTGAGAAGACAGGAAAGATTATAGCATTTTCAGTGGTTAAGGTGTGACTAACCGCTTTGTTTGCTAATCTAGATCTACACAAGCTGTTTTTTGTTTTTTATCTTTTCAGCTGATCCTCCTGGCTTTTTACAACTACAAAGCTGTTCTTCGGAACAGTAGACTCTTGGTGCATACGTGACCTCTAGTCTGATGTTCATATATCTGTTAAACTGCTTGGCCCAGATTGAAGAAGCACTTGCGCCCGCGCAACCATAGGTTGCGCGGCGCAAGGGCTTACTTGCTCCGGTGCAACGAGTGCTCCTGATTCAGGAACCTCGTTACACCGACTGCAGCCTAAGATATGACAGACATAAGCCTCCTTATGCCTTCATATCTCAGGCTGCATTCTTGCGTTGGCCGCTAGGGGGCGCGGCCATTGTGATCGGCGTATAGTATGCAAATTGCATACTACCACCGATTCACAAAAGTTGCGCGGGCCCTGCGCACGCAAGGTACGGAGTTTCCGTACGGCGACTTTAGCGCAAGGTTGCTCCTGCTATAGCAGGGGCAACCAATGCTAAAGTATAGCTGCGCCTCCCGCTCGCGACGTTCAAATTTCACGTCGTTTACATAAGTGAACCGTAAATGGCGCTGGACGCCATTCACGTTCACTTACAAGCAAATGACGTCCTTGCGACGTCATTTGCCGCAATGCACGTCGGGAAAGTTTCCCGACGGAGCATGCGCTGTTCGCTCGGCGCGGGAGCGCGCCTAATTTAGATGATTCCCGCCCCCGGCGGGATCATTTACATTAGGCAGCCTTGCGCCCGGCTGCTTAGCATATTGCCTGCGCAATTTACGGAGCAACTGCTCCGTGAATCGCGGGCAAAGCGCAATATTTGCGTGGGCGCAGAGAAAAAAATTTGCTCTTTGCCCACGCAAATATTGCGCGATTCTACTTGAATCTGGGCCCTTCACTTTATATATAACACTACACTGGTTTTACATCTTTTTAAAGCTAGCCATACATGGTTAGATTTTCATTCGAATGTTCTTATGAAATTCAGAAAAATTGTTCGCTAGAGCATTCGATAATGCCATCATTGAGTCAACTAATTTCATTTGAATGCCTTAAAACCCAACTCCAGGCAACCTAATAATTATCAGTGCAGTGGGGCTGCACCCAAAGTGCAAGGGTTAATATGGTTCTACACCCTCCAAACAAAAAATACAACAAATACTGTAGCCGCGCTGCGCAGAAGGAAGGGGGGCTGAACTTCCGCTCAGATTGCCGTGGTGATTTGACTGAAAGTAGGAGTGATATTTGATCACCTCTGCAGTTTTTATTTTTTTCCTATTTTGTTATACATTTTTGCAAACAGTACATTTTTCTCCTTTATTGATGTAAGCTGATGAGGCTGCACTGATGGACACTGATGGGCACCAATAAGGCGGCAAGGGTGGGCACTGATAGGTGCCACTGGTGGGCACTGATAAGTGGCACTGGTGGGCACTGATAAGTGGCACTGGAGGGCACTGAGAGGTGGCATTGATGGGTGCCATTGAAGGACATTGATAGGTGGCACTGGTGGGCACTGAGAAGTGGCACTAATAGGTGCCACTGATAGGCGGCACTGATAGGTGGCAGTGATGGGCACTGATGGGTGGCAATGATGGGCACTGATCGGCACTGGTAGGTTACACTGATAGGCAGCACTGCTAGGTGGCACTGAGGAGGCACTAATTGGCACCACTGGTGGGCATTGATAGGTAGCACTTGTGGGCATTAATAGGTGGCATGTGTGGGCATTGAAAGGTGGCACTGGTGGGCACTGTGAGCACTGGCAGGTGGCACTGACAGGTGGCACTGGCAGGCGGTAATTGTGGGCACAGATGAGGCAGATGTGCCTCCTCCCTCTTCCTGACCGATGTCCCTTGCACATAACCCAGTGATTGGCTTTTTTTCTCCTCACGCTGTCAGCATGAGGAGAAAAAAAAAACGATTACTGAGCTTTTGCTTACATCACGCGATCAGCTGTCATTGGCTGACAGCTGATCACATGGTAAGGGATCGGGATCAGCCCCTCACTCGGATCTGTGATCACCCGAGTCTCAGTGACTCAGTGATCACAGCGCGCGCCCTGCAGGGGCAATTCAGGTCCGCTCTGTAGCCGTCAATCGGCTATAGCGCGGACGTCAAGTGATTAAAAATTAGTAAGTAATAAAATATAATTAGTACATAGTAGGGGAGCAGGAAGGAATTGTGCAGTGTATAAGTAACCCCCACGTTTTTTTTATTTTAGGCCTCAGTGATTCATACACATCTGCCACATTTAGCTTCTCTAACCTACCTTTCTGATTTAAAATTGAAAAAATTTAATTCGATAGCTTCTTATTTCATGACACTTGGCTATATAATCAGTAACTTTATAGATTTTGAGGCAGCGTTTAGAGCAGGGGTGTCAAACTCAATTTCATCATGGGCCGCATCAGCATTATGATTGCCCTCAAAAGGGTCGGTTGTATCTGTAAGATTAGATGTCCAGCGCATCCCCTCCCCCTACATTAGATGTCAAGAGCCACCCCAACATCAGAAGTTGGGTTCCCCACTCTCCCTTACATCACAGTGGACCCCCCTTACCTTATGCTGCTGCTGGGAAGAAGATGCATGCATTGCTTGAAAGCAGAAAGTAAAGTTCTGGAGGAGGACCATAGGAGGGCTGGAGCTCTCCTGCAGCTGCAGGAGAGGTGCGAAGGCCACATGAAATGGCCTGGAGGGCCGGATTCGGCCCACAGGCCTTGTGTTTGACACCTGTGGTTTAGAGGAAGCAGTCATAGATATGACCATCCTGTCAGAGTTGGGCTGCGATGGACTGTATACTGGACCTCCAGTCCTCCACAGCAATACTGAGTTGTCTTCTTGATCCTACAGGATGGCACAACAATCTCTGTAGAGTTTTGGAACAGCAGCAAATCTTTAAATTCACCCTCAAATTAAACATCTGACACTTAAAGCCTCTAAGTTGAAGATTAAAATGTTTATTTCTTGTCAACCTTGTGTAGATTAATCTCTTTAGTTTAGAGGAGTGTGAACTGACGAGTTTGTTTAATGAGTGAGCTATGCCCTCGATCGTGCCAGGTGGTCGGGCTGTTGTTAGCAACACTTTAAACACTTCACCCTCAAATCTCTTGGTATCATCAGTTTCTAAACTATTTCACAATGAAATGACATCCCCTGGCTGTCAAAAAGTCAAAGCAAACAGAAAGGCTACATAGGGGTTAGCAATCTGCAAAACATCAGCCGTAAAGTAACTAGCTGTCCCAGCATTTCTGGCCGGCCAATGACTCCTATACCTCAAAGCTGTCCCAGTTTTGGCAAAATACCTTTATTTTTTAAATTTACAATGGACCACCTGTTTGACATGGTCTCCGACTGAAGCAGCCTTAGGGCCAGATTCAGAGAAGAGATACGACGGCGTATCTCCTGATACGCCGTCGTATCTCTGAGATACGATTGTCGTATCTATGCAACTGATTCATAGAATCAATTACGCATAGATAGCCCTAAGATCCGACAGGTGTAACTTGTGTTACACCGTCGGATCTTAGGCTGCAATTCTAGGCTGGCCACTAGGTGGCGAGGCCATTGCGTAGAATATGCAAATGACTAGTTACGCCGATTCACGAACGTCCGCGATGCCCGTCGATCTAAATTTACGTTGTTTCCGTAGCGATACGTGTCGTAAAGTTAAGGCTGCCTCCTAGGTGGTCTAAGCAATGTTAAGTATGGCCATCGTTCCCGCGTCAAAATTTTAAATTTCACGTCGTTTGCGTAAGTCGTCCGTGAATGGCGCTGGACGCCATTTACGTTAACGTCAAACCAATGACGTCCTTGCGACGTCATTTAGCGCAATGCACGTCGGGTAATTTGACGGACGGAGCATGCGCAGTACGCTCGGCGCGGGAACGCGCCTAATTTAAATGGTGCCCGCCCCATTTGAATTAGGCGGGCTTGCGCCGAGCGGATTTACGTTACACTGCCGCAAGTTTACAGGTAAGTGCTTTGTGAATCAGGCACTTACGCTGGAAACCTGCGGCGGTGTAACATAAATGGGATACGTTACGCTGCCGCTGCGCACCGTAATTCTTTCTGAATCTGGCCCTTAGTTTCCAAATTTTCCTGAGCCCGGTGGTGCCGACAAGGCCACCCATGGATTGAATTTCAGCTAATTTAGCAGGAATCATCTGAAATTTAAGCCACAAATAGCTAGCTTAATAAGTAAGTATACATATACTGTATAAATAGCATACATAAGTAGACGCTGAGCAGCAATATGGTCTTCATACTAGATGAGAGATGGGGGGTCATGTACTTTGACATATTAGCTCAAAATGAATCCATCTTATATCTCAATATAATTACATTTAAAGCACTTCTCTTAATTTTCACTAGAGTAGGTTTAAACTGATAGGAAGGATTTATTAAAACTGGTGCACACAGAATCAGGTGCAGCTATGCATAGTAACCAATCAGCTTCTAAATTCAGCGTGTTCAATTAAGTTTTGACAATAAAACCTGGAAGCTGATTAATTACTATAAATAATGGTGTGATGGTGCGCTAAAATCACCTTTCTATTATAAAACAGAATGTAAAAAAAAATAACTCACATTCGATCATATAACCAGCGTGTTTGTATGTAACGATCTGATACAATATAGCGAGATCCTCACTTCGCATCTACTGTGTTAGGACACAATGGGTATCGTCACTTGGCTCCTCCCCGACGTGTTGCATCACTTGTCACATGACTTTTTCAAGGGTGAAACCCATTTTTACCAGTTTGTGGACGGTTCATTAATTTGATCCTTTTTTTTCACGGAATTTGCACATTCATTAGTAGCATTGTATTTTTGTGTTATTACCTGTTTTTTATCGCGTTTATTACATTATCTGTGTTTTATAATAGAAGGTTGATTTTAGCGCACCGTCACACCATTATTTATATCTTTCACAGTGTCAGAACTTGGTTGCGGCTTATTTCATTTATTTATCTTTTATTTATATTTATTCCTTGGTTGAATTTGGGATTTATATCAGCACTTGAGTCAACTTATTAACTGATTAGTTACTATGCCTGCACCAGATTCTATGTGCTCAAGCTTTAGTAATTCTCACCTATTGTGTCCAAGCTGCAGCCCTTTGGCTCTTTGTGCCACCCTAAGGCCTCGTTCACACAAGAAGCTTGCTGTTTTTTTTCTTTTTTGCAGAGGAAACCGGTTGTGTGTACACTTTTCGACGAGGAAACCGTCGAGGATCTCGTCGGGCCAAAAATAAAGCATGTCTTCTTTTTCCTCGACGGGAATGGGAAAATTTGGCTCGCCGAGATCCTCGGCGGCTTCACAAGGAACTAGACGAGCAAAACGATGTGTTTCGCCCGTCGAGTTCCTCGGACGTGTGTACGAGGCTTCAGGGTCTTTGAAGGCATTGATCTCTGTTTCCCGATTGCATAGTAGTGATTTCTAGCAGCCTCATGTTAATATGCCTCCAGCCTCCAACAACTTCTATAGCATGTTATGACAGTCTCCTGCTGCATATCTGCAGTCTCTGATCATCTTTTGTTTCATGTCCACAATCTCTGGCCATCTCTTGTATCATGTCCCCAGTCTCTGAACATTTCTTGTTTTATGTCTACAATCTCTGGCCATGTCTTGTATCATGTCCCCAGTCTCTGAACATTTCTTGTTTTATGTCTACAATCTCTGGCCATGTCTTGTGTCATGTCCCCAGTCTCTAGCCATCTCTGGTATCATGTCCCCAGTCTCTGGCCATCTCTGGTACCATGTCTGCAGTCTCTGACCATCTCTTGCATTATGTCCCTAGTCTCTGTCCATCTCATCAGGGCTCAAGTCCTGCGGGAACGCGTGTGAACGGAGTTCCTGCACTTTTTTTACAGCAGGAACGCAGTTCCCTTTGCAGGACTAGAGCAGCTGAGAGCAGTCGAGCTGCCCATGCCAATCCTTCACTAAGTGGCGATGCCCAGCTCGAGTCACTGTCAGGGTCAGGCGAACCTTAGTAATCCTTTATGTTACTGGCCGCTTCCTGTATATGGATTCATTGGGTAGTGTGCGGGTATTCCGTCACTTTCTCGATGCCGCAATGTCTCCTGGGAGCTTTTGTCATTGTTCCCAGGAGACATTGCAGAGGTTATCGCGGGATTTAGAAAGAACATGCGGTTTAGTAATTATGCATATGAGCGTATCATTTATTTATTTTTTGGTGGGGGAGTGGATCTTGGGTGGGAGTTCCCACACTTTTTTCCCCAGGACTTGACCCCTGCATCTCATGTATTATGTCCGTAGTTTCTAACCATCTCTTTCATTATGTTTGCAATCTCTGATCACCTCCTTTATTATGTCCACAGTCTCTGACAATAATGCCCTTAGTCTTTGATTGAAAAACCAATACAAACAAAGTAATTTGGCATCCTTCCAAAGGTCTACATACAGTTAGTACAGATCTACAAGAATTCAGCACACTCCCTCTGAAGGTCACTAGAGATTAGTGATGAAAGCATGACACACACATGAGTTGCCATCCCATTGTCTGACAGTGCCACTAACGTAACAGTCTGACACCAAAGAATGCCACAAGTTTCTTTAAATAAAACTTCACACAAATGCGGGTTTCCGCTTGAAATGATGGAAGTAGATGCTTCTGTGACCTGATTACGTTAGCACATTGCATAGTTTAGGATGATTACAGCTGATAATACTTGTTTTTGTTTCTATGATTATGTATGCAGAGAACCGACTGGGCTTGGTCTTTTCTACAGTGAAAGAAGGGCAAAATGTTCCATGATGGAAACCTGCAGAACATTTGCTGGAGATTTTTAATTAAAGTATTTTATAAGGACAAAACTTAGTTTTGGATAGAGTAGAGAATGGCCAATGCAGTAACCCAAAGCAACCAATTGGTAGCCATCCCATCATTACCCACATAAACTAGCCATATTTTTCCACATGGAAACCCAAACATGCTGGGGATATCACATCACACAGATACTATCCTAGTGAGATGCCAACGCATAACCCCCATGCTGCAAGACAAGAGGGATAATCGCATTTGTTTGTTCCAGCTGACATAATGGAAATGCTCAGATTTTCTGCTTAATTATATAAGATCATGTAGGCTGGAGAACCATTGTTCTTTTAAGCAATAAATGTTTCTGACTCCAGCAACTCTCGCTAGAACATTTTTTAATAGAATGGCAAACAGTTTGGGCCTCTGTTATGTTTAAAGTTGAACTCTAGCAGATATAAAAGAGACACATCAATGCAGATCTTCATTCCATAATACATCTTTAAATGTATTTAGTTAACGTGTATGTTAACCCCAAAAGACTAAATAGAGTTACTGGTCCCTTAAAGTAGATTACACAGCACAGTGCTTGTGCTTTGTAATCTGCCTCCTTCTAAACTGTAAAAAAAAAAAAACTCCCTGAACCCGCCACTTCCTGTATCTCCCTCTCTGTGCTGACCACAAAAATCAGGGCTGCTGAACCCTGACCGCTGTGGTCAGTGTACGTCCCTCCATCATCTGCAGCTCTCCTCTCTCTCCCTCCCTCCTTACCTATCATTTCTGTGCCTGTGTCTCTGTCTCCGCCCCCCACCGCTATTATTATAAATCAAAAATTCTAAATGCTCAGTGCCAGCCCCTCTATTATAGCCTGGCATACCACGCTGTACATGCCTTTTATAAAAACGAGGCATGTTATTACCAATTTAGAGCGCTCTTCAGGCCGGTCATGTGACTCTCAGCCGGATTCCAGGGCTACTGCAGGAGGGGCTGACCGGCCATGTGATTTTCCCGGCTAATGTCAGAGGGAGATCTCAGCCCCTCCTGCAGTATCCATGTATCCGAAATGTAAAGCAGACGCGGGTCACGTGACCGACCTGAAGATCACCCTAAAAGGGTATTTACAAGCCTTGTTTTTTTAAAAAGACATGTACAGTGTGCTATGCTTAGCTCTAATAGAGGGGCTGGCAAAGACTTATATGGGTTCACAAACACTTTAAATGCAAGCAATGTAAGCTTGCCCTATATCAGTCTCTTGCAGTCCATGTATAGCAGGCCTCCGGCCCCGTACACACCACCGGGTTTCTCGGCAAAAAAACAGCAAGAAAACTGCTTCTTGCCGAGATTCCCATTCGTGTGTACAAGGCGTTCAGGTTTCTCGTCTGGAAATCAGGCAAGAATCTTGACGAGAAAAAAAGAGAACCTGCTCTCTTTTTTCTCGTCGAGATTCTCATTTGCCTGTTTCCAGACGAGAAACCAGAGAGTGTGTATACTTACCTGTCGCCGTGGAAACCCATGCATGCTCGAAATGACTTTGACGCATGCGCGGTAGCTTCCACGGCATAGGTAGGGCGAAGCAAGATGGCGGTGACGGCATCGAATGTGACGAGCGCATGCTCGTCGTACGCGTTAACATCACTGTGTTCTTTCCTTTCAAGAGAACAGCGGTTCTTTTGAAAAATGAAAGTCAGTACACTCGGGCGGCAAGAGTTTCTTGCCAAGAATCTCTTCAGGGAAAACAACGGGTTTTTCCTGACGAGATTCTCGGTCGTGTGTACGAGGCCTCACACTGGAAAAGTGAGAAACAGCATAAGGAGGCAAATCAATTCATGTGCTGACAAGAAGCATGCTTTTAGAAGATGTAAGCAGAGTGACAGAGAGATGAGCTCATCACTGTGCTGCTTCTCCTTTCCCCATCCAGTCACAGGCTGGGCTTGGCTGGGGTGGGTCCTGGATGATCTGGGTTTAGAGAAAGTGGGTAGAATGATTTTGGCCATCAAAACAAGGACATTTAGTGGCAGAAAAAGTATTGCAGTGGTAATCTCTGGACTGACGCTGAGTACTGCAGTAAAAGCTGGTTTTATTATTTTATATTTTAATTAGACATGTGCATGATTTAGATTTGTTAATCTAGTTATTTTGTTTAGTTAAATTGGGTTGATTCGTTCAATTCGTATTTGAAATTCGTATTCGGAATTTAGAATTTTTCAGATTTCCTTAGAACTTGATTCGAAACGTTCAAATCAATAAATTTCGAATCGGTTGAAAATAAAGTTTAATATTTTTTTTTGATTCGAATGTGGCAAAGTAAACAAACAAAAGAAAGATCTTCATCATATGATTTCAATGACTCTTTAAAAAACAGCATTATTTTGAAATGATACTCTAATAACACACACAGTCATATGTTTACAGTTCAAATTAAGATGTAATTTGATGTAAAATTTGATTCGAGTTTTAATTGGAATTATAGAAATTCAGAAAAATTTAGTTTTGTTATTCGAAGAATTCGATAAACTTTATTTATACTGTAATTCAGAGATTGGGATAGACTCGGATATATCTGAATCTCCGAATAACGAAAAATTTGTCCGATTATAAATTCGGAACGAAATGAACTGCACATGTCTAATCTTATTGGACTTTTGGGGCAGATCCACAGAGCGAGTACGCCGGCGTATCTACTGATACGCCGGCGTACTTTCAAATTACCCGCGTCGTATCTCTGTTTTGAATCCTCAAAACAAGATACGACGGCTTACGTCTTCGTACGCCTTCGGATCTAAGATGCAATTCTTCGGCGTCCGCTGGGTGGCGTTCACGTCGTTTTCCGCGTTGAGTATGCAAATTAGCTATTTCTGACGATCCACAAACGTACGATCGGCCGTCACATTTTTTTACTGCGTCTCTAGTCGGCTTTTTCCGGCGTATAGTTAAAGCTGGTATTTCATTGCGTATAGTTAAACCTGCTATGTTAAGTATGGCCGTCGTTCCCGCGTTTATTTTCAAATTTTTTTTTTCGTTTGCGTAAGTCGTCCGTGAATCGGGATGGACGTAATTCACGTCTATGTTAAAAAAATTACGTCCTTGCGACGTCATTTAGCGCAATGCACGGCGGGAAATTTAGAAACGGAGCATGCGCAGTTCGTTCGGCGTGGGGTCGTGCTTCATTTAAATGAAACACGCCCCCTACTCGCCACATTTGAATTCCGCTTGAGATACACTACGCCGCCGTAACTTACGGCGCAAATTCTTTATGGATTCGATTTAAAGCCAAGTAAGGTACGGCGGCGTAGCGTATCTCGGATACAATGCGCCGGGGCAGATCTTTGTGGATCTGCCCCTTTATTTTTATCTGGAGTTTATCTGGCTGGAGTTCGGCTTTATAACCCTTTCACACTGAAGCTGGCCATAGACAGATCGAAATTCAGCCGGTTCAGCAGGATCTAGCCAAATTTAAATGGGCAGGCTGGTTGTACTGAAGTCGACCCATCGATTGACCTTAGCACAACCAGCCTGTCAAATTGTTTTCATGTGATCACAGTGGGCGGCTATGGCCGCAAGCAAGGAATTTGATGTAAAATTTGATTTGAGTTTAATTGGAATTTTTAGAAATTCAGACGAATTTCATTTTATTATTCAGAGAATTAGATAAACTTTATTTATACTGTAATTCAGAGATTCGGATAGACTCGGATATATCCGAATCTCCGAATAACGAAAAATTTGTCCGTGATCCTGTGACATTTTACTGACTGAGCAGATTTTTTACTGACACCCTGAAATATTCCAGAACCATTTTAAAAGTAAGACAACCAATATTTATACAGTATAAACACAATATGGAAACACTCACAATACCCATAACAAGTCACTTATCTGGTTTAAACTTAGAAAGTCAGCATTACAAATGATCAGCGCCTGACATTTACAGACAGTTGTAAAAAAATCACAGATTTTTACAAACTGTCCGTAAATTTACTGACGGTTTGCAACCCTGATAGGAATACTTCCCACCGAGCGATTGTGTTCTCCCTGCCTCGGACAACACAGTGACTATTGCAAACAGCCGCTTGCAATAATAGCATTTAAAATCCAGAAGGCTGGTTGTACCCAAGTTGATCGATCAATCAACTTGGGTACATTCAGCCTGTCCATACATGGTTTGAACCTCGGGCAGAGATTCGAATTGTCTATGGCCGGTGTTCTGTCGGTATGGGTCCCCCGTCGGATGGACTGCGCAGGCACAGCGCTGCACAGACAGAGCCGCCAAAAATCTCAGAGGATGCACAGCTGTTCTATACCTGTAGACGGCGCATGCGCAATCAACACGCCGCTCGCTCCCGATGATCGGGGCTTGTTATTCAATGCATACAACAAGGGACGGAATACAACAAGGGATGGCTGATTTTCTCAAAGCGGCAGATGTATTCTTCAGCAGTGCTGTTTTGGGAAATGGTTTTCTCAATAAACTACACGTCTTTGCGGGGCAGATTAATTGAAGGACCCTCTTATTTGCACACTTTTGTAATTACACTATTACACCCCCCGCAAAGACGTGTAGTTTATTAAGAAAACCATTCCCCAAAAGAGCACTGCTGAAGAATACATTTGCCCCTTTGAGAAAAGCATCCACCCCTTGTTGTATTCCGTTCCTTGTCGTATACAATGAATAAGCCACCCCGAGCATCGGGAGCAAGCGGCGTGTTGATTGAGCATGCGCTGTCTACAGGTACAGAACAGCTGTTCATCCTCTGAGATTTTTGGCGGCTTCGTTTGCGCATGTGAAGTCCAGCCCGGGCATTATCCAACGGGGGACCCATACTGAAAGGACACCGGCCTAAGTAAAAAATTATTTGGCCGGAGTTTGGATTTAGATAATTTTTCAACAATGGAACAATGGAGCTTTATCATTTCAATGATAGCGATCAGTGCCTCTGGTTAGAAAACCGCCCTAGCAAGATTATCAAGTAAATCTCTGCCAAACCCAACAGACGTATATGAACAGATTGTTGACAGAGAAGAGCAAGTTATTCCACACATGGAAAGAGATAGTGGCAAGCAACACAGGTAACTGCCATCATTGTGATAAAAAAATAATAATAATAATTATATATATACACATATATATATATTTTTTTCTTTGTATACACATAGTATATATATATATATATATATATATATATATATATATATATATATATATATATATATATATATACATACATACATACACACATATATATATATATATATAGCCCCTTCTGTTCAGTAAAATATTGTTTTCAACTCTATCAAATCAATTTAGTGTATCTAAACTTAAGACAAAATTGTAATAATATACTGCAGCTTACCAGACCTTAGATGTGATGACTGCATTAGCTTTCTTTTTTCCTTTTCACCTGGTGACCCAACCACTAACTTCACTTCAAACAGACTGCATCAATACTCCATAAGCAGTACAAGATAACAAAGGACTACGGAACACCTCCCCCTCTCACCATGGGAGGGGGGGTGACTCTGTAGTCCACAGATATAGCTGGCAAGAATAAAAACTGTTAACAACCTGCACAGGCATACAGCATAGGAAGATATCATCTTATAAGATTTATGGCAGGATCAAAAAGCATATTTTGCACATGAACAGATATTACAAAACAAAAGGCAGCAAATAAAAGGTTCATGGGTAGGGATTACAAACACTTTAATGGGGGTCTATTTACTAAATGAGTAAAGAATTTTCACTTAGCTTAGTAAATAAGGTGAAGCTACATTCATGTAATTTATCCAATCACATGTATGTACGTAAATGTTTTTTTATTTTTATTTCCCTTGCACGTGATTGCTACTGTCTTTCTCCATCCTAAATAGTTTTCATACTTCACTGGCTGCATGCTTGTGTCACATTGCTCAATCTTTTCATTTGTTATTTTCGTATTACCAAACATCGGAGTTCACATTTGGTGAATCATCATACCTAACTTTATGTCAGATGATCTATCTATGTGTTCACTCATCCATTATTTAATTCACAATTAATCTAGCCGAACGCCCCACTGTGTATCATATATGTACTGAGTTTCTGTTGTCGAAAAAGCATTGCCATATACAACATAAAGGATACAGAGGGAGAGAGAGGGAGGGTAGGGTGAGAGCAAGAAGGAGATGGGGGCAAGAAGGGGGGAGAAGAAGAGAGGGTGGGAAAGAGAGGGGGGAGAGGAAGAGACGGGGGATAAGAGAGGGGGGGAGAAAGAGAGGGGATAAGAGAGGAGGGAGAGGAAGAGAGGGGATAATATAGGGGGAGAGGAAGAGAGGAGGGATAATAGAGGGGGAGGAGAGGAAGAGAGAGGGGATAAGAGAGGGGGGAGAAGGAGAGAGGGTTATAAAAGAGGGGGAGAGGAAGAGAAGGGGTACGAGAGGGGGGAGAGTAAGAGTGGGGGGATAAGGAAGGTAGAGAGGGGCAGAGGAAGAGAGGGGGAGAGAATGGGGGGTGATAAGAGAGGGGAAGAGGGAATTGGGGGAGTAGAGAGAGATGGAAAAGAGGAGGGGGGAGGGTAAGGTGGGAAAGTGAGAGCAAGACAGTGATAGTGGAGGGGTAAAGAGAAATTTGGGGGCTAGAGAGTGAGGGGGTATGAAATGGGAAGAGGAAGATAAAAGGGGGAAGAGAAGAAGAGAGGAGGGAAAAGGGGGGGGTGAAGAGGGAGAGAGAGGGGGAGAAGGGGGAGAGAGAGGAAGAGAGATAGAGGGGGAAGTGGGTTGAGGAGAGAGAAGGGGGGTTAGGCAACAAGAGAAGGAGGGGGTAGAAATAGAGAGGTGGGGAGAGTAGAGGATAGAAAGGGGGGAAGAGGGAGAGATAGACAGAGAAGGGGGGTGGAAGATCGAGAGGGAGGGGAAAGAGAGAGAGAGTGGGGGGAAAAAAGCAAAAAGACAATTGAGAGAGAGGTAGGGCAGAGGGAGAGAGACAGGGATCAAAGTGGGGGGAGAGAGAGGAGAGGGAATAAATGAGCGAATGAGGGGGGCAGAAAAAAGGAGAGGAGAGGTAATAAGAGGGAGAGGGAAAGAGAGGTATGGGGGGGAGGGAGGGGGAGAGAGCAAGGGGAGAAAGAGAGGGTATGGGGAGGGAGGAAAGAGTTGGAGAGAGAGAAAAAGGGGAAGATGGGGGAGACAAAGAGAGAGAAAGGTTGGAGAGAGAGATGAGGGGGAAAGAGAGGGAGAGAGAGAAAGGGGGAAAGATGGGGGGACAGTGAAAGGAGGGGGGAATAGAGGGAGAAAGAAAGAGAGGGGAGGGGATAAAATGAAAGGGGGAGAGAGAGAGAAGGGGGAGAGAGAGAAAAGGGGAAAGATGGGGGGGAGAGAAAAGAGGGGGGAGAGAGGGAGAAAGAAAGAGAGAGGAGGTGAAATGAGAGGGGGAGAGAGAGAGGAGGGAGGGAAGAGAAAGAAGCTATGAGAGAGGGGGGAGAGGAATAATTTTATTCAAATGTATTTGTTAAACACTATTACTACCTCATATACTGTAAATCACACAAGCTCCAGCCCCCATAGCCGATACATGGTCTGTCATTAATGTAAATACACCCTTATATACTTATATATATGAGATTATATACCTGTTGTTGATATACAGAATTACGCAGTGGGGGAGATTTACTGTATGGTAGCCAATCAGCTTCTAACTTTAGCTTGTTCAATTAAGCCTTGACAATAAATCCTGGAAGCTGATTGGTTGCTATGTAGAGCTGCACCAGATTTTGCACACTCCGGTCTTAATAAATCCCCCCAGACTACATAGAACAATTAATATCAGTCCCTTCCCAGGAGCGGACAATCACAAGTCCCTACTACTGCTCTCACACAAGTGTACACACTCCCTTCATCTGGATCTGGCGCCGCTGAACCCAGCAGTATGTTTTTTTTGTATTGTGAGAGCAAACAGAAGCACCTACAGCAAACTCATAAAACAATATATGTAGATATGTCTGTTACCTGCAGCAACCAATCACAATCCATCTATTGGTGGCCTGACTTCAGCAGACATAAGTCTAAGTGACGGCCCTTTGCACTCGAGCTTTGCTGTCTGTGCCGCTTTGCCCTATAATAATCTCATGTTACTAATTTGAAATATTTAGACTGTACACTGTGTCAATTTCCTCAGCTAATATTTGTTTTGTGGCTAAACCACTAATTACATTTTTAGCTTGTAATGTTTAATTGTGAGTAGATTCATGCAGCCACAGAAAAGGACGACTATATTAGCTTTAAATGTCTTCATCATTTTTCTCGAAGTATCTTAAATATCATACTGGGACATGTTTGCATGTTAAATGAAAAAGAGGGTATATCCTGCTTGCTGGGTGACTCTTCATTCACTGTCGCATTTTGTATTGTAGGCCTGCAATTCTTAGGAATAACTCACTTAAATCTGTCCAAACCAGAGTCTAGTAGACATCCCGGGTATGATAAAGTTTGAAACACAAAATCATAAATTATAATATAATAAATAACTATAAATAATTATAACAAAAAATAATACAATAATAAAAATGAATCAATAATGTAATCAAATTACTTTCAGTGTCTGAAGACGATTTTCCCCATAAATCGCTATCGCTCAATTCTGCAAGTGATTCTAATTTATTATGGCTGTTTTCTAGCTAAACCACTTTTGACATAAAGGGACACTTTCTGGTTGCTATGGACAATCTCCAGTTTCCAGGCAGAAAAAACAGTCTTTATTATATAAAAGTGCCCGCAGGACACTGGACAGACCACTAGGGACAAAGGGGGTTGTGTAATTATTTTATACATTACTGTAATCTATAAGATTACAGTATACTGTATGTATTGTGTGTTTTGACTTTTTTTAATTTGGCGCCGAACTCCGCCCCCGTGCGTCACAGCTTCGCAGGGAACGGAGCTCGGCGGCACACAGGCACTGTGTGAATTGAGCGAGGAGACAGCTCGCTCACACAGCAGGGAGACAAGGTAAGTAACTATGCCTGGATACTGCAATGCGATCCCGAGTCTGGCTCAGGGAAACCACTAATGTTACTGAAATTCCACCCCGAGCCAGACTCGGTAATACCGATAGGCAGATAAAGAAAAAACAACTTCAATGTAATATTATATTAATATGTCAATTAATATAAGGTTTAAATATAAATATCCTTTGCTTCAACTGAAGTATATGGGATTAAAACACCCATTACCCTTGTTACCCAAGGATGATAAACAAAATCAGTCCAAAAAGACAGACACAAAGAATTTAATGTATAAATTAAGCCAACAAAAACTTTTTTTGGATGGAATAGGCAATGCTTGAGAAACCTGTTTGCCGATGGGGAAATTTCCCTTCACTTCTTGTTTAGAAACAAAGCAGGAGAGCTCACCAATCAATGGTAAACCCTTCTCTAAAACTGGCCATACATGGTTAGAATTTTGGCCAATTTCTAAAATTGTTTGCCTAGCATACCTTCTAGGCTTTGATCATTCAGATTCAGAGCTATATGGTTTGTTATTACCCCATAGACTGTAAAGGTGCTGAGGCATCCTCACCTGGTTACCTTTTGTCTTTGTTTGAAGCTACTACCTACACCAGGGGTGTCAAACTGGCGGCTCTCCAGCTGTTGCAAAACTACAACTCCCATGAGGCATTGCAAGGCTAACAGTTACAAGCATGACTCCCACAGGCAGAGGCATGATGGGACTTGTAGTTTCGGAACATCTGGAGGGCCGCCAGTTTGACACCCCTGACCTACACCATTTAGGAGACCTACTTGTCTGTGGTATGTATGTTATCCTCCTCAAATTACTCTTCGCCACTGGCTTTGGTGTCTGTTCACTGTTTTGTGAGTTTGTTTTTATTCAATAAAATATTTTAAAAAAAATTATGGCCAATTTCTGTATCTCAAGCCCTGTACACACGGCCAGAGTCTTGTCAGGAAAAAAACTTTGTTTTTCCTAACGAGATTCTTGGGAAGAATCTCTTGCCGACCGAGTGCACAGACACTCCATTCAAAAGATACAACGTTCTTTTGAATGGAACGAATGCCGTGACGTCATTGACTACGATGAGCATGCGCTCGTCACATTCTATGCCGTTGCCGCCATCTTGCTTCACCCTACCCATGCCTAGGAAGCTATCGTGCATGCGTCAAAGTCATTTCACGCATGTGCGGGTTTCCACGGCAACAGGTAAGTATACACACTCTTGGGTTTCTCTGAAGGAGAACACTGCCGAGACTTGTTGTAATATTAATATATATGTGTAGATATTTAATTTATTGTGTTATATGTATGGTATGATATATATGTGTTACATACAGGCATTCAAGATTACACATCAAAGGGTGTTTGCTGACCAAAGGGGTTAGTGGCCAAACAAGATTTACTACACATATCAAAGGGAAGAATCTTGGATGTGTTAATCTTGTGCAAGACTACCTAGGTGTGTGAGGTATGGCCTGCCTCAAAGGGTACATTGTTTACATACGTAAGGAAGTATTTATTGATGGTAATTAGACTTGAGGGGGTATTCATTCATGGGGAACATTTGGTTGACCTGGCAGAACATCCCCCCCCCCTCCAGTGTGAGACCAGGATTTGAGACATTCAAGCTGGCATTCAGTCAGTTTTGTGACTCGGTATATTCTCTGAATATGAGTGCACAGATCTAGGAAAAGATAGGACTCTAAATCTACTTTTCGTTGTCATCTGTGGAATTTGGACTTTGTTCTGTGTTGGAAGGCAAATAAAATGCACTCTCTGGAGAACTTGGGTATTGCTGCGGAACATAACTTATAGTCATCATACTAATACCTAAATATCAATTATCTACTGGACACTATATACTACATCACTACAAGACTCACGACGAGAAAATAGAGAGCAGGTTCTCTTGCTGGTTCTTGCCGAGAAAACTGAGCGTGTGTACGAGGCTTCAGACGCAGTTTGAGCCATGGTTGTCCCTGACTAAACCACCAGGCTCAACAAGCTTAGATTGAGAACTCAAGGGAGTTTGTTAGAAAAAAGTTGGTCGTACAGTGACTGCAGCAAATCGGATGCAGTCACTGTTCATGTATTTCGACAGCCTTTCAAAATAGCTAGCAGTCGGAGATTTGTCCATCCACTGAGATTTGTCTGTCCTGTTTAGTGTGGATGGGGGAATCAAAAGTTCTTATTTTTTTCAGCCAGCCAGCCAACCATCTTCAGACAGTTGTTCCCCACTGAAAGATTTCTCCTTTACTCCTGTTCTAGTGACAACTCCAAAATATTGGATTTCCTATTACCTTTTGTACTAGGGACAAAGGTCTCTCAATACAAATAGTGAAGGTGAATTTCCCCAATAAGAACAAAAATAGCGGTTCTAATCATAGCCTAAAACTATAAAGAAACATTTTGGCTTTACATACAAATAACGTTTTTGTTTCCTATACTCCATCATCCTCAATCAGCAGAAGGTAGTACAGCTTGATATGCTGTTATCTGATAATTCACGTGCTGTACTACTTACCTTCTAGTTATTCAAGATGATGGAGTATGTGGAATAAAGAGGTGTGTTTGAATTGGAATGTGTCCAACCCCCGAGGGGCTGGATAGAGGCATATGACATGATATGGTAAATAAAATGCACAGCCCACTGATTTGTTGACCGAATGATAAACAAATACATCAAGAGAAATGTCAGCAGTTCTCCCTAACTTCCATTGTGTATAAAATACCATGACAAGAGCTATTACACTAAACTGCACTCCACGAGGACTCTGATTACAGGATAATTCTGCACTGCTAATACATAATCCTACAATACATGAGCACCTTATGGTTTCTCCCTATTATTTTAATCTGTCTAGACCAGCCTTTCTCAACATGTGTAACATGAAGGAACCTCTTCAAAATAACTTTCCAAGCTCAGGGAACGCCTATTGATAATTGTAAAGCCAAATTATATACAGTATTGTAATTAAAAAGCCTATTGATAATTGCTATATCTACAACTCACAGTACATTTGTGTGAGGATCACTGGGAAGGATGCTCCTTAGGTTTGTTGGCATTGGGAAAAATTCCTACCTTATAGCTAGATATAACGGTCATTGGTGTCAGTGGTTACTTATCTGAGCGGCACAAATGGCCCATTGCTCAATGAACCCCTGGAACCTCTAGAGGAACCCTGGTTAAGAAAGGCTGATTTAGATGACACCACATTATACAAACATGAGAAATTATCAATAGAAGGGACTGCACTCTTGTGTATTCTTTATGCCTGTTTATAAATACTGTGCATAGACAATGGGTCTATTTTGTCTTGCTTAACCCTGGCTTTAATAATGAGTTATTGGTCTGCACATTTCCAGAATCAGCCCCCACATACAGTATCTCTTAAGACAGGTTCCCTTTAATGTGATTCTATAAAGGGTGATCATCATTAGATTGACTAACTGGTTCAGTAATACAATGCTATTTATAATTATTATAACAATGATTTGTATTACCATTAGACACATCTCTTTTCTGCCGTGACAAACTTCTGTGCTGCATTGTGTCAGCCTCCAGTCCATGGTCCTGATGCCCCTAAAGGAAAACATATTATATATTATATAAAGGCAGGATGTGTGTTTGGTTTCACTGGTACCTCTATATCCATTAATTAGTGGGGAAAAGACACAGGGGTGATCTAGTGGCTGGTAGGTGGTACCTCAGCACTCATCTGACATCTGGCACACAGGAAGTGCTGGATACCAGTGGTACCCATAGACTCACTGCTTACTGGCAAGGTAGGTAATAAGCATTCTTTTATAAGGCGCATGGGTATACTCTAGTGATGGGGTCACTTTTACTTTATCAATCCCATAACCTGTACTCTCAGAGTAACCCTATACCTCAAAATCATACTTCTCAAAATTGTAAAACTCTCAAATTCATAATTTCAAGACCAAAACTATTATCAAAGTGAAAATTATTCTAATTCCAACAATAACACCAATGATACTAGGTCAGTGATGACGAACCTTGGCACCCCAGATGTTTTGGAACTACATTTCCCATGATGCTAAACTACACTACAGAGTGCATGAGCACTTGTGGTCATGCAAAGTTACTTGGCCACCATTCAGTCCAGGAGAACGGAATGTCTACTACTGCTGGCAAAGCAGAGGAAGGGCCCGTTACATCACCAAACTGGCTTGAAGACTGCAGAAAAAAGTTATACATAGGGGTTAAAAAAATCTAAAATTTAAAGCTGAATTCCAGGTATGGCATTTTTTACATAGTTACATTGGTCTAGCTTGTGGAAACCCTCTAGAACACAGGTGTCAAACACAAGGCCCGCAAGCCGAATCCGGCCATCCAGGCCATTTCATGTGGCCCTCGCACCTCTCCTGCAGCTGCAGGAAAGCTCCAGCCCTCCTCTGGTCCTCTTTCAGATCCTTACTTTCTGCTTTCAAGCAATGCATGCAGCTTCTTCCCAGCAGCAGCATAAGGAAAGGGGGGTGCACTGTGATGTAAGGGAGAGTGGGAGACTCAACTTCTGATGTGAGGTGGCTTTTGACATCTAATATATGTGATGGGGATGCGCTGGACATCAAATCTTACAGATACAACCGGCCCTTTTGAGGGCAATCATAATGCTGATGCGGCCCATGATGAAATTGAGTTTGACACCCCTACTCTAGAAGCTGGAAATCCCTATAGTAGACAGATCTTTCAGTGATCTCCACTAGCTGCCGGGTGGCATCACCGCCCCACCTCTCCACCTTGCCCAATTAAAGAAAGCTTTGCATTCTTTGAGATGATGCACAGCATTCTCTGAATGGTGCCCATGATGAGTGGCTTGTGTTCACAATGCAGCAGGACAGGCGCTCGGCACGGGACCCAGAAGCTAGTGGTGTTTACTGCACTAGAGGTGCATACTACAGTGATTTTTATCTTCTAGAGGGATCCCATGGGTATGCTATATGCATTTACATTGGTCAAAGCTGGACCAATGTAACTATGCAAAAAAATGCCATACCTGCCATTCTTCTTTAGGTGCCAACATACAATGTGCAGAAAACAAATAGTACAAAACCGTCTAAGCCAAACTCAACTAATCAGACAGTAAAGAATGTCAGAATGTGATTCACCTTGTCATTGCCTACCCAAGAAAATAATAAAACTAGCACGTAATTAACAATCATTTCTTCTTAGCTATAGGTATCTTTAAAGAGTAACACATATGTGTTTTTTCAGAACCGATTTTATTTTTCCATGAAATTCTCACTCTCCAGATACCGGTTAGTCCATTGCCAAGATCTTTAGACCAAAAGTCTGGTCAGTATAAGTCAAAAATAACTTATTTCGTTAGTCACAGCTTAATCAGTAAACTATTTTTGAGGGATTTCATCGGTGTGTGCAATTATTACTTTTATCTTATATTACTTTTATCATCCAGTAAGCAACTTGTATTTCAGTTTTTTTTTTTGGTTTCAGAGTCCTCTCTCTGTTCTTTCAGATTCTCTGTTGTACAATCATTTCTGATAATTGCTGTTCGCTGCCCTCTAAACACCATCATTTACAGTTAGATATCGGGACTGCTCTGGGGCACAAAGAAGTAAAACATGGGAGGTAACAAAAGTTTTAATGTTAACCTGTTATGTTCTAAAAACATAATAAACTAACAGTACTGCACGCATAGGCTGTTCATGGTTCCTGTAAACACCTATAATAACACCTGTGATTATTAAACCAGTTCATGACCAGGGTATTAAAGATCACTTGTCTCCCGGACTGCCTGGCCACCACTCCACTACCCAACAACTAACATAAATAACCAACATGTGACACAAACAAGTTTAATGACAGTTTTTGACAAACAAATTGTATAAATAACGTAATGTAATCAAATACTATGTAAGTGCTGTTACCTTGTCTTACCTGCCATGGATTTTAAAGAGTTATTTTAGCCACAACCTTTATTTTTAAATTTTGGATAGAATGAAAGGTGTTAGAATCGTAGTCAAGTTTTTATTGCTATAAAACATAGAAACTTACTATCGCTCCAGGACATTTTTTTCACTGTTTTATTGTTAAGCATTATGTCAATTATTTACTTAAACTTGAGAGTGCAAAATCGGGTGCAGCTGTGCATGGTAGCCAATCAACTTCTAACTTCAGCTTGTTCATAAGCTTTGACTAAAAAATCTCCAGATTTAGTAAATCAACCCCATAGTGCGATAGAAATAAAAAACAGAAGCAACTTGTATTTCATTTTTTTTTTGTTTCATTGTCCCCTTTTTGCTCTTTCAGACCTTCTGTCATACAGTCATTTTGAATAATTGCTATGCATTGCCCTCTAACCACCATAATTTACTTTTAGATGTCAGGATGGCTTTGAGACTGCTCGCAGGTCCCTTTCTCAAGACAATATAATGACGACAACGACGACAAACAGTAACAATCATTATATACACAGTGTAAATGATTAGCTAACAAGGCAACCTACATAATGATGTTACAATGTTGCCAACATAGGGCAAAACATAAATAAGAAATATATAGATACAGAATGTAAAAAAAGAACAAAGAGCATAATTCATATTTAAAAAAAATGCATGATATAGATAATGGACTTTGCACTTTTTCATATTCTGTGGGTTTTTATTGTTGTATGAGGCTTGGTGCAGATTTCCCCTTACCTTCTGTAGAGATTACATCATTGCCACCAGGACAGAAAGTAATAGGACACCTCAAATGTGGACATAGACAACGATAAAAAGCAGATGGGGGGGGGGGGGTTGCTGTCTGCCCATTTCCAGTACTAAAGCTTCCCATTGACCATTCAAAACTTCTTTTGCAGGGCCTTGAGTGAGTGAGTGAAGAACTTATATAGCGCAACACATGCAAACTGAATCGCCTCTGGGCGCTCGCTGTTCCTGTCTCTTTTGATATCAAAAGAGATGAGTTTTGATCTTTCTTCTAAAGGTCAAGTGATTCTCCTTCAACCGAATGCTGGTTGGTAAAGCATTCCATAGTCTGGGACCTTGGAGCGCAAATCTTCGCTCTCCTTTGGACTTGTATTTGGCTTTGGGTATCTGGAGCAGATTTTGGTTAGTGGATCGCAGATTGCGATTGGGGTTGTGAGCTTTTATTTTTTCGCATAGATATTGGGGGGCCTTCCCATGGATGCACTTATGTATCAGACAGAGTGCTTTAAACGCAATTCTATCTTTTACTGGCAACCAGTGAAGGGTTCTCAGCGAAGGTGAGATCGATTCCCAGGGGTTTTTTTCCAGTCACCAGTCTGGCGGCCGAGTTTTGAACGACCTGCAGACAAGTGATTTGGTACTTTGGGAGTCCGAGGTAAAGGGTATTTGCATAGTCCAGTCTGGAGTTCACAATTGTTCCCACTACGACTGCTATGTCTTCTTTGGGAATGAATGGGATAAGTCTGCGTAGTAGGCGCAGCATATGGTGAGATCCTCTGACTACTGACCCTATTTGTGCATCCATTGTCATGTGGGTGTCAAATATGACCCCTAGACTTTTGACTTTGGTGCTAGGGGTGATGATTTGGCCCAGAATGGGCGGAGGTGTCCAGAGTGTTGCTGGTTGATTCTTACGACTGGCGTGAAACAGAAGAAGTTCTGTTTTTGCCCCGTTGAGTTTAAGATAACTCTTTGTCATCCAGTTTTCTATCAAAGAGAGACATTTCTCTAGACCGAGATGATGATCCTTTTTGTTGCAGATGCGAAAATACAGTTGTGTGTCATCTGCATAGGAGTGATAAAGTAGTTTTTGGGTGCTGATGATTTCAAAGAGGGGGCGAAGATAGATGTTGAACAGTACCGGCGACAGGGGGGATCCTTGAGGGACCCCGCATGACACCTTCCTTTTTTCAGAAGTGAAAGGACCAAGTTTCACTGTTTGTGATCGGTTTTCCAGAAAGGAGGAGAACCAAGACAAATCACCTTCCGTGACTCTGGCTACTTCAACTAGCCAAGTCAGCAAGAGTTTGTGGTCTACTGTGTCAAATGCTGCGCTTAGGTCCAACAGAACCAGAAGACAACATTCTCCTTCGTCTGCAGCCTCAAGAGCATCGTCCCATATTTTGAGCAGTGCTGTCTCCGTCCCGTGCCGGGACGGAAACCCGATTGAGAAGGATCGAGCAAATTATGGGTATCTAGATGCTGTTGCAGCTGTTGTACCACTGCTTTCTCCATTACCTTGGAGAGGACGTTCAGGCCTGTTATGGGACGACGATGTTCAGGGGCCTTGGGGTCAAGGGTGGGTTTCTTCAAGATAGGCTTGATTATGCCCTGTTTCAACAGGGTGGGTACCAAGCCTTCCTTAAATGATCGATTTATTAGCTGCTTGATAGGTGGTGCCAGAATATCGGCGCATTCCTTCAGCAGTTTGGTGGGGATAATGTCATTAGGCGCCGTGCTATTACGCAAGGAGTCAATGATGTTTTTGGTAGTTTCAATGGAGATGGGTTTTAGGACAAACCTCGTTGACTGCGGCCAACTTGTGTGAGCGTTGGGTGTGGGTCTAGGGGGAAGATTGAGGGGGGTTCTGTTTTGCTGAATGCTTTCACGGATCCTTTCAATTTTGTTAATGAAATAATCCGATAATTCATTGCAAAATTCTTGGGTGTCTGAGTTGGGGGCTTCCAGACAGACCAGATTCATGGTCTGGGTGACAAGCTTGAACAGTTCACGGGGGCGGTTTAGGGCATTAGTGATGATGTAGGAAAAATTATTTTTTTTGGCCTTGAAAATTTCTTTGTGGTATTTTTTTGTTACTACCTTATAGGTGGTGTGGTTTTCATCAGAGGCGCTTCTTTTCCATGCTGCTTCTGCTCTTCTGCGCTCTTGCTTTATCAACGCCAGCTGGTCGTTAAACCAGCCGGCGTTGTTTTTCCGGATGCAAGTTTTGCGTTTGGGTGCTACTACGTCGGCTGACTGTAGTAACGCTGCGTTTATGGCATCTAGAGTTTCAGTGGCTGATTGATGAAATTGGATTGTTTTTATTTTGTTTCCTAATGTTGTTTTGAAGAGTTCCGAATGGAGCTTCTTCTGAGATCTTGTCCAGTGCGTAGTCACTGGTTTTGATGTTTTTGTTGAAGGGGCGTTTTTAATAATTATGAATTTTATTATATGGTGATCTGTCCATGGTAGGGGCTAATTTTTCAGGATTTTTACTTCCAGCTCTTGTCTGAAAATAAGATCAAGGGTGTGACCTGAGATATGCGTGGGCCCACACACTAGCTGCTGCAGCCCTAGTGCTTCCAAGTGGTCAATGCAGGCGTCAGCAATGGGATCCTGTGGGGAGTTGGCCCAAAGGTTAAAGTCTCCCAGCAGCAAAAGATGTTTGCTGTTTAGGGTGTAAGTGGAGATGAACTCTGTTAAAGAGGAAAGAAGCTGCGATTTTGGACCCGGAGGTCTATAGCAGAGTAGGATATGGACGGTCTCGTGGGGATTTGTTTGAAGTTGCAGAGAGAGGGTTTCCATGAATGGAAGTGGGCTCCTCCTCTTTGCCCCACTCTGTTTTCTGTTATTATGCGATAATTTTCTGGCACCAGTTCACTTAGAATGGTGTTACAGTCTGCTGTAAGCCAGCTTTCTGTAATGAAAAGACAGTCTAAATCGCATTGTAGGATGAGATCATGGATTTCCAGTCGGTGTCTTACTGCCGATCTTGTATTGACCAGAGCGCATGATATGCGCTTTGGTTGGGATAGGTTGGTGTAATGTTTAGCTGTCGATCGACGATCGATTCTAAACAGTCGTTCTTTCTTTAAGGCACTTTTGGTGGCGGTCGGTAGTATTGAGGCAAATGGCTTTATGCCCCAAATGGTTAGTATCTCAGATTAGTCATGATTGTTGACGCACTGGGGGGTGATGTATTATCGGGGGGGTTCCTGTAATGCTGGGAGGGACGATTCGCTGAATCGTACTTCCCTGTTTGATCCAGAGGAAGGTGAAAAACCCCTGTCCGTGCCTTAATTAAGTTTTTAGCAATAACGTGTTGAATGGCGAAGGTGGAATTGGTGAGGGAGGTAAAGAAAGGAGGAATTGGTAGGTGTATAGTCAGAAAAACTGGTCTGTCCTATCCAATATTGAACAACAGAAAAAATGATCCTAGTGCTCAAGGCATGGTAAAACCTCTCATGGATTTTAAATAGGCAGACCAAGGTATGTAGGTAAAAATAGTAAGTTATTTAATTCAAACATCATATAAAAATAAGAACAATAAGTAGCATCATATAAAAACAAGATACATATATCATACAAATAAAGCATATGTATGTAACAAGGTACCAGGCCTGCTTCAGTCTAATGAGAACCTCCAGGGCCAGAGATATCTGACATTCTTCTGTATGTGGTGGGTTGTGAGGCATGGTGGGTGTAATGCAAGGTAGATTCATTGGGTGTCAGACACTTCTTGAATGCCAAGACATTTTTATTTCTCTTAACAGAACTTTGGGAGAGAGGGCTAGGGCCAGTTGCAATGTTAATGTTAAAGACTCAGAGACTTCAAAAAGAGGACAGCTATGCAGGGAAAGGCATCCAGCAAGACGCCACATCTGGATGTGTAGCAATGCTGTCTCATATGGCAACAGTCTTTAACAGTTTCTAACACAAGTTGTAACAGTTCCTTCACTACAATCACTTCTTGTAGTTCTTCAACCCACTGAGCTCCCGATCCCTTTCACTAGACTAGATGATTCACTGCCACTGAATCCCTTGAGCTCCTCCAATCTTCACTGTAGTATCTACCCAGACAGCCGTCCAGGTGGCACAGAACACTGATCACCTGACTATATAGGTTTTCCAAGCAGGCCAAGGGATTTAAGAAAACCCCTGCCCGTTGACTGGGATATCCCATATACCCATAATCTGACCTTGCATTGCCCTTCTCATATCTAATGCCACCAGGTACCTGGCCACCTAGTGGCAAAAAAGAAAAGTGCAGCAATTACAGACTTAGGCCTCGTACACACAACTGTTTTCCTCGACAGAATCCATCAAGAAACTTGGTGGCAGAGCTTTTTTGCCAAGGAAACTGGTCATGTGTATGTTTTTCATAGAGAAAAACTGTCGAGGAACTCGACGAGGAAAAAAGAGAGCAAGTTCTCTTTTTCCTCGACGGGAGTTTCAATTTCCTCGTCGTGTTCCTCATCGGGCTGGTTTTCGACGAGAAACACGATCGTGTGTATGCTAAGAAACCCGCGCATGCTCAGAATAAAGTATGAGACGGGAGCGCACCTTCGGTAAAAGTAGCGTTTGTAATGGAGATAGCACATTTGTCACGCTGTAACAGACTGAAAAGTGCAAATTGTCTCCTACCAAACTTTTACTTAACACGCAGTAACATGAGATTAGCAAAAGCAGCCCCAAGGGTTGTGCCAGTGGAATCAAACTTCCCCTGCCGTTGTATGTATTCTACGTCACCACGTTTGAGAAAGAGGAGATTTGGTCTTGACAGTGTGTACGCAAAGAAAGCTTGTCAAGTTTCTCCACAAGCCTGACAAGGAACTCGTCGAGGAAAACGATGTGTCTTTTCCGACGGGTTCCTCAGTCGTGTGTACGATGCCTTAGAGTGAAATCAATTGATCCTCAACAATAGCCAAGGTAGCTTTACCTGGCAGGTAAATTTAGGAGCAACCCTGCCTAAACACCAGGGTGCTACATGTATGTTGAACAAACTGCCCATAGAGAGTTGGGGGGCTAGCAATTGTACATACTGGGGTTGATACCTTATATGTTTCGAACCAAATATAGTCCTTCTTCTGAGGTTTTTATGTCATATGGGTAGTAGGGATTAAGATGCATATACAAATACTGCATGTAACCAGAGATAGCATGGTGAGTGGTCCCACAGATCAGACAGTGCAGCAGAGGTAGACCCCAAGATGGAAAGAGGGGGACCGTGGAAAAATGGCAGCAATTGCTTCAGCTACAAGGACCCCTTAGCATAGGAGCAACTACTCCTGCCAAATGATGACCAGCAGCCAAGGGTGTAATGTGCATTAAATTGCTAAAGCAATTGCTGCCATTTTTCAGTCCCTCCTACATACTGACATAGACAACTTACATGTTTCGGACCAAATATAGTCTTTCTTTAGAGGTTTTTATGTCATATGGGTAGTAGAGGGGGACTGTGGATAAATGGCAGAAATTGCTTCAGCTACAAGGACCCCTTAGCACAGGAGAAACTGCTCCTGCCATATGATGACCAACAGCCAAGGGTGTAATGTTGTTCACAAGAGAAAGAGTTTTTTTAGTGCTCATCTCAAAAGTGCTCAAATACACAAAGATAATGTAATGAACATTACACCCTTGGCTGCTGGTCATCATTTGGCAGGAGCCGTTGCTCCGATGTTAAGAGGTCCTTGTAGCTGAAACAATTTTTCCACGGCACTGTCTGATCTGTGGGACCACTGACCATTCTACCTCTGGTTACATGCGGTATTTGTATATGCATCTCAATCTCTACAACCCATATTATTATTATTATTATTATTATTTATTATTAAACAGGATTTATATAGCGCCTACAGTTTGCGCAGTGCTTTACATCAGGGAAGACAGTACAGTCACAGTACAAATCAATACAGGAGGGATCAGAGGGCCCTGCTCGTTAGAGCTTACAATCTAGAAGGGAGGGTCAAGTGACATATGACATAGAAACCTCTGAAGAAGGACTATATTAGGTCCGAAACATGTAAGGTGCCTACGTCAGTATGTACAATTGCTAGCCCGCCAGCTCTCTATGGTTTGTTTGTTTAATATACAGATGTGTTCATTTGGGTATATGTATATTGTTTTGTATAGGATGCTACTTATTTTTCTTATTTTTATGTGATGTTTTAATGAAATAAAACATTTTATTTTTACCTACATACCTGGTTTGCCTATTTAAAATCCATAAGGGGTTTTACTGTGCCTTAAGCACTATGTTTTCTGTTGGTGATGGAGGTAGGGCTAAGTGCTGTCTTTGACAAACGTCGAGACCCTGAACAAAGCCAGGGCCTGGAATCCAGAAATCTGAAGGATGAATTAACGCAGCCACCAAAGCATTCCTGCATTTCAGCAATACTATTAACTTAACCAGTTTTTAGGACCTGACAGGTTCATTTTATTGGAGAATATAGAGTCACATATGCTTTATGCAGTAAAGCCACTACTACTCCTGCTGCAATTTCAGTTACTGTGAAAAAGACATAGCTTAACATGTGACACCTTGACCACTGGTTTCCAAAAGGCATATTCATGCAGGAGAAGGGCAACTTCATTCCTTAATAGGTGTGTCAATGCCCGGAAGCAAGTGCCAAGGCAGAGACATTTGTGGTGATACTACATACAGTGCTATGTTCATCAGGAACACATGCCAAGACTTTTGTATGAATACTGCAATGTTACAGGAAAGCTGTTAGTGTCAAAATGTCCGTCCCACTATAAGTCGCTAATGGCCACCATTACTAGTAAAAGAAATAAATACAAATTCCAGTATATAGCTCATAGTTTGTAGACACCATAGCTTTTGCGCAACCCAATCAATATACACTTAATGGGATTTTCTTTACCAAAAACATGTATACATATTGGCCTAAAGTTATCAAGAAATACATTTTTTTAAAATTTTTATGGATACGTTTTATAGCAGAAAGTAATAAATATATATATATTTTTTTTTAAATGGTGGTGTTTTTTTGCGCAAATAATAAACAACTCAGTGGTGATTAAATACCACCAAAAGAAAGCTCTATTTGTGGGAAAAAAGGATGTACATTTTGTTTGGTTACAGTGTTGCATGATTGCGTAATTGTCAGTTAAAGTAACGGAGTGTTCAATCGCAAAAAATGCCCTGGTTAACCACTTTAGCCCTGGAAGAATTTACCCCCTTCCTGACTAGAGCACTTTTTGCAATTCGGCAATGCGTCGCTTTAACTGAAAATTGCGTGGTCATGCAACATGGTACCCAAAGAAAATTTACGTCCTTTTTCTTCCCACAAATAGAGCTTTCTTCTGATGGTATTTGATCACCTTTGCGCTATTTATTTTTGGCACTATAAACAAAAAAATATATATATTTTCTACTTTTTTCTATAATAAATATCCCCCAAAAATATATAAAAAAACTAATTTCTTTCTCAGTTTAGGCCGATATGTATTCTTCTACATATTTTTGGTAATAAGCATATATTGATTGGTTTGCGCAAAAGTTATAGCGTCTACAAAATAGGAGATAGTTTTATGCCATTTTTATTATTATTATTTTTTTATTAATAATGGCGGCGATTATCGTTTTTTATCGTGACTGCGACATTATAGCGGACACATTGGACACTTTTGACCATATTTTGGGACCATTGTCATTTATACAGCGATCAGTGCTATAAAAATGCACTGATTACTGTGTAAATGACACTAGCAGGGAACGGGGTTAAACACTAGGGGGAGATGAAGGGGTCAAGTGTGTCCTAGGGAGTGATTCTAACTGTGGGGTGTCTGGGCTACAAGTGACATGACAGTGATCACTGCTCCTGATGAGCAGTAGATCCCTGTCTTGTCATCAGGCAGAACAGGGAAATTTCTTGTCTCCCCATTCTGCAGCTCCGTGACACGATCGCGGACATCGAGGCGGGCGCGATTATATAAATATAATCAATTTGATTTTATCAGTATTCCAGTTCAGATCTGAAAGGTTAGAAGGAAAAAACATAAAGGGCCAGATTCACCAAAGAGATACGACGGCGTATCTCCTGATACGCCGTCGTATCTCTGTTTCTATCTATGCGACTGATTCATAGAATCAGTTACGCATAGATATCCATAAAACCCGACAGGTGTAATTGTTTTACACTGTTGGATCTTAGGATGTAGTACCGCGGCCGCAGCTGGGGGGAGTTCGTGTCGTAAACCAGCGTCGGGTATGCAAATTAGGAGTTACGGCGATTCCCGACGGATTTTCGCGTTCGCTACATCGCTGCTATTCTAGTTTCCCGTCGCAAAGTTAGTCGTCGTTTGACCTGCCCTAACTTTACTCAGCAATCGTATTGCTGTTTAAAGTATGGCCGTCGTTCCCGCGTCGAAATTTAAAATTTAACGTTGTTTGCGTAACACGTCCCGGAATACGGAAGTACGCTACGCGCGTCGCCGTTCGAAAACATGACGTCACGGCGCGCAAAGCACAACGGGAATTGCAAAACTGAGCATGCGCAGTAGGTCCGGCGCGGGAGCGCGCCTAATTTAAATGGCACACGCCCATTTGAATTGGCCCGCCTTGCGCCGGAGGCTGCCAGCGTAGTTTTCATCGCAAGTGCTTTGTAAATCAGGCACTTGATGAAAACTTGCGGCGGTGTAACGTATTTACGATACGTTACGCCGCCGCAGTTCTATGTGAATCTGGCCCAAAGATTCTATCTATACACTTGCTTCCTATGCCTGGATATAGTAAAGCAGCTAAGCTACTAAAGCAAAGCCTATATAAGCTGATACTACACAGATCCAGTGCCTGTAACTCTCACCTCTGCATTTGACAAAGTCCTTGGACAGCATAGAAAAAGATAAGAGAAACATGTAAATCAAATGTTATTTTTGTTACTGGTTTGCCTAATCCTCACATTATAATAAACTAAATGAGCTTTTCTCTACAATCGCGCAGACATTCACGACAGCTGAACGTTTCCAAGAACTGAAAGAAAGCAAAGAATTCTATTTAAATGTCACTTCACACGCCGAGCAACCCAGTTTCTTTCAAACACAAGTGGACATGTTTAATAAACCAATACGTGAAGTTACAGATAATTAATGATCACCTGCCATTGGTCTAAATTGATGATGTAATTGATTGTTATGGGTTATTATTGTACCTTCATAATAAGCGTGGAGTGTTGTACATGTAGCGGTTGGTTGCTACTAGTTACTAACATCCACGCATATTCACCCTGCTGCCAGACATCCATACGTCACACTTGTAGACTATGAAAAGTCTTTAGCTTTGTTTTGTTGTTTTATTTGGGGGATTGAACTTGGTTGGGGAAAGGGGTATGGGATAAATTGGTATTTGCAATGTTATAGCGGCTCCGCTTTACATGGAAATTGTCATAGTCGTTTACTCATTACTTTGAAAATGTTATAGCGGTTACGCTTTAAAATTTCCTCAGATAAAACAAAAATGGTGGACTCTAATCTTGAGAGCATTACTTCAGACCATTCTCCTCCTCTGCACTCTCCCTGCAGACTTCTACCTCCAGAACACTTCTCCATCTGCACATCACGTTCCTGTCACAGCATTAGACATCCTGTCCCACCATCTTGAGCTGACTAGGCCTCACTCTGAATAAGTCTTAGGCCCCATACACACGAGAGGATTTATCCGCAGATACGGTCCAGCGGACCGTATCCGCGGATAAATCCTCTCGAGGATTTCAGCAGATTTCTATGCGATGGCGTGTACACACCATCGCATTGAAATCCGCGCTGAAATCCTCTGGCGATGACGTGTCGCGCCGTCGCCGCTATTATGACGCGGCGACGGGCGCGACGCTGTCATATAAGGAATTCCACGCATGCGTCAAATCATTACGACGCGTGCAGGGAATCCCTTTGGACGGATGGATCCGGTGAGTCTGTACAGACGAGCGGATCCATCCGTGGGATCCGATTCCAGCAGATAGATATTCTGTGCATGTCGACAAATATTTATCTGCTGGAATTCGGAAATATCCGCCGGAGTGTACACACCATAGAATCTATCCGCAGAAACCCATTCGATGGGATTTATCTGCGGATAGATTCTATCGTGTGTACGGGCAGGGCCAGATTAAGAACATCATGGGCCTGGTGCTGAGGATTTTGGTGGGGCCTTTTAGGCTGCATTCACACCTCCGCGACAAGTAACGCCGCGTACGCGGCGTATTTTGCCGCAAATAGTGTAACTTTTTTTTTTTTTTACAAATCCTTCCTATTGCTTTGTATGGCCGAACGCCAATGCCGCCTGAAAAAAAGGGTCCGGGACTTTTTTTCATGCCGCAGGTGTACGGCGTCTATGAGATGTGAACCATCTCATAGACAGCAATGGGAATTCTCCCCTCCAGCGGCACGAGCGGCCGGCGTCGGGCGTTTTGTCGCGGAGGTGTGAATGGGGTGTAATAAATAATAAATAAATGCGTGGGAATGACATGAACGCAGCCCAGCCAAGGCAAGTGACCAAAGGCACAGAACCCAGAAGGAAGACCGGGTGAAGATGGAAGTGCCCGGGCCCCCGCCTGATTCATCGCAGCACTGGAGGGCTCAGTCTGAAAATTGAAGTGTACACTAATGTGCTAATATGCTGTGCATACTTGTACGTTGTGGCATAACCCCCAGGGCCTCTAAAAAGTAGTAATGTCAGGAAAGTTTACTACCGCTTTATTATCACAGGATCCCAGGAGCCTCTCATGGGGCCCCCGACTGACCCAGTGGTCCTTGGGCAGTGCCTAAGTGCACAGTTGCCAACATTTAAAAAATATTTTCAGGGCCACTTTTTTATATAAGTGCTATATTTAGAGTAGCTGAGATCCCCGATGTTCCTCTATACATCATAGTAGTAATCACAAAATTAAATGAGTACTAATAATGGGGCAGAACAAATATGAGAACTGAGATTTCCTTTAGTTGAACTAACAAAAGTGTGTCCATTCTAGAGCTGGTAACATTGAGGATATTCAGTATAATTTTAAAGAACTGTTTTTGTGGGTAAGCGACATAGGGGAGGAGTATGGACGGTATATAAGTGGGAAGTATGTGCAGGTGAGGGAGAGGAATGTGGAGGGTCTAACAGTGGGCACTATGTACAGGAGAGGAGTACAAAGGGTACGGAAAAAAGCACTATGTACAGGAGAGGAGTGTGAAGGGTATGACAATGGGCAGTATGTACAGGAAGAGTGAGGGGGTATGACAGAGGGTAGTACGTACCAGAGAGAAGTGTGGAGGGTATGATGGGGCAGTATGTACAGGAGAGGAGTGTGGAGGGTATGACAGTGAGCAGTATGTACAGGAGAGGAATTTAGACGGTATGATAGTGGGCTCTATGTATAGGAGAGGAGTGTGGAGGGTATGACAGTGGGCACTATGTATAGGAGAGGAGTGTGGAGGGTATGACAGTGAGCAGTATGTACAGGAGAGGAGTGTGGAGGGTGCGACAGTGGGCACTATGTACAGGAGAGAAGTGTATGACAGCAGGCACTATGTACAGGAGAGGAGTGTGAAGGGTATGACAGTGGGCGCTATGTATAGGAGAGGAGTGTGGAGGGTATGACAGTGGGCACTATGTACAGGAGAGGAGTGTGTAGGGTATGACAGTGGGTACTATGTATAGGAGAGAAGTGTGGAGAGTATGACAGTGGGCACTATGTACAGGAGAGGAGTGTGGAGAGTATGACAGTGAGCACTATGTACAGGAGTGGAAGGATATTTAGGGACTGAGTAGTGGTTAAGCGGGTCATACATGGATTGAAATTACGCCAATTATGCAGAGACCAGCCATAGTCAATCTATGTATGGGCTAGCTGGTTTTACACAAGTCAATCTATTAATCGACTTGAGTACAACCAGCCTGTTAGGTTTTTCCCAAAACAATCAGTGCTGCCAGCTAAAGTTAGCAACACTGATCATTGTACGCACTGGCAGAACACAATAACACTGCAGGAGTGATTCCCCCATCCACAGGTCAGCAGGTGAGAGGGTGTGTGGGGACAGGCTGGGGAGAGATACTAGTCAGTGGCTGGGTAGGCACTGGTAGTATCAGAGCCAGATACACACAGGTTACATACGCCACGATCGTTAGAGCGAGAACAATAATTCTAGTACTAGACCTCCTCTGTAACTCTAAACATGTAACCTAAAAAAATGTAAAGCATCGCTTAGGATACCAAAAAAAATTGTGCTAACTTAACTAACTAACTGTTTTTTTAATGAATGAAACATTTTCTTCCAAAAAAACATGTTTGAAAAATTGCTGCGCAAATACCGTGCTAGAGCTGCACAATTAATCGTTAAAAAAATCGTGATCTCGATTCAACCCTCCTGACGATCTTCAATGCAGAGTTTGCTGATTCTTTCATATAACAAGTGGAGAGACTTTCAGCTGTCAAAAGAAAATATCTGGGCAGTCTGCCAAGTTTTTAACAGAAAACATTGTAACTAACACTTCCTTCTTAGATCAAAGGGATACACTTCTGTGTGTAAAGAAAAAATCTGGGCAGTCTGTGAAGTTTGTAAACAAAATGAAACATTGTAACTAACTAACATTGTAACTAACTAACATTGTAACTAAATGTAACCACTTAAAGTCCAACACTTGTTTCTTAAGTTAGAAAGCAATATTATTTGCTAGAAAATTACTTGGAACTGCCAAACATTATATATATTTTAGCAGAGACTCTAGGGAATACAATGGCTATTGCTGCAATATGTTATGTCACACTGCATTTTCCCACTTCAATGAATAATAAAAACCATAAAAACAAAACAGTGAAGTTAGCCCATTTTTTTTTTTTTTGTTTTAATGTGAAAGATGATGTTACGCCGCAACAATCGTGAGAGAATCGTGATCTATCTTCTAAGGAAAAAAATTGCAATTCTCATTTTAGCCAGAATCGTGCAGCTCTATACCGTGCAACATAAAAAGTGCAAAGACCACCAGAGAGTAATTTTCTAGCAAAAAACAAATGATGATTTTTACATGTAGTAGAGAAGTGTCAGAATTGGCCTGGGTGGCAAGGGGTTAATTACCATGAGTAATATACAAATAATTATTATAAGCCCTGTGATCCTATCAGTCTGCTGCAGTGTGTCAGCTTGTATTTATACTGGCCGCTCTGAATGTAGCTTCTGACAGGCTGTGCAAGCAGGCCCGTATCTCCGGAACCATAAATGATAGCCGTCCCATATTTTAACCAGTTGTGGGGTAGCTCTTCCCATGCCTACCCCCAAATGTGGGGTTTCTGTGACCTCTGGTCATCAAGCTACAACCCCCCAAATTCGATCTTAGAAAAAAAAAAATCTTAAAAAAAAAAAAAAAAAAAAAATTTTTTTTTTTTTTTTTTTTTGGGCAAATGGGCCTATCTTGAGAAAGGGGCCTGGAGCTGCAGCTCCATCAGCCCCATTGTTAATCCGGCCCTGTGTACGGGGCATTAGAAGTAGTTTCACTTGATGATTCCTAATAGGCCAGGGGCCTGCAGTACCCATTCTTGGCAGCCCTGAACATTAGGAAAATATATTTGATGGTGGACTACTGGTTGCAGCAAGCTCGACTTGCAAATCCTTCGCCCTCAGGTTTCAATGATTTGGTACAAAACCCCACAGTCTCTCCTCTGAATCTTCACCCAGCTCCCCTGGCATGCCTCTTCCAGATCTTCACTGTGCCTCACTCACCGACTTCTGCCCTGAGTCCTTACTAAAGGATTTACCCGGACCGTGCGGACCGATTGCTTCTCCAGCTCCTGTTTCAGGACACCTCTCCATGACCGTGTAAGGAGAGGCTCCCTCACAGCTCCAGAGCTCCTCCGCCAGATTTACACCCCCCCCCCCCCCAGATGGGGGTGTTCCTCCTGCACACAGTCTAGCACTCCATCCTTCAGTTCACCCAGCCGACAACTCCTCCCCCAGCAGGCTGACCATGAGTATATGTAGGAGGCCTGCCCCGTGTCAATCCTAGTTTGGGATCGGTCAGAGCTACTCACACGTATGTCATTCCAACTCTCAGCCCTGCCCCTTGTCTAGAACTTTCTCACTGAAAGCAGGGGAGGTGCCCAAAAGCTGAAGTACATGTCAGTCACACCCACTGCTACACTAGCCACTCCATGCCCCCAGATCAAAAACACACAGCATAGGCCTACTTAAATTTACCTGCACTGGCCGAACCTATAAAAACACTACGCTTCTAGCACTACCTATGGTAGAGGGTGCTACACACATATGTGCAAACCTATCCAAAACTAAGTCAGCGTGGCCGTCTGTCACATTCTTATAGCACAACTGCAATAAACATAATGCAGTTGGCAGCGAAAGGACAGGAGAGGTAAATGCTTTACCTATTTATTTCAGCAGTTTTGAAGGTCCATAGATGATTACTATAATGCAGTCAGGCTGCATAAGATGTAATCAATGTTGGCATCTTTTTTTTTCAATATTTGCTGCAGATAGGGTTTAAATACTCTGTGTTGGCAGCACACATAAGAGTTGTACCGCTACACAACTCAGAGCGCAGCAGACCAACACCCCCACCTTCCCAATCAACAGTGCTGATATTATCAAAAGCATATTATTATAAATGCAAAAAATATTTGTTGTTCCTGTAAAAAAATCCAGAAACCACCTAACTACTTGTTATCTCTGCCTTTTCTGGTCTCTTATCAGTTACTACAGAACCTCCCTGTGACGGTATCGGTATGATATCCCCGTCAACGTTCCCTTCTTCCCATAACGAAAATCACCCCAATACTCCACGAGGAGGGATATCCCTGGAATCGCTCAGAAAGCCACACATGAGACCAGCTTACTGCTTGAACAACACAGACTTTAATGTTATAACACACACAGCTTATATGTCATTTCCAAAACTGTTACAATGACAAATCTCCGCCCCCCTCACACTGGGGCTTCCATACAGATGAGTTGGTAGACACGACGGGGCCGATGCTGAAACACATTTTCTTTAGACAATGACATCAATGACGCTGAGCACTAGCTGTACTGAATACATCAACCAGACCGCTCGACCCCGCATATAGAGAGATAATTACCACAATGAAGCAATCAGAATAATTAACCCAAGCCACTTAAACCCAGCTCTCCTTCACACAACACAATAGATCAATTAACCTTTAGAAATAGTGAGGGGACATTAGCACATCAATAACCTGGCTAGCAGGGAGCAGTAAACTGAGACCTATAGGCAAATGTATCACAATGGCCCCCCTTTTGCTCCCTGCTCCGGCAAACCCGGTTGGACCTTCCCTGGTCCAGTAGGGTTGACGGGTTCAGAGCTATTAGTCAGAGGTTAACTCCGTTTGGCATGACTGACCTCCCTTGGCAACTGCTTCAGACTCAGGTATGTCACCGGGTCGTCAGATCACACGCCGGTCAGTCCCCAAGTCTTTGTGCGATCTGCAAAGTCACCAGAAGTCAGTGTGAAGACAGCGAATGGGTCTGTGCGCCGCCGTCTAGGTGTCCCGCTATGGGAGGGGGCAGGTTATGGCTCTGAAGTGACAATCCCAGGAGATTCATAAAAAGAAAAAGTTATATTTGTTGAAATGCTGTAGCACCAGTGCTCAGAGTCCGGGGGGGGGGAGGGGACTCAGAGCCCCATAAGGTCAGCCACCCCCTGCTCCCTCCGCAGCCGCCGGTTCTCCTCTTGGAGCTTCTCCAGCTCCATCTCCAGTTCATGGAGCCTGGGGGGGACAGCCTGCTGTGACCTCAGGTGGTTGTTCTCCTCCTCCATGCGGCTTATGCACTCCTCCAGCTCTATGTACTCACGGATCAGCTCCTGCTTGCTCATGTCCTGCAGGCTCTCCACGTGGTCCTTCATCATCAGGAACTGGGTGGTGGTGTAAGGGGCCACCGGTGGGCCCTTGGCGAACATCTCGGCACGCATCTGGGACGCCCGCTGCGACTCCCTCTCCTCCAGTCGCTTCTTCTCCTCCCAGGTCAGCTTGTTATACGGCTTCCAGGACCTCTTCTTCTTGAGGGGTGGCCGGCGGTGCCTCTTTCCGCCCAGCTCCCTCCAGGGCCCCTCCGGCTCAGGGCTGTCGCCCATGACCAGCTGACAATGGTGTTCCCTGTTGTCCGTAATAACAGATTGTACCATGAGGGCTTCGTAAGGGGTGCCCAATGGTTCTTCCTGACCCAGCTCCTTTGGATCCCAAGCCGAGTCTACACAATGGGCTGCTGCTGGTGGGCGGTACCCAGGTTGAGACCAATTTGACCTGGTGTTGTCATTCATGGGGCAATTCTGCTTGAAGTGACCCAGCTGTTTGCACCGGAAGCAGCGTTGTTCGTTGCCCTCCTGGCGATGATAGCGAGGGCTAGAGGTCACCGGTCTGTTAGGAGGTTGGTATCTAGCGGTTGGTGGGTGTGAGGGCACCGTTTGTGGTGGAGGTTGTTCCTGTGGTGTGACCTGGTTCGTCTTGCGAGTATCTGCATATTCATCCGCCAACTTCGCGGCCTCTGGTAGAGTCATGGGCCTGCGATCTCTCACCCAATCCTTGACGTCCGTCTGGATGTGATTGTAAAATTGCTCCAGGAGCATTAGTTGCAAAATGTCCTCTGCGGTGGTGGCCTGGCTGCTGTTAGCCCAGTTAGAGGCCGACCGGGACAATTGGCATGCCCATTCCGCATAAGAGTCTTTCGTGGTTTTGCGTGAGTCCCTGAACTTCTGTCGGTGGGACTCTGGGGTTACTGCATAACGAGCCAGGAGCACTTCTTTAACCCGGGCGTAGCTATGAATATCCTGATCTGGCACGGTCCGGAAAGCATCAGAAGCTTTGCCTGACAGTTTGCCTGACAATATTGCAACCCAGTCTCCTCTAGCTATTCGGTGCAGGTTACATTGTCGCTCAAAATCCGCCAGGAAGTTATCAATCTCACAGTCCTTTTCATCAAAAGCTTTAAAAGCGCTAAACGGAATCTTCCTTGCGTCTGCTGTGCTGTACTCACTGTTCGTAGAAGGTGCGGCTGCTTGTTGGACTGCTGCCAGTTTTAACTGTAGCTCTGCGTTTACTAACATGTCCATCACTTTCAGTACCACATCTGGCGTTGGGTTCGGGCCGAACCACGCTAGATTCTCTCTCATTAGCTTGTTGGCTGGCGATTCCTCCTCCTGAATCACTGGTGTCTCCATCTCTTGTACTGCTGGCGTTGCTGCAATCCCGTCCTCCTGGTCTAGCTCCATTGATTCTGCTATGATGACCCGCTTGGTTTTGTTGCTAGCAATCCTTCCACGAACTTCCAGTAGTTCTTCCAGTGTCTGCTTGGAATCCGGGTGTGAAGGGGAATAGAAGGGAAAAATCCCACTGCTACCAACCAATTGTGACGGTATCGGTATGATATCCCCGTCAACGTTCCCTTCTTCCCATAACGAAAATCACCCCAATACTCCACGAGGAGGGATATCCCTGGAATCGCCCAGAAAGCCACACATGAGACCAGCTTACTGCTTGAACAACACAGACTTTAATGTTATAACACACACAGCTTATATGTCATTTCCAAAACTGTTACAATGACAAATCTCCGCCCCCCTCACACTGGGGCTTCCATACAGATGAGTTGGTAGACACGACGGGGCCGATGCTGAAACACATTTTCTTTAGACAATGACATCAATGACGCTGAGCACTAGCTGTACTGAATACATCAACCAGACCGCTCGACCCCGCATATAGAGAGATAATTACCACAATGAAGCAATCAGAATAATTAACCCAAGCCACTTAAACCCAGCTCTCCTTCACACAACACAATAGATCAATTAACCTTTAGAAATAGTGAGGGGACATTAGCACATCAATAACCTGGCTAGCAGGGAGCAGTAAACTGAGACCTATAGGCAAATGTATCACACTCCCCTTATGTTGTAATGATGAGGAGAGAGGGAGGTGTTCTAGAGTCTCAACCCATGTCTTGTCCTAGGCGGCTCCATCATACAATGAGCATTTGAGCATTGCCACCCTAGGACTGACAGGATTACCAGATAAAAAAACCAAAAAAACAAACAAATGCAGCCACCACACAAAATAATTGACAAGCTACAATATTTTATATTTTTGTTCTTGCATTTAAGGCATTTTCACGCAAAAAAATCTGTTAGAAATTATAACATACAATGAAGCCTCGTACACACGGCCGAGGAACTCGACGTGCCAAACACATCGAGTTCCTCGGCCAATTCAGCACTGAAGCCGCCGAGGAGCTCGGCGGGACGAGAGCTCCCATAGAACAACGAGGAAATAGAGAACATGTTCTCTATTTCCTCGCCGAGCTCCTCGTCGGCTTCCTCGGCCGAAAGTGTACACACGACCAGTTTCCTCGGCAGAATTCAGCCAGAAACTCGGTCGGAAGCTGAATTCTGCCGAGGAAACTGGTCGTGTGTACGAGGCCTCAGACACTGGCTATGTATACCCTTGGAATTCAGGACTGTTAATGGGGGCCCTTCTACAAGACATTGGTTATGGATAACCTTGGAATCCGGGACTGTTGAGGAACACTCCTATGAGACATTGGGTATGCATATTCTTGGAATTCAGGATTGTTTGACAGCTCTCCCAACAGACTTTGGCTATGTATGTCCTTGGAATCCATTATTGTTGGGGGGCCTTCCAGTGAAACATTGGCTATATATACCCTAATGCCACGTACATATGATCGGAAATTCCGACAAGAAAACCATGGGGTTTTTTTTCGACTGAATTTAGGCTTAAACTTGTGTTGCATACACACGGTCACACAAAATTCCGACTGTCAAGAATGCAGTGACATAAAACACCACAACGAGCCGAGAAAAATGAAGTTCAATGATTCTGAGCATACGTGGTTTTTTTTTTGCGCGTTGGAACAGACGATCGGAATTTCCGACAAGAACTTTTCCCGTCAGAAAAATAGAGAAACAGCTCTCAAATTTTTGCTGTTGGAAATTCTGACAGAAAAAGTCAGATGGAGCCTACACACGGTTGGAATTTCCGACCAAAAGCTCACATCCAACCTTTCCTGTCGAAAATTTCGACCGTGTGTACGCGGCATTAGAATCCTGGACTGTTGAGAGGCCCTCCTAAAACACAGGGGCTATGCATACCCTTGCAATCCTGGACTGTTGGATGCCCACTTATAAGACATTGGGGGGGATTTACTAAAACTGTTGCACTCAGAATCTGGTACACCTGGAAACAGTTTTTTTGTGCAGAGCTGCTCCAGATTTTGCACTCTCCAGTTTTCGTAAATAACCTTCATTAGCTACTTGTCCACCCATTTCTAAAATTGGCCTTGTTTACAGGTGCACTCTGAAGGCAGACATCTGAAAAACTATGGGCCAGATCCACAAACGAATTACGCCGGCGTATCTATGGATACGCCACGTAATTTTTAAAATGCCCCGTCGTATTTTTGTTTTGTATCCACAAAACAAGATACGACTGAATCTGGGCTCGATCCGACAGGCGTACGTCTTAGTACGCCGTCGAATCGTAGGTGCATATTTACGCTGGCCGCTAGGTGGCGTTTCCGTCGAATTCCACGTCGAGTATGCAAATTAGCTAGATACGGCGATCCACGAATGTACGTCCAGCCGGCGCATTTTTTTACGTAGTTTCCGCAAGGCTTTTTTTTGCGTATAGTTACCCCTGCTATATGAGGCGTATCCTATGTTAAGTATGGCCGTCGTTCCCGCGTCAAATTTTGAAAATGTTACGTCGTTTGCGTAAGTCGTTCGCGAATAGGGCTTTGCGTAGAATGACGTCAACGTCGTAAGCATTGGCTTGTTGCGGGTTAATTTCGAGCATGCGCACTGGGATACCCCCACGGACGGCGCATGCGCAGTTAAAAAACACGCCATTTGTGTCGGGTCAAGACGTATTAACATAAAACACGCCCCCATCACATACATTTGAATTGCGTGCCCTTACGCCGCCTAAGTTACACTACGCCACCGTAACTTACGGCGGAATTTCTTTCAGGGTACAAAAAAAAACCTGTAAGTTACGGCGGCGTAGCGTATCAGAGATACGCTACGCCGGACGGAAGAATGCGCCGCGCTACGTGGATCTGCCCCTATTTGCATACAGTCTATGGTCATACATAATCTAGAGTTTTAACGATCGCGAAAATGAATTCAAAATGAATTTTAAAACAATGGGCCAACATCTGTTTTCCGGCCACACAACATGTCCTAAAACTCAACTTTATGTGTTCCTCAATGTTTTAATTATTACAGGATGTCTTATGGTTATATGAGATGTTTTTTCCAAGCCTAGACCAAACACCGTGGATAAGCAATTATTTATGTCATAAATCTCATAGCCATATATAGAAAAATTGTGGACTCTGAGGTTTTGTGTCTAAAGCGAGCCAAGCAAGTGATTGGATTTGATTAAATTAGCTACTATGGAGAAGGCAACAAAATAGCTGCGAGTCTGACATTCTTTTGGAAATGAGTTTAGTTATACATGAAAACAGTCTGAATGCTTTACAATCTGTTCAAGGCAGGCGATATGTAGATGTCACCTCCATCATTGCCCAAATATGAGCTTTATTCAGCCTCAAATCATATGCAGATGCAACGTTGTGACAGAAGCACCAACAGTCAGAGTGTAAATGTAGTAAATGAGAATGGGGTGGGGGGGGGGGGGGTCAGGACTGGCAGAGAAAGGGCGCCAGAGAGTCCATGGCATCCAATGAAGAAGGCCAATTAAAGTGTGTGTAAATCCTAACAATGAACTTCTCTTGTTTGTTACCTTTTTAGGCCTTTAAATATACCATTGCAAATATTGGCCCGGATTCAGAAACAACTTACGATGGCGTATCTCTAGATACGCCGTCGTAAATCTGAATGTGAGGCGTCGTATCTTGGCGCCTGATTCAAAGAATCAGATAGCCTCACAGTTTCCAAGATAACTGTAAGTCTCCTATCCTGCCGTATCTTGGGGTGCATTTTGGGGATGGGCGTAAGTTACGTTCACGTCGACTAACCATTGAGCCGGCATAATTTACGGAGAAAATTCAACGTGATACTGAGCATGTGCGTGCATGCGCCGTTCGTTAGGCCCGTCATTTACGTGGGGTCACGATTCATTTCCATACAACACGCCCCCTACCAGCCTACTTTGAATTACGCAGGCTTACGCCGGCCCATTTACGCTACGCCGCCGCAACTTACGGAGCAAGTGCTTTGTGAATACTGCACTTGCCTGTCTAAGTTGCGGCAGAGTAGCGTAAATAGGATACGCTACGCCCAACTAAAGATAAGCCATTGTATCTGAATCTGGCCCATTGTATCTATTTGATACGTACAAAAAAAATGTTGATCCTGACAGAAACCTTGGCAGTTGATAGCTGCCTGTGCCCTCTGCACTGTTATCAGTTATGTACAAGAGGACAGGGGGAGATTCCAGAAGTCCTGTTCTGTTTCTGTTGTCCTGATACCATATAGTGCATGAAAATAAAAAGGAAAACAAGCTTGAAAATAAAAGTTTAAGGTGGCGCATACATCCCCATATGCAAGTACTATACAGATGTGCATCAGAATACAACTGCTGTGTATTCCAGCCTGTCACTAATTTCGTACCCTCTGTGCGACACCTGCGACTTCCTGGGAGAGAATTACTCCCAAACATAAGGTATACCCAGGACTGGACTGGGACAAAAATTTGGCCCTGAACTTCATCCAGACTGGCCCACTTTGACAGGTCTCTCCCATGGCGGCCGGACAACTCCTGCACCCCCCCGGCCACCCAAGCCCCCTCTCCCCCTTCACTAGCCACTAGCTGTTCTACTTTATTATAGTAGAACGGCTGGTACTGGTACTCTTATAGGCAGTGCCAGTGGGGAAGCTAGACATTATTTCACCCGGGGCAAGGAATCAGTTTGGTGCCCCCCCCTTATGGGACTAGATTAGGCAGAAGTGAGAAACTCCCAGGCCATAGCTGTTGAGTCAGCTGTCTGTCCCCTCCCCCATACTCTTCTGTCGTCCCCCCTGCTCCTCTCTCTGCTTCTTTGTTCCCCCCAGGTGAGCACTGCGGGGAGGGAGAGGAGGTGAGCGCTGCAGGAAGGGAGACACAGAGGAGCGGAGGGGGGCGGCGGTCCGCTGTCACTGAAGCAGGCCCACTGAGCCATCGGCCCATCGGGAAACTCCCTGTAGTCCCAATGGCCAGTCCATCCCTGGGTATACCTGGAGTTTTTGCCAGGGGTCTAAATCTGGTGTTACTGGCAAAACAGTGAGGACCAATCTTAGGTATGGCATCCTCTAATTGGTACGGTTCAATTCATAGTGACTGGGTAGTGGTAAGACCAGTGTCTGAGGTCAGCTGGGTTAGTCCCCGAGGCCTTGTTTGGTGGCTGGGGTCATACCTTAGCTAACTGGTGCCACAGACACTATGGGGTTGATTTACGAACGACGAATCGTCTGTGCACTTTGCAAAGTGCACTTGTATTCTGCAAGAGCAGCTGCTCCGGAGCTTAGTAAATGAGCAGACGCTCTGCTGACTTTCATTATCCAATCATGTGCAAGCAAAAATGCTCTTTTTTTCCCTTGCATGTGATTGGGTATACTTTGGGAAATGAAGCCTTACCTCATTTACTAAGCTCGGGAGCAATTACACTTGCAGAGTACAACTGCACTTTGCAAATTGCACAGACTAGTTGCCTTTAGTAAATCAACCCCAAAGTTTTAGTTATATGATAGCATCAACCATTGTGATCTGGATTGAAGAGTTGAAACGGTTTTATCTGTAAAGGGTGGGCCAACTCAATATTGAACCCTATAGACTAATACTGAGATGTCATTAAAAGAGAAGTAAAGGATTTTTTTCCACCTAGCTGGATGCAGCATTGGTCCGATGCTGCAACTGTGCCTCTACACTGAAAACCGAGCGATCGAACATCACTGATCCCTCAGTTATCAGAGATCCCAGAGCAGAGAGCTGTAGACTATCAGTCACAGCTCTTTGCTCTTCTTCCTCCTCGCTCACTGGAGCGCTGAGCTCTGGAGGGGCGGGGAGCGTCTTAGGCCCCGTACACACGGCCGAGGAACTCGACGTGCCAAACACATCGAGTTCCTCGGCCAGTTCAGCCCTGAAGCCGCCGAGGAGCTCGGCGGGCCGAGAGCTCCCATAGAACAACGAGGAAATAGAGAACATGTTCTCTATTTCCTCGTCAAGCTCCTCGTCGGCTTCCTCGGCCGAAAGTGTACACACGGCCGGGTTTCTCGGCAGAATTCAGCCAGAAACTCGGTCGGAAGCTGAATTCTGCCGAGGAAACTGGTCGTGTGTACGGGGCCTAAGAGCCTGAGACAAGTGTCAGTCCAGGCACCTGGCGGCAGTGGCGGATCCATACTTTATTGTAATGATGATGCGATGCCTGGACTGAAATCCCTCACGTCAGCGAAGAGCAGACTTCAGCCCACTCTCTGCTGAAAACGCGTCACAGGAATGCAAAACAAATTGATCCAAGGAAGTACAGTAAAACAAGCTTTAACTATACTTCTCCTTTAAAGTTCATGTGCGTGTAAAGGCAGACATCCCAATACTTTTGACAATATAGTGTATGTAGCGCTACCCCCGGAGGAGCCGCTGATTTGTTGTTGGGATCGGCTTTTTTAAGTTACCTTAAGGCAGTCTAGGGGTGCATTTGGAGAAACAGAGCAGTGAGCGAAGGTCCAGACAGTGAATAAAGGTTTTCCAATGCTTTATTTCCAGGCCAACACGGCCAACATCAACATCAAATGGGAAAGAAAAGGCTGATGAAGGAAAAGAGAGAAACCTTGCAGTGTCAGGCCTGGATATGAACCGAGCAGTCCTGCCCTCAGTAGTATTAGATTGTGGTTCGTCGCCACTCTAGCCAGAGTGGGTGAAGTGCCCCCGGACAGACCCCTATCATAAGCCTGGCAGCCGAGGTGTCACTTAGGATTTTCTGGGAGGAACAGGTCTCTCTCACAGGCCTTGCTCTAGGGCCTCTGCCACAGGCCTATTACTTTAAGCGAGCTAGATGGATGATTTAAGCAAATCCTCCCAGTAAGTTTTAGCATAGGTCACCGGATGACAGCAAAGCATACCTGTCAGCATTCCGGTCACCAGATCCCCGATTGGTTCGTTCAAGCCCTGTTGGACAACCTGCCTCCAGGTTCTCCTCAAGCCGACCCCCCGATCGAACTGCACCCAGCCTGGGATCCTCTCAATAAAACTGGGGACCCTAGTAAGTCACTGGAGTCCCTTTTCACCTCTAGATGAGGTTCTGTGTAGGCTGCAAATTTGGCCAGGTGGGCCGCATTGGCGGGGTCCATGGATGCGCGCACCCTAAAGGTGGATGCCTCACCTGGAACCGGGACCCCGCGAAGATTTAAGAGCACATGACATCTGTCACAGATATACTCTCCCCCAGCATGCCCCGCAAGGGAAAACTCTTCTGATTGGCTGCTGGGGAAAACTTGCCCTGCCAGAACCCCTCTGGTGCCAACTGCCGGCCAGGGATGGCACCGCATCCCTGGAGCACAGACTGACCCAGTAGACATTTCTGGAACGACAGAAGTCCCAATTTAGCCAATTGTGAATGGGAGCAAAATAACTCTCCCATTCCCCACTAACTTTAGCGTAGTGCCCATACTGAAAGTAAGGGGGTGCTACATGTATATTATATCTTTATAATTATTTTTAGTATTTTGCTATTTTTTTCCCACGAAAACAATAGCTCCAAAAAAAAATTCAGACTCATAAATGAGGCCTTATTTGATGAAATAAAAACAGAAATGTTTGTATTAATTGTATATTTGCATTGGTGATAGGTGGCCTTAATTGGTTTGGGTAGGTGTTAGCAAATGCTTATAGTGACTTTATAAGGTATTTCTGCATTTTGTTCATTATCACTGTTACCTTGATAAAGAGGATCCTCATGTGAATGTGAAACACGTCTAGATCTGTGACTGAATAAAGGTCATGTTTGAGCAAAGATTAAGTGCTGGTGACATCCATATGATCTGAGTTATGAGAAAATGTGCCATATGTTATCTACATAATCTTATCATCCACATCATAGCTAAACCTTATTTAAAAGGAAATATATTGCATCTTACAAGTCCTTATACAGTATGTAGTGGCTGCAGTCATTTTCTTCTTTAGGCCTTTTGCCCCTTTATTTTCATATGGTGATCCTGCCAGTAATTAATTTCCTGTCCTAGGATGACAACGCTCACTTATTGTATTGCATCTATGAAGGAGCAGCGTTGTCACTCTAAGGCCTCGTACACATGACCGTTTTCCTCGTCAGAATCCATCAAGAAACTTGGTGGCAGAGCTTTTTTGCAGAGGAAAACGGTTGTGTGTATGTTTTTCATCGAGAAAACTGTTGAGGAACTCGACGAGAAAAAAAGAGAACAAGTTCTCTTTTTCCTCGACGGGAGTCTCAATTTTCTCGTCGCGTTTCTCGTCGGGCTGGTTTTCGATGAGAAACACGTTCGTGTGTATGCTTAGAAACCCGCACATGCTCAGAATAAAGTATGAGACGGGAGCGCACCTTCGGTAAAAGTAGCGTTTGTAATGGAGATAGCAAATTTGTCACGCTGTAACAGACTGAACCCCCCCCCCTCCGGTGTCACATTTGACACCTTTCAGGGGGGAGGGGGTGCAGATACCTGTATAAAACAGGTATTTGCACCACTGCCTGGTATAGACTCCCGCGGGAGTCCGGCCCCTCCACGTCAACCACCCCTCCCCCCCCCCCCGTTGTGTTCTGGGAAACACTCGGCTCCCAGAACACAAGGAGACCGGTGGGAACGGCGCAGCATGACACGCGCATGCGCAGTAGGGAACCGGGCAGTGAAGCCACAGCGCTTCACTGCCCGATTCTCTCACCGAGGATGGCGGCGGGGGAAGCCGAAAGCCAAGCTACCGCTCGGCTTCGGCTGCCGACGTCACGGGCGACCTGGACAGGTAAGTGTCCATGTTTTAAAAGCCAGCAGCTGCTGTATTTGTAGCTGCTGGCTTTTAAAAAAAAAATTGCAGGTGAACCCCCGCTTTAAGTTTTTAAACCAGACATCACTTATAAGTAGAAACACTACAGCTAACAGGTCAATGCTCCATTACCAAGACCAAGTAACATAAGGAGACTCTGAAAGAATAGAAATGGAAGCTGCCATTGCTGACTTGTTTTTAAAATCTCAAACTCTGAGGCTGCATTATCCTTTGGTGCCCTGATTCCCAACCTGTGACCGCATTTGTCCCTTTGGTAGATGATGTATGGCCCTCCAACCTCAGCAGTCTGTAGTGGAAACCAGTGGCGGCTGGTGCTCCATTTTTTTGGGGGAGCAAACAAATGCCCCAACCCCCGCCAGGTCCACACTTACTCCATCCAGGTCACGGGTGGCTTCAGCGGTTTCCCCGGCTTGTCCTCCCTCCCTCCTCTCCTACCTGGGAAGAGAAGCCAAGTGAGAATAGCGAATTTTGATTTGTTAATGCCACAAGTGGGGCCCAATCTTTTTGAAGCCAATTAGAGCTTCAGGCTTTAATCATGTGCTTCACAAAAAAAAAAAAAGCTTGTAAAAATCTATGCGTCCTGTGCCCCACATGGAGATTAGGGGTCGGTGCATAGATATTAGGGGTCGGCTTTCCTGAGCCCTTTTTGAACAGGACGTCGCTGGTGGAAACATTTATATGGTTAATAGCAATGATCTCTACTAACTCCACGTAACATGTTCCCAGTTTCACATTGTCTTCTGCAGCACATCTCCAGCCAAAGATGTAGCATGTCCACATTCTAACAGTCCTCTCAAGCATTACGTATATTGAACATTATGTGCAGCCCTTTGGTGATGTCAGAGGTTGCATTTCAGCCCTCCTTGTCTCATAAATGTTCAACCCCTGCTTTAGTGACTCACTCAGGGCCGCTCCTAGGCAGGGTGCACAGGGTGCATTGCACCCAGGCGCCTGCAGAGGTGGGGGAGCTGAAGTGCCAGAGTTCTCCCCTCCCTCCTTCTCTCCTGGTTTGTGTCCATCCAGAACTAGTGTTCTGAGCATAGGTGTGTGTCCGTCCAAAACTGATGTGTGAGCATAGGGCAGCCCGTCCAGCCTGGCAGTGCTCGGGGGAGGGGCCGCACCTCTTCCTGACATGAGGGTTCTAGTTTTCAGTGGCTGCTGAGTGCTGATGTGCAGGAATTAATTCCTAACACTGGGAGTCTTGGATCCCGCACTGTCTCCACCAACTCCAGTTTGAATTCCTCCCACTCCCATCTCTATCTCAGGCTGCACAGAGAGAGAATCTAGGTGAGTCACAGTGTTCAGTGTGCTGTGTGCTGGGGATGGCATTCCCAGCATCCCTTTACACGTGCTCTGGGCTGCCCCTGCTCTAGATGTTTTATGGCATGATAGATTGCATAGGATACACAGCCCCTGCCCATTCCTGCACCTAGTCCATCTACAGATGTGATGTATAATGAGATGTAAAGGGGAGAAGTTAGTAAAAGGACAACGCCCATGTGAGGGCGCCAGAAATATTTCTGCACCCAGGCGCCTGTGACCCTAGGATCAGCCCTGGACTCACTGACCAAGTATACCCATGTATAACCATGTGCATATTAGATGATCTGACAGTTGTATTCACCTGCTGGTTCCAGGTTAGTGACACACCAGGTAGAAAAGGAAGGATCAGGATGACGGCCCTGGAACTTTTTACCTACAAAAAGATCCATCAATCGCAGATTCCATATTTTGGTCTTTACAAGTTCTCTTAATATGGGTTCAGCTCTCCAGGTCCATGCCTCCATTGAGTAATAATGCCAAACACATTACCATGATGGAAGGGCTACCTTTACCACTGACTATTTGAAGTGTATCTAAATCCATAACTTTATTTTTTTTACATGTTAGATGATGGAGTGGCAAAGTGTTAGATTCCTGTAAAGGTTTTATTTTTGTCAGTGTCGGTGTGACCATTGTCACTGGGAAAAAAAGCAGGGGGGAGGATCCAAGATGGAAATCTTCTAATGGGAACACCTGCCATAGTGACAGCTATCTAATGCCGCGTACACGCGACCGTTTTTCGACGAGAAAAATGTCCGTTAAAAATTTAGAACCTGCTCTATTTTTTCTCGTAGTTTTTCATGTCGTTCTTTTTCACGTCGTGAAAAACGGTCGTGTGTACGCTTTAACGAGGGGGAAAAAAACATGCATGCTCAGATGCAAGTTATGAGACGGGGAAATTAGCAAAAGCAACCCAAAGGGTGGCGCCATTCCATTGGAACTTCCCCTTTATAGTGCCGTCGTACATGTTGTACGTCACCGCGCTTTGCTCGAGTATTTTTTTTTCACGATCGTGTGTATGCAAGGCAGGCTTGAGAGGAATCACGACAAATCACGTCGATAAAAACAGTCGTGTGTACGCGGCATAAGCGATTTCCATCATGTAGGAGAAATTCCCTCTCACTTCCTGTTGTGCCAGCAGGACAGGAAGTAAAAGGAAAGCTTCCTAATGTTGGCATTGGGGATACCTGTCTTGGTGATAGCCATACATTGACCTGTGGGACACTGGGGGGAGCAGGAAATGGGGGGGGATTGTTTTCTACCGCGGGACGCTGCCGAGAAAACGATCTGACCATAAGAGTTGTTGAGTGAGGGGGGGGGGGTGCCGCCGGACCTGCAGTTAAAGTAGAATAGCGGGGAGAGTGTTGAGGAGCGTGGGGGGAACTCTTCTCTTCCGTTAAAAGTCCCGCACAATTTGTGCCAGTTGGGAGGTATGGTGATAGCGAAGGCATTTTCCTCCATTTGGAGAAATTCTCTTAACTTCCTGTTGTCTTTACAGGACAGGACATAAACAAACAACAACAAACTGATAGACGTTTTTAACCATTTCCTACTCTATCCAAAACATTTTAAAAGTTTGGCTTTTGGTATACTTTAAATTCACTTCCATTGAGTTGCTGTTCCAAAGTATAGCTCATGTCTAGATATAAACTGGTCCAGCCACTGGTCATTTTATCTTCTTACTGTGTTACCCTTTCTGATCTCCCAGCCCCTATATTGGGTTTTTAATGTGATAAAAGCTACCATGGCCGGTAGCAGGGATTAGGAATTAAGGGGGTGAGGCCAAGCTTTACCAAAATTCAAGTGCACATATTGTATTAGCTGATTATATTTCTATTTCTAAATATTGATTGGGCTTTTTTTTATCTCTATCAAAAAAAAACAAGTTTATTAAACCAATTGAAAAGGTTCCAGAGTAGACAAATAGTGAAGGACAGTCATATGTATCATATACATATAAGTGTTTCTAAACCCACAACAGTAAAATGTCTGTATATGCATTAAAGCATGCTTGTTATACTCAATGTGGAAACTAGGAGGTTAATCCGCCACATTGTGTAAAAAGGCTGTTTGAGCCTGTCTTCTCTGATATTCCCCTACTTTTACTGTCCCCAGTTCATCTGCTGATAGCCCAGAGCCCTAGGAGGCACTCTGTACATGCTCCTAAGTATTTCTAGAGATTATTATTTGTTGCTGGGTGGGGGTGCAAGTGATTAGTACAGGGCCAATCAGCACTGTCTAGACAGAGGGTAAGGGGTAGTCTTATAGGACAGACAGAGGAGAATGAAGCTTTAACCAGACATTGATAGAAGTCACAAGACGAGAAAGGGTATTTAGCAGTTTATATTTACGAAAATAATTGCGTTTATACTGAGGAAGACCAGATATAGTAAATGCAGGCTCCTGGGTTTAGTAACACCTTAAAGCGGGAGTTCACCCAATGATGTTTTTTTTTATCTTTTCCCCTTAGATTCCTGCTCGTTTTGTCTAGGGGAATCAGCTAGTTGTTTTAAAATATGAGCCGTACTTACCGTTTTCGAGATGCATCTTCTCCGTCGCTTCCGGGTATGGGTCTTCGGGAGCGGGCGTTCCTTCTTGATTGACAGTCTTCCGAGAGGCTTCCGACGGTCGCATCCATCGCGTCACTCGTAGCCCAAAGAAGCCGAACGTCGGTGCAGCTCTATACTGCGCCTACGCACCGACGTTCGGCTTCTTTTGGAAAATCGTGACGCGATGGATGCGACCGTCGAAAGCCTCTCGGAAGACTGTCAATCAAAATAGGAACGCCCAGTCCCGCAGCCCATACCAGGAAGCGGCGGAGAAGATGCATCTCGTAAACGGTAAGTACAGCTCATATTTTAAAACAACTAGCCGATTCCCCTAGACAAAACGAGCAGGAATCTAAGGGGAAAAAGTGTTATGTGCGGATGAACCCCCGCTTTAAGTACAATTCTTTGGTTGGAGTTTAAAGCTGGAAGGGTTGTCCCTGTTTGTGAGAGAACGCTGCATGAACAACATTAAGTGTGTTACTTGTTGACACTCACCAAAAGAGACAGCAACTGTGGGACCCCCCATGATTCCAGGCTTCCATCAGTCGGCGTCACCCCAGCCGCCATCAGCGTCAAGATAAAGATCCATACAAAACGCATCTTGTGTCTCATGTCACCAATCTGAAACAGAGGAGGAAAATTATTGTTTTTTTTTTTATGGAAAATCATTTTGGCTGTCATCATGAAATAAAGTACATGTTAAAACTTAGCTAGGATGGGGAATGGTTTAAACTAGGGTTGTCCCGATACCACTTTGTTTAAACAGAGTACAAGTACCGATACTTCTTTTCAAGTACTCACCGATATCGATTACCGATACTTTTAAAAAAAATATTTGTAAGGTTTCCTTTTTTTTTAATTAGCCCTGTTGGGGGGCTTTGGTGATATATCAGGGGTCTTAACAGACCCCTGATATCTCCCCCTTGAGACAGAAAGAGACAGAGGATAGAGATTCCCCAGTCAATTTGTCTGCACTAAAAATGAATGGAGAGAGTCAGCGTCTCCTCTCCATTCATAAACTGAGACATCGTAATCACAGGAGGTTACAATGTTTCAGTTATGTGAATGGACAGAGTCAGTGATCACTGACTCTGTTCATTCGGAAAAGGAAGGAACAGGACATGGAGAGGAACAGCAGAATGGAGGGGGACACGGAGAAAAACGGAGGGGGGAAAGCAGCAGAATGAAGGGGGGACGCGGAGGAAGAACGAAGGGGGACAGCAGAATGGAGGGGGCCCAGAGGAGGATGCAGGGACAGTCAGCGGTGTTCGTGTGTGGGGGAGTTACAAGCACTGATCACCGCTGTATAGATTTCACTAAAGCAGCTGAAAGTCGCGGGGGGAGAAGCTTGTAACTCTACGACACACTGATCACCGCTGACTGTCCAGGTATTGGGTGAGGCATCGGGAGCATTTGCCCGAGCACAAGTACTCTGGCAAATGCTCGGTATCGGTGCCGATACCGATACTAGTATCGGTATTGGGACAACCCTAGTTTAAACCCCTTTTTGTTTTTTTGGGTGTTTATTTTTTATTTTTTATTCCACTGTGTGCCACTGGGAAATTTCATTTTACTTCTTGTCCCAGAGACACAACAGGAAGAGAGAGGAACTTTCTCTAAAGCGAGAGAAATCTCTGACTGTCTGTAGGACAAGGGTTCCCTTTGGAAGATTTCTATTCTTGTTCTAGTGACAACTTGAACGTTTTGGATTACCTGTTTTCTGTCCTGTAACAGTGATCACCCAGACAAATACAGGCAGGAAATCTTCCCAGCGGGTTTACAGACAGCTATAAAAACCTGATAGGGGTTTTAGCACTTTCCCGCCATATCCAAAGCAAACTAAAATGGCTTTAGATGCCCTTTAGCTTTTCATATACTACTGTACTAAATATTGTCTACAATATAATATTGTGCAGTGTACTAACACCATTTAAAACAATAGCTAAAAACCAGGGTCGTCTTTAATGTTGATTGGACCTTCGGCAAACATTTTCTTGGGGCCCCCCCATGCAATTTTGCTCTCCACCTGCTCTGAGGCATACAATAAATATCAGCTAGACTTAAAATCAGTTTACTGTATCAGATCAGGCAGTGATTGCGATTGGTTGACAGAGGTTACAGCATATCATTACCACTTACTGACTGGTTGCTAGAGGTTACATCACACATTACAGCTCACTGATTAGTTGCTAGAGGTTACAGCACATGGTTTCTTCTTGTTTATTGGTTGCTAGAGATTACTGTACAGTAATACTGATCACTGATTGGTTGCTAGAGGTTACAGAACATAATTTCTTCACTGCAGAGGGGCATGATATACACATGAATGCCGCCATTATTTACATATGTATGCAAACGGCCTCAACTATTTACATATGAATGCCACTGATATTTACATATGAATGTCCCCCTGTTATTTACATATTAATGATGGTTATTTACATGTAAAAACAGGGTCTGCAGGTGAGTCATCTGTACACAACAATAGGGCAGAGCTGGGCAGCATTAGTAGCAGCACTTCACACTGAGATATCAGGACACAGTAAAGGACTAAAGGGACAAGGGAATTTAAACTGGGATAGTTGGCAAGTATGAGGCATCTGCTTTGGGCCTTACAAGAATGACAGGGTCCAGGACAGCTGCCCCTTTTGCCCTGTCTTAAAGACGGCCCTGCTAAAAACAATTAAACCTCTGTGCTCACTCCGATGCTTATTAATGTCTCTAGTGTTGCTGCTCTCCTTGAGCGGCGAAACTCCAAATCACTATAAAGAAAAGAAAGGAGGGCACAAACACCTAGTGCATTACCTTCAACACCAATTAATATTTGTTGAAAAAAGTCAAAAACATACTCAAACATTAGATGATTAAAAGGAAGGGGGCTTGCCTCCCGAAACGCGTCAACTTCCCAAATTGCAGAGATTTGTCATCCCTGATACTGAATTATATGCTTTGAATCATCTCATGTTGTGAGTATGTTTTGGCTATTTTCAATCATTATTAATGGTGTTGAGGGTAATGCACTAGACATTTGCACCCTCCTTTCTTTTCTTCAAAACAATGGCTAACCTGTGTACTATGTGCTGCCATGCGTTAAAATTATTAATTATGAATGGGCCATTAGAAATGCTTCCATGACACTGGTTTTGTGGAGCCCTCTACATTTTTCAAATAGAATGCCAAGCATAGGTGTGCGCAGCCTATTGCATTAGGGTGTGCACCCTAAAGCTTAAACACACACACTTGTGTGTGTCTACATATATATATATATATATATATAGATATATATATATATATAGCCCCGGGACATTGATCTCCCTGCTGGCACAAGGAAGAGCGTAACCACTTTTCTTTTGGAAGAGCCGGTAAAGGGGAGATCTTTCCCATCTTTCTGTCGCCACACAAACTAATAAAGCTAATGCGCATGGGGTGATTAGGGTGTGCCCAGGCACACTCGGCATACCCTGAGCGCATTCCTATGATGCCCAGCACGTGTTTTCTATTTTCTGTCTTTCTCTAATAGAAAATCACAAGGACAAAGCAGAGAAGAATTGGTAAAGGGTAGGCCCTCTCTGACTTTTTCAGCTGTGTGTGTTATCTGAGTTTCAGTAAATTGACATTTTTTGCATTCAGCTCAGACCTTTTACAAGCCTGTTTTTTTTTTCTGGTAGACTTTTGAAAACCAGCCTATTGTCATATCAGCTAGCTGGAAATGGTAAATTTTAAATAGTCATATGCAATATTTGATATTTAAATAAATAAAACATAAAAATAGAAAATAAATATTTATTAACCTCCCTGGCGGTATGATTATTTCAGAAAAAAGGTGCTGTAAGCGGTACCATTATTTGCAAGGAAATTTGGCGTTTTATATTGTAGGCCTGTAATTTTTAGGAATAACTCACTTAAATCTGACCAAACAAGATTCTAATAGGCATCCCGGGTATGACATTTTTTTAAAAACAAAATTATAAATTATAATATAATAAATAATTATAAATAATTATAACACATAATAATATAATTCTAATAAAAAATATTCAATAATGTAATCAACTCAAAATCACTGAAATTTGCTCAGTTGCAGAATTGTCGCTGTCATTATTTTATTTTTTTTATGACGAATTTCCCCACAAATCGCTATCGCACAATTCTGCAAGTGATTATAATTTATTATCGCTGTTTTCTAGCTGCTCTAAAACCATTTTTGACATAAAGGGACACTTTTGGTTGCTATGGACAATATACAGTTTGCAGGGAGAAAGAACAGTTTTTATTATATAAAAGTACATGTAGGACACTGGGCAGACAACTAGGGACAAGGGGGTGTGTATTTTTTACATACAGTACTGTAATCTATAAGATTACAGTATTCTGTATGTATAGTGTTTGTTTACTTTTTTGAATTTGGCGCCGATCTCCGCCCCTGTGCGTTGTAACGTCACAGGGAACGGAGATCGACGGCACGCGGGGACACTGTGTGAATCGAGCGAGGTCCCGCTCGCTCACACAGCGCGGTGGCATCGCTGGATCTAGGAACAAGGTAAGCCAGCGCACGCTGCAGGCTCTGCATAGCTACCCCGAGCGTGACTCTGGGATACCGATTTTAGCACAAAAAATTCACCCCGAGTCACGCTCGGGAATACCGCCAGGGGGGTTAATAGAAGATCAAGAAAGTAACATAAATCTTTCTAAAGTCTATAAATTATTAATTCCTACGGGACCAATTAATGAATTGGTATATATGAGAAAATGGGAGGAGGAGATAGAAATACCAATCTCCCTAATAGAATGGGAAAAGGGAATATCAATAATACATACAACATCAATAGCAATAAAATACCAAGAAAGAAATTATAAAATATTGATGAGGTGGTACTAGAATCCAGTAGCTTTGAACAAAATAAATAAAGAGAATACAGAAATGTGCTGGAGATGTTAAGGATAGGGGAACAATGGTACATATTTGGTATGGGTGTGAGCAGGTGAGGGATTTCTGGAATAAGATACTTATAATCTATCGAAAAGTGTCAGGAATAGAGATACAGCTAGACATAAAGGACATAATATTATCCATAACATCAAGATCAATAAAAACTACAAAAATAGATATCTTTCACCATATGATTACAGCAGCCAGAACAATAATAGCCCGTAAATGGAAGAAGACCGAAACCCCAACAATAGCAGAATGGATATGTGAAATGAATGAAATACAATATATGGAAAAAATAAATAAGAATGGAAGAGTATGTAAAAAATCAACTACCAAAAATGTGGCAACAATGGGATGAATTTTGGCTATCAGTAAATATAATAGAATTTTTATGATAGGAGGGAAAGGGCAAAAAAGAGCAAAAAAGAAAGAGGAGAGGAAGTGATTAAGAGGAGAGAAGGAAGGAAAAATATTTATATATGGTTTTTTTGGGGGTTTTTTTAGGGTAAGTGGGTGAATGATGTTATGAAAGAATGAATGATATTTAAAGGTACATTTTTAAGGGATCCTAATGACAGGACAGGGAAAGTAATAAAAAGTGGGAAAAAAAGAAGGATATTTATCCCGAAATTGTGAAATATGACCCTGGACCAGTTAAATTGGATAATGTATATACAAGTGGATGAACTATTGAATGATTTGTATTATGTAAATTATTGTTAAAATTAATAAAAAGATATTGAAAACAAATAAAAAATTAAAATGGATACACTTTTTTATTACCAAGAAAATGAATAAAGGAAAACATTTGAAATGCACAGAACATGGTATATTCTCTTTCTGCAGAGAGTTCTGAGCCATTTACGTCACACGTTGAGATGGGCGATGTTAAACAGACAGGTTTCTGCATCTCACACAGCCAATCTATAAGATGTCAGGATGTCCCAAGGCCAAACAGACCTCATGTAAACGAAGGATCAGAGCAGTTTATATAGCATCTCTCCGAAAGTGTGACTTAAATCTCCATAGGCTGATCTATGATGTCGGATGACAGCTCATTATACAACGCCTGACTTTTCTTTCCACTGAAAGCAGGATTGCAGCGCAGGAAAAGTTTATTGATTCAAGCAAACTTTGCACCTTATCAGAATATATATATCTTATATATGCTGATATATTTTTTCCATGCTCAGTCTTTCACTTGGTGCCTATGGCTCTCCTGGAAGAAGAGCTATGGAACCTGCCCCTTCTCTAGCGATTTCCTAATTGTTAGTGGGGTCATTTTCTATGTGATGAGAAAATTCCAAGAAGCAGTTTTGAAAATTGAAAGTGTGACACTTTAACCACTTCAGCCCCGGACCATTTTGCTGGTCAAAGACCAGGCCACTTTTTGAGATTCGGCACTGCGCCGCTTTTACTGACAATTGCGCAGTCGTGCGACGTGGCTCCCAAACAAAATTGACGTCCTTTTTTTCCCAATATTTTTTACTTTTTGCTATAATAAATATCCCCAAAAAATATATAAAATAAAAAAAAAAAATCCTCAGTTTAGGCCGATACGTATTCTTCTACATATTTTTGGTAAAAAAAATCGCAGTAAGCGTATATTGATTGGTTTGCGCAAAAGTTATAGCGTCTACAAAATAGGGGATAGAATTATGCCATTATTATTATTATTATTTTTTTACTAGTAATGGCGGTGATCTGCAATTTTTATTGTGACTGCAACTTTATGGTGGACACATCGGACACTTTTGACACATTTTTGGGACCATTGTCATTTTTACAGCGATCAGTGCTATAAAAATGCACTGGTTACTGTGAAATTGACACTGGCAGTGAAGGGGTTAACCACTAGGTGACGCTGAAGGGGTTACGTGTGCCTAGGGATGTGTTCTAACTGAGGGCAGGCTGGGCTATGTTTGACAGGACAGTGATCACAGCTTCCGATTACAGGAAGCTGTGATCACTGTCCTGTCACTTGGAAGACTGGGGAAATGCATGTTTACATCGCGGGTACACCCACGGATATCGAGTCCGCGGGACCCACGGTCAGAGTCACGGATCTCCCGGCAGCATAAAACTAGTGTATAATTGTACACTGTTCTTGATCAACTAACGCATCAAAATCTGGATGTAGCAGCAATTCTCATTGAATTTTCAAGGTGATCATCAGCTATTTTGGTTCTAATTTTGCCCTTTGTGTGCTTCATCCTTAAAATTTGTTGCACACAAATATAGGTGCTGCAAAAAAAACTGATGGCATGAATAAGGCGTGATTGTGAAGTGTTGGATATTTTTTGGGGGAAAATAAAACTTAGAAAGGTCCAGTAAAGAGACACATTTTTCTTCAGTCACATGTGTTCGCTAAGTGAAAGTGTAATGCATTTTTTAAAAAAAACACGTTTGTGATTTTGTGTTGGGTCGCATTCATAGCTGTCTTGGACACCCCTGCCCTATGACATCCAGGATCATACATTGGCAGATTCTTAGCACAGCGCTTTGCATACAATGAAGTCCTATTTCTTCATCTCAGTAAAAACAGTAATAGATATTTCCCGGCTCGGCCATTTTTTATTAGATGCACATTTTTTTTTTTAAATCACTACTTTTTTTAATGTATGCTTCTGTAGTTATAATTGTAATTGTAGTTATGATTATCTCTGATTCTGTGTTCTGCATGCTCTGACATATGGCGGCACCGAGCATGACCTGCAGTACCAACAAGTGCGTCATTACTTAGGGTGTCTAGTGTCTTCCTTTCACCCCAGGCAACTTTTGAATAGAAACCGCGATAAAAACATACTATTGAAGAGTCATAAAAAAAAAGTGGAAAGAAAGGCAAAGACAAGTTTTACCTGTAAACAAATAAATAAAATGCTAGTAAGAATGCTTTGAAGCATATTTTGTTTCATCTTCAATAAAAACTTCTTACCTTCCTTCTTACAAAACGCTGTATGATGCATGACTTAATGTAAAAATTTACACAAGTCTTGATGTCAGGATGAATTACAGGGAAACCGGTTTCAAAAAGTGAAGTTTTGCTACATTATGACATGGGAAATTCTGTCCGAAAATTTGGAAAGCATTTATTGATATGTGAAGGTGGCTGGGCTCTCCTGTACTTTTAGCTTCATATATTGTACAGCCTAATTATCTACATTATGAGATCTAAGGCACTGCAGTGCTACCTCTAACTGCTTTTCTTGGGAGATTTACTGTGAGAAGTGATGATGCTTATACTGTTCTAATATTGCTACTATTTTCTGGAGGCTCTATCAAGCCTTGCCTATATCAATATGGCTGCCCCCCTTAAAGACACAATGCAAAGGCATAGTAAGTCAGTAATTTTGTGGGAGTGTAATCCCAATCATTTTGACCAAAGATGCCAAAAACAGAGAAAGACCGGGTGAACATGTCAGCAACAGTGAGGAAGTGCATACTGGAGTGAGAACATATCTCCGCTTAAAATATAATAAAATGTGAAGCATGTACATAAACATATATTTTTATTTGCAGTATGATCTCAATAGAAATAAAAGTATGTATAAAATAAAAACAAGGGTCATGCCACAGCTCCAGAAAATCCATGACATGTCTCAGGCCCCGTACACACGTCTGAGGAACTCGACGGGCAAAACTCATCGTTTTGCTCGTCGAGTTCTGTGTGAAGCCGCCGAGGATCTCGGCGAGCCAACTTTCCTCATTGAACAACGAGGAAATAGAGAACATGTTCTTTATTTGGCTCGACGAGGAACTCGTCGGCTTCCTCGGCCGAAAGTGTACACACGCCGGGTTTCTCGGCAGAATTCAGCTCCGATCGAGTTTCTGGCTAAATTCTGCCGAGAAACTCGGTCGTGTGTACGGGGCCACAGGAGTCCTCTCAACTTATCCCAGCCTGATTGCACAATATACTACTGTCCTCAGTCTTCCAGGTTGAATTGCGCCCAGCGTCATTCAACTGAGAAGACTGAGAACATTCTGTGAGTGCAGTGTCATGAACCCACCCACTAAAGGGGGGCCACCGCCGCTTTCTGCGCTCACGGTGTAATAATGCAGAGAACAGCGCTAAAGTCATCAGTACCACTCTCAGTGCCACCACTGAGAATATCTAAAGAGGAAGAGCACCCTGCATGTCCCATGACCGGCCTAAGGATGTGCAAAAGGAAAGTATGAAGAGAAAACAGCAAGGAATAAGGAATTACATTTAGATCTGCTTAACCTAATTTGTAGTAGGTCTGCACAGACATCTCAAGTGTTCATTGTGCAAAGCTGAAAATTTGAATTTTGTTTGTTGCCACAGTTCCTAATGACTTGTTACAATCCTCAACTGGTACCAGCACTACCATCAAGATACTGACGTAAATGAGAGAATACATCTTTCTTGCTGCCCAGTATTAGAATATCAATGTATAATGCTGAAAAATGTATATACTATGGTATATGGAAATCAAAGTGTTTTACCACTGCTGTCTGTATCAGATCTAAGCTCATTCAGAAACGTGCAGAAACCTATAGCAAGCAACCAATCAGACTTCATCTTCCGTTGTGAAGACTGTAGTTTTGCTGCTTTGTGTTATTGCACTTTGAGCATGCATGGTATTACATGTTTAGAGGTACCATTAATTTATAAAGGCACCCTATCACACAACTACAGGGGCAGGCAGCAGATACAGGGTCATGTTTGTTTTTTCGGGCATTAAATTGAGCTGTGCTAGTACAAGACAAAGGGCCGGATTCAGAAAGAAGATACAACGGCGTATCTCCTGATACAACGGCGTATCTCCTGATACACCGTCGTATCTCTGAGTCTGGCCGTCGTATCTATGCGCCTGATTCATAGAATCAGGTTACGCATAGATATGCCTAAGATCCGACAGGTGTAAGTGACTTACACCGTCGGATCTTAGGCTGCAATTCCAGGCCAGTCGCTAGGTGGCGCTTCCATATCTTTTACGCGTCGAATATGCAAATGAGCATTTACGCCGATTCAGAAACGAATGACCGCCCGGCGCTTTTTTTTTACGTCATTTGCGTTCTGCTTTTTCCGGTGGAAAGTTACCCCTGCTATAGGAGGGGTAAGTGCGGCGTATCCTATGTTAAGTATGGCTGTCGTTCCCGCGCCGAGTTTTGAATTTTTTACGTAGTTTGCGTAAGTCGTTCGCGAATACGGCCAGACGTAATTTACGTTAACGTCGAAACCAATGACATCCTTGCGACGTCATTTGGAGCAATGCACGCTGGGAAAATTTGCGGACGGCGCATGCGCTGTTTGATCGGCGCGGGGACGCGCCTGATTTAAATTGTACACGCCCCCTAGCCGCGGAATTTGAATTCCACCGGGGGATTTACGATACGCGGCCGCTGAATAAAGCACTTGCCTCAAAAAATTGCGGCTGCGTAACGTAAATCAGATAGGTTACGCGGATCTAAAGATCCGCTAACCTATCTGAATCTAGCCCAAAGTGTGTACATAAATCTTTACATTGAACTTATTTGCTCCCTTTTGGTCTGTTTAAAGGCCAACTGGTCTCCTCTCCATGGCTCACCCAACTGCAGTTCTGCCTCCTTCATGTACAATGCAGGATTATTGGCCCATGTGTAAACAAGGATTAGTACCCCTTTTAGTGAGGTCCCTCCCCTGAGTGGGTATGGTGCGTGGAGTTGTTCAGCCCTATATATTCTTGATCAGGAAGAGCCTGGGGCAGATGGTGATGGGAAAATGTTACCACTGGTATACTGAAATGTAAGCCTGGAGCCTCAGGAAGTGAACCCTTTGGGGTAGGAAAGGAACAAGCTCAACCGGACAACTTATCTATGCGGAGAACCTACACTGAGGAAGAGTTGGGTTGTTATCCTAAATTTCGTTGGACATGCACTGTGCAGAATATGCGTGTTGGGTTTGGACATGTGTAGATGAAGGTTATAATGTAAAGAACTTTTCATTATGTTTCTGTCACGGTAAACATTTTAAAGTGATACTAAACACACAGTTTAATTTACATTGTCCCTTCTTTTACTGTATGTGAATGATGGTTCTGTAATTATTTTAATAGAAAAAAAAAATCGAAGTACCCTTTTTCCTAATCGATTTCCAGCTGTCACGTGACCCAGCTCTTTCCCAGGCTGTCTGCAGGGGAAACAGTGGCAGGAGGAGCTTCTAGTCCTCTACTGCTGGTCACATGTTTATAATAAAAACAAAGCCTTTGAGATACAGAGTAAAAATAAATAATTAAAATCAATAAACAGTCATCATACAAATATATATTTGAAATCAAATATTTATTATCTTTGGCAATAAAGATGGTATGGGTGGATTTCTGCCAGTCACAGGCTGTGTCATGCCCCTCCAGCCTGTGTCTTAAAAATAACGGGGAGGTAAAGCCTCTATCAGTCAAGATGTAATATCCCACCCCATTGTGTTTAGCTGGTAAGTGGGCATGCAGGAGGAGTGAGCTGTCATTTACCACTGTGTATACGCCCACATGTGTGACTCTATAGTCACATGGGTTGCTCAAATGTGATAGGGAGGAAATGATCAGCATAGAAACTCACTGAGCATGTGCACTAGCTGTCAACACGGCTCTGCAAAAAAACAACTTCAGTGGGGACATGGACAGAATAGGGAGATAGAGAACAGTAGGGTCAACCAGAATACATAAAACAAATCCCATAGTGACAGGGGGCCAGATTCACAGAACAGATACGACGGCGTATCTCCTGATACACCAATGTATCTCTTGTTCTATCTATGCGGCTGATTCAGAGAATCAGTTCTGCATAGATAGCCATAAGATCCGACAGGTGTAATTGACTTACACCGTCGGATCTTAGGATGCAGTACCTCGGCCGCCGCTGGGTGGAGTTTGCGTCGTATTCCAGCGTCGGGTATGCAAATTAGCAGTTACGGCCAATCCATGAAGGTTTTTCCCGTCGTTACGTCGGCGCAAGTCTTAGTTTCCCGTTGCAAAGTTAGAGTTGCTATTAACATGGTGTAAAATTACTCCACCATGTTAAAGTATGCCCGTCATTCCCGCGTCGCTTTTGAAATTTTTTTTTTCCGGGCGTAAGTACGTTACGCACGTCGCGATTCACAAACACGTCGCGCCGCCGTAATTTTGCGCAAAGCACGTCGGGAAAATTGCGAACGGAGCATGCGCAGTACGTCTGGTGCGGGAGCACGCCTAATTTAAATGGTACCCGCCCCATTTGAATTGGGCGGGCTTGCGCCGCACGTGTTTATGATACAACGCCGCAAGTTTACAGGTAAGTGCTTTGTGGATCGGGCACTTAGACTGAAAACTTGCGGCGGTGTAACGTAAACGGGTTACGTTACACGGCCGGAATTCTGTGTGAATCTGGCCCTAAGTGAGTATCAACAGCATGTAATACAGAATTTATTGATAGTTTTTTATGATGTGGGATTAGTGACACTTTAAATGGCAGAATGTGTGGACAGTTATTTTTGGAGATGGGCCTCAGGCCAGGAGAGTGATCTTCAGAATTTCTCTCTTTACAGGAGTCTGCATACCCTATCTCTTTCCTAGAAGGGGGACCCTGGCCAACATGGTCGTTGCTGGTGGTGAATTAGGGGGCTGCCTACACATGGATTGTATGTGATGACATAGAGCAGGGATATGCAATTAGCGGACCTCCAGCTGTTGCAGAACTACAAATCCCATGAGGCATAGCAAGACTCTGACAACCACAAGTATGAGACCCAGACGCAGAGGCATGATGGGACTTGTAGTTTTACAACAGCTGGAGGTCCGCTAATTGCATATCCCTGACATAGAGGGACCACCCACAACCCAGAGTGTCAGAGGGAGAGGAGGAGAGCGGTGGAGCCGGCCGCATTGGGGGTAAAGGTAAATGATGCAAGCACGTAGGCTACCCGAGTCCCAAAATCTTTCAATCCCTGGAGTGAAGGGAACTCAATTGACAGGGAATAGTTTGTCTAATTCCTGGATTTGGTCTTGAATATACCATTTTGTCATAGGTGTGCGCAACCTATTGCATTAGGGTGTGCACCCCAAATCTCCAACACATATGCATTTGACATATTTACTGGCCTCTTCCCTGCTCTCCATCCTGAAACAATGGGAGGAAGGGGGAGCAAGGGAGCACATGGGGGACCCGGGCACCAGGAACAGGGAAAGGAGGTGGTGGCATATTTTAGTACTGATCCCCTGTATTTTCCTCCTGTGGCAGCTGAATGTTGACAAAAGGGAGAGGAGGAGATGCCTACTTTCAGCTGCTGCAGGAGGAAAATACAGATCGGTTCCACTAAATTCCACCCACGCCACCTCTCCTGTCCAGGTTCTGAGTGTCGGCAAGGAAGGATTGCGGTTAACCTGTCACCTACCCACCATTGACAGGTTGCCAACCCCAGGATTAGGGTGTGCCCAGGCACACCTGCCACACCCCTTGCTCACGCCTATGCATTTTGTAATATCTGTTCAATAAAAGCAAAAAAATCCACCAGAGTTGAAATTAAGTCCTTAACTTTGGAGAATATCCTACTGGACGAGTCCATGAAAAAGCTGTTGTCAGAGTTGTATAAGGAACTTTTCCCTCTCTGTTTCACCCCTCGATAACCAGGTGTAGGGAAAATTGGGTTGGGGAGGTTCCAGACTTGGGAGGAGAAGACTGGGATGATAGGTGGACTTTCCCTTTCACCCACTTAGTATCAGCAAGGGAGCGATTAATTCACTTCAAGTTCCTGCATAGGATATATTATACTCCAGCAAAGTTATCTAAAATTTACCCGGGGACCTCAGCGGAATGTTGGTGCTGCTCACATTCACCGGCCAATTTTGATGATACCTTTTGGCCTTGCCTGGTGGCTCAGGAGTACTGGTCTGCCATTGTGCACTGTATCACAGAGATAACCTATAAGCCTGTAGGTATATATACCCAGCGCTGTCTCAACAAGAAATTCATATTTCTTGTTGAGACAGAGGCGATTCAGTTCGCATGTGCCGCGCTATATAAGTTTTTCATTCATTCATTCATATTCAATCTTATATACAAGTTATAGTATGCTTCTATTATACATTGTTAAAATTATATTACGCATTCAAGATATAAATACCTTTCCAAAAACATTTATAATATTTGTGATAATAAACTGTTTTTTTTTTTTAAATGCAATCGGTGCTTTGTGCAAAACAATCCTTGATATAAAGTTCTTTAGAGTATTACTGATAACAATCTTTCAATATTGGTGCAATCAATTAGCCCCCGTTCACACCTAGGCGTATAGTGCGAAGCCGCTGTAGCCCCGAGACGCCAGAGGGATGATTTAACATGCACCTCTATGGAGATGGTTCACATCTCCATGACATCTCCACGACGAACGCCGTACGCCTGCCGCCTGAAAAAAAGTCCCGGACCTTTTTTTCAGGCGGCTTTCGGCGTTCGGCATAGGAGATGTGAACCATCTCCATAGAGGGGGTGAAGGCTGCATTCACAATCGCGGCGCTTTGTCGCCGCAAATCGCAGTACAAAACGCCACTATTTGTCGCCGCAATTCGCGGGACAAAACGCCGCGATTTTGTACGCCAAGGTGTGAATGCAGCCTAAGGCGCCAAGCTGTGCTTTCCTCCTATGTGCCCTCACTCACCAGCTCATAATGGGTTAATTGCCTATATTGAAAAAGGATCTGTTGTTCTCTGCGTGATCCTCTCCTAATATTCCAGCAGGTAAGTTAAAGCTCCTCATATGGATATACGGTGGAACCTTGGATTGCGAGCATTTCGCAATACGAGCAATTATTATTTTAAATCCTGACTCGGTTTGTGAGTTTTATCTTGCAAAACAAGCAGGATTCAAGCCTCTGCGCTGTGTAGTACCACATTTAGCTAGAGGTGCAAGGGCGCCGGAGCAGATCGGAGAAGTTCGGAGCCGTTCGGAAATACTCAGAATCACTTGGAAATACTCGTAAATACTCCATTCCCGAGTGTTTCTGAGCCTTTCCGAGAGTTTCTGAATGCAGCTGAACGGTCTCCGAGTATTTCTGAGTCCCTCCCACGCCCCCCCACCTCTGGCCACATGCGGTATTGCATGCCATAGAAGTCAATGTGGAACTAATTATTTTAGTTTCCATTGACTTCTATGGGGAAACTTGCGAAACTCACAAGTGCTTTGAATTACAAGCGAAATAGAAAAAGAAAGAGGAGGGCGCACCGACCTAGTGTATTACCATTACACAAGGATTTTATTGAATATATTAAAACAATAGTCATACTCACAAAATGAGTTGTAAACAGATAATAACACTGGTACACAGCATCAACAAACGAACACGATGACAGCACGGATCAGATGGTGTCAGACCGGCAATATGGCTGACGCGTTTCAGAGGCGAACCTCTTTCATCAGAGCCTTGGTGGTCAGTTGGTAACTACTTGTTACCATTGCACCGACCTTGTGCAATGGTAATACACTAGGTCGGTGCGCCCTCCTCTTTCTTTTCCTTTTTTTAGCTTTATGAATTCCCATGATTCTGAGGAGGGCTGCAAGACCATAGAATTTACCCTGCAATTGGATCACGTTGCCCTATAGCAAGAAACACCAGAGCGCAGGAGAATTGTTTGTGTGCTATAGAGAAATAGAACCAGAGGAATTCCATAGCCTAATTAAGTTTTAATCCATTTAAAAAGTCATAAAAACAAATAGGTAGATTCAGGTAGATTTGCCTAAACTTGCGGCGGCGTAGCTTAGCGTGTTTAGGCTACGCCGCCGTAAGTTAGCTAGGCAAGTACATGATTCACAATGTACTTGCCTGCTAAGTTACGGCGGCGTAGCCTAAAGCGGGCGGGCGTAAGGGCGCCTAATTCAAATATGTGTAAGGGGGCGTGTTTTATGTTAATGGTGCTTGACCTTACGTTTTTGACGTTTTTTTTAACTGTGCATGCGCCGGGTGCCTACATTTCCCAGTGTGCATTGCGGCTAAGTACGCCGCACGGGCCTATTGATTTCGACGTGGACGTAAACTACGTAAACCGCTATTCGACGACGACTTACGCAAACGACGTAAAAATTTTGAATCTCGAAGCGGGAACGGCGGCTATACTTTAACATTACTATTCCATCTAATAGATGGAATAACTTTAGGCCTGATAATGCCTTACAGAAACGGCGTAAATGTACTGTGGCGGCCGGGCGTATGTTCGTGAATCGGCGTATCTACTAATTTACATATTCTACGCCGACCGCAATGGAAGCGCCACCTAGCGGCCAGCCTCAATATTGCAACCTAAGTTAGGACGGCGCAAGCCGTCGTATCTTAGATATGTTTAAGCGTATCTCTGTTTGAGAATACACTTAAACATAAGTCTGCTTCGATTCTGAGTTAGGTCGGCTTATCTACTGATAAGCCGGCCTAACTCTTTGTGACTCTACCTAAAAATGTGCACTTACAATATACTCCTCTTGCACGTGGGCATGTAAAATCCGCCGCTCTAGAACGCGACACCGCAATCTGCGTTGCAAAAAGCGGACATGACTTAACCGGAAGTGTCCAACTCCTTAATGCATTTTGTTCCGCCCAGGTAGAGTCATAAGAAGCTATAACTTTGCATATTTCCCTTGTTATCTCTAGGAGTCAAATTAGTAGCTCTCCAAGAATGTTTAACATCTATGAGGAAGATAGAATGGGGGAAATAGGGGAGGTTTGAGCAGTTTAGCAAAAGACAAATGAGCAGGGCTGACACCACTCCAAAAATGGAGTGTGTTGTCAACCCACAACTGAACTTAGTAACTGAGTTCATTTTGCAGTACTTGCAATGGATTTTAAGGTTTGAGCCCAGGTTCACACTGACAGCGGGAATGAAATTGTGTCAGTTCAGTTGAACTGACACAATTTCATTCCCGCATGTCAGTCCCGACTTTGGGGACAATTTCAGAGACATCACAAATGTCTATGGAAATCGCACCCCAAAGTCACCAAAAGTAGTACGAAACTACTTTTGGGAATCGGGGCAGTGCCGCACGATTCGGACAATGCCATCGCCTGCCCTTGCCGCCGTTTTTCATGCGATTTGACCTACACTGTATCAAATCACATGCCAAATCACTCCAACGTGAACCTAGGCTAAAACATGGGAAAATATGAATATGCTTTAGGGATGGACTGCATATGTTTTTATTATTTTGATTTGACATATAAATTAATGTTTAATCAACTGGTTTCCTCTCCAAGGTTAAATACTTGTGAGAAGATTAGGTAGGTAAATAGTTGTAAATGAAACAATACATTTAGATAAATAGAAAAGGTCTAGAGGTGCGTATTGTCTGGAAACAAGAAAAAAGCCGCATGTGTATTCATGACTTAATTAGCTTTGTGGTTTATACCTTATTAGTATTGCCAGTTTCTTCCACAGAACTTCTCTGTTACATAATACTATAAATTCAGCGTAGGATTGACATAACTGAACTGGACAGTTTAGAGCCGCCCACCAATTACATTAATTAGGATTACTGCTACAAAATAATATTATGCCATGAAAAGGCTGTGTTTTGTTTAAATAGGAAATTACTATAAGTGTCTTTGCTGACACTCTTTGCATATACCTCCTCTGTCACCATCTGGGAAGCCCACTCTGAGTTATGCCACTGTCATATTACATGATATTGTTTTATTATAATGTACTGTCTTTAATGTCCATCTTAAAGCGGAGTTCACCATAAAAACAAGTATATACCATTCAATCCAGCATACTGCCGACATGTACAGTATGCTGTTTTTTTTCCGGTTTAAATACCGTAGTATGGGTTTTTCCCCCTTGGCTTCCGGGTAGTGAATCCCGCGGGAGTGGGCGTTCCTATTCAGAGACTAAGTGATTGACGTATGACAAAAGCTTCCCCCCCGGCGCAAAAGGCGCATCACCAGTTTCCAAAAAAAGTCGAACGTCGGTGCGCAGGCGCCGTATAGAGCCGACTCGTAGTTCGGCTTCTTTCGGAAACTGGTGACGCGCATTATGCGCCGGGAGGAAGCTTTTGTCATACGTCAATCACTTAGTCTCTGAATAGGAACGCTCACTCCCGCGGGATTCAGTACCCGGAAGCCGGGGGGGGGGGGGGAATACCTATACTACGGTATGTAAACCGAAAAAAAAAAAAAAAACAGCATACTGTACATGTCGGCAGTATGCTGGATTGAATGGTATATACTTGTTTTTAGGGTGAACCTCCGCTTTAAGTTTGTCTCTTGTGCCACTCCGTAGTTTGCATGCTGCTGAGTTTTCTCCTCCCCCTCTTCTCTGTATCAGCCATTTTATGCTGCACTTTCTATGTGACCTGTTGCATCTTCTAAACCTGCATGGAAGAATCGTTCTTTTACCTGTGGTAACTGCACATTCTACGGATCATACGACGAATAAACATTGCCAGATCTTCTTTCATGTGAGTTGTGAGTAAGCTATCTGGAAGGTGATTTGGTATGGATAATCTCTTCAGGGCATTGAGTGCCATGTGCTACTGAAAACCACATTCATAGCCTTTGCAGCCGATTCAGAATAGCCACTGCTGTACTCCATTCGTGTAGACTGGAAATAGCTGCAATGGGGCTACAGGAGAACGTGCTTAAAGGGGTCTATTTATAAAAGAAAATTCATAGCCATTCATCTAGTGAATCTACATACATAGGAAATACATATGGATTTGTAGCAAGAGATAACGGGGCAGATCCACAGAGCGAGTACGCCGGCGTATCTACTGATACGCCGGCGTACTTTCAAATTACCGGCGTCGTATCTTTGGTTTGAATCCTCAAACCAAGATACAACGGCATCTGGGTTAGATCTGACAGGTGTACGTCCTCGTACGCCTTCGGATCTAAGATGCAATACTTCTGCGTCCGCGGGTTGCCTTCACGTAGTTTTCCGCGTCAGGTATGCAAATTAGCTATTTCCGACGATCCACGAACGTACGAGCGGCCGGCGCATTTTTTCCGGCGTCTCTAGTCGGCTTTTTCCGGCGTATAGTTAAAGCTGGTATTTCGTTGCGTATAGTTAGACCTGCCATGTTAAGTATGGCCGTCGTTCCCACGTTTATTTTTAATTTTTAATTTTTTTTTGCGTAAGTCGTCCGTGAATCGGGATGGACATAATTCACGTCTAAGTTAAAAAAAATGACGTCGTTGCGACGTCATTTAGCGCAATGCACGGCGGGAAATTTAGAAACGGAGCATGCGCAGTTCATTCAGCACGGGGACGCGCTTCATTTAAATGAAACACGCCCCCTAATCGCCGATTTGAATCCTGCCGCCAGAGATAGACTACGCCGCCGTAACTTACGGCGCAAATTCTTCCAGGATTCGAACTAAAGCCAGGTAAGGTACGGCGGCGTAGCGAATCTCTGATACGCTGCGCGGGTGCAGATCTCTGTGGATCTGCCCCAACATGTATCAATTCTTGAGAACACTAGAGGCAAATAAATGTAACCAACAATTGAAGAACATGATTCGGGAGACACTATTCTGAAATCCTACATAAGACAGTGTTGATGTTTTCCAGACAAAGTAATTCATTTGTAAAAATCATAAAAGATCACAACAGAGATACTAAAGTCGAGTTTCGTTTGGTTTCCAGCAGCTGAAGGGCTGAAGTTTTTTTTATCTTTATGTATTCCCCCCCTCAGCCCCCCTAATACTTACCCAGCAATGTGCATGAGACCCGAGCCTCTCCCAGTTCTATCCCTCCTGATTGGCTGAGATGCAGCAGCAGGACCCATTGGCCCCCACTGCTGTCAATCACAGCCAGCCAGGTGGAAGCGGAGGACAGAGTTGAGCCATGCTTTCTGTGTCTTATGAATGCAGAAGGACGACTCAATAGCGAGCATGCACAAGTTCCCCCAAGTGGCTTGATATGGGGGCACTCAACAAGAGGGAGGGACCTAGAGCGCTGATGTGAGACCCAAGAAGAGGAGGATTGGGCTGCTCTGTTCAAAAGCACTGTACAAAGCAGGTAAGTATGACATGTTTTTTTTTTTATTAAAAAAAATTCCTTTCAAACACTTTAAAGGTATGGCAGGCTTTCATGATTCTCCTGCCATAGAAAAAAATATGGATTGACACTAAGATTTCAGTGACTCTGCTGTGATGTTTGATGATGGATTCCTCCACAATGCCTATAGCTACAGAGATGAGTGGAGGTTTGCTTTTACTGCTTGTTCAGAATATGAACATAAGTTAGTGTGTACAGTCTGGGCACAGGTTCAATTTAAAGTCTAACTCTAGACAAAGAAATTTTTTTTAGCCTTTAATCTGTGAGCCCTTTGGCAAGATTTTCCCTCACTTTCTGTCCCTATGACACATGGACAAGGTTTAGGTTGTGTGGGCATCACTGGAACAGAAAGCCACAGAGAGTAATAAAAACATTAACAGAAGTTCTAAGCCATCCTTGTTCCATAGCTCCCAATTGTCCCTGATTTCAAGGGACTGTCCCTGATTGGGAGCAATGTCCCTCTGTCCCTCTTTCCTCCTCATTTGTCCCTCATTTTGGTCTGATCTATAGAGTTGTATTTTAGATGCACTTTTTATCTATCAAAAAGTGTTTTACAGTCCTAAATCTTTCATCTGATTTCTAAATTTCTACATTTGTAAATTCCAAAAGCCAATATAAAGCAATATTGGTGGCAAAGAAAGCACTTGTCTTGTTTTTTTTGTACAATTCTCCTCTGACCCCCCCGGCGATATTCCCGAGTCTGACTCGGGGGGTTAAATATTTCTGCTGCGATCGGTAACCCAGAGTCAGACTCTGGCTCACCTCGCTGAATCCACAGGCTTGGTTTACTTACCTTGTCCCTGGATCCAGCGATATCACCGCGCTGTGTGAGCGAGAGGGACCTCGCTCGATTCACACAGTGACTCTGTGTGCCGCCGATCTCGGTTCCCTGCGACGTTACGACGCACAGGAGCGGAGAACGGCTCCAAATTCAAAAAAGTAAACAAACACATTAAATACAGTATACTGTAATCTTATAGATTACAGTACTGTATGTAAAAAATACACACCCCCCTTGTCCCTAGTGGTCTGCCCAGTGTCCTACATGTACTTTTATATAATAAAAACTGTTCTTTCTGCCTGCAAACTGTAGCTTGTCCAAAAGTGTCCCTTTATGTCAAAAATGGTTTTAGAGTAGCTAGAAAACAGCGATAATAAATTATAATCACTTGCAGAATTGTGCGATAGCGATTTGTGGGGAATATTCATCATAAAAAAATGAAAGTAATGACAGCGCCAATTCTGCAACTGAGCAAATTTCAGTGATTTTGAGTTGATTACATTATTGAATAATTTGTATTATAATTATATTATTATTTGTTATAATTATTTATTATATTATAATTTATAATTTTGTTTTAAAAAAAATGTCATACCCGGAATGCCTACTAGACTCTTGTTTGGACAGATTTAAGTGAGTTATTCCTAAGAATTACGGGCCTACAGTATAAAACGCCAAATTTCCTTGCAAATAATGGTACCGCTTTCAGCACCTTTTTTCTGAAATAATCATACCGCCAGGGAGGTTAAGGGAGCGTGGCAAGGGGTGTGTCCTATGCCAGCATACTTTTGCTGATAGGTGTCCCTTATTCCCATCTTAAAAGGTTGGGAGGTGTGTTGTTCTTCTAGAAATGTGTTTTTGTCTGTGTCTAATTTGGAGAGATTTGTTATAATTTCCTGTCCTGACAGGAAGATACGGGGTAATCACCCTAGTATAGGCATAATTGGAAATAAAAACTCAGCAGAGGCCAGACCTTTCTCTACTCTATCCAAAATAACAAGTGTTGTTTTTAATTGGGCTGGGCTGGGCTACCATTATTCTCAATGGCAGGGTCTAAAACCAGCAGAACAACTTAAAAAAAAAAAAATGTAAAGTTATTTTTAAACCTGACATTCTACAAACAAGCAAACAATAACTATACAAGTGAACCTGTAGGCTAAAATATCAGAAGATGAAAAATAAATTCTTAGTCCCAAACACAGACATTTAGGAAGAAATTATTTAACGCTTGAGGATTTTTGCTGTGTCTGGAATGAAATCAGAATCGCTGGCATAGCATCACATAGGCATTTTTCACAATGAATGGAACATTTACAGACAGTGTTTATAGTTGGAATTCTTGCATAATAAAAAACACAGAATATCGTATTCTAAAATTAATATAGGGTTAAAGCTGAACTCAAAGCAGAGATGATGGGTATAAATGAAGGAAGGGGAAGGAAGTTTCCACCTACATGAAATGTATAATGATAGAACCTCCTATCACACTGTCACATTGAGACCCTGTCACCAATTTTTGCAACACCGGACTCTGCCCATTGTCGCATCTTCATATATGCCACCTCAGCCCCCGTGGCGATGTTCTGCTCCTGGCCCACCTCGCACCATTTGCTGCACGCTGCATTCGTTGCCTAGGTTGGTGAGTGTGGTTGGTTCATTATCCATGATTTATTTTAACATCTACATTACCCTGATATTGGCTTACTATATAATAACATTAAAACCTTTTAATATTCCCTAGGAATTCTGCTGCATCTGCTCCTGACGAGTGGACATATCCACGAAACGCGTAGAGCTATATTTGATGCTACAGTTACACCTCATATGGAATTCCACTTACCTACTTATTATGTATTATTATTTTATATTGCTCAGTGGACCTATCTAGGTCCACACACGGGTGCCGAGCATGTTGCTTTTGGCAATTTTATTGCCATACTATTTTCTACAACTAATTTTCATATATCCAATATTGTAACTTTATGCTGCTATGTATATACCTCTCCATCATGTGAATGTTCTGTGCATGTAAATTATGTATATATTAAATATTTTGTTTACTGTCTTCAGATCCATGTTACTAAGTATTTATTTATTCTTACCTCCACTATTCTATTGCTTCATTTAAAGTCCCGATTTCCCTCTTAATCGTATGAACAAAAATAGAGCGTCAATTTTGAAAAAAATTCTATATTTTTTACTTTTTGCTATAATAAATATTACCAAACAATATATAAAAAAACTTTTTTTTTCCTTAGTTTTGGCCGATACGTATTATTCCACTTATTTTTGGTAAAAAAAAATCGCAATAAGCGTATATTGATTGGTTTGCGCAAAAGTTATAGGGCCAGATTCAGAGAAGAGATACGACGGCGTATCTCCTGATACGCCGCCGTATCTCTGAGATACGATTGTCGTATCTATGCGACAGTTACGCATAGATAGCCCTAAGATCCGACAGGTGTAACTTGTGTTACACCGTCAGATCTTAGGCTGCAATTCTAGACCGGGCCGCTAGGTGGCGAGGCCATTGCAGTCGGCATAGAATATGCAAATGACTAGTTACAGCGATTCACGAACGTCCGCGATGCCCGTCGATCTAAATTGATGTCATTTCGGTAGCGAAACGCGTCGTAAAGTTAAGGCTGCCTCCTAGGTGGTCTAAGCAATGTTAAGTATGGCCGTCGTTCCCACGTCGAAATTTAAAATTTCACGTCGTTTGCGTAAGTCGTCCGTGAATGGCGCTGGACGCCATTTACGTTAACGTCAAACCAATGATGTCCTTGCAACGTCATTTAGCGCAATGCACGTCGGGTAATTTGACGGACGGAGCATGCGCAGTACGCTCTGCGCGGGAATGCGCCTAATTTAAATGGTGCCCGCCCCATTTGAATTAGGCCGGCTTGCGCCGAGCGGATTTACGTTACACCGCCGCAAGTTTACAGGTAAGTGCTTTGTGAATCAGGCACTTACGCTGTAAACCTGCGGCGGTGTAACGTAAATGGGATACGTTACGCCGTCGCTGCGCAACGTAATTCTTTCTGAATCTGGCCCCTAGCGTCTACAAAATAGGGGATAAAATTATGGCATTTTTATTATTTACTCGTTTTACTAGTAATGGCGGCGATCTGCGATTTTTATCATGACTACGACTTTATGGTGGACACATTGGACACTTTTGACACATTTTTGGGACCATTGTCATTTTTACAGCGAATTTTTACAGTGCTATAAAAATGTAGATTACTGTGAAAATTACACACATTGGCAGTGAAGGGGTTAACCACTAGGTGGCACTGTAGGGGTTAAGTGTGCCCAAGGGAGTGCTTCTAACTGTAGTGGGGATGGGCTATGTGTGACATGACAGTGGTGACAGCTTCCGATTACAGGAAGCTGTGTACACTGTCCCGTCACTAGAAAGACTGGGAAAATGCTTGTTTACATCAGCATTACCCCCTTCTTCCTCACCGTGACACGATCGCGGGTATGCCCACAGACATCAAGCCCGCAGGACCCGCAGTCGGAGTCACGGAGCTCCCGTTGGTGTCGGCTTCTTTAAGTGGACGTATATATACGTCCTTCTGCCTGTCCGTGCCATGCTGTCGATGTATATAGTCGTGCGCTGGTCAGCTAGCAGTTAATCTGGACTTGTTCTGTAATGTTGAAGACATTTTGAAGCTTCTCCAAGCCACCTCTTCAGTTCTAATGAGTGTGAGGAATACCCCACCATTTAATTCTGAAACTCATTAGAAATAATTAGAATTGGGTGTTTTCACACCTCCCTCCAGTCTTGGACAATCAACATCTGCCTTGACACATTCCATGGTGATTGGATTAGTGTGTGATGTGTGGATATAAATTGAAGGGTATGTTGCTAACACTCACTGAAACTGAAGAAGTGGTTTGGAGAAGCTACCTTTCAGGGGAAGCAGGTACCTGTTTTTGACAGGTGCCAGTCCCCACTTCAATTGGACCCCGCCACGGCCCCTCCTCCTTTCCCGCTGCAGGGCCATTCAAAACGTGCTCGCTTCACGCATGCACAGTAGGGAATCTGCTGTGAAGCCGCAAGGCTTCACTGCCAGTTTCCCCTACAGGCTATGGCAGCGGCAGCACCCAAGAGCCGACGGAAACATTGGCTGGGGTGCCAACATCGCTGGATCCCAGGACAGATAAGTGTCCTAATATTAAAAATCAGCAGCTACATTATCTGTATTTTTACATGGGGTGGGCTGAAGCGCCGCTTTAAGTCACCTAGGAAATGAGCATATAGGATCATAAATTCTCTGAAGTAGAAATTGACTTTTGTCTAAGCTGTATTGTTTTCAGGGAGTGCATTTTAAATTGATTCAGCACGGCAATTCTACCAAACAGTAAATTAAATCTGAACTTTATGCCAAGTAATTATATGACTTACATGGAATTTAAGAACCAAACCTAATAATTATGTCATTAAGAGCATGTCGGGTGTCAATATACCAGTTTACGGGCATAAAATTCAGAAGTAAAGGGGTTGTAAAGGTACATGTTTTTTCACCATAATGCATTCTATGCATTAAGGTGGAAAAACATCCGAGGATTAGCGCCCCAGCTTCCCGTTTACTTACCTGACCCCTTGGAAGTCCTGCGCCGTGAACGTGCTGGCTTCTCAGCCAGGCTTTTTGGCTCATTCATTGGTTGATTGATAGCAGCGCAGCTATTGGCTCCCGCTGCTGTCAATCAAATCAATGATGCAGTGCGCTGGGGGGTGGGCCGAGTGATACAATCAGCGGCTATAGCCACTGGCTGTATCACGGGAGCGCGCCCGCAAGCTAACCCTCTTGGGAGAAAGCTTCCCATTAAGGGGGTTAGCTTATGCAGGGAGGAGCCAAGACAGTTACCGAGGGACCCTAGAAGACGAGGATCTGGGCCACTGTGTGCAAAATGAGCTGCACAGTGGTGTTTGGTATTGAAAAAAAAAATGGGAACCTTTAGTGTCCCTTTAAACAAAGGATATAAAAAAACATTCATATACCAAAATGACAAAAATCCTCCTCTCTTCTGTAACTTCCCTTGTGTCATGACACTTTGTTCCAATGTCCTGAGTATTCCAAGAAAAACAACAGAGGACAGGTCATAATCCCCATTTATCTCCTGGAACACCCTGTGCTGCTGCCAATATTTGGCAGTCAAAGCATCTAGCCTTGTTCTGTCCCCCACAATACCCCCACCCCTTTTGACAATTGCCAACTGATCATCAAGGCAGAAAGACGGTTTTGGTAATTTGCTGTGACAGAAGGTAGTGTAACACAGCCTTCCTTTCCCTGCTATATTTAGCTGGACCACTGAAACTGACCCCAAATTATGAAGATTTGCTAGTTCTGGAGAGATCTGAAAATGGCTGTGCACCGACCCTCCCCATTCAACCTGATGGAGCTTGAGAGGTGCAGAAAAGAAGAATGGGAGAAACTGGCCAAAAATAGGTGTGCCAATCATACTCAAAAAGACTTGAGGCTGTAATTGGTGCCAAAGGTGTTTCAACAAAGTATTTAGCAAAGGCCGTGAATACTTATGTACATGGTATTGTTTTTGTTTTTGTTTTTTGTTTTATAAATTTGAAAATATTGTGTAGCGCCCCCTTGCTTTCAGCATGGGCACTACGCTAAAGTTAGTGGGAATGGGAGAGTTACTTTGCTCCCATTCGTGGTTTGTCTAAATTTGGGACTTCTGTCATTTCTAGAAGTGTCCACTGGGTCAGTCTGTGGTCAGGGGATGCAATACCACCCCTTGCCGGCAGTTGACGCCAGAGGGCTTCTGGCAGAGCAAGTTTTCCCCAGCAGCCAGTTAGAGGAGTTTTCCCTCGCAGGGCATGCTGGGGGAGAGTATATCTGTGACGGGGGTCATGTGTTGGGAAATCTTTGCAGGGTCCCCGTTCTAGGTGCGGTATCCACCTTCAGGGTACGCGCATCCATGGACCCCGCCAGCGCGGACCACCTGGCCAAAGCTGAAAACTGCATCAAACCTCATCCTGAGGAGAAAAGGGGCCCCAGTGTTTCGCTGGGTTCCATGACCTGTTGAGAAAATCCCAGTCTGGGATCGGGTGTCCAGACCACTGACAGGTATGCTTGCTGTCATCCGGGGGCCTATATAGGAAAAGTCTACTGAGAGGATTCGCTCTCTTTATTCACCTAAAGCCTTTATTGAAATTGGCCTGTGGCAGAGGCCCTAGAGCCGGGTCTGTGAGAGAGACTTGTTCCTTCCAGCTAGTTCAGAGTGACACTTCTATATATATTATAGGGGTCTGTCCGGAGGCACTTTACCCACTCCAAGTAGAGTGGCGACGAGTTACAAAAATTGGTACTATACAGAGCAGTATTGACTGCTCCATTTAATATCCAGGCCTGATACCGCAATGTTCTCTTCTCTTTCCTTCATCAACCTTGACCTTCCTAATTCATGTTGATGTTGGCCGTGTTTGGCTTGGACAATAAAGCATTGAAAAACCTTTATTGGCTGTCTGGACCTTCGCTCACTACCGCTGTTCTCACCCAGGGTAACTTAGTAGGCCGATCCCAAAATCAACCAGCGGCTCCTTCAGGGGTGAGCGCTACAATTGCAAACAAACTTCTTTCATGTTGTCATTTAGGGTATTGTTTGTAGAATTTTGAGGAACATAATAAATGTAATCCATTTTGGAATAAGGCTGTAACATAACAAAATATGGAAAAGGTAAAGCACTGCGAATAATTACCAGTCCTTGAAGTGTATTGATGTTTATTGGCCTTTCAAGCATATATAATGACATAGTTTCTCTATTATATTGTGAAGTCACTAACAATATACTGTATGTTATTATACAGTGCAGGTGCCCAGGTAACATGACAACTTGTATTTTCTACACAATATAAAATTGAAAGATTGCCCAGCCTAGGGTCAAAGGAGAGATATACGGAATGAATTCAACCAAGGACTATGCACCCATAAAGCTTTTTTTTTTTAAATAATAAGAATGCACCTATTGTTTTGTTGTAAGACAGAAGTACAATAAAACACCATAAAACACAATAACACTTTGGGAGCTAAACTGGCTTTCAGGAAAGTCATGCATATGCCTAGCTCAGATTCCAGGCTGCAATGGAACTAAGTTGTTCGTTGTTCACACTTCTCCCACATTCACCACTGACACCCAATACTAATCTGCTCCATTAAATGGGTGTTTTCAACAACTGCTTTCCAGGAGGGATTTATAGCTCCTATTATGTTACACATTTCCGTGTCTCAGAATAAAGAAACACCAGAATGAAACCTGTTTCCACTAAACAGTATGTCTTTTGTGTTTTGTAACTGAGTAACCAATAAAGAATACAGTCAATAATAAATATTTGTTGTGGGCAGCTCGAAAAGGTAGATTCCCAGTGTTGATAGAGCTCGTAAAAATAAATGGTTTTCATTGCATTAAAAGTTATGCAAACAGAGTTGTGGGGTTGACTCGAACTGTAATGTGGATCTTCTTATAGCAGTGTGTTATGTGACTACACCGCACCAACTCCATGTTTTTAATACCAAAGGACTATGGGAAAGGAGACGTTGAAATGGATCAACAGGGCCATTTCACATAGGCGGATCCTGACAGCGGGGATCGCTCCGTTGAGCAGGTACCGCCCTATCAGATCTCCACTCTTCCCTATAGGGGGATCGGATGAACAGGGACCGTCTGTCCGTGTTCACCCGATCCCATCCGCAGATGGATGGAAAAATAGGATTTTCCTCTGTCTGCAGAATCAGACCATAGCAGGGACTGATGAGATTGGGTGTTAGCGGATATTCATCCGCTGACACCTGCTAACCCATAGGGATACATGTATGTCCATATTTCATCCGAAATGTTCATATTTGTCCGCTCGTGTGAAAGGGGCCTAAGGCTAAGTTCATGCAGGTGGCAAAGGGGTACTAAAAACAGATGGTTGATCCATGTATTTTCCTTCTCCCCACCGTCTAATTACAAATTAACAAGACAGGCGCTCAGGTCTGTTCATATTGCCATGGCCCTCGTATCTAATGTATGTGATAGTGCTGCACCAATAGAAATTAAAGTTGATGCTGATGGATCTACCAGACAGTGATTTTTCCTTCAAAGAAGCAAATCCGTACTTGAAATAAAGTATAGGTGGACCATGGTTGAAATGAAGTATAGGTGGACCATGGTTGAAATAAAGTATAGGTGGACCATGGTTGAAATAAAGTATAGGTGGACCATGGTTGAAATAAAGTATAGGTGGACCATGGTTGAAATAAAGTATAGGTGGACCATGGTTGAAATAAAGTATAGGTGGACCATGGTTGAAATAAAGCATAGGTGGACCATGGTTGAAATAAAGTATAGGTGGACCATGGTTGAAATAAAGTATAGGTGGACCATGGTTGAAATAAAGCATAGGTGGACCATGCTATGGTTCTAGGTTATTCCCTCTTTCAAAGCAACAAAGGAAGTATTTGCCAGACAGTAAATTTTTAGATGTGTACTGAGGAGCGCCTGATGCAAAAGTTCATCTTACGCAAGATCCTTTTGGAACGTTTAATGGTTAAAAGCATGAAATACAGGCAACTAGTTTTGGGGGAAAATCCTCCTCCTTCTTCAAGGCTTGAGCAGTCGATGTTATTAGAATCACGACAGAATGCACTAAGGAACCTGTGTTAAAGTGGAGTTCCACCTAAAAATGGAACTTCCGCTTAACCCTCTCCTCGCCCCCTTACATGCCACATTTATGATGTAATTTTTTGGGGGGGAGTGGGGGCTTCAGGAGAAGGGGACTTCCTGTCCCACTTCCTCCTTCCGCCGAGGGGCTGGAAAGGCGATTAGCTTAATCGCCTTTTCACGGCCCCTCCCTGTAGGCGAGCGCCTGTCCAATAGGACGGCGCCGCTCGCGCATGCGCACTGCCGCTCGCGCATGCGCAGTGGGTGCCCGGCCGTGAAGCCGAAAGCTGTCACTGCCGGGTGCCCACACTAAGAATGAAGAAGGGGGGCGAGGAGCGGAGCCCCTGCCGACGCGTCGCTGGAGCCGTGGAGCAGGTAAGTGTCTGTTTATTAAAAGCCAGCAGCTACACCTTTTGTAGCTGCTGACTTTTAATAAACTTAAAAAAAAAGGTGGAAAACCCCTTTAAGGCTTGCTGAAGTCTAATGTCTCCTGTCAGCATTAAAGGTAGCCAGATAAGTAGGTTTCATTACTGATTTAACTCATGCCAAATTAAGTCAGTAGGACAGTGTCGCATGTGCCAGGACAGTGTCGCATGTGCCAAATGTTTGGTCGCAGCAAAGTTTTCAATGTAAAAACCCCCTAGGGATTGAAAAAAAGGTGGTAGTGTTCACCCATATGCCCAACCCTAAAAAATGTATGATATGTATAATAAGTCAAAGTATGGCCTCCACTCTGTATTAATTAATTTAGTTTGAGAACTTGTTGAAACGGCTGCTATAACGTAAAGGGCAGTCATCTGCTGAGTGGTTCTACATGCTTTTCGGTAAGGCTTCCTCCTGTAGAAGTGAAGTACTCAAAGGGATTTACTTCAACGTTTAGGGCTAATGAATGTCGCTGAGCAGATTGAGACTGCATACAAACAAGAGCATTAACTGTACCTTACCATATCCAACTAAAGGAGATCTTAAACAAGCTGGGTGTGCTTGGGAACTGCAGATACTTTTTCCTTTACATGTATTTTAAGATGGTTATTTATTAACCACTTAACCCCCGGACCATATTGCTGGTCAAAGACCAGAGTACTATTTGCAATTCGGCACTGCGTCGCTTTAACTGACAATTGCGCGGTCGTGCGACGTGGCTCCCAAACAAAATTGGCGTCCTTTTTTTCCCACAAATAGAGCTTTCTTTTGGTGGTATTTGATCACCTCTGCGGTTTTTAGTTTTTGCGCTATAAACAAAAATAGAGCGACATTTTTGAAAAAAATGAATATTTTTTTACTTTTTGCTGTAATAAATATCCCCCAAAAATATATAAAAAAAACTATTTTTTTCCTCAGTTTAGGCCGACGTATTTTTCTACATATTTTTCATAAAAAAATCGCAATAAGCGTTTATTGATTGGTTTGCGCAAAAGTTATAGCGTTTACAAAATAGGGGGTATTTTTATGGCATTTTTATTAATATTTTTTTTCTTACTAGTAATGGCGGCTATCAGCATTTTTTTTTCGGTACTGCGACATTATGGCGGACACTTCGGACACTTTTGACACATTTTTGGGACCATTGCCATTTTTATAGCGATCAGTGCTATAAAAATGCATTGGATTACTATAAAAATGCCACTGGCAGTGAAGGGGTTAACACTAGGGGGCGGGGAAGGGGTTAAGTATGTCCCTGGGTGTGTTCTTACAGTGGGGGGGTGGCCTCACTAGGGGAAATCACTGATCTTCTGTTCATTGCATTGTATTAACAGGGGATCAGCATCCCCCCCCCCCCCCTGACAGGACCGGGAGCTGTGTGTTTACAGACTATATGAAGCCCCCACAATTTCTAATGGCAGCCCTTGGCATAGATGCTAGATTCTGTATGCCCAAAATAAATGTGCATTTTGTTTTGTCTTTACCAATTGCTTTTTTTGTTCTGTTATATGTTGCTTTAATTCTTAGATGTATTAAATATGCACCTGTAGTCAATCATAAACCACCCCTATATAGCCATACCATTTTTTTTACTGTCTGTCACTCCACTACCTTTTTTAGACTCCCCTGCTGTGCTAGTGCATTATTAAAGTATATCTTAAAGTGATACTAAAGGTTTGAATATTTTTTTTTTAAATAACAAACATGTCATACTTACCTCCACTGTGCAGCTCGATTTGCACAGAGTGGCCCCGAACGGCGTCTTCTGGGGTCCCACGGCGGCTGTCTCGGCTCTTCCCCGCTTCTAATAACCCCCTCTTGGAAGTGCTCTCCCAAGATGGTTACCTTGCGGGCATCCATGCTACAGGACTCGGCCCCGCCCCCTGTCCCTCACGTTATTGGAGTTGATTGACAGCAGCGTGAGCCAATGGCTGCACTGCTATCAATCTATCCAATGAAGAGCCGAGAAGACCGAGCAAAGGAAGAGCGTGTTCGCGACGCTGGACTTTCCAGGGCTCAGTTAAGTAAAAGAGGGGGGCTGGGGGGCCAGAAATCATAAGATGTTTTTTCACCTTTCACTAGGATGCATTAAGGTGAAAAAGCATGAACCTTTACAACCCCTTTAACCACTTAAGACCCGGACCAAAATGCAGGTAAAAGACCAGGCCCCTTTTTGCGATTCGGCACTGCGTCGCTTTAACTGACAATTACGCGGTTGTGCAACGTGGCTCCCAAACAAAATTGGCATCCTTTTTCCCCCACAAATAGAGCTTTCTTTTGGTGGTATTTGATCACCTCTGCGGTTTTTATTTTTTGTGCTATAAACAAAAATAGAGCGACAATTTTGAAAAAAATGCAATATTTTTTACTTTTTGCTATAATAAATATCCCCCAAACATATATAAAACATTTTTTTTCCTCAGTTTAGGCCGATACGTATTCTTCTACCTATTTTTGGTAAAAAAAAATCGCAATAAGCGTTTATTGGTTGGTTTGCGCCAAATTTATAACGTTTAGAAAATAGGGGATAGTTTTATTGCATTTTTATAAAAAAATATTTTTTTACTACTAATGGCGGCGATCAGCGATTTTTTTCGTGACTGCAACATTATGGCGGACACTTCTGACAATTTTGACACATTTTTGGGACCATTGTCATTTTCACAGCAAAAAATGCATTTAAAATGCATTGTTTATTGTGAAAATGACAGTTGCAGTTTGGGAATTAACCACAGGGGGGCGCTGATGGGGTTATGTGTTCCTTGAAGTGTGTTTACAACTGTAGGGGGGTGTGGCTGTAGGTGTGATGTCATTGATTGTGTCCCCCTATAAAAGGGATCACACGATTGATGCTGCCGCCACAGTGAGGAACGGGGAAGCCGTGTTTACACACGGCTCTCCCCGTTCTTCAGCTCCGGGGACCGATCGCGGGACTCCAGTGGCGATCGGGTCCGTGAGTCCCACGGTCCCGGTCACGGAGATTCGGACCGGGTCGCGGGATGGCGCGCCGCGGGTGCGCCCCAGCGACCCACGGCTGGGTACTAGTACAGGACGTACCTGTACGTGGATGTGTACAGCCGTGCCATTCTGTCGACGTATATGTGCAGGAGGCGGTCCTTAAGTGGTTAAGCCAACATTTTTGCTAATTTGATTTCACCAGTTTTCTTGTCATCTCTGCACCATTGAGTAGATTTCCCTTCACATCCTATCCTGTACACTCAACAGGAAGTGAGAGGATATCTGTCAAGTGTAATGCCGCATACACACCATCACTTTATGTGATGAAAAAAAACGACATTTTCTGTGAAGTAAAAAATGACGTTTTTGAAACTTCAATTTTCAAAGACGAAGTTGCCTACACACCATCGTTTTCTCACAATGTTCTAGCAAAGCGAGGTTAAGTTCTCACCACTTTTTCCATTAAAGCTCGCTTCATAAGTAGCTTCTGGGCATGCACGGGTGAAAAACCGTAGTTTTAAACGACGTTTTTGCTACACACGGTCAATTTCTGTAAAGTAAAAGTTGACGTTTTGAAAAACGACACATAAAATTGAAGCATGCTTCAATTTTTTTTGGTCGTTTTTTAGAAGACATAAAACGACGTTTTCCCCCACACACGGTCAATTAAAGTAACGTTTTTAAAAACGTCATTTTTTTTCATCACATAAAGTGATGGTGTGTACGGGGCATTAGAGAAATCCCCTCTTGGACAGCTGTTAGGCCTCGTACACACGACAGAGTTTCTCGGCAGAATTCGGCGAGAAACTCGGTCAGAGCCGGATTCTGCCGAAAAACTCTGTCGTGTGTACACTTTCGGCCCGATGGAGCCGCCGAGGAACTCGTCGAGAAAATAGAGAACATGTTCTCTATTTTCTCGTTGTTCTATGGGAGCTCTCGGCCCGCCGAGCTCCTCGGCGGCTTCAGGGCTGAACTGGCCGAGGAACTCGATGTGTTTGGCACGTCGAGTTCCTCGGCCGTGTGTACGAGGCCTCACAGGTGTCCCTATTGGAAGACACAGGGACCCAGCAGAGGCTGTTAAGCTGTAAAAAAGGAAAATACTTCTAAACGTGGCTTAACGCTGTAACAAGCCTTTAGCGTTTTTACATTATAGGGAGTGTTTTTTTACAGAAAAAAAAGCCTAAAAATGCAGAAAAACACCATCAATGCTATTATAGAAATGTAGCAATGCTGGTATTTTTTAAATGTCCTGTGCGCATGAGGCCTAAATGATTAAAAAGAAAAACTATGTGGGGTCGTCATGCTGCTAATGTAGAAAATGCAACTTGCTATGTACAAGCTTACATTGTGTATCTATGGTCAGAATGTAAAGTCATATATTGAATTCCACATTGTATTTCAATCATTTCTAGCCTACTTTTATTAATCTGACCAATCTTGAAGTCTGCAAACTTATTTTGTGAAGATCCTCACACATTTATTTCCTAGAATTTGTTGATATGTATTCACAATGGACTGTGGGTTAAAACTGCTATGTCACACATTTCACAGAGCCTGTGTTCCGACACAATCGGTGACCCGTCAGATTAGGTAACAGGAGTGACGTTCTGTCACTACACCACGGCGGCCATCTTGGTACACCCTTCACTCAGCCGCAGTAAGCCTGCAGTCAGAAGGCAACAGCAGAGCTTATATAGTGAAATACAGGATTTTGAAATCCATCAGACTGTTTTGATGTTGAATTTTAAAGCAGCAGTGTACTTTCAGATTAGCTAACTTGTGAGATCAGCAGGCTTGCCGCTGCTTTTAAAATATAACATCAAAACCGTGTCACGGATTTCAAAATACTGTAGTTCACTATATAAGCTCAGTTTACTGGTAAAAATAAGTGTGAAATGCAAGACTTGGTTGGGTGTAAAAAGATGTCCGCTTGCCGCCATTGCGGTGTTGTGACAGAACGTCACTTCCATTACCTATTCTGATGGGTCACTGATTCTGGCAGAACACCTGCCTTCTGAACTGCAGAGGAGCTGAGAGGCGGAGTCAGTATAGGAATCAAGCCTTTAAGGCACCAAGGTACCCTGGGATATGTGGTCCTTAGTAATACAAACAGCAGAGGAGAAACTACAAATAATGCAGGAAATCCAGGTATTTGTGGAAAGAGACAGCCAACAGACAGGCAGCATTCACAACATGATAGGAGATTTTTTTTCAAGTAAGCTCATTTTGTCAGTAATAGCTATTGTTTGTATTATTTATTACAGTACTGATGTTATTAATGAAAAATGTATGCTGTGGCCTTATATTTCCTTTAAGGCCTTTTTTATAAAAACAAATGAACAAGAGCAGTGCAGTGTTGTTCTAGTTTGCCATGCATGTTGAACATCCAAGTATTGTTTCTTTTGTGTCATTGCTTCCTATAAGGTTCACTACAGAACGCACACGTCAACACTTTAGGTAAAATGTGTCTGGCTCGCTTAACAACAAAAGGGTATGTTCCAAGCTAAATGCATGTAAAAAAACATTGGGCTGGATCCAGGTAGAATTGCGCTTTTTTTACGGAGGCGCAGGGCAACGTTTTTGCCCTGCGCCCCCGCAAATTTTCTGCGCTGCCCTTGATTCACGGAGCAGTAGCTCCGTAAATTGCGTGGGCGCGCCGGCAAAATGCCCGGCGTAAGCGCACGCAATTTAAATGATCCCGTAAGGGGCGGGAATCATTTAAATTAGGCGCGTTCCCGCGCCGAGCGTAGAGTGCATGCTCCGTCGGGAAACTTTCCCGACGTGCATTGCGGCAAATGACGTCGCAAGGACGTCATTTGCTTCAAAGTGAATGGCGTCCAGCGCCATTCACGAATCACTTACGCAAAGTACGTAAATTTCAAATTTCGCGACGCGGGAACGACGGGTATACGTAACATTGGCTGCGCCTGCTAATAGCAGGGGCAGCCTCACGCGAAAACCACCATACGGAAACGACGTAAACTACATACGCAGGGCTCGCGCAACGTTGTGAATTCGGCGTTAGTATGCAATTTGCATACTATACGCTGAGCACAACGGGAACGCCACCTAGCGGCCATCGCAAGAATGCAGCCTAAGATATGCGGGCATAAGAGCCTTATGCCGCGCATATCTTAGGCTGCAGTCGGCGTAACGAGGTTCCTGAATCAGGAGCATTCGTTACGCTGGGGCAAGTAAGCAATTGCGCTGTGTAACATATGGTTACACAGGCGCAATTGCTTCTTAAATCCAGCCCATTGTTTGCGATGTTACTGTAAGACAAAAAATCATTATCATTGGAATCTTTGTTCCATGGACATAAAGATACGTCCACATGCAATAAATGACTGCTGAGAAGCGTAGGCGTGTTTTAACCAGCTATTACCAACCAAATCCTTGCCCCCCCCGAAAAGACACACAGACTTATTTAAAGAAGAAGTCCAGCATGGGCTTGTTTGGCTGCGCTTCTCCTCAATCCATTTTGCACTCCAGTGACCCGTTTTCAGCTGAAAGCGGTCTCATGTCCGCTCTCTGCTGACGTCACCAAGATCAGTCCAGGCACGTGTCATCCTGATTTGGATCCACCAGGTGCTTGGACTGATGGCAGTCTCAGCCTCTCAGCGAGCCCCTGAGATGGCCACTCCCCACCCCTCTACAGCTCAGCACTCCAATGAGCGTGGAGGAGCAGAGCAGGAGAGCTTCTGATTGACAGTCAGCAGCTCACCTCTCGGGGAGCAGAGAGAACCGAGCCATCGGCGATGTTCGATGGCCGGTTCTTAGTGCAGAGAAGACGGGGGACAGATGCAGCATCGGACCAATGCTGCATCCACCTAGGTAAGTATGAATATGGGAAAAAAAGCCAATCCTTTAAGTTGGAATTAGGGCAAGACCACAGCTTTATTAAACTCCCAACTGTATTGTTTAACATACCACATAACAATGCCCAACATGGTTATACCGTGAGCATCCATAACAAACACAGATAGTCTAAGAGGCCTGTCTCCACCATCAGTGTGAGACAGGCATTAAACTGATCCAAGACCTAAACTTGAGGGCATATCCCATAAAGCAATATCCATCGCTGGCCAGGTAAAACCGCTAACAAAGCTAATAAATAACGGGCGGGTGGGCAACTCGTGTGACGTCAGAATCTCCTCAGAATGGTAGGACGTGCCCTTGCGTAGGCTTTTTTTAGAGTTCCGGCTCCACCCAGTTACCTGTTGCTTTAGTGGCCAATCCCATTGGAGCTACTTAAACTCCGTGGCCCGGATTCAGAAAGAAGATACGACGGCATATCTCCTGATACGCCATCGTATCTCTGAGTCCGGCCGTCGTATCTATGCGCCTGATTCATAGAATCAGGTTACGCATAGATATCCCTAAGATCCGACAGGTGTAAGTGACGTACACCGTCGGATCTTAGGCTGCAATCTCACGCTGGCCGCTAGGCGTTTCCGTTTGTATACGCAAGGAATATGCAAATGAGGAGTTACGCCGATTCAGAAACGAACGACCGCCAGGCGCTTTTTTTTTATGTCGTTTGCGTTCGGCTTTTTCCGGCGTATAGTTACCCCTGCTATATGCGGCGTATCCTATGTTAAGTATGGCCGTCGTTCCCGGGTCGAATTTTGAATTTTTTACGTTGTTTGCGTAAGTCGTTCGCAAATACGAATGGACGTAATTTACGTTCACGTCGAAACGAATGACGTCCTAGCGACGTCATTTAGTGCAATGCACACTGGGAAATTTGACGGACGGCGCATGCGCAGTTTACATTTTACATGCCCCCTACCCGCAGAACTTGAATTCCGTCGGGGGATTTACGATACGCCGCCGCAAATTTACAGGCAAGTACTTTCTGAATAAAGCACTTGCCTCAAAAACTTGCGGCGGCGGATCGTAAATGAGATCTAAAGATCCGCTAACCTATCTGAATCTAGCCCCCTGCTTTTAAAACCCACGTAGCTGGCAATCTTCCAGCAGTCACGGCTCTCTTTCCCTAGGAAACAGGGGTGGGTCAAGGGGCCTTCAATACCCCTCTGTGTACAGTTCACTGAGGCTTTTTACACTTTCTTTAGCCATGTGAACATAAAGTGGTTTTAGTCCTATCTGGAATGTGCATTTCAAAATGCTAACAGACCTAAAAACATCAATAATCCATCTACATTTGTGTGGTGCATTAACACCTGTCACGTGTTAACGTGAAATCAATAGACTTTTGATGCACAAGAAAGTCTCTTTCCAAAATTTTTGTAATATCACGCTGCATCACACTATGTTATATTCATTGCATCGCATTGCATTGCAAAGCGTAAATGATGCCTCTGTGCTTTAGGTTCTATTTTGCATGCATCAGTGCATGTAATGTGCAATGCAGTAATGGGTATGTTACCGCAACTTATAGATCAGAGTAAATCAGCCTTAAAGAAAATCAAATTTTTATTTTTGCCATTGCTTAGGTGGTATATGCTCTGACAATGGGGCATACATTCCACAGCAAATCACACTTGTAAGTAAATTCCACATATATATACGATGAAGCCTGTGTGTGTGTGTGTGTGTGTGTACGTGCATCACAGTCACTCAATAGATTCTGCAAGCATGCAGTTTTCTTGTTTGCACACAATCTATGCTTAGTGGTAAATGTGCGTTATTTTTTTTAGTTCAAATACTCTCTATTAAACCTTTCTTTTTTCCTTTTTACACAACACATACATACAATTCATTAAACAAAACACTTGTCTCCAGTTATCTTAATAGTTAGATATTCCATTAAGATACAATGAATACTTTAATATTTATAAACACTAATCTACCCATAAATATATATATATATATACATACACACACACACACACACACACACACGTGTGTATATATATATATATATATATATATATATACATACTTTATTGTCAAAAGGCTGTCCACAAGGTTTAGGAGTGTGTCTATGGGAATGTTTGACCATTCTTCCAGAAGCTCATTTGTGAGGTCAGGCACTGATATCAACGAGAAGGCCTGGTTTGCAGTATCTTGTATTCATCCCAAAGGTGTTCCATTGGGTTGAGGTCAGGACTCTGGGCAGGCCAGTCAAGTTCCTCCACCCCAAACTCACTCGTCCATGTCTTTATAGACCTTGCTTTGTGCACTGCTGCATTAAGAGTTACTTCACTTGGCCAAGCCCAACCCCTGAAAAACAACTCCACACCATAATCCCTCCTCCACCAAATGATTTGGACCAGTGCACAAAGCAAGGTCCATAAAGACATGGATGAGCGAGTTTGGGGTGGAGATACTGAACTGGCCTGCAGAGAGTCCTGACCTCAACCCAATAGAACACCTGATGAATTAGAGTGGAGACTGCGAGCCAGGCCTTTGCGGTCAACATCAGCGCCTGACCTCACAAATGTGCTTTTTAAAGAACGGCCAAACATTCTAATAGATACACTCCTAAACCTTGTGGACAGCCTTCCCAGAAGAGTTAAAGCTGTTAAAGCTGCAAAGGGTGGGCCAACTCAATATTGATCACTAAGGAATAAGACAGGGATGTCACTAAGGTTCATGTGTGTGTAAAGGCAGGCATGCCAATACACATATACCCTCTACAACCCCCACAGCCTACCCAGTTTATAAATATAACAATGCATGTTCTTTAGTAACACAGGGCCTGATCCACAAAAGGGATACGCCGGCAGAAGATCCGACATGTGTAAGGGACTTACACTGTCGGATCTTAGGATGCAGTACCGCAGCCGCCGCTGGGGGCATTTCTCGTCGAAATCCAGCGTCGGGTATGCAAATTAGCACTTACGGAGATCCACAAAGCTTTTAAGCTTTGTTTTTTCTCCGTAAGTATTAGTTTGCCGTCGCAAAATTAGGGCTGTTTTTACAAAGTGTAAAGTTAGTACACCATGTAAAAGTAGACCCTTCTTTCCCGCGACGCTGTCAATTTTTTATTTTTATTTTTTTCCCGACGCATCTCTTTTTTTTCCCGACGCAACTTTTTTTACACAAAACTCGGCGTAACGTAATTTCGCGCAATGCACGTCGGGAAAATCACGTCGGGAGCATGCGCAGTACATCTGGCGCAGGAGCGAGCCTAATTTAAATGGGACTCGCCCCATTAGATTAGGAACGCCTTGCGCCGGACGGATTTAAGTTACACCGCTCAAAATTTCTAGGTAAGTGCTTTGTGGATCGGGCACTTAGGTAGAGATTTTGCGGCGGTGTAACTTAAATGCCAAAAGTTAAGTTACGGCCGGTTTTTGTGGATCAGGCCCACAGGTCCTAAGTCTTCCCAATCAGCATGATACCTTGGAAGACCCTCCACTGGCTAGCCATGAAGGATCGGGTTACATTTAAGACCCTCTGCCTCACTCACAAATGCACACAAGGTAACGCTCCGCAATACCTCTGCGACAAAATAAAGCACTACACCCCTAGTCGCCCCCTCCGCTACAAATCAAAAGGCGAACGAAGATTTGCAGTCCAAGGACCCCAGCTATGGAACGCTCTACCCACGGACATCCGCTTGGAAGAAAATCATTTGGCCTTCAGGAAGAAGCATCTCTGAAGACACATTGCCTTGAGGCAATTTAGTGTGCATTTGTAGCGCTATACAAGTTACTCACTCACTTAGGATAAGCGAGTTTCAAGGCACAAGCACCCCAAATTAGTTTGCGGTATTACATGCTAATGAAAAAGGTGGCAGGAATTTTTATTGGTTGAACTGCATTAGTCCCTCATGTTAAAACATTTGCAAGCTTCCTAATTCCATAAGAATTCTCTTAGGGGCAGATCCACAAAGCGAGTACGCCGGCGTATCTACTGATACGCCGCCGTACTTTCAAATTTCCCGCGTCGTATCTTTGTTTCGAATCCTCAAAACAAGATACGACGGCATCTGGGTTAGATCCGACAGGCGTACATCTTCGTACGCCTTCAGATCTAAGATGCAATTCTTCGGCGTCCGCTGGGTGGCGTTCCCATCGTAATCCGCGTTGAGTATGCAAATTAGCTATTTCCGACGATCCACGAACGTACGAGCGGCCGTCGCATTCTTTTACGTCGTCTCTAGTCGTTTTTTTTCTGGCGTATAGTTAAAGCTGCTGTTTGGTGGCGTATAGTTAAACCTGCTATGTTAAGTATGGCCGTCGTTCCCGTGTTTAATTTGAATTATTTTTTTTAGTTTGCGTAAGTCGTCCGTGAATCGGGATGGACGTAATTTACGTCCACGTCAAAACAATGACGTCCTTGCGACGTCATTTAGAGCAATGCACGGCAGGAAATTTAGGGACGGCGCATGCGCAGTTCGTTCGGCGCGGGGATGCACTTCATTCAAATGAAACACGCCCCCCCTACTCGCCGATTTAAATTAGGCGCCGCTACGCCGCGAGAGATACACTACGCCGCCGTAACTTACGGCGCAAATTCGTTCAGGATTCAAACCAAAAAAAGTAAGTTACGGCGGCGTAGCGTATCTCAGATACGCTGCGCCGGGGCAGATTTTTGTGGATCTGCCCCACGCAATTTACCATTATCCAGAAACTTATTAGAATCATTGCAGACATAAAAGTACCTTTTTAAAGCGGGGGTTCACCCTATCGACGGGAAAAAAAAAAAAAAAAATCTTTTACCTTAAAATCAGGCATTGTAGCGCGAGCTACAGTATGCCTGTCCCGCATTTTTTACCCCCGTACTCACCTTGTAGTCGTCCATCGAAGATACCGGGGAATGGGCGTGCCTATGGAGACGGACGATGATTGACGGCCGGCTCTGGCGCGTCACGCTTCTCCGGAAATAGCCGAAATAGGCTTGGTCTTCACGACGCGTGCGCATAGCCTGTGCGCAGGCGCTGTGAAGAGCCGAGACCTACTCCGGCTGTCTTCGGGGAGAGTGACGTGCCAGGGCCGGCCGTCAATCATCCTCCCTCTCCATAGGCACGCCCATTCCCCGCGGGAGCCGAAATCTACGATGGACGACTACAAGGTGAGTACGGGGTTAAAAAAATCGGGACAGGCATACTGTAGCTCGCGCTACAATGCCTGTCTCGATGGTAAAATGTGTCGGGGGGGGTGAACTACCGCTTTAAATAATGAAACAAAATTCTAACGTCCCTACTTATAGTCAGCTTTGCCGTTACTTCTTAGGAAAGGCATACACCTTACTACATTTAAAAACCTCTATTCACTGTTACTGTATCAAGCACTGGTTATTAAACAAAACTTAATTACCTCAATAAAAGTCATGACACAACACTGGTATTGTATCCTCGTTTACAACATAGTACACAAAGCTTGGCACACAGCCGCAAGCATTGAAAGAACACTCCACATTTATGCTACTATTGTATTACAAAGTAGCAAATACACATGCCTAAATCATTTGAAAACAATTAATAATACAAAGACATGCATTATAAACCTGGTCTAAATAAAACATTATACTTGAGACAAGTACCATACCTCCCAACTTTCTAAGACGTGGAGAGACACCTTCTATCACAATGTATTTAGGCAACGGACACACCCCTGCCAAGCACCTAATTATGCAAACTATTAAGAAAGTACCGTATATACTCGAGTATTTAAGACCCTTCTACTGTTTGTGAAATCTGAACGGGTCGTGGTTGAGTTCCTGCACCTATTTTCTGAGAAAAAAAGCTCTGCTAGGAACAGACTGTGTATGTCATTGTTTATTTTGCCTAGACTTTTACTTTAATTGTGTCTCTTCCAAAACACTAAATTAATGTTGGCATAGTCTAGTTTGGATTCTTCCTGATCTGTTGTTCATCAGTCAATAATATCCCTATTTCCAACCCAAGCATGAAGCTGGTGAATGCAATGCTTTGTGAGAGTACACTTATTAGAAGCATTACATATGGAACAGATATGCGGTGTATGTCCAGCTAATCCTGATGCTGCGTACAGACAATCAGTTTTCAGCATGAATAAAACCGGACCAATATGCTGCTAAATGCCCAGAGGCGTTTTTACAATTCGGCACTGCGTCGCTTTAACAGACAATTGCGCGGTCGTGCGACGTGGCTCCCAAACAAAATTTGCGTCCTTTTCTTCCCACAAATAGAGCTTTCTTTTGATGGTATTTGATTGCCTCTGCGATTTTTATTTTTTGCGCTATAAACAAAAATAAAGTGACATTTTTGAAAAAAAATCAATATTTTTTACTTTTTGTTATAAGAAAAATTGAATAAACAAAATTTTTGTCAAACATTTAGGCCAAAATTTATTCAGCCACATGTCTTTAGTAAAAAAAAAAATCGCAATAAAAATTTTTTTGCTTCCTAGCGGCAACAGTGACACTAATACAGCGATCAGAAAAATGATCGCTTAGTGACACTGGCAATAGGGAGTGAAAGGGTTAACTAGGGCGGTGATCAAGGGGTTAAAACTTTATTAGGGGGGATACAGGGCTACCCTGGACCTAACACTAACTGGCTGTCACACTAACTGTCACACTGACACTAAATGCAGTGATCAGTACATATATATTCAGTGACAGTGTGACAGGGGGGTGATCGGAAGGGGTTAAATGTGCCTGTGTGTGTGGTGTCAGTGTAGTGTTAGGTGCGACTCTTCTCTCATCTCGGCGGTTTGAAAATACCGCCGAGATGAGAGCTGCATCACTTCCTCTGCCTATGTTTACATTTTACAGGCAGAGGAAGTGACACAGCGGCGGCTCACAGTATTGGCTGGAAGCGATCACGAGGGGACAGAAACGAACAGCCGTCCCCTCGAGTCGGATCGCTCCCAGGGGTAAGCCGCCCGCCGCACGCAGCGGAGGGGGTCCCGATCGGACCCCCGACCCGCTAGAAGGCAGGGACATATATATACGCCCATCTGCCTGTACGTGCCATTCTGTGGACGTAAATAGTCGTGCGGTGAGCGTTAAGTGGTTAAAAAACGTCATTTAAAATGATCGTGTGTGGGCTGCACATCGTTTTTCATGTTCTGAAAAACGAAAAAAAAAAAAAATTCGAACATGCTGGATTTTTTAACGTCGTTTTAAACAATGTCGTTTTTTGGGTAGTAAAAAATGATCGTGTGTGGGCTAAAATGACGTTAAAAACCCGTGCATGCTCAGAAGCAAGTTATGAGACGGGAGCGCTCGTTCTGGTAAAACTACCGTTCTGAGTGGAGTAAGCACATTCATCACGCTGTAACAGACAGAAAAGCGCAAATCGTCTTTTACATAGTTACATAGTTACATAGTTAGTCAGGTTGAAAAAAGACACAAGTCCATCCAGTTCAACCACAAAAAACAAAAAAAACAAAATAAAAAACACAGTAAAATCCTATACACCCAACTCCATACCCACAGTTGATCCAGAGGAAGGCAAAAAACCCCAGCGGAGCATGATCCAATTTGCTACAGCAGGGGAAAAAATTCCTTCCTGATCCCCCGAGAGGCAATCGGATTTACCCTGGATCAACTATACCTACAAATCTTAGTACTCAGTTATATTCTGTACATTTAGGAAAGAATCCAGACCTTTCTTAAAGCAATCTACTGAGCTGGCCAGAACCACCTCTGGAGGGAGTCTGTTCCACATTTTCACAGCTCTTACTGTGAAAAAACCTTTCCGTATTTGGAGGTGAAATCTCTTTTCCTCTAGACGTAAAGAGTGCCCCCTTGTCCTCGGTGATGACCGTAAAGTGAATAACTCAACACCAAGTTCACTGTATGGACCTCTTATATATTTGTACATGTTGATCATATCCCCCCTTATTCTCCTCTTCTCAAGAGTGAATAAATTTAGTTCCTCTAATCTTTCCTCATAGCTGAGCTCCTCCATGCCTCTTATCAGTTTGGTTGCTCTTCTCTGCACTTTCTCCTGTTCTCCAATATCCTTTTTGAGAACTGGTGCCCAAAACTGAACTGCATATTCCAGATGAGGTCTTACTAATGATTTGTACAGGGGCAAAATTATATCTCTGTCTCTGGAGTCCATACCTCTCCTAATACAAGAAAGGACTTTGCTCGCTTTGGAAACCGCAGCTTGGCATTGCATGCCATTATTGAGCTTATGATCAACTAAAACCCCCAGATCCTTCTCCACTACAGATCCCCCCAGTTGTACTCCCCCTAGTATGTATGATGCATGCATATTCTTAGCCCCCAAGTGCATAACTTTACATTTATCTACATTAAACCTCATCTGCCACTCAGTCGCCCAATCAGACAGAGCATTGAGGTCGGCTTGTAAATTGGAGACATCCTGTAAGGACGTTATTGCACTGCATAGCTTGGTGTCATCTGCAAAGACAGAAATGTTACTATTGATCTCAGACCCAATATCATTTATAAATATATTGAAAAGTAAGGGTCCCAGCACTGAACCTTGGGGTACACCACTGATAACCTTGGACCATTCAGAGTAAGAATCATTAACCACGACTCTCTGAATTCTGTCTTTCAGCCAGTTTTCTATCCATTTACAAACTGATATATCCAATCCTGTAGACCTTACCTTACACATGAGCCATGTGTGCGGAACTGTATCGAACGCTTTTGCAAAATCCAAATATATCACGTCCACAGCCACTCCTCTGTCCAGAGTTTTACTTACCTCTTCATAAAAGGAAATCAGGTTTGTCTGACAACTTCTGTCTTTCATGAATCCATGTTGTCTGCTGCTTAAATAGTTTTTTTCCAGCAAGAACTCATCCATGTGGTCTTTTATTAAACGTTCCAGTATCTTCCCAACTATAGAAGTTAAACTAACAGGTCTATAGTTACTTGGTAAAGACTTTGTTCCCTTTTTAAATATGGGCACCACATTGGCCCTGCGCCAATCCAGTGGTACTATTCCTGTCTTTAATGAGTCCCTAAATATTAGATACAGTGGCTTTGAAATGACAGAGCTCAACTCACCTAGGATCCGTGGATGGATGCCATCAGGTCCAGGTGCTTTATCCACCTTTATTCTGTCTAAATATTTCTGGACCATATCACTTTTGAGCCATTGTGGATTGGGGGCTGTGTCACTCCCACCCCCATTTTGGACATGAGCTCCCCCATGCTCCATTGTATACACAGAGCTGAAGAAAACATTTAATAAATTTGCCTTCTCTTTGTCCCCAGTCACCCACTCTAGATTATTTTGTAAGGGGCCTACATGCTCAGACTTCACCTTTTTACTATTAATATATTTAAAGAATTTTTTGGGGTTTGTCCTACTATCTTTTGCAATCTGTCGTTCGTTTTGAATTTTTGCATCCTTGATTTCCTTTTTGCATATCCTGTTATATTCTTTGTAACATTTAAACAACACTAGTGTTCCTTCATTTTTATATTTTTTAAATGCTACTTTCTTATTGTTTATAGCTTTTTTAACTTTGACCGTGAGCCACATAGGTTTTATTTTTAGCCTTTTAAACTTATTGCCCAAAATCACAAAATCAGCTAAAGCAGCCCAAAGGCGAATGGAACTTCCCCCTTATAGTGCCGTTGTACGTGTTGTACGTCACCGCGCTTTGCTAGATCATTTTTAAAAACGATGGTGTGTGGGCAACATCGTTTTAATGATGAATTTGGAAAAACTTCGTTTTTTGGACATGCTGAAAAACGACATTTTCTTTCATGCTGAAAAATTATCGTGTGTACGCGGCATTAGATCTAGCAAGTAGTTTTTTTTTTTTTTACCATAGACAGGCGGTGGCTAAGTGGTTAGCATTTCCACCTGGCAGCACTAAGTTTGTCGTTTGTTATACCAACCACAACATTACCTGCCTGAAGATTGCATGTTCTCCCTGTGCCTGCGTGTGTTTTCCCACCGGTATTCCCATTTTCTCCCACGCTCCAATGACATGCTGGCAGGTTAATTGACTCCTGTGTAAACTGGCCCTAGCTTACAATATAAGTTCCCTAAGTCAAACATATACATGATGGGCCAGATTCACAAAGAGATACGACGGTGTATCTACAGATACACCATCGTATCTCTGACTTACACTGGTCCTATCTATGCGCCTGATTCATAGAATCAGATACGCATAGATAGGGCTAAGATCTGACAGGTGTAACTGTGTTACACTGTCGGATCTTTTTTTCGATTTAAAAATGGCGCCGGGGGCGTTCCCGCTGATTTACGATAAATAATATGTAAATCAGCGAGATACGCAAATTCACGAACGTACGCGGACCCGACGCAGTCTTCTTACGACGTTTCCGTAGCGGCGTACCCGTCGTATACTTACCCATGCTTTCATCAGGCGCAGCCAATGTTAAGTATAGCCGACGTTGCCGCGTCAAATTTAAATTTTTTAACGTCGTTTGCGTAAGTCGTTCTAGAATACGGATGGACGTCGTTTACGTAAGCCTTCGAAACCACTGACGTCCTAGCGACGTCAGTGGGAGCAATGCACGCCGGGAAATTCCCCGGACGGCGCATGCGCATTTAAATCGGCGCAGGAACGCGCCTGATTTAAATAGTACACTCCCCTAGCCGCGGAATTTGAATTCCGCCGGGGGATTTAGGATCCGCCGCCGCAAGTTTGGAGGTAAATGGTTTGTGAATTAGCCACTTTCCTCCTAAACTTGCGGGAGCGGATCTTAATTCACGTAGATCGAGCGGATCTATAGATCCGCTGCGCTACGTGAATCTGGCCCGATATGTTTGACTTAGGGAACTTAGGGGGTAATCCACAAAGATCCGGCGTAACTTAATTTTTTCCATTTAAGTTACACTGCCTTAAAATTTCTACCTAAGTGCCCGATCCACAAAGCACTTACCTAGAAATTGTTGGCTGTGTAACTTAAATTCCGCCGGCGCAAGGCGTTCCTATTTTCATGGGGGCGATTTAAATTAGGCGCGCTCCCGCTCCGGCCATACTGCGCATGCTCATGACGTCATTTTCCCGACGTGCATAGCGCGAAATTACGTTACGCCGAGCTTTGTGGATTGCGACGGGTCAATAAAGTTGCGTCGGGAAAAAAAAAGATACGGCACGTAAAAAAAAAATTCAAAACAAAAAAAAAATCGCGTCGCTGGACAGAAGGGTCTGTTTTTACAAGGTGTAAACAGTTTACACTTTGTAAAAGCAGCCCTAATTTTGCGTTTGCAAACTAAAACTTACGGAGAAAAAACGAAGCTGAAAAGCTTTGTGGATCTCCGTAAGTGCTAATTTGCATACCCGAGGCGGATGCCGTACTGCATCCTAAGATCCGGCAGTGTAAGTCCCTTACACATGCCGGATCTTCTGCCTAACTATGGAAAACTGATTCTGTGGATCAGTTCCATAGTTAGAAACAGGGATACGACGGCGTAACAGCAGTTACGCCGGCGTATCCCTTTTGAGGATCTGGCCCTTATATCGTAAGCTCCTTGAGGGCAGGAACTAATGTGATTGTACAATATATGTAAAGTGCTGCGTAAATTGTTGGTGCTTTATAAATACCTGTAATAAATAACATTACAAACTGTAGGGTTTACCAAGAAGGAGAACTCAAGTCTATGAACTCACACTGAATAAAAAAATGAGTGGCAGCAGGTTATAAATAATGCAAACAAAACCTAATGGATAGATGATGAATTGGAGGAGTGAAAGTGTGAACGTCCAATCTTTTACTATATTGCACGCAATGCTAGAAAAATGTAAAGCTTGTGTTATTAAAGTATTGTATTAAAGTATTGTACTGTGCCTTTAAAAAGTATTCATACCCCTTAAAATGTTACAACCAAAAACGTAAATGTATTTTATTGGGAATTTATGTGATAGACCAACACAAAGTGGCATATAATTGTGAAGTGGAAGGAAAATGATAAATGGTTTTAATTTTTTTTTTTTACAAATAAATATGTGAAAAGTGTGGCTTGCATTTGTATTCAGCCCCCACTCAATACTTTGTACAACCACTTTTCACTGCAATTACAGCTGCAAGTCTTTTTGGGTATGTCTCTACCAGCTTGGCACATCTAGAGATTGTCAATCTTCTTTGCAAAATATCTCAAGCTCTGTCAGATTGGATGGAGAGCGTCTGTGAACAGCAACTTTCAAGTCTTGCCACAGATTCTCAATTGGATTTAGGTCTGGACTTTGACTGGGCCATTCTAACACATAAATATTCTTTGATCCAAACCATTTCATTGTAGCTCTGGCTGTATGTTTAGTTTCGTTGTCCTGCTGGAAGGTGAACCTCCACCCCAGTCTCAAGTCTTTTGCGGACTATAACAGGTTTTCTTCTAAAGCCTTGTACACACGATTGGATTTTCCGACGGGAATTGTGTGATGGCAGGATGTTGTCGGATAACCCGACTGTTTATTTGCTCCATCGGACAACTGTTGTCAGATTTTCCGACAACAAATGTGGGATAGCATGCTTTAAAATGTTCCGACAACAAATGTGTGTTGTTGGATTATCCGATCGTTTACATAAAAGTCAGTCGGAAAAAAATCCAAAGTACAAACATGCATGCTCAGAAGCAATGCTAACCATAACACATTATAACATTAGCAGAAGTTGTCCAAAGGGTGGCGCTAAAGAGCTGAAAAAAATACATCGTTTTGTGTATGTTGGCCAACAATTATTTGCCGTTTGTATGCAAAAGACAAAAGTCCTACACTTTATCGGATGGAAATCTGATCATGTGTACGAGGCTTTAGATTGCCCTGTATTTAGCTCCATCCATCTTCCCATCAACTCTGACCAACTTCCCTTTCCCTGCTGAATAAAAGCACCCCCACAACATGATGGTACCACCGCCATGATTCACGGTGGGGATGGTGTGTTCAGGGTGATGTGCAGTGTATGTTTTTGGCCACACATAGCATTTTGCTTTTAGGTCAAAAAGTTCAATTTTGGTCTCATCTGACCAGAGCACCTTCTTCCACATGTTTACTGTGTCTTCCCCATTGCTTCTTACAAACTGCAAACAGGAGTTCTTATGGCTTTCTTTCAACAATGGTTTTCTCTTGCCACTCTTCCATAAAGGTCAGATTTGTGGAGTGCACAACTAATAGTTGTCCTGTGGACAGATTTTCCCACCTGAGCTGTGGATCTCTGCAGCTCCTCCAGAGTTACCATGGGCCTCTTGGCTGCTTCTCTGATTAATGCTCTCCTTGCCCGGCCTGTCAGTTCAGATGAACGGCCATGTCTTAATAGGTTTGCAGTTGTACCATACTCTTTCCATTTTGATGATGGATTGAACAGTGCTTTGTGAGATGTTCAAAGCTTGGGATATTGTTTTATAACCTAACCCTGCTTTAAACTTCTCCACAACTTTATCCCTGACCTGTATGGTGTGTTCCTTGTCCTTTATGATGCTATTTGTTCATGTTCTAATAAACCTCTGAGAGCTTCACAAAACTGCTGAAATGACTGTTTACAGGGTATGGAGACATAAAAGTTAACTGATTCCTTTTAAAAATTATTAAAAATTTAATTTAATCTATCATATAATGTGCCTCTAGTTTCACGTTCGGTTTTAAAGGTACATACATGAAGTTCCGGGTGAGAGGTGAGTCGGGAAGACACACAGAACAAAAACAACAAATCCAGGGCAGTGTTTTGTTTTTAAAATGAATCTGATTGGTTCTGAGGAGTTTTAGACACACAGTAATGACAGCTTAGACCACCGTGAAAATCTCCCAGTATGATGGTTATAAGGAAACAGGCAACCAGGAAGTGTGGAGATCACAGCAGAATTACAGCTACTTCAAAGCAAAAACGAACAATGAGGACATGAAACCAGTACTGCAGTAAGGTAAAGGAAGCTATTTAGCTAAAAAAAAAATTTCCTTTAGTGACCCTTTAAATTACACACAAGTGAACTGTATTTACTAATTAGGGACTTCTGAAGGCAATTGGTTCAGCTAGATTTTAGTTATGGGTATCAAAGTAATGGGGGCTGAATACAAATGCACGCCACATTTTTCACATATTTATCTGTAAAAAAAATGAAAACCATTTATAATTTTCCTTCCACTTCACAATTATGTGCCACTTTGTGTTGGTCTGCCACATTACAAGGGGTATGAATACTTTTTTAAGGCACTGTATAATACTTTACTACAATACTTTAATAACACAAGATTTACATTTTTCTAGCATTGCGTGCAACATAGTAAAAGATTGGATGTTCACACGTTTCACTTTCATCTATCTATTAGGTTTTGTTTGCATTATTTATTACCTGCCGCCATTCATTTCCTTATTCAGTGTAGGTGTAACAAGGAAATAGATTTAGAAAGAGATTTAGATTAATGAAAATCTGCAGGTTGGTTAAAAAAAAAAATCACTCACATAGTTACATAGTTACATAGTTAGTCAGGTTGAAAAAAGACACAAGTCCATCCAGTTCAACCACAAAAAAAACAAAACACAGTACAATCCTATACACCCAACTCCATACCCACAGTTGATCCAGAGGAAGGCAAAAAACCCAAGCAGAGCATGATCCAATTTGCTACAGCAGGGGAAAAAATTCCTTCCTGATCCCCCGAGAGGCAATCGGATTTACCCTGGATCAACTTTACCTACAAATCTTAGTACTCAGTTATATTCTGTACATTTGGGAAAGAATCCAGGCCTTTCTTAAAGCAATCTACTGAGCTGGCCAGAACCACCTCTGGAGGGAGTCTGTTCCACATTTTCACAGCTCTCACTGTGAAAAAACCTTTCCGTATTTGGAGGTGAAATCTCTTTTCCTGTAGACGTAAAGAGTGCCCCCTTGTCCTCAGTGTTGACCGTAAAGTGAATAACTCAACACCAAGTACACTGTATGGACCCCTTATATATTTGTACATGTTGATCATATCCCCCCTTATTCTCCTCTTCTCAAGAGTGAATAAATTTAGTTCTTCTAAACTTTCCTCATAGCTGAGCTCCTCCATGCCTCTTATCAGTTTGGTTGCCCTTCTCTGCACTTTCTCCAGTTCTCCGATATCCTTTTTGAGAACTGGTGCCCAAAACTGAACTGCATATTCCAGATGAGGTCTTACTAATGATTTGTACAGGGGCAAAATTATATCTCTGTCTCTGGAGTCCATACCTCTCTTAATACAAGAAAGGACTCACAAAACAATCATGTCAGTAAAACTAATTTTAGCTCTCGTTGCTCCCCACCAAATGTTATTAAAAAAATTGCACTAATTTGTTTTCTTTAGGGAAGTGTCCAGCACCACATGCCATTTGTTTGACAATCGCTTGCCTAATAGCTTTGAAAATTAATTGTTTTAAAAAATGTATCTTCCTTTCCATAACTGTAGTAGTAAAATCAGTAAAAAAAAACAAAAACACATAGCTTGCTTTGTTGTGCTGCCTATCTTGATTTTAGCACAGCATTTGATACAATTCCACGTAATGATCTCATTAAAAAAAAGTGTACAAGCTAGGATTTAGAATTTGGACGATCACCAGAAGGAGGAAGGAGGTCCTTAAACATATATATATATATATATATATATATATATATATATATATATATATATATATATTGTAGCAAAGCATCCTAGAGAGAGCCTGGGAAAGTCCTGTTCGGGGTTTACACCTCTCCCAGGCTCCTCTCTTACATGTTCAGGGATCTCTGATCCAGGATCCAGTTCAGGTGTTGGCTCTCTTCCCCAGGCCAATTTAAGCTCACCTGAGCAGACAGCCTTCGCTCTGCCTGGGAAACACAGATAGTGCTGATCTGTGAGAGCAAGGAGGTTGGTAAAAACTGTTAAGCATTTGATGTGGAAGCTGACAAGCTGTAGGCTTGCTCAGCCTGGTAGTGAGGGTCTATATATATTGTATAGTTAGAGCCAAGACGCAGCTAGGTTTTTGTTTAATTACTTTTGTTTTTCTGCACACTGTACAGCACCTGTAAATTGACTTTGTATATAGCACCAATAAACACCCCACTGTTTTTCACTTATCCCATGGACTTGGGATCTGTGCCTGCTCATCCCAGGGAGCTTTTGTACCTGCTACCTATCCCCCAGGTTACAATATATATATATATATATATATATATATATATATATATATATATATATATATATATATATATATATATATATATATATATATATATATATTGTAAGGGGTTAGCCCTGGATGGGTTCACTACACACTGAACGATACAGAGAAACAGCCGAAGACGGTTGAAAACAAAGAATTTGGTTTATTCTTCCATCTTGCTGGAAACAAGTGCAAGCATCCAAACAGCATAAACAAAATCAAACATAAAATAAACCCTATCTATGGAGTCTGGCACAGCCTTCTGCTGTGCAGACACTGCTGGTCATACAGCAGAAAAACAATAGTCTTTTGATTTTGTTTTCACACAGAAAAATCAACAGCACCTCACCTCTTCAGAAGTATTTCTGCTCACTGCTCTCCTTCACTCAAAAGCCTCAGGATGCAGCAATCAGTAGTAATCCTCTGGATTATTTATAGAGGCCTTAATTGCCTCATTCTGAACAGCTGAAGTTTTCAAATGCCCTTAAACCTTTCTGGCCACTTCTGCAGCCGACACCTGATAATAATTGGTGTATTGTCTAAACAAGGCAGAAATGTATCTCCCGTCTGTGACAACACCCACAGATTTACCTGACTTCCTGTCACAATATATATATATATATATATATATATATATATATATATATATATATATATATATATATATATATATATATATAAAAAGTTGTGCTCATAAGTTTACATACCCTGGCAGAATTTATGATTTCTTGGCCATTTTTCTGAGAATTTGAATGATAATACAAAAACTTTTCTTTCACTCATGGTTAGTGTTTGGCTGAAGTCATTTATTATCAATCAACTGTGTTTACTCTTTTTAAATCACAATCACAACAGAAACTACCCAAATGACCCTGATCAAAAGTTTACATACCTTGATGATTTTGGCCTAATAACATGCACACAAGTTGACACAAAGGGGTTTGAATGGCTATTAAAGGTAACCATCCTCACCAGTGATCTGTTTGCTTGTAATTAGTGTGTGTTTATAAAAGGTCAATGAGTTTCTCCTGATAGACCCTTGCATCTTTCATCCAGTGCTGCACTGACGTTTCTAGATTCTGAGTCATGGGAAAAGCAAAAGAATTGTCAAAGGATCTACGAGAAAAGGTAGTTGAACTGTATAAAACAGGAGAGGAATATAAAAAGATATCCAAGGAATTGAGAATGCCAATCAGCAGTGTTCAAACTCTAATCAAGAAGTGGAGCAGGTCCTAATTACCCCCTATACAGTAAGTCTCGGTTCACACAGGGGAGACTTCAAAGTCGCCGGCTCTGAAGCGCCTCATACAGCACAACTTCAGCATGGCTTGCAAAACGACTTCTGTAATAGAAGTCAATGCAAGTTGCTCTGAAGTCACCCCCAAAATAGTACAGGAACCTTTTTCTAAGTCAAAGCAACTTGAGTCACCTCCACTGGTAACCTCGCTTCAAAAAGGATAATGATAAGATAGAATGAGTCCAAAAATAGGAAATAAAAATGGTGAAAGGTTAGCAGAGGTGTCAAACTCCATTTCATCGTGGGCCGCATCAGCATTATGATTGCCCTCAAAAGTGCCGGTTGTATCTGTAAGATTAGATGTCCAGCGCATCCCCTCCCATTTACATTAGATGTCAGGAGCCATCTCACCATCAGAAGTTGAATCCCCTACTCTCCCTTACATCACAGTGCACCCCCCTTTCCCTATGTTGCTGCTGGGAAGAAGCTGGATGCATTGCTTGAAAGCAGAAAGTAAGGGCCTGGAGTAGGACCAGATGAGGGCTGGAGCTCTCCTGCAGTTGCAGGAGAGGTGCAAGGGCCACATGAGATAGCCTGAAGGGCCGCACTCGGCCCGCGGGCCTTGTGTTTGCCACCTGTGGGTTAGAGGGATAAAATCAGGAGAAACTGCAAGAAATTAATATGTACAGTCCTGAAGAAAGAAATGAAAAGGGGAGACATAACTGAAACCTTTAAATACATTAAGGGTGTGAGTAAAGTTCAGAAGGGCAGTATTTTTAATATGAAGACAAGATCAAGAACACAGGGACATAGCACAAGAAAAGTTAAAAATGAACATAAGACATTATTATTTTTAACGAAAGAGCAGTTGATGCTTGGAGTAGGCTTCCAGCAGGGGTAGTAAGTCAGTCAATAGTAAGGGAATTTACATGCTTAGGACAAACGTAGATCTTTACTCGAAGAAATGAAAAAATTAATAAATAAATTAAATAAATTAAAAAAAGGGGCAAACTCATTGGACCACTTGGTATTTTTCTTTTTCAATGTAACTTGTTAATGTTTTTATATTTCTAAGTTCAAAACTAACCCTAGAAAGCATTACTTTGTCTAAGGAGTAACTAATGCCTGGAATAAACTTCCAGCAGAAATAGTAAGTCGATAAAAGATTACCTGTTGCCGGTCTTCTATGTTTCTACAAGTTTTAACGCACATTAGCACATGTACACAGGTTAGCGTTTTTTACCTGTGGTGCTAGTTCGCACTTGTGTAATATGTGTTGGGCAAAAAAAATATGTGCATTTTTCTGCATTCTATTAAATGATTTGTTGCCAACAATAGCAGCACTTGAAAAACCATTGAAAAAGCACACCACTGTTTGTTAGAAGTGCTTGCCAGCGTGCCATAATAATGCACAAAACATACAAGAAAACATGTATATAAAGCCCAAACAAAGACCTACTACAAAGACCCCATAAGCACATATCCTCAGAAAAGCTGCCAGGAGCCACAGGTTCTAATTTTACATAAAACAATTTTTATTCAAAACCTTCAAAATTCTCCATCCCAAATTCTTGTAAATACATCCTATATTTTACTAACAAAAATTTGGCTTCTATTTATTTTCAGTAATTCAGCATAGATTTGAACTGATCATCTTTCTCACCTGCTCCTTCTGATCCTTTTTAGATGCTATTGAAATTCTTCTGTTGTAGTTCCTGGCTGTAGGATATCTAGAGTAAGTAGCATTTTTAGTAATAATAATCCACAGACAGTAGACAGATCATCTCCAGCAAAGGGGAATGCGTGACAGCTACTCCAGAGACAGCACTGGGTCTGAATGCCCCGAGATAGGAAGGCAGCAGAGCTGAAAGCCACTATACATATTTTACTGACTTTACTTCCTCGTGACGCTTTCTCAGGAATGTCTCATCTGCAGCTCTTTTAGTTTTCACCTACTTTGTAAATGTGGACAAACTTGTTTTGTTGTCCTTTGGATTTTATTTTACATACAAAGGGTGAAAGACCTCAAGAAGCCAGACGGCCGGATTTTCAGGTCTTACTGCACTGGCCGAAGACAGCCACAACTCCCACCTCCCCCCAGCTTCAGTAATGGCCGTAAGGTGCATTTTGTGCCATACAAATGTATGGAAAGTTTGTATTAGGATGAATGATAAGATTTCTATCTGAAAAGTGAATATTTATACAAAGTGAAAATTTTATTTTGCATCTTGTCCCTTTAATACATGTGCTGAAAATATATTTTTATGTTTTAATGCAAAATTCAAAAACAAACATAGCAAATGGAAAGATAAAGATGGGGCTCAGGTAAGTATTAGGGGCAGGGGAGGGCTGGCAGGGAGGGCAGGGTGGAAATCTCCCCCCGGGCTGGTGACACTATGCACAGCCACCGGGCGCCACTACCAAATGCTGTTTTTGCAGAGCAGGAAAACAGCCGCTGCTCACCTCCCACTGTGCAGCCGTGCCTGTGTCAGCTCCGAGGTAGATGGCTGCAGAGCTGAGCTATGTCGCATCTCACACATAGCTCAGCCTCAGCGCACACCAGCGCTGACATCCCCTTCTCTCTCTGCACAGACACAAGGACTCTGATGCAAGGGGGACCTATGTGCGCACTCTGATGCAAGGGGGCCCTCTGTGCGCACTCTGATGCAAGGGGGGCCTCTGTGTGCACTCTGATGCAAGGGGGGCCTCTGTGCGGACTCTGATGCAAGGGGGGCCTCTGTGCGGACTCTGATGCAAGGGGGGCCTCTGTGTGGACTCTGATGCAAGGGGGGCCTCTGTGCGGACTCTGATGCAAGGGGGGCCTCTGTGCGCACTCTGATGCAAGGGGGGCCTCTGTGCGGACTCTGATTTAAAGGGGGGCCTCTGTGCGGACTCTGATGCAAGGGGGGCCTCTGTGCGTGCTCTGATGCAAGGGGGGCCTCTGTGCGCACTCTGATGCAAGGGGGGCCTCTGTGCGGACTCTGATTTAAAGGGGGGCCTCTGTGCGGACTCTGATGCAAAGGGGGCCTATGTGCGGACTCTTGTGATCATGAAAAATCTTAGAATGTTTTCCTCGATCCATTACTTTTCCGTGCTCTACGGGTCACTTGACTGGACTTGCCCCCCAGGCCTATAGCTGCCAGCCCTCCCCTGATTAGGGGGGCTGCTGCACACAGGTTTTTTTTTCTTAATGCAAAAACCTTCTGCTTTAGAAACACTTTAATATACAGTAGAAAAAGTAAAAAACAACAGAAAAAAAAAGATATTAAATCATAGCTAAAGAAAGAGGAGGATGAAGAGTTAATAAAAACTATCTAGGCTTAACTAAAGTGGGGTACACACTATGAGAAATATATATGAATGGTCATCTGATTTTACACGAAGGAGTTTATCATGATGTAAGCCACAACGGTATTAATTTGTACAAAAATTCACGAACGACAAAGTCACACGTTCTTTCTTGTGTATGACTTTTGTGTTTGTTGCTACCTTCATCGGGGTCCTTCTTTGCTTTTGATCATGCACGTTTTTCTCTATTCGATTGTTTTTGTACGATTGCTGTACACATTGAACGAAGGTCGAACGTTGTGTTCACGTACGATACAATTTTTCTAGCTTGCACCTTCGTTTTTTTTCATCCTGTCAGACAATACATTTTCAATGCGAATAATGTGGTTTTGTGAAGATGTCTACCTGCCTTATTTGGACCTGCCAGCGATTTAATTCAAACACCTGCGCCCGCTCGAATTCCCAAACTGGGATACGGTTACTTTTCCGCTTTTTTTTTTTCTTTTCTGTCAGTTTGTTGAGCTGAGTGGAACCGACCATAATTCAAATTTCAGATGATTTCTGATGAATTGGCCAAAATGTTTGGCCAGCCTAAGCAGACATAAAGATAATAGTTGAAAATATTTTTTTCTCCCAAGAATGCTGAGTAGGAGGTATCTGCTGTTGTCTGATAATATCCATTGGTGAGGATCATTAATGCAGGTAAAACCGGCATTGTGGGAAGCAAATCACCTCATTGCCTTTGGGTACTTTGACGATCATTAACAGCACCAAAGATGAATAAAAAGAAAAACCAAAACAACAAACAACAATAAGAAATGTGTACATGGATACAGCTCTTTCATTCATGAAAGACAGTTAAAGCAGAGTTCTACCCAAAAGTGCTCATTGGTCTCCTCCCTGTCTTTGACAGGTATCCTGTCCCCACTTCCGGGAGTCCGAGCTGCGGTGAATTAGATGAGTGGCTTGGCTCCTTCCTCCTTCCCCCGATCAGACTAGATCAGTGGCTTGGCTCCTTTGTCCTTTCCCCACCAGGCCAGTAGGAGAGCACAGCGGTGCCTCGCACATCCGCAGTAGGGACCCGGCGTGAAACCATAATACTGTTTCCCTTCCTGGCAATGACGGTGGCAGCACCCGACAGCTCATGGAAACATCAGTTGCCGACATCGCTGGACTCCACAACAGGTAAGTGTCCTATTATTAAAAGTCAGCAGCTGCAGTATGTTTAGCTGCTGGCTTTTAATTTTCGCAGGCGTGGTCAAACCTCCTCTTTAAGCCTCGTCGTACACATGATGAGAATATCGGATGAATCGGTCCATTTTTTTTTTTTTGCATGCTAGTCTCATATCAAAAATGAAGAGGTTACTGACGTTAAAAAAAAATCTGGTATGACAGAATACAACTTCAGAAGTGTAATGTGTTATATTGTAATGTATTTCTTTTGTTTCCGAGCATGCGTGGTCCGATGTTTTTAATATTTTTTTGGATGAATATTGTACTGCTTAGACTTAGTGGGGCATATTCTTATAGATCTGAGGCGGCGGAACGTATGTCCTTTACGTTACGCCGCCGCAAGTTTAAGTGGCAAGTGCCTGATTCCCAAACCACTTACCTGTAAACTTGCGGCGGCGTCGCGTAAAGTCCACCCGCGCAAGCCCTACGACGGCCGACGGCCATACTTAACATTGAGTACGCCACCTAGGGGGCATCTTTATCTTTACGCCGCGTATCGCTTACGGAAACGACGTTAAAACACTACGGCGGGCAAGCGTAGGTTAGAGAATCGGCGTGACTAGTCATTTGCATATTCTACGCTGACCGCCACCTAGTGGTCAGCGTAAATATTGCAGCCTAAGATACAACGGCGCAGGCCGTCGTATCTTAGGCATGTTTAAGTGTATCTCATTTTGAGAATACACTTAAACATAGGATCGGACTTACGTCGGCGTATCTGCTGATAAGCCTGCGTAAATTATTTGAGAATATGGCCCAAATTGTTCATTCTGGTATTTACGAGAAAAAAATTTGTATTTGTCCCTTCGGATAATTTTTCATGAACTTTCATGATCAGCTCTCAAAAGCTGTGAACTAATGAAATTATCTGATGAATGATCGTCCTTTTTTTTCACCTCAGGGAAGAAAGAGGAGAGCAGGCGGCCGGTTTATAAGCGTGCAGAGGAACATTGCTGTAACAGCTTTCGTTATAATTTCTGTGTGTTCTCCGCACTCGCTGTCACACCCTCCTGGCCTGGGTACTTTGATAGACAGATCAGCCGTCCAATGTCGGGATTTGTGACGTGTATCAAAGTACCCGGGCCAGGAGGTGGGGCTGTATGCGATGACGAGCGGTGGGAACACTCAATTCAAATTAAAGCTGTTACAGCGATGTTTAGCGGCGCTCTGATGATCTGGCCGGCAATCTCCTCTCTTCCCCTGCACAGGTAGGCTGCATTTATGGACACAGGCAGGCTGCATTGATGGACACAGGCAGGCTACATAGATGGACACAGGTAGGCTGCATTGTTGGGCACAGGTAGGCTGCATTGTTGGGCATTGTATTGCATTGCATTGTAGGCTGCATTGATGGGCACAGGTAGGCTGCATTGTTGGGCACAGGTAGGCTGCATCGATGGACACAGGTAAGCTGCATTGATAGACACAGGTAGGCTGCATTGATAGACACAGGTAGGCTGCATCAAAGGACCCAGGTAGGCTGCATTAATGGACACAGGTAGGCTGCATTGATGGACACAGGTAGATTTCATTGTTGTGCACAGGTAGGTTGCATTGTTGGGCACAGGTGAGCTGCATTGTTGGGCACAGGTGAAGCGGCATTAATGGACACAGGTAGGCTGCATTGTTGGGCACAGGTTAAGCGGCATTGATGGACACAGGTGAAGTGGCATTGATGGACACAGGTACACTGCATTGTTGGGCATGGGTAGGCTGCATTGTTGGGCACAGGTGAAGCGGCATTGATGGACACATGTAGGCTGCATTGTTGGGCACAGGTGAAGCAGCATTGATGGACAAAGGTGGGCTGCATTGTTCAGCACAGGTGAAGCTGCATTGATGAGCACAGGTGAGGCTGCACTGATGGGTACTGATAAAGGTGTTGCTATTATGTATTTCTGCATGAAGCATTTAAGTGTAATTTCATTAGATAATTTATGAGAGCTTGTTTAGGGTGGAATTAGGGGCGGCGCAGGGTAGGGGTTGAGTGGGGCAACTGGTGGTGAGTAACCCTTAAGGCATGGCTAGTAGCTCAGGACTTGAAATTTTGAGCCCTGCAATCTTAAAGTCACTCCTAATTCTTAAAGCGGAAGTTCCACCCAAAAGTGGAACTTTCGTCTATCAGCCTCCTCCCTCCCACCACATTTGGCACCTTTCGGGAGGGAGGCGGAGCAAGTACCTGTTTTTGACAGTTACCCTGTCCCCACTTCTGTCGGACCTCGCCGCGGCGAGGTACGTCAGAAGTTCGGCCCCCACCTCCTCTCTCCCCCATCCCATGCTGCCGGGCCAGTAAGAGAGCGCAGTGAGCTTTGCGCAGTATGTACTGTAGCTGCTGACTTTTATGTTTGAGGGGGGGGCAGAACACCACTTTAACTAATTAAAAAAAAAGTTGCTAGCAGGTATGGAGTACATTGATATTATTGCCCCCTCTTCTCCCAAACACCAAACCGTTATGAACTACATAAACCCCAAGGGTAGTATTGGGGCATTTTACATTTGTTATGCCTGATGCCGCGTACACATGATCATTTTTCGGCATGAAAAAAACTTTGTTTTTCAAAAACATCATTTAAAATTATCGTGTGTGGGCTTCACATCATTTTTCGGGTTCTGAAAAACGAAAAAAAAAATTCAAACATGCTGCATTTTTTAACGTCGTTATAAATTATGTTGTTTTTCGGGTTGTAAAAAATGATCGTGTGTTGGCTAAAACTATGTAAAAAACCTGCGCATGATCAGAAGCAAGTTATGAGACGGGAGCGCTCGTTCTGGTAAAAGTACCGTTTATAATGGAGTAAGCACATTCATCATGCTGTAACAGACAAAAAAGCGTGAATCGTCTTTTACTAACACGGAATCAGCTAAAGCAGCCCCAAGGCGATTGAAACTTCCCCTTTATAGTGCCGTCATACGTGTTGTACGTCACCGCGCTTTGCTAGATAATTTTTTTAAAACGATGGTGTGTAGACAACATCGTTTTAATGATGAAGTTGGGAAAACTTTGTTTATTCGACATGCTGAAAAACGAAGTTTTTTTTCATGCTAAAAAATTATCGTGTGTACGCGGCATTATACACACGATCGGTTTTCCCGGCGGTAAAAAGTCCAATTGGAAAACCAAGGGGAAAACCGAGAACCTGCCCTACACACGGCTCGGTTTCCCGGCCAAAAGCTCTAATGGCAGTTTTCCTACCAGGAAAACCGGTAAACTGCTCAACACCTGGTAAATTACGGTAAAAGCCATATAGGAAGTGCATTAATTTCACAGGGTTCCTTGACTCTTAAAAGTGTATTAATAAAAAAATGTGCATAGCTATTCATCCATTGAAACTGCATGTAAATGTGTTCTGTGCAAATGGGGCGATATTGATTTCAGGTTATATTCTCTGCAGAGCGCATGTGTGAATGTAGAAAATATCACATTACGACCACTAGATGTAGCAGATGAGCATGCATATTTCCCATGATACCCAGAACCATCTAGTGGCCATAATAGAGAGAATATTTCCTGAGAACATTTGATTTTGAACCAATTATTTATAAATATACCGTTTGATTTTGAACCAATTATTTATAAATATACCGTATTTATCGGCGTATATCGCGCACTTTTTTGCCAAATCGAGGGTGCGCGATATACGCCGATACCGGCTTTCCCGCGCCGAGTTTTGAATACTGCGCCGACATATACCGAGCGCAGTACACTCGGTTATATTCGGCCAGTCTCGGCTTCTTTCGCGGTCACGTTCTGGACATACAGGACGTGAGCGCGACAGTTGCCGAGCCTTCCCGAGTGTACTGCGCTCGGTATATGCTGGCGCAGTATTCAAAACTCGGCGGGGGAAAGGAGCGGGAAGGACGCAAGGACGCCGCAGAAGGACGCCGGACCCGCCAAAGAGGACACCGGACCCGCCGAAGAGGACACCGGACCCGCCGCAGAAGGACACCCGAAGCCGCAGAAGGACGCCGGACCCGCCGAAGGGGACACCCGAAGCCGCAGAAGGACGCCGGACCCGACGAGGCCGCCGATGGACGCCGCGCAAGACACCAAAACTGTAAGTACAAAAATAACTTTTTTTCCACAGGATTGGGGGTCACTTTAGGGGTGCGCGGTATACGCGGGAGCGCGGTATACCGCGATAAATACGGTACTCCTTTTGACTTGTGTTGTAACAAGCAATAGTAAATCACAATCATTGTGTTGGAGTAGTAGGCAGTAAAAAGAGCATGCATAGGTAATAAGAAAAACAAGAGTGTCCTTGTGTAAATACTTACTTACAAAATTAGATTTTAAAAACATTGATGTATATTAATAAGATTATTTAGGGCATGGCACAGTAATCAAAAACATTTAATAAAGCCATTGGAGTATCCTTGTTTAGGCTTCTTAAACCCAGTTCAGGGTTCTTTAGTCTTCCTCTGCTAATAAATGCTTGTAAAGGCCAACCTACTCTACTACAGTGTGTAAGCAGGGGTTAGTCACCCTTTTAGCGAGACCCCTACCCTGGGTGGATATTGTGGGGAGGGCTAGATTAGGCCTTTAAAATCTTGAACTGGAAGATCCTGGGGCAGAGGGTGATGGGAAAAGGCTACCCCAGTATACTGCCATGTAAGCTTGTAGCCCTAGGAATTGAACCCCTCAGGGTAAGCCCAGTACAAGCTCCATTGGAGTACCCACCTATAGCATACCTCCCAACATTTTGAGATAGTAATGAGAGACACCTACTAGCAAGCGTATGTGGACATAGGACACGCCCCCTGCCACACCCTCTTAAAGGAAAATTAACACAAAATAAGTTAATTAAATTCACAAGGGCTTTTTTTACCACTACTATTTCTTTATTTTGGCTTTTAAAATTTACAAAGGCAGCAATTTAGAATTTGGATGAAAGGTTTAGCAATGGGATACACTTTTTGAAAGATAAAGAGTGTATTTTATAGACAACTTTATAGATCAGACAAAAATGAGGGACAAATGAGGAGGAAAGAGGGACAGAGGGACATTGCTCCAAATCAGGGTCAGTCCCTCACAATCAGGGACAGTTGGGAGCTATGCTATAGGGCCATGTGAGAACAATGGAAGAATTGGGCAGCCACCCTGTATTGATGTTGGATGTGCATTGTGCAGAGATATTGATGTCGGGACTAAAGAGTTGGAGGTGAAGTGTGTGTTTTTTCTCCACGTTATAGGAATGTGTATCCTACCTCATTCCTTTGCAGATGGACGGTGGGAGGGGCCCATGGCCATTGCTGGTGGTAAAATGGGGCCCTGCTAACACAATGACTAACACAGGCATTTGGTAAGCATGTGTCTTTGTTCCTATGTATACATCGGGCCCTACAGCATTCAGCCCTATCCAGGCGAAGCCTGCCTCAGACTTTGACAGGCTGCCTACAGCAAGGCTAGACATTGTAACTGGCCCTCCTGGCACACTAAAACACTGAGAGAATGTAATTCAGCTAGATGACCCGTGTGCAAGGGGCCTTAACAAACAGTAAATAGGCTTTTAAAAAAGACCTGGCTGACCTCTGTAGCTGCAGGCAATGTAGAGCAATTTACCTTCAACAATCAGAAAACAAACACTCTCACTTTCGTTTCTTGAGCAGTACCCTATTTTTCTCCTCCTCCCAGCAGAGACTAAACCAAGCTGTACACGTTGATTATTTTTTTTATTTTTTTTTGAATGCTGGTTTTCCAACAGGACTATTCGATAGAAATCATCCATTAGACCGGCTTATGTTGAACAGACAGCTGTACACACATACCAAAATTCAGCTGGTTTCTGCTGAACTGGCCTGTTTTCGGTGTGTGTGTGTGTGTACCCGGCTTTAGCCTGCCAGCCATCTAATCTGTAATGTAAATGTAGCAAGGTCCGAGGCCTCCTTTGATCTAATGAGAACATCCAGGGCCAGGGTTAGCTGATATTCTTCTGTATGTAGTGGGTTGTGAGGCATGGTGGGTGCAGAGTAGTTAAAGTTATTGGGCATCAGACATTTCTCGAATGCAAAAGAAAGTTTATTCTCTTAACAAACTTTAATAGGAGGCCAGCCATGCAGGGAAAGCCATCCAGCAAAACACCACATGTGCAGGAATGCTGTCTCCTATGGTAACAGTCTTTAACAATCCCTAACACAAAGCGTAACAGTTCTTTCACTACAATCGCACCTTGTAGTTCTTCAGCCAACTGAGCTCCCGGTCTCTCACTAGACCCACTGATTCACTGCCACTGAATCCCTTGAACTCCTCCAATCATCACGGTGGTATCTTCCTCAAACGTCACCACCCACCTCTTTGCTGGGTCCCCAGCTTGGCACTCAAGGTACCTCTCAAGCTTCACTCCACTGGCCTACTGGGTCCCTGGTTTGACACACAAGGCTGCTCTGCAAGTGTCACCTCCACTGGCTGCGTCCCTGGCTTGATACCCGATGAGGTTTCCTGATTCTTCACAGTCCCCGGTTGGTGAGAATGGTGCTTCGGTACTTGCTTCAGTTACTCACTGTGGACCCTGGTAATTAGACGGATAGTCCTTTACTGGCGACAGCTTCCCCTCTACCTCTGACACACAACATGTTCTCCGGCCGACGGAACCATCACTTATGGTTGGATTGCAAGCTGCAGTCCCAACCCTACACTGCTCTTGCTTCTGGATAGGCCCTCATACAGTCTTGCAGCCAGATGTTCCCGAGATAGGCCCCATCTCCAGCCTAGCAGCACGGGCAGTACAACACACGTCCACCCAGACAGCCATCCAGGTGGCACAGAACCGAGATCACCTGACTCCACCCAAATATATAGGCTCTCCCAGCAGGCTAATGGATAAAAAAAAACCTGACCTTGCGTTGCCCTTCTCATATCTAGTACCACCAAATACCCAGACACCTAGTGGTAGAAGAGAAAAGTGCAACAAGGCCAAACTTAGGGAGAAATCAATAGATCTCTAACAATCAACCAGGATAATTATTTCTGACAAGTAAATTTGGGAGGAGCAACCCTGCCTAAACTCCAGGGTGCTACATAAATATTAGCAGAGCAAAGTGTTGATACCTGCTTTAACCACTTGACCACTGAGCACTTTAACCCCCTTCCTAACCAGACCAATTTTTAGCTTTTGGTGCTCTCACAATTTGAATGACAATTGCACAGTCATACAACATTGTGCCCATCTGAAATTTTTGTCTTTTTTTCCCCACAAATAGAGCTTTCTTTTGGTGGTATTTGATCACATCTGTGTTTTTTTATTTTTTGCGCTATAAAAGAAAAAACACTGAAAATTCTGTAAAAATTTGAAAAAAATCTTGTTTCTGTCATATTAGCAGGTATTGCAGAGTATTGGGTGGTATTGCAGAGTATTGGGGGGTATTGCAGAGTATGGGGGGTATTGCAGTGTATGGGGGGTATTGTTGTTATTGCAGAGTATTGCGCAGGGATGGATGGCTGGATCTGTGACTGCATTTGTCACAGATCCAGCCCACAGCAGCTGCTGCTGCTTCCGTTCTCCCCCTCTCCTCTCACACTGTACCGATCGGTGAGGAAAGGGAGGAACCGGCGTCATTACATGACGCCGGTTTGTTTACAAGTGATCGCTCCCTTATTTGACGGGGCGATCACAGGGTAAACGGCCGCTATCAGCGGCAATTTACCGCGATCTGTGATGCGCCGGGTCTTCCAGAGGAGGATTCTGGGAGGACGGCAAAGAGGCGCGGTGGCAAAGAGGTTAAATTACTTTTCTGCTTCTGTTGTGAACTTTGAGGATGAATTGCTCCACAGTCTCTGCAGCTTCAGAGATCAGTTGTGGCTTGTTTGAAAGCATATTTACCGCTTGCTAAGAATATGTAAATATTTGATTGTCCATAACCCAGCCACAGTTCTGCATTAATGAGTTTTCTCCGTGAGTTAGATTCTAACATAAGCTATATAGTAAATTACGTGCTAAAACCCACAATCTTTCTTTGGAAAAAGAAGAGGCGCACTATGTCTTAATTTGCATAACATTTTGGAACCCTGCAAAACATTTCTGAATGCTCTAAAACCAAAACTGCTTATAAAACAGTAGCTAAACGTCTAACAAACACTGAGCTTCTGGCATGAATTTAATAGCATTTAAATTGGAACATCTGTGATTAGTCAGCCTAAAAAACTATAATTTCTGAGGCAAGCCTAAACAGTACATGAACCCTAACACTGGCACGTGCAGATAACTCTACAAACAGTGTAAAAATCATGCTCCAAACACTAAAACCCACGTCTCTGGCAATAAAATTAACCCTAAAAAATCTACTGACAGTATTTTAAATGTCAGCTTTTACAGCTCCTTTAGCACATTTTCTTATGGTAAAAATGTAACCTACAACCTGTAACCTACAAAAAACTATAAAAAGGAATTACCTTTTAACTAACCGCTTGTCTACATGGCAATTTAAAAATTTTCCACACAAAATATGCATTTTTTGCAAAAAAAATCTTAAAAATGATACTAAAGGCTATACAGTAGTTTTTTTGTTTGTTTAAAAATAAAGTACACTTACCTACTCTGTGCAATGATGTTGCACCGAAAGGTTCCTTACCTCCTCCTCTGAAAGTCCTCCACCAGTGCTGTTAGCTCCTCCTTCCTCTAGGTACCTCTTTAGCAAGCATGTATGTGTGTGTGCTCCTAGGCACACACTGACAGTAAGCCAAGGCCCTGCTTCCTCCTTGCAGGAGTTTGACCAACAGCAGCAGGAGCCTATGGCTCCACTGCCCTCAGTGTCACCTGTGAGACCAGGAAGTGAGAAGAGTTCCGGTGCTAGCCTGAACCATCAACTATTGATCCAGATCACTGCTGCCAAGGCCTGCTGCAGGAGTGAGGAAGGCAACCTACTGCTACAGCCTACATCATCTTTCCTGCCTGTCTGCTAAAGGACATGAAAGGAGGGCCCCTCCAACCAGGGCTGTTGTTAGAAACTCATATAGCCCACCTGACAGGCCCCCCTGCCAATTACAAAAAAAACAAAACACATTATTGTTATAAGCTGATGGCGCTGCGGGGGATGAGGGGGGAGCCCGGGCACACAGGGGGGAATCAAATGTGGGTAGCCCAGGGAGGGGAGATGGTATAGGAGAACCATTACAGAATAACTCACTGTGTCTGTATCTCTTCCTCCTGCAGCTTAAAGCCGGTGGAAGGGAGTGGGAGAGAAAACCAGCTTTCAGCTGCTGGAGGGAGAGACACAGTGCGTTGTTCTGTAATTGTCCTCCCATACCTCCACACCAATGCCCCTGCTGTCCAGGCCCCCCTGTGTGCCCTGGCCTGGTCGTAATCCCCCTTTTGTTAGCCCTACCTATGTCTTGGCTAGTCGCTGAGGAGATCCCCAGGGAGAGCAGTGAGAGAGTCATGGACTCACAGTTATGCTATTTACTGACATTGTTTATACTGTTCTTTTTTCAAGGAATTGGTGCTTTCTCTTCAGTACACACAGCTGCTATAGCATTATTTTGTTCTACTGAACCAAGCCCACACTTTACTCTCCCTTCTGCTTCATCATTCAACTTGTTGATACTGTATCATAAAGATTCCTACCATCTCCCACCACCGGGTGCAGTATAATAACTACTTACACCACAGACCTATCTTATTCATGAGCGCCAATGTCTTCATGGGCCCCAACTGAGCTGGTAGAAGAGTAATGCTAAGGACTGTATTCAGGTTATTTGATCCTGAGGGCAGATCTGCATTTGAACTTAATGTGGAGTTCCAACCAAAAGTGGAACCTCCGCTTATCTGCTGTCTCTCCCCGTATTCGTATTGTTTGCATAAGATAGAAATCATTCCATATGAGCATGACTGTAGGTTGTGCTCCCATGATTGTTTTAAAGAGTCATTGACTTTTCGGACATTCGGAACCTTTCCACGTTTTAGGTGCTTCAATGCACCATCTCGTGGTCGATCGCCCTTATAGAAACCAAACTAATTTAAATTGAATAACTGTGCAATTGATTGTCTATTTTTCCATGTTATATATTATATTCCTTTGCTTCATTGTAAAAATTATTAATACTCTTCTTTATATTTTCTTTTTTTTCTATAGTCAGTTGGTTTGGCCCTAACACGTGTATTGGTTCCTACTGTCAGCCATGGCAAACTTCTGTGGGGAAGCATGGGAGGGTCTGATGGCCAAAATCCACTCCTCTCAGAAAGAGGCCAAAATGTCAGATGTAGATCTTGACCGAATTTTTATGCGACTTCAACGCCTTTTGGAGAAGAAGTCTAGAATCTACTGGCACTAAATTTATTTTGAAAAGTACATGGAGAATCACGTGGTCCCCTGGGGACTGAGGATTCAAATTTTTCTGAATGTCTGAAAAGTCAATGACTCTTTAAAACAATCAAGGGAGCACAACCTACAGTCCTGCTCCCATGGAATGATTTCTATCTTATGCAAACAATACGAAACTGAATTGGAACAGATTGATCTACAAATTAGTGCCTGGTACTCAGACTACCTGCCGGCCTCTGCTTCCTCCAGGTTTGCCACCAGGGACAGGGACCTGCGGGCACACCTGGAGGAATACATGCTGGGTATTATTAATACCAAGGAAAGTGAATTTCTAAGGGACAAACTAGCCCATGATAATGGATACGCTTACAAGTGGAACCAAACAACGCCCCCTAAATATACTAAACCTTCCAATTTCGATGTTCCAAAAACTAATACTGAAATGCCAAATACTGTGTCTGCCTATGTCTCTCTCTCACCTAGTACGTCAACCACTTACCATGATTTTTCTCAAGACAGAATTCCCAAGAAGAGGAAAGGTGATCGCACCGCGGCATCTCTGGATTCACTGCACCGTACCTTCGGTCCCTCAGATAGTCGTAAACCACAACCGGTTCGTAACGCACCTTCCAGTACGCACTCGTCTACTCCACTCTATGGTAGATCCTCTACCACTGTTACCACCTCACACTCTTCACTTTTACTGTCTATCGGAGCAAATCCGTCTATCCCTTCTGTACTATCTTCTTCTCTTATCCGTCGAGTAAGCGAACCTTCAATTTCTACTATGTTTCCAGTCAGTGCCCAACACATTGACCCAAAAATAGCCCCTATTTTTTTAGGGAAAAGTCAAGATCACAACCTGATCCTCACCCCTGGAGTTCCCAACCAGGAACCACAGGACTTGAAGTAATCAATCTTTCCTCTGAACCTCTAACTGCAGAGCAGGTTCATGTTCTTAGTTTAGGTTTAACCTTTTGTCGTTCAATAGACATGGATAGATTTCAACTAATCAAGGATACACATCTGTTTGCCAGACGTCTTTTATTTAAAGTTTTGTATGATAAGCCCCAACAATCTGATAATGATGATTTTTTCCTTATGGATTATACGGAATTGGAACTTCGGGCTATGGACGACCTGATGTGTCTATGGGAGGAGGGTAACACAGGTGATGACATCTTACCTATGTCATCGGGAGTTATCGTCCCGGGTGTTACCTTTCCCTTCCTTACAAACCAATCCCAACCTCTGAGCCTTTGTTCAGCAGGTGACTAATGAAATAAAAAATATGGATCTGGCCAATAGAACTAACAAAAACTTGTCTTCAGCTCTACTTAAAGCTTTATCTGACCTACAAAACCACCCGAACTTAGTCATAAAGCCAGCTGATAAGGGTGGAAATGTGGTTGTCATGGATGTCGGGGCATATGAATCTATGTGCCTCGACATCCTTGACAACAAAGACTGGTATAGACCCATTTCTAGGACACTGATTGACAACTTTATGAAAGAGTACATCAATTTAATTTTTGGAGCTTACCAGAGAGGCACTATTGATTTGAGCACTTGGAATTTCTTAAATGTTAAGGAATCTAGAATTCCAACATTCTACGCCTTCCCTAAAGTACATAAGTCTCTTGAACATCCTCCAGGATGACCTATCGTCTCTGGATGTCAGGGTCTGACCGAGAATGCCAGCGCTTTGATAGACAGATATTTGCTTCCCCATGTGATTTATCTTCCCTCCTATGTTAAGGATACGATCAATTTACTTCAAACTATTGATGGAAAATCCATCCCTCCGGGGGCTTGGCTGGTGGCTCTCAATGTAGAGAGCCTTTATAATTCTATACCACATGCGAGGGGTTTGGAGGTCATTTCCATCCAGCTCAAAGCATGTGGTATTACCTTTGATTCATACAATGAGTTTGTTTTAAATTTATTGGAATTTATTTTGACCCGGAACGTATTCATGTTTGGCTCCTCCCACTTCCTCCAGATACAGGGTGTAGCTATGGAGACTAAGTGTGCCCCCAGCTATGCTAACCTGTATCTGGGGGGGTGGGAGAAGGAGATTTTTTCAGATTGTCGCTTGTCTAGCCTGCTCTCGAATGTCATAGCATGGCATAGATATATAGACGACATTCTTATCTTTTGGTCTGGTACCAGGAATGAGCTCACACAGCTAATGGACTTGTTGGCAATTAACTCTTACAATCTAAGGTTCACTATGGAGTGTAGCCAGTCCATGGTGAGCTATCTAGACCTACGGATCCATGTCGACCCGACTGGTCGCCTGCACTCGTCCCTATATCGCAAGCCCTCAGCGGGTAATACCATTCTTCATGTGACCAGCGCACATCCTGAACCTCTCCTAGGCAGTATCCCATATAGTCAGTTTCTCAGACTCAAGAGAAACTGTACTAGGGACACGGACTTTCACATTACAGCTAACGAACTGTACTTGAGATTACATTCCCGAGGTTACAGTCGATCTCTGCTCAAACGTTCCTTCAATAAGGTCATCAAATTGGATCGAAATGCCCTTATCCACTCTACAACAAAAAAACATAAGGATACTTATGTTAGAATTGTAACGCAATTTTCCCAACAACATGTGCAAATGAGAGGGATCTTCAAAAAGTTCTGGCCCTTGCTCACAGCTGACAGCACTATTACAAAATATGTTAAACCCTACCCGGAAATCACCTTCAAGCGAACACCCTCTTTAAGGGACCGTCTTGTAACAAGTCACCACACACGTAGGGATATTCAGATGTCCATCTCTACGGGAACTTTTCCCTGTGGACACTGTGACATTTGCCCCTTCATCAGCAATAACAATGTCACTTTTTTACCAAATGGTAAAACCCATAAACCCAAATTTCGGATTACGTGTCAATCTATAGGTGTTGTTTACTTGGCTAGTTGCCAATGTGGGTGTTTTTACGTTGGCAAAACTAAAAGGCCCTTTCTGAAATGTATTAAAGATCACGTTAACCCGTTGTATAAATGCCTGATGACTACTGCCCTCAACAGACATGTAGGTTGCTTACATGACTTTGATGTTAACTCTATCAGTTTTGCAGCATTGGAACATGTATCCCTGCATGTCCGCGGCGGAGGTATTGATCAGACCTTGTTGCAGCTTGAAACCAAGTAGATACATCTACTTGATGCCGTTAAATTTCCTGGTTTGAATGAGTATATTCGTTTCAAGTTTTTTTATGATAAGTTTGTTATTCTTACGGCATCTGGTGATTTGTCCCCATTTGGGAGTTCTTGTGATCTGGCCATTCTTCCCTCCCACAAATTTTTCAATCTTTTCTTCCCCCTCATATGACTATTGTCTGCCTTTTTTGGCAACTAATAAGCCCCATTTTTTCCATTCTTGGGGTACACTTTGTTTAGGCTAATATAACGGACCAACCCCCATTATCTGGGGTTTATATTAAATATGTGTGCTTCGTTCTGTATAAACGTACATATATTTGCTTTATTTTGATTTTGTTCAATTTGGTATAACTACTCTGTATCTGATGTTTTTTGATATACATTATGTTTATGAAATTTATTGTTGTTATTTCAATAACCCTCTTTCCTGGCTTGGAAATCTGGCTAGGCACAAATACCTATACACAGATCCCCCTGCAAGTGGGATGGATCTCATTTGGTCCCCTTATTGGTCCTGAGTATACCTCCTTTCCCCACCCCCATATATCCCTTTAATTGGTCCCATATGTCATGACCCGGCCATCCCTTGCTTTGGTGCGGCTCTGTGCTCTTAGCTATCTATGGGGTGGGTGGCAGCGGATACATTTGGCTATTGGTTATTATGTGTGCAGCCATTATGGCCGTAGCAATCATTGGAACGAACGTCATATCCCTATTTGCTCAGTTTCTGCGTTTCTGCTTATTTACTTTTGTTCTGTTTCCCCCTCGCCCTTTTTTTTTACTCTGAATATGCCCGCGCCTCTCTGTTTTCCCATCACCTTGCGTTGCGCGCTGGCTATGCATCTATTCGTGTGGCCGCAGGGAATCATGGGGATTGTAGGTGCCCTTTGGCACGCCTGTGACGCAATCACGCCATCGTCAGACACCTTAGGGGGCTATATAAAGCCTTCCCCCTCACAACCTCACCGCTGCTGGCAGGGACACTGAAATCTGGATTTGATTTTTGTGCGGTAAGCTTCGTTTTTTGAAACTTTCACCTATACTGCTGCTATCTTTGGCATCCCATTGAGATAGCATTGGACTTATTCATTCCCCTTTCTTCTCTTTTAAGGAATACTTTTCCATTTTGAAAATTGGGCTATTCTGGTGCTATTGCTGCTACCTATTGCATAATTCCAACTTTGATTCTGCCCTGCAACCAGGTCACCTGGAATTGACTTGTAAGTTCTGTTTTTTCAGTTCTATAAACCCTTGGGTTTTATATAAAACACATGTAAATAGACAGGTGCTGCCATTATTCTTTGTATTCCACTCTGATCAGTGACCTTAATATACTTATTTTCTTTCTTTTAGACACACACTAACTGCTGTTAGTCCAGTGTCCCTGCAATTTTTCTCCTTCTTTTAATTGCCAATTTCCTGAGGTAGGTCCTAACCCACTCCCCATGTTGTGTTATATATTGTGAATAATATTAATACTGTATTTATTGAATCTCTTCGCATTACGTGGATGTGGCCTTTTCCTCATTGTGACTTGTTTTACTGTCCACCTCTAGCCGCTGCTTTGGGTCATTGGATCCGCACCCACCCTGAGGGGACACCTCATCGGGCTGCATGGGGAGCAAAGGGTAGGTCCTTCATCTAGTCTGCCCCATAGGGATATAAATGCCAGCCTGCACTATGTGTGGGGGCGTTTTTTGTGGGGGTCTTGTGGGAGGGATCTTTTGGACCAAACCCTGCGGGACCATGGTTCTTGATGCCTCGCCACATGTCCTAGCCAAACTATATATGATGTAAATCAATGTTTAAAGAGTATATTGTATTCTATGAAATTGATGAAATTGTTAAACTATTTTTGTTCTATTTCTTCAAAACCTTTCACTGAGATGGTCTAGTCTTAAATCCCCTGACGAAGCCAATGATTGGCAAAACTAGTTGGGTAGACTTGATCTTTGACCTGTATCTATATGCATTGCTCCCACAATCTGTTTCGCTCTGTTGTTATACTTGAACCAGATTTTATCTTTTGTAACCAATAAAATGTTCTTATTTTTATAATATTTGATATGTTTGGTTTCTATTTGCTGGCACTGCAATAATCCCATACCTCCAAAATCCCTTCTTTCAATTAAACCAGGGATGAGGTGCCGTATCTTCATTAGGACCATCGACCACTAACCCCTTTTGCTTTCATTATACATTTTCACAAGTACAAAAAAAAAACATGTACAGTGACCAGAAGGATAGAAAGCAGTTAAACAAGTCCATCTCTTCAGCAATGCAAGGACACATAATACAATGTTCACATAGAGCTCATCTGAATTTAAAGTATTAAGAAACAAAAGCATTCCAGCATACACTCATATATGAAAGATACTGTATATGTGAAGATATATATACTGCATAACACAATATTTCACCAATAACTGCATGGGTTGGGACAAAGCCCACAAGAATGCAGTCTAAATTCTACTAACTGAATAAACATATACTGAAGACTACGCATTAAGTTAAAAGTCAACTGTCAGACATAGTATAATAATCTCCAGACAATAATATCCCTATTATATGCCTAGAGATTAGGGGAAAATCCTAGTACAAGCCTGCAGCTAACAGGAGGAGAAATAACATGGGAATGTAGGCTGTACCAAATAAATTAAACTAATACCTATAAATAAAACTCAACATACCAAAAATGTATTTAAATAATTTTATTGATAAATGTATATATATATATATATATATATATATATATATATATATATATATATATATATATTTTTGGTAATAGAAATGACCGCGGCACCTTTATTGGTAAATATATAAATATATATAAATAAATAAATAATCCAATTAATAAATTAAATTCTTAATAAATAAAACTTTCAATATTCAACTTCTTAAAAATAACTTTCCAAACTTAAAATTCTCTCTCAAGATCTCGCTCAGTCATAAAACTCGAGCGAATACCATAAATAATAAATAAATACAAAGTCCCCCCTTGACTTCAAGGGTGACATACCACATAACAGGTGCTGCGACAGGGTGGGGGGGGGAAGGGGCAGCACACCACGCTGTTCCAGGTTACAGCTGGTTGAGGCCTTTAGGGTGCTGAGCTTATATAGCCCCATACACGTGCAATAAGCCCGGGAAAAACGTGACTTCAAAAACCCGGGAAACACGTGACTTCTAAAGCCAGGGAAAACCGTGACTTCAGCCTTCCCGCTCAAAATCACGCTTTTACCGCCCAAAAACAGGCTTCTACCCACCCAAATTACACCTGACAGCCCCAGTGAAGCTGACAGGAAGCCATTTTTTTTTTTTTTTACAGACATATTAAATATTATCTATTATATATTATATATTTAATTATTTATTCTGACAGCCACTCTCCCCATGTTGTGGGCACTAAGTAATGCCCCCTTTTCATTCATGTGCTGCTCGTTCATTGCCTAATCAGCAGGCTGGGGAAGGAGGGGAGACCAGAAGCAAACAGAATTAAGAACATGATTTTCTGCCTTGAGTTTTACATTAAAACAAAAGCCAGTGATCTTGTTAATGATTTTCTACTTTTGTGTTAACTTTATGTAAATATTAAACTTTTACATGCATTCCTTTACTCTTAAGAGAATATCTCAGGGAATACAGGTGAAACTCGAAAAATTACAATATCGTGCAAAAGTTAATTTATTTCACAAATGCAGCTTAAAAGGTGAAACTAATATATGAGATAGACTCATTACATGCAATTCAAGCCGTGATTTATCATAATTGTGATGATTATAGCTTACAGCTCATGAAAACACCAAATCCACAATCTCAGAAAATTAGAATATTACATGCAATCAATAAAACAAGGATTGTACATAGAACAATATCGAACCTCTGAAAAGTATAAGCTTGCATATGTACTCATTACTTGGTTTGGGCCGTTTTTGCAGCAATTACTGCCTCAATGCGGTGTGGCATGGAAGCTATCAGCCTGTGGCACTGCTGAGGTGTTATAGAAGACCAGGATGCTTCAATAGTGGCCTTCAGCTCTTCTGCATTATTCGGTCTCATGTCTCTCATCTTTCTCTTGGCAATGCCCCATAGATTCTCTATGGGATTCAGGTCAGGTGAGTTTGCTGGCCAATCAAGCACAGTAATCCCACGGTCATTGAACCAGGTTTTGGTGCTTTTTGCAGTGCGGATAAGTCCTGCTGGAAAATGAAGTCAGCACCCCCATAGAGCTTGTTTGTGGATGGAAGCATGAAGTGCTCCAAAATCTCCTGGCAGACGGCTGTGTTGACCCTGGACTTAATGAAGTACAGTGGACCAAAACCAGCAGATGACATGGCTCCCCAAATCAACACGGACTGTGGAAACTTCACACTGGATTTGCTCTCATCAGAAAAGAGGACTTTGGACCACTGAGCAACAGACCAGGTCTGTTTTTGTTTAGCCCAAGTAAGATGCTTCTGACATTGTTTGTTGTTCAGGAGTGGCTTGACAAGAGGAATACGACATTTGAAGCCCATGTCCAGGATCCGTCTGTGTGTGGTGGCTCTTGATGCACTGACTCCAGCCTCAGTCCACTCCTTGAGAAATTCCCCAACACTTTTGAATGGCCTTTTCCTGACAATCCTCTCCAGGCTGCGGTCATCCCTGCTGCTTGTCTACCTTTTTCTTCCACACTTTTCCCTTCCACATAACTTTCTATTAATGTTCTTTGATACGGCACTTTGGGAACATCCAACTTCTTTTGCAATTACCTTTTGAGGATTTCCCTCCTTATGAAGGGTGTCAATGATGGTTTTCTGCACAACTCTCAGGTCAGCAGTCTTTCCCATGTTTGTGATTGTTACTGAACCAGACTGAGAGACCATTTAAAGGCTCAGGAACCCTTTGCAGGTGTTATGGCTTAATTAGCTTATTAGAGTGGGACACTTTGAGCCTAGAATATTGCACCTTTTCACAATATTCACATTTTCTGAGATTGTGGATTTGGGGTTTTCATGAGCTGTAAGCCATAATTATCACAATTATGACAAATCACGGCTTGAACTATCTCATACACTAGTTTCACCTTTTAAGTTGCATTATGCCGCGTACACATGGTCGTTTTTTGTGATGAAATAAAACAACGTTTTTTATCATGAAACAAAACAAGTTTTCAAACTTCATTTTAAAAAACGACGTTGCCTACACACCATCGTTTTTTCAAAATGCTCTAGCAAAGCGCGGTTACGTTCAGCACGTATGACGGCACTCTGTTCCATTCGAACTCGTGTCATAACTTGCTTCTGAGCATGCGTGGGTTTAAAAACATTGTTTTAAACGTCGTTTTACCCACACACTATCATTTTAAATGACACAAAAAACGACGTTTTGAAAAATGACATAAAAAATTGAAGCATGTTCGAATGTTTTTTTTGTTGTTTTTCAGAAGACATAAAACGACGTTTTCCCCACACACTGTCCTTTTTAAATGATGTTTTTAAAAATTTCGGGTTTTTTCATCACAAAAAACGACCGTGTGTACGCGGCATTAGTGAAATAAATGAACTTTTGTACAATATTCTAATTTTTGTTAAGTTTCACCTGTAAATAAAGAATTGAAATTAATTATCTACATAGTGATGAAGCAAGATCGTAGTCAGTAAAATAATTGTAATGGAAGAAGGTGGTGAGTGAGTGAGTGAGTGAAAAACTTATATAGCGCTACACATGTGAACTGAATCGCCTCTGGGCGCTTGTTTGACCACTTCTTCCTTTGACCTCAAAAGAGATGGGTTTTGATCTTTCTCCTAAAGGCCAAGTGGTTTTCTTCCAACCGCATGGAGGTTGGTAAAGTGTTCCAAAGTCGAGGGCCTTGGACAGCAAATCTTCTTTCTCCTTTGGACTTGTATCTGGTTTTGGGGATTTGGAGTAAATTTTGGTTGGAGGATCGCAGAACGCGATTGGGGTTGTAAGCTTTTATTTTTTCGCATTGATAATTGGGAGCATTTCCCCAAATACATTTATGCGTTAGACAGAGTGCTTTGAAAGTGATTCTGTCTTTCACTGGCAACCAGTGAAGGCTTCTCAGTGAGGGTGAGATTGATTCCCACGTTTTTTCCCAGTCACAAGTCGCGCGGCCGTATTCTGAACGACCTGCAGGCGAGTGATTTGGTACTTTGGGAGTCCGAGGTAAAGGGCATTTGCATAGTCAAGTCTGGAGTTAACAATTGTTTCCACCACGACTGCTATGTCTTCTTTAGGAATAAATGGAATAAGTCTGCGTAGTAGGCGCAGCAGATGGTGCGATCCGCTGACTACTGACCCTATTTGTGCATCCATTGTCATGTAGGTGTCGAAGATGACTCCGAGACTTTTGACTTTGGTGCTAGGGGTGATGATTTTTCCCAGAATGGGCGGAGGTGACCAGGTTGTTGCCAGTTGATTCTTCCGATTGGCGTGAAACAGGAGAAGTTCTGTTTTCGAACCGTTGAGTTTGAGATAACTCTTTGTCATCCAGTTCTCTATCAAAGAGAGGCATTTCTCTAGATCGAGATGATGATCCTTTTTGTTGCAGATGCGAAAATACAATTGTGTGTCATCCGCATAATAGTGGTAGAGCAGCTTTTGGCTGCTGATGATTTCAAAAAGAGGGCGGAGATAGATATTAAACAGCACCGGCGACAGAGGGGATCCTTGAGGGACTCCGCATGATACCGTGCGTTTTTCAGAGGTGAACGGTCCCAGTTGCACTACTTGTGATCGGTTTTCCAAAAAGGAGGAGAACCAGGATAGGTCACATTCCGCGACTTTGGCTACTTCAGCTAGCCGAGTCAGTAATAGTTTGTGGTCTACCGTGGTGAGTCTATACTCTTGTGCCATATGCAGATAATCATTCAGAATCAGAACAGTACACCAACTAAACAAAGGGCCTGATAAACTATCAGTGGTGCGACATTACAATAGTGCAGATTGCACATTTTTTACTACTGTAACAAATAAACAATCATTCACATGCATTGCATGTTCCTGTGGAATGTGGCATGTGCATCAGAAAATCCTTGTTACAATGTGTGCAACGTATAGTTGAAAAAGATTGTATATATTTTTGGCACATGGAAAAAAAGCAGTAGGTGATGCAGGACTCCTTATAAACTATAGTCACTGTGACATAATAGATATCTTGTGAAACTTATGGAAAAAAAAGATATCTTGTGGACTGTTTTTGTGATGATTTTGCACATAAAGTCTTTAAATTTGTACCTGCATTCTAATGCATCTCTTTCCACTGAAGGCACCAAAAGAATGTGTACACCTCTTTTAAATGATTTCATTCAAGTGTTTCCAGTGAAGGGCACTGTCATTGTATCCAAAGACAGTTGTGCAACCCCAAGCTTTGTGGCAATAGTTTTTGGTGAAGTCCCTTCCCTCCTAAGCTAGATCCATAAAGACATAATTTGATGTAGAGGAAATTGAGTGGCCTGCACAAAACTCAGACCTCATCTCTTTTCAACAGATTAGGGGTAAACTGGAAAGCCAATTGCAAGCAAGGTCTTTTTTTCCCCAACACGTGTATCTCACAAAGGCTGTTTTGGGTGAACAAATTCCCATAGACTGACTCCAAAATGGAAAGCTCCTAGAAGAGTAGAGGTTGTTATAGTCAAAAGGATGTGTGTGATAAAAAACCCATATAAAATAATCTCATGCTTCCCCTACACAAACCTGCCGGTCACACCATACCTAAAGGCATTTTATGGTGAAGCTCTTCCTATTCATTCACTAGAATGTCGGGCAATGTTGGTAGAGAATAAAATGGCAATAAAGTTATTTACAGGGTTTTACAGCGCTGGATTTTTATATCGATGCTATCATAATATGTGTAACTTTACACAGGGGCTATTCTCTTCAGCCACAGTTAAATAAAATAAACTGAAAATGGAGACTGGAGATTCCCTTTAACCTCTTGAGTACCAGCCTGCAACGAGTATGTAATGCAAGTTATTTGTGATTTTGACACAATTTTACCCCTGTGTAGAGATGGGAAGGCCTGGAAAACACAAGGGTTTTGAATGGTTATTAAAGGTAACCATCCTCACCTGTGGTCTGTTTTTAATGTGCTTGTAATTAGTGTGTGTGTGTATAAAAGGTCAATGATTTTCTGGACTCCTGACAGACCCTTGCATCTTTCATCCAGTGCTGCACTGAAGTTTCTGGATTCTGAGTCATGGGGAAAGAAAAAGGATCTGCGAAAAAGGTAGTAAACTGTATAAAACAGGAAAGGGATATAAAAAGATATCCAAGGAATTGAGAATGCTAATCAGCAGTGTTCAAACTCTAATCAAGAAGCTGTGGATCGCTGATGTTTTGGGGATGAGCTACAAAGGCACAACAAATTTGGTCAAAATTGTTTTTTAAGATGAATGCAGTATGTTATCAAAAAATACTGGAGGAACATTTGCATTCATCAGCCAGGAAGCTGCGCATGGGATGTACTTGGACATTCCAACATGACAATGATCCAAAACACAAGGCCAAGTCGCAGTGGCGTCAGGAGGAGGGCTGGGGGGGCAAAAGCCGGGTCTTAGGCATGCGCCATTCTATTGTTAGCCCCGAGTGCCGCCGCTGAGTGAGGACCAATCTGATCCCGAGCGCTGCTGAGTGCAGCCGAGTGTGGCCGAGTGAAATAGCAGGTCCCACCTGCTGGAGCCTGCAGCGCCTATGATGGACGTCCCACTGGTACAATGCCGGGACCACAGGACATGTGACATTCATTATAGGCGCTGCAGGCACCAGAAGGCGGGAATTACAATGCAGTCCCCCACCCCTTTAACCTCTGCAGCAATGCTGGCAGCACTCATATGTCTATTTCCCAAAGACAACGTCTGTATATGGCGCTGAGGATGTGCACTCAACTTCTTTGGTTGACCATGGCAGGCAGGCCTGTTCTGAGTGGAACCTGTACTGTTAAACTGCTGTATGGTCTTGGCCACTGTGCTGCATCTCTGTTTCAGGGTCTTGGCAATCTTCTTATAGCCTAGGCCAGTGATGGCGAACCTTTTTGAGCCTGAGTGCCCAAATAGCGACACAAAATCAACTTATTTATTTTAAAGTGCCAACATGGAATAAAACCGACCAGCGGCACAGTACAGAGGAAGGAACTGATCATCCCTCTGAATGAGCCCTAAGGGACCAAAAATATACAATTCTGCCCAGAAAAAAATGTTTTTGCTTTTTTTTAAAGGAGTGCGTTACACTCAGAATACTGGGATCAGGAATAGATGCATGTTCTCAGAATACTGGGATCAGGGATGGATATATGTGCTCAGAATACTGGTATTAGGGGGGTGATGTGAAGGCCTTTCCCAAAGCAGTGTCCTCTGCCCCTTCACATCCCCCCAGATACACAGCAGTGTCCTCTGTGCCCCCCCTTCCCCCATAGCACTGTCCTACCTGTGTATGTAAAGTCCTCCACATTGCAATGCTTCAGCCTGAGCCCCTGCACAGGAATCCGCTCTCTAAGTCCAGGAAGGGAGGAGTCAGTCTTCTCCTCGGTATCCAGAGGCATCACACGCTGCTTACAATAACCTAACCACTGGGCTGCCCTCAGTGAATGCTTAGAGGGCTTTCCTCACATCTGCTGTCCCACTTCCTGATCACACTTACACTGCCGCCCCCGATCGCACTGACGATCGCCTGCACCGCAAGTGACTGCTTTGCTGGGGGATTCCCTCCTCTATCCTGGAGTGCCCACAGAGAGGGCTCGGCGTGCCAGCTGTGGCACGCGTGCCATAGGTTCGCCATCACTGGCCTAGGCCATCTTTATGTAGAGCAACAATTCTTTTTTTCAGATCCCCAGAGAGTTCTTTGGCATGAGGTGCCAGGTTGAACTTCCAGTGACCAGTATGAGAGAGTGAGAGCGATAACATCAAATTGAACACACCTGGTCCCTATTCACACCTGAGATCTTGTAACACTAACGAGTTATATGACACCGGGGAGGGAAAATGGCTAATTAGACCCAATTTGGAAATTTTCACCTAGGGGTCTACTCACTTTTGTTGCCAGCTGCTTAGACATTAATGGCTATGTGTTGAGTTATCTTGAGGGGACAGCAAATTTACACTGTTTTACAAGCTGTATACTCACTATTTTACATTGTAGCAAAGTGTAATTTCTTGTCACATGAAAAAGATGTAATAAAATATTTACAAAAATGTGAGGGGTGTACTCACCTTTTGTGAGATACTGTATGTCAATTGTTTACAACTCTCTGTAATTCTATGCACCATCTCTCTGGCATCCACCATGTCTAATACACTTGCAAGCCTTTTCCATTTTACATGGTAGGTCATCGGGGTCTTTCTTTAAACCCTTCACAATTGCTTAGCTTGGTACCAGCATGTAAAATGTGATAATACATGTACATAATCAGTTTGTACACACATACTAGGGCTAATTTAAACAGGAGCCAATTAACCTACCAGCGTGTCTTTGGAGTGTAGGAGAAAACCAAAGAACCTAGAAGAAACCTACGCAAACAGAGGGAGGAAAGACACAATCCATGTAGTTGTATAAATTAGTGGGAGCTAATGGCTTTTCTCAATATTTTTCAACAGTATTTTTCATTGCCTTATCTTTAATGCATAAATCTTTTCGATCCACAGATCAAAGTAGAATCAGGTGGAAAAAGTAATTCTGGCAGTGAGCGGCTGATGATTCATGCATCAGAAAAGAAAACTTTAGTATCGTTGATGTTAAGATACTGAAAAGTGACTAACTGCAGTAGAATGAGGATGAATGATTCTGGCTGGTACAGTGAGTTTAATCGCCTTCTTGATGGTGCCAACAGACAATAGTGATGTGTTTCAGTGCAGATGATCAACACCTGGAACTGTAGCTGAACTTCCTGTTACTCTGGTAGAAGAAGGCATGGTGCCAATTCTGTCTAAAGAGCTTCTAACTATAAATGACATAACTTTTATAAACTTATGTAAAAGTCATTTTAAAGCAGACCTGAAATTGAACACTGTACTTGTGTCAGCTTCCCTCACTATGTCTTGATCCTTAAAGGATATGTATATGCAAGCAATGAATGTCTCTAATTTGCTTATTTTTATATGGTAAAAATATCATTTAAAGTTTTTTGTTATATCTGTTTAATAAGAACAGAAAATACCTGATGATTTTGCCAGAAATATTGTGAGCTGATAACTATCTGCCTGTGCTAAAGGAGGTTTGGAAAGAAGGAGGGGGAGGAGATAAGGAGGGGTTTTAGAGATGTGGAGGAGGGGTTAAGAAGGGGGTATGTATATAAAGAGGGAGAGAAGATATGAAGGGGCTATGAAGATGTGGTGGAGAAGGAGATGAGGAGGAATTATGGAGAAGAGAAGAGGGAGGAGCTATGAAGGGGTTATGAAGATGTGGTGGGGAGGAGCTATGAAGGGGTTATGAAGATGTGGTGGAGAAGAAGATGAGGAGGAATTATGGAGACAGGGAAAGGGAGGAGCTAAGAAGGGGTTATGAAGATGTGGTGGAGAAGGAGATAAGGAGGAATTATGGAGAAGAGGGAGGAGCTAAGGAGGGATCATGAAGATGTGGTGGAGAAGGAGATAAAGAGGAATTATGGAGAAGAGGAGATGGAGGAGCTAAGGAAGGGCTATGAAGATGTGGTGGAGAAGGAGATGAGGAGGAATTATGGAGAAGAAGAGAGGGAGGAGCTATGAAGGGGTTATGAAGATGTGGTGGAGAAGGAGATAAAGAGGAATTATGAAGAGGGAGGAGGTAAGGAGGGGTTATAAAGATGTGGTGGAGAAGGGGATAAAGAGGAATTATGAAGAGGGAGGAGGTAAGGGGGGGTTATGAAGATGTGGTGGAGAAGGAGATAAAGAGGAATTATGAAGAGGGAGGAGGTAAGGAGGGGTTATGAAGATGTGGTGGAGAAGGAGATGAGGAGGGATTGTGGAGGTGAGGAAAGGGAGGAGGAAATGGGGTGAGGGGAGGGAAAAGGAGGGTTTATGGAGATGAGGAGGGGAAGGAGATAACAAGGTGTTATGGAGATGAGAAGGGGAAGGAGATTGGAAGGGGTTATGGAGATAAGGTGGGGGAGAGAGAAAATAAGAGGTTATGGTGATAAAGAGGGGAGGAGATAAAGAGGGGTTATAGAGATGAGAAGGGGGAAGGGATAAGAAGGGGTTATGGAAATGAGGAGGGGAAAGGAACTGTGGAGAGATCTGTATGTAATCCATCAGAAATTAACGCCTAATTTAAATGGCACACACCCCTTTGAATTACGCGGGCTTACGCCGGAGGCCGCCGGCGTAGGTTTTCATTGCAAGTGCTTTGTGAATCAGGCACTTGCGATGAAAACTTGCGGTCTACGATACGTTACGCCGCCGCGATTCTACGTGAATCTGGTCCTCTGAGCTTATTACCTTTCATTGAAGAAAGAAGACTACTTTTTACAATTTCCTATAATTTTTACACATGATTTATAATTTGTTTGACCATCGATCTGGGCTATAGAGGTATATACTTAAAGACATTTTCATATTACAAAGTGCACAGTTTAGAATAAATTTGGAAAATTGTGGCTTTGATGCAATGCTTCGCAAAAGGTAGTTCAGAGAGATCATAACATATAATAAGATAATCATAAGATAAGATAAAATCATAGGATTAATATTACTCCATTTACCATTTTTATTACATGCAGCTTTTAGATCTATTTGTACTAGTTAGTATACACAAATAATGTATCTATATTCATTTAGCATGGTAGATACATAATAAGGTAAACATGACAGGAATGTTATATGTTTTTTAACATCATTCAGATAGTACTGTACATCAATAAAACAAATAGATATGATCATTTCTCATAAAATAGTCCCTGAACCCGCAGAACAGGTCCTGACAAATCCAACAACTATCACTAGTAACTATTTGACAGACATCTGTTATGTTCTCCTCTCACTGCTGTACAATATTTTACATTACATATAAAAAAAACACACAAAGAATTCCAGCACTTGTCATTGGTTGCCAATAACTCTGTTATTGTGTAAAGAACGCATGAGTTCATAGAGTGTGTTACTTCAATAAAAGTCAGGCAGCACAAATGAATAGGTATTATGTCTGAAAATTATTTCTATATTGATACAATACTAGATAATTTCTTTCGAAAATATACACACGGGTGTCTGGGGCACAGTTCTTAATATACATACATATAACACTATTAGTGCTCGGATTTATTACTGGTCATGGTTTGCACACAAGGCTCTGAAGTAACATTTACCTGTTGCTGTGTAACCTTGGGAATGAAAATGTGTTTACACAAAGAGCACTTAGTTGTCCTTAGGCTGTCCAAATTACATCAAAAGTAATTTAACTTTAAAATCCTAAAGACAGAGGTTCTGATTGCCATGCTGAGATTTATTTGCACTGAAACAAGATTATCCTGTTCTTGCTATTGTCAAAATGCTATTTTTTGGTGACCTGGGGATATTTGTAAAAGAAGATACGGCATATAGTGGAATCTATTGCCTACATCTAAAGTTTGTCATCTAAGGTATGTAAGCTTGTGTTAGTTTGTTTTGGATTTGACTTAGTCCCAGTTATTTCCTATGAAAGTATTTTCCTGAACAGAGACAGTTGGGTCCAGTATGGGCCCCAGGGAAGATAGTCTTACCCCACCCCTCTATTTAAGACTTCAATATAGGAAAGTGTATTGACTGGTGCAGCAAACAAAATCACAAATGTAGCGCACAGAACAAATTGATCTGGCAATTTGATTCCGTTCAGTTCCCTGTTCACACATGGCAGCCAGGCATACAACATTTTCATATGTAGAGTTAGTAAACAGGCCGTGCAGCTTTTTTTTTTTTTTGGTGTTTTTATTTGTGGGAAAGAATTTGGATTGGGTAGGAATGAGCCTATACTCCAGAAAATTATAACTTGGTAATGAGGACTCTAAACCGAACAAAAAAGGTCAGGGTGAAAAAAAAACCTTTGAAGTTGTAAATCTGAGCAGCAAACAGGAATCCCAAAAGAGATGCAGTCCTTAATGCAAAGGGTAGCAACTAAAGGTCCTCCAAAGGAGTTAAGGAAAGTCTAGGGATCCAACAGACAAGTACTCACTGCTTCTGATTTCTGGACAGCCAAGTGCAGTTTCAGCAAACTTCAGTACTTCAGTGGATCGGTAGTGGACTTTCTGAAAGCAATCCCAGAAGGATAGTGTAGAGGTCCCCCAGCCAGACTGTAGCAGGGACCCCACAGCAATTCTGCAGCCCAAGGTGAAACTCCCAGGCCTCAGGCTTGGTCTTACTCCCCTAGGACCAAGAGACCTCTGTTCTGGACTCTGGCCCATTTATACCTTTGGAACTGTTATGGTGGTCACCTGCATAGCAACCAGGGATTGGCTAAGGAGATATCCAAATGCAGGATATGGTCATGATTCTCCCACCCACTATGTCCCAGGATCTTCTGGGAGACAGGGAGAAGCATTTGAGCACAAACCTATGGAGTCTAGAGCAGACCTGGCTAATCAAACCATGCCTCCCTTTTTACAGAGAGGCCAAAAACTAAATTTAGCATAACAGCAGCTCTGTGGGCACTACACAAAAAAATGGAAAATAAATAGCTAACATCCCCACAAAGTGCTCTTCTGTATTAAAAAATAATTCAATGGGCAAAGTTATCCTGTCACCTAGTTTTGACACCTAAACATAGCTATGGTGATTGGTCACTTTGGTGCTGTGAAAGGATGAATTTAAGTAGCTCTCTCTAAACTCGGAAGCTGATAGGTAAGAATCACGAAGCAAAAAAAAGGTAATAGAACAGCTTGGGATAAAATAGGTTGAGAATACAGTAGGTTTGTGGAGTGCTTCAACTGGAATGCTACCCCTTAGGCCTCGTACACACGGACGGACTGTCCGCTGAAATCGGTCCGCCGGACTGTTTTCAGCGGACATGTCCGCCCGGAGATTTCTGTCTGATGGTTGTACACACCATCAGACAGAAATCCGTGCGTACACGATACGCGTTGACGTGGCCGCACCGTCGCCGCGGCGACGTGCGCGGCCCTGGAAGTTCAATGCTTCCACGCATGCGTCGAATCACTTCGACGCATGCGAGGGATGGTGGCCGATTGGACATGTACGGTGAGTCTGTACAGACGACCGAACATGTCCAACGGACAGGCTTCCAGCGGACATGTTTCTTAGCATGCTAAGAAACATTTGTCCGCTGGAAAACGGTCGGCTGGACAAATGTCCGCTGGAAACCTGTCCGGTCGGCCATACACACGACCGAACATGTCTGCTGAAACTGGTCCGCGGACCAGTTTCAGCAGACATGTTCGGTTGTGTGTACGGGGCCTAACACTGCTATCATATATTGCCTCTTTTAGTGGCCACAGTCAGAATGTAGCACTCTCTCTTTATAGCACGCATACAACCTGACATGGCCACTTCATCAAACTTTCCCATCCCACATTTTATTTACTCAGAATCTAGACTCTCAAACAATGGCTGTCCATACTACACCCTTGCCAATCTTACCATCCAAATCCATATAATCAGAAAATGGTAGGCAAATCTGCTTGGGTTTGATTCGCCAAGTGATTTTATGAATCCCACTAAAGTCTATAGAGAAGGGGGGAGGAGGCCAATCTTGTAAAATGCTGCCCATTTTTTAGGGCTAATAGGCAAATTACTTGGCATGGGAAACAGGACAGTACAATGGAAGACATGCATCATGACATGTTTTTTTTTTTAACGGCTTTACCGCCACCCAACACATAAGTGTGTCGGCAAAAGGGGTGGACATTAAAGTCCACACGCTGCACATATGTTGTTTATGTAACTGCATGCTCCTAGCAAAAAAGACTGACCTGTCAAAGCCAGTTCTGGGTTCAGACTAGATTGGTAGGTGGCGGGACCTGCTTTCGATCATGTGACCATTGTGACTGTGATCACATGATCGCTGTTACTACCCACATCCCAGGCATTCAGAGCTATTTAAAGCGCAACATAAAGACACAATTATTTGTTCCAGCAGTCTGTAGCCCACAAGGTCCCCCACTGGAGCCAGCATCTTCTCCCTGGGTCTTTTCGGGTTTGCTGGTCTTTGAACATTGAGATTGGCCAGCACAGGGCAGTGGAGAAGGATCTGGGGCTCTTGGTAGATCATAAGCTCAATAATAGCATGCAATACCAAACTGCGGTTTCCAAAGCGAGCAAAGTGCTTTCTTGAATTAAGAGAGGTAAGGACTCCAGAGAGAGAGATATAACCCCCCCCCCCCCTGTACAAATCATTAGTAAGACCTTATCTGAAATATGCAGTTCAGTTTTGGGCCCCAGTTCTCAAAAAGGATATCAGAGAACTGGAGAAAGTGCAGAGGAAGCAACCAAACTGATAAGAGGCATGAAGGTGCTCAGCTATGAGCAAATATTATAGGAGCTGAATTTATGCTCTCTTGAGAAGAAGAGAATTAGGGGGGATATGATCAACATGTACAAATATATCATGGGTCCATATAGTGAGCTTGGTGTTCAGTTATTTACTTTACAGTCAACACAGAGGACAATGGGGAATTCTACGCCTAGAGGAAAAAAGATTTCATCCCAAAATAAGGAGAGGTTTCTTCTCAGTAATGCCGCATACACACGACCGTTTTTCATGTCATGCAAAAAAATACGTTTTTCTCAATGTGATTTGTCGTGATTCCTTTCAGGCCTGCCTTGCATACACACGTTCGTGAAAAAAATGCTCGAGCAAAGCGCAGTGACGTATAACACGTACGACAACACAAACAACGGCACTATAAAGGGAAAGTTCCATTTGAATGGCACCACCCTTTGGGCTGCTTTTTCTCATTTCGTGTTACCGCTTGTAAGTAAAAGTTTGGGGTGAGAGACGATTTGCACTTTTTAGTCTTTGTGCTTTTCTGTCTGTTACAGCGTGACGAATGTGCTATCTCCATTACGAATGCTGGTTTTACCAGAATGAGCGCTCCCATCTCATAACTTGCTTCTGAGCATGCATGTTTTTCTTCCCCTCGTTAAAGCGTACCGTATTTTCTGGTGTATAAGGCAACCGGGCGTATAAGACAACCCCCTAATTTTACAGTTTTTTAAGAGTTTTTGCATCTACTCACCGTATAAGGCCCCGTACACACGACCGGATCTATCCGCTGATATTTGTCCGACAGACAGTTTTAGCGGACAGATGGCTCTGTGGAGGAGAGGAGCTCCGGGATTAAGCAGCCATATTCAATTGCAGCCAGACCATGCCCACCGTGATGTATTACCACACATCCAGCAGCCATCCGAGGGACTGACCCGGCGTATAAGACGACCCCTGCTTTTTGGCTGTTTTTTGTTTGTGTAAAAAGTCGTCTTATACACCGGAAAATACGGTACACAGGACCGTTTTTCACGACGTGAAAAAGAACAACATGAAAAACGACAAGAAAAAATAGAGCAGCTTCAAAAAAAAAAATTCGCCCATTTTTCTCGTCAAGAAAAATGCTCTGGGGCATACACACAACCGTTTTTCACGACCAATTAAAAAAATGGCATTTTTCTCGTCATGAAAAACGGTCGTTTGTACGCGGTATAAGATCTGTGAAAATGTGGAATAGACTCCCTGCAGAGTTGGTTCTGGCCAACTCAGTAGATTGCTTTAAGAAAGGCCTGGATTATTTTCTAAATGTACATAATATAACTGAGTACTAACATTTATAGGTAAAGTTTATCCAGGGAAAATCCAATTGACTCTCGGGGGGATCAGAAAATAATTTTTCCCCTGGTGTAGCAAATTGGATCATGCTTTGCTGTTTTCTTTTTCGCCTTCCTCTGGATCAATTGTGGGTGAAGGATTGTGTATATGAGATTGTATGATATTATATTTATTTATTTATTTTTGTGGTTGAATTAGATGGACTTGTGTCTTTTTTCAATCTGACCAACTAGGTAACTATGTAACTCCCACACACGCATGGGAGTACAGTAATCTCGGCACAATGGCAGTGTGCCAGAATGTAAACTGAGCTGCACATGCACAACTCGGTGTACTTTCCACAGAGTATTGCAAACAGGCAGGTAAAGGCAGAAGTTGTTTTTTTTGCAGTCTATGCATTAAGATAAAAAACCTTCTGGGCTAGATTAAGGTACGAGATACGACGGCGAGTTGAGGCGTCGTATCTATGCGCCTGATTCTTAGAATCAGTTACGCATAGATTTGACTAAGATCCGACCGGCGTAAGTCTCTTACGCCGTCGTATCTTAGTTGCAATTTTACGCTGGCCGCTAGGTGGCGCTTCCATCGATTTACGCAAGGAATATGCTAATTAGGTAGATACGCCGATTCACAAACGTACCTATGCCCGGCGCATTTTTTCACATAGTTTACGTTAGGCTTTTTCCGGCATAAGGTTGCTCCTGGGTCTATGAGGCGTACGCAATGTTAAGTATGGACGTCGTTATTTAGAAATTTTAACGTCGTTTGCGTAAGTCGTTCGCGAATAGGGCTGTACGTAAGTTACGTTCACGTCTAAAGCATTGACGATTTGCGGCGTAATTTCGAGCATGCGCACTGGGATTCTTTTACGAATGGCGCATGCGTCGTTCGTAAAAAACGTCAAATACGTGGGGTCACACTAAATTTAAATAAAACACGCCCACATCATCCAAATTTGAATTAGGCGGGCTTACGCCGGAGCACATACGTTACGCCGCCGTAAGAGAGGGGGCGGGGACAGGGCGGGGCTTTGTGTCTGAATAGATACACGGAGCTCTGACTCAGCTTGGGTGCCCCTTGTAGCAAGCTGCTGGCTGAGGGGGTACTCAAAAGAGGGAGGGGCTATGAACAATAAAGAGGGACACAAGAAGAGGAGGATCTGGGCTGCCCTGTGCAAAACCAACTGAACAGAGGAGGTAAGTATAACATGTTTGATATTTAAAAAAATTTAATATAAAAACAAGCCTTTTCAATCATTTTAAAGGAACGGGAAGGGGTTAAAGTATCATGGTGAGAGGGTCTTTTCATTCAGCTTCAAAGGCAACACTTAAATTGCCAAATCCTCACTCTCTGTCACGGTGGCAACAGTTTCACCAAACAGGAAGTAAAAAGTCTGCTACAGGGACCCTGACAACAATAACAAGTTAAAGTTCTGGCCTTCCCTACTTTATGGGAAAAAAATAAAAACATTTATTTTTCTATGCTGCTGTTGCAAATTGTTCCTCACTCCCTATCTGGTGAAACGGTTGTCACCCTGAATGGAAGTGAGGGGAAAAAGAACCCCAGATAGTTGTTAAAAACATGACAGGTATTCCAATTCTTCTCAATACTAAAAAAGCCTCCTCATATCATATTTGCGTATTAAGTTCACCTCCAAAGGTTACAACATAATCTAATCTAATCCCTTTATTTACACTATACACTTGCTTTTTCCTGAATAACGCGAATGTGAAAAAGCCACGATACACAGCATTGTTTACCCTACAAGCCTGAAACGTGATCTTTCTAAATTTGCAGGAATTACGTTGCCTGTAAAATAACAGTACAAAGTATTCCGGTCATAGACAGTGCATGTGATGGAGTGGTTGAATAAATAAACTTTCCACAACTTTTTCCCTAAGGGCTTGTTTACACTTGCAGTGCCCTCTAAAGAGCAATTTGCGGTGGGTCACTTTTCAGAAGATGTTTAACAGATGGTGAGGAGCCATTATGTTATCTCCTTACTTCTTTTTTAAACCCCTAAAGCCTACACCACTGTGTTGCAATTGCTTCACTGTTGTGGCAAAGCCCTATTCACTTGAGTGGGTCTTGTATGAAGGGCGGTGCAACCCACCAAAAGTGACAAGGGGGTTGATTTCTGCCATGTTTCAAAGCATAGCTGCCTGTGTATATCTCTGTATACCTGGAGTTGCAGCTTGGAGTAGGGGGGCAGGGCCGGATCTAGTCTAATCTAATATTATCCAATCTTGCGCTCAGAAAAATATGTCAAAAGGCATAATGTCAGTAATGACAGAGATGCAGGGAATCAGGATTCCCAGGTCACTTGGCACGCTTCTGTATCACAAGTCACAACCCCAACATAATGTCTGACAGGTAGTGCAGGGGTGAACAGGGAAGTCTACTATGTATGTATGAGGCTGTCATTAGATTAGGATGATTAAACAAAAACCTATACCTCTTATATCAGGAGTTCTCATAAGAGTTAATCATTACATCAGGGTTCCTTAAATCAGGTGTCCCCATCAGAGTGCCCCCTTACATCAAATGTCCCCATCAGAGTGCCCCCTTACATCGAATGTCCCCATCAGAGTGCCCCCTTACATCAACTGTTCCTATCAGAGTGCCCTCTTTACATAAAATGCCCCATCAGAGTGCCCCCTTACATCAACTGTCCCCATCAGAGTGCCCCCTTACATCAACTGTCCCCATCAGAGTGCCCCCTTACATCAACTGTCCCCATCAGAGTGCCCCCTTACATCAACTGTCCCCATCAGAGTGCCCCCTTACATCAACTGTCCCCATCAGAGTGCCCCCTTACATCAACTGTCCCCATCAGAGTGCCCTCTTACATCAAATGCCCCCTTTAGAGTGCCCCTTTACATCATATGTGCCCATCAGAGTGCCCCCTTACATCAACTGTCCCCATCAGAGTGCCCCTTTAAATCAAATACCCTCATTAGAATGCCCCCTTACATCAATTGTCCCCATCAGAGTGCCCCTTACATCAACTGTCCCCATCAGAGTGCCCCCCTTACATCAACTGTCCCTATCAGAGTGCCCCCTTACATAAAATGTCCCCATCAGAGTGTCCCCTTACATCAACTGTTCCTATCAGAGTGCCCCCTAACATCAAATCCGAGGGTGACAAAAATATGGCTCAACCACTTGTTTTTACCACCTCCAACCACATGTGGAAATGAGGCATAAGGCAAATATACAAGGTGGTTAATTACCTAAGGGCCAAATTCGCCTTCCATCTAAAAAACTGTGTGCAAGTGTACCTAGAAGAATTGAAGAATTGATGCAATTTATTTTGTGAAGGCAAATGGTGGTCACAACAAATATTGATTTGATATGCTATTTCTATTCTGTTCATTTACTTTCCATTTTGTTCATTGACAAAAGCAAACTATTAACACTTCTATTTATAAAAGCAATCTGAATTTACAGCATTTTTTTCACACCTGCGACACACTTTTGCACAGTAATATATATCTATATGTATAAAGATACTGTATATGTAGATATATAGATATATATGTATACAGTATCTAACAAAAGTGAGTACACCCCTCACATTTTTGTAAATATTTTATTATATCTTTTCATGTGACAACACTGAAGAAATTACACTTTGCTACAATGTAAAGTAGTGAGTGTACAGCTTGTATAACACTTTGCTGTCCCCTCAAAATAACTCAACACACAGGCATTAATGTCTAAACCACTGGCAACAAAAGTGAGTACACCCCTAAGTGAAAATGTCCAAATTGGGCCCAATTAGCCATTTTCCCTCCCCAGTGTCATGTGGCAGGTGTGTTAAATGTGATGTTATAGCTCTCACTCTCTCATACTGGACACTGGAAGTTCAACATGGCACATCATGGCAAAGAACTCTCTGAGGAGCTGAAAAAAAATGTTGCTCTACATAAAGATGGCCTAGGCTATAAGAAGATTGCCAAGACCCTGAAACTGAGCTGCAGCACAGTGGCCAAGACCATACAGCAGTTTAATAGGACAGGTTCCTCTTAGAACAGGCCACTGCCAGGATAATGACCCCAAACACACCTCCAAGATGACCACTGACCACTGCCTTGCTGAAGAAGCTGAGGGTAAAGGTGATGGACTGGCCATGCATATCTCCAGATCTAAACCATTATTGGCTGTGTGAGTTATTTTGAGGTTACAGCAAATTTACACTGTTATACAAGCTGTACACTCACTACTTTACATTGTAGCAAAGTATAATTTCTTCAGTGTTGTCACATGAAAAGATATAATAAAATATTTACAAAAATGTGAGGGGTGTACTTACTTTTGTGAGATACTATATATAGTCACTATAAAGTTTGTCAATATTACTGTTATAAACAAATAAAGCGGAAATCCACCCAAAAGTGGAACTTCCACTTTAATCACTCCTCACCCCCTTTGTTTTGGGGGGGGGGGGGATTGGGAGCTTCGGTAGGAGTGGGACTTCCTGTCCCACTTCCTACTTCCACCCAGGGACCGCCTAGGCTACTCCTCCTCTCGCCTTAGGTGGCCCCTCCCAGTCTAGGCGATCTCCTGGGACATGTGACAGGTCCCAGGAGATCGCCTGTCCACTCCTAGAGCGCAGCGAGTGCCCGGCCGTGAAGCCGAAAGCTGACACGGCCGGTGTCCACACTGTGAATGGACGCGCCGGCGGAGAGGGGGGGCAGGTAAGTGTCTGTTTATTAAAAGTCAGCAGCTACACTTTTTGTGGATGCTGACTTTTAATAAACCTTAAAAGGCTGATACTCCGCTTTAATTGTAATTAACAATTTCATACTTCCATTGCGAACACCGTTATCATTTCAGAACTAGATTCACTCATCCATGCACAACCCAAGGTGATCGTAGAAATCCTTTGGTGTGTAGAAGCTGCCTGCTCAATATTCAAAATCTGTATATCTACACTACCTGCCAAACGTCTGGATGTTAATCATAACATAAAAATAAAAAATAAATCCTTAGGGTTTTTTCATTACCATTTCTTTTTGTGTCTTGAGCGCACTGTGTTGTTGTAACAGCTCTGGTAAACAAGAGTGAACCACAACTGCGATTTAAGGAAAGGATTCAGAGCACTTCTCTATGTTATGTGAGAATTCAGTATTGGACCCCAGGCGTCACTCCAATCAGAACACAGGAGTTTGGGGGTTCTCTACATCATCTCTCTCTCACATAAAGGAATGCGTTGAGCTTCTAGGGGTGGACGTATTACAACATGTGACCAACCCCTATCGTTTAAAAGTATACAATACACAAGAAGATTCCAATGCAATTCTGAACGCCAGTGATTATCAGTACGGGACCCCAGGCGTCACTCCAATCAGAGAACAGGAGTTTGGGGGTTCTCTACATCATATCACTTTAACATAGATAAGTGCATTAGGCCACTAAGGGAGCAGGTATAAATTACCAGCAACCCTTAGCATAGAAAAGTTAAGGCGAACATGTTCAGTAACTTAGGGCATGGGCCCATAACCAAGTAACAACTTATGTCAAGCGCGTAGTAAACAGGAATTGTGAAGGCAACTAATAATTGTGTTTAGAGAGGCAAGTATAGCTCAGCTAATTTGAGAGTATATGTCCCTTTTAAGATGTTCCTTAACAACCAACCAAAGGCACAACAGTCAATCCCAAGAAGTATGTTAATGGCTACAAGCCAGAGTGAATTACAGCAATTGTTTTATGAGCAATATATGCAGCAGATCTTTCTATAGCACTACAAGTGAAACAATTGCTACTTATTCGTTTGCAGGGCTTGAGTGTAGAAGCAAGGGATTCCGTAGTGTAGGGTGACAGCAAGGAGGATCCCTTAGGTTGTCCCCAGCAATGGCAGCCTAATGTAGTTGAAGGTAATAGCAGATAATGCTGGAGTTAGTCTGGATAAGTACAGTATGCAGCATGGGGAGCGATGACACCAGTGTTTGTAGCGTGGCCGAGCTACGGCTGACAGTAATAGAATGGCGTGTATATAACACGCCGCTCTATTTTTAAAGCTGAGAGACATGTGTGCCGAATAGAGCAAAGGAACAAAGGGAAAATATTGCGCTAATCTAAATAAAAATTAAAACTAAAGTGACTACACTACAATGTGACAAATATTGAACAGTGGTGTGAAGAAAAAATGTAGCGCTAAGGTGACATAAAGATAACATTTCTCTAAGTAAATGGCAAGTTAATGATCACTGTACGGAAACAGTGATAACGTGACAAAAATAATAATAAGAAAAAAAAAATTTAAGTGAGAGAATCAACAAGTGCTAAGAACAAACACAACCAAAAAATGGCAAAATAAAGTCCATCAAAAACTTGTGAGTGAATGGATTGTAAAATGACCACGTGGATCCTCAAAGGCAAACAATAATTTTCTTATGCCGCGTACACACCATCGCTTTCTGCGATGAAAAAAAACGACGTTTTGAAAAACGTCAATTTAATTGACTGTGTGTGGGCAAAAACATTGTTTTATGTCTTCTAAAAAACGACAGAAAAAAATTGAAGCATGCTTCAATCTTATGTGTCGTTTTTGGCCGACGTCGTTTTCTGTGTTCTAAACATTGACCGTGTGTACGTAAAAACGTCGTTTTAAGCCCGCGCATTCTCAGAAGCAAGTTAGGAGACGGCAGCGCTCATTCATGTAAAACGACTGTTCAGAATGGAATAAGCACATTCGTTAAGGTCTTTTTCAGCTTATAGACAAGAAAAGAAAGCGCTTCTTTAACCCCTGCTTTTAACTGCTACCCAGAACTGGACGTTTGTTTGCGGCTGATCTTGTTACATAGTTATGACAAGCTTTTAATTAGTTTCTTTCTTGTTTGATAATGTTTATGTTTGTGTTCTGTTATTTAGTTGTATCTTCCATCTTTAAAATTTTAAATATATATATTGGTCAACCTTTTTTTTGGGTGATTTTTATTTTGTCACCAATTTTATTTTAAATCTCTATTTTGTGTTGATTTGGGAGTGTGTGAAGTGGCTGCAACAACATAATTTTTTCTTGAACTCACCCACAAGCGTGTTTTTTTACCTTGTTAATGTTTGCAAGAACTATTTGGGAATGGGTCTGCCCACTCACTAATGATCTCTTAAATCTACAATAAAGAAACATGGTCAAATGTGGCTGAAAAATTAACATTGCATTTATTCTGCACAAAAATTCACAAAAAAAATGGTGGCAACCCAAAAACACTACATAATAAAAACAAAGATGCCAAGGAAGGCAGCACTTTAGAGCATGCTTGAACTTTGCTGAAAACAAGGGTCCCCGAAGCCACAAAATCAGCCTGTGAGTCAACATTAAAATTCCATCAGGGGCACCGTGTTATTTTTTGGGCTTTTTCTTCCCAGCAGCCTTCCCTGCAGTCTTCCCTGCAGCCTTCCCTGTAGCCCGAGTCCTTGGGGGCTGGGTTCCTGGAGGAGATGAAGTGCCAGGAGCCAGAGCAGCCTCATGAAGAGGAGGAGCAGGAGCAGGAGCAGGAGGAGCAGCAAGGACAGGAGGAGCAATCCGCACAATGTCGGTGTCGTCATCGAGCTGCCCCAGGGATGCCATGCTTATGGCTTTGAAGATGAGTTGTTCGCAGCGCACACGCTGGCTCTGCTCCAGATTGTAGAGCTTGGCTGCAATGAGCGCTGCGAACCCCTCAACTTCACTGGGTGGCTCTCGGATGGCTGCAGTAGCTTGGCGAAGCAGGCCCTGCGTCTCCTCCTCCATTTGTCGCAGACTCCTGAGCCGTTTATTGGGACTGCGGAATGGAGGGATCCGGGAGATTGTATCCCGCCGGCGTGCCTCCTGGGTCCCACTGGGGCCTGCCACCTCCTGGCTCCCAGTGGGCTCTGCCACCTCCTGCCTTGCAGTTGGCCCTGGCTCCTCCTGGCTCCCTGTGGGCCCTGTCTCTTCCTGGCTCACTGTGGGCCCTGTCTCTTCCTGGCTTTGGTCTGCCTGTGTATCAAAAAAAGGAACATAGTTTATTTGTGTTTGTCATTAATCACACACATTTTTTAAATCATGAGTGATGCAAATTGAATGTCAATATATATTACACACAGGGTCGCCATCCCTAATTATGTGGCCCCTTACACACCTTCAGACATGGTCCCCCTGGAATTATGTGGGTTGTTGCAGGCCTAATTTAGGAAATAAGTGGCCTTTTCCCCCCAAAATTAATTAGTAAATTTCGTGTCAACTAGATTGTACTCAAAAAGGGTGTTTTCCATCTGGGACCCCTTTGCAGGTGTATTGCGTTACTCCCCCCTACTGGCCTCTCTGAAAATGCCACCCACTCCTTCATAAACATTATTAATTTGGCAATTTTGTCCCCATCCTGTTTTGCCACTACTGACTATTGATCTTATCCCTAAACTTAGGAGATTCACTTAGAATTTAGAACAATAGTAACATAAATTTAACATTATTACTAGACTTGGCATATACTAACTAAATTCATACAAAAAACACATACCATGCTCCATGGCTCACAATTGGGGTCCTCCAGGAACTCTTGCTCTTCCTCCGAGCTTGCCTGCTCTTGTCTGCAGAGAAGACTGGAGGATTGGCTGCTGGGAAGCTGGGAGCTACCTCTTGGGGGAAGGGTAGACATGGATGCCCTGGTCTCAATGTGGTCGTCCAGGAACTGCAGCTGACTGTAGTACCACAGGGTTGGTTTGTAGATGGAGTCAGCTGCAGCCCCAGACCTCATTGAGGCCAGGACTTGGACCCGTTGGGCCCTGTAGGTGCCCCTGATGGAATTTATTTTGCTCTTCACTGTGGCTTTTGTGGCGTTGGGGACCCTTGTTTTCAGAAATTCAAGCATGCTCTCTTTAGCTTTTTCCCTGGCATCTTTGTTTTTATTTATTGTATTTTTGGTTTGCCACAGAACAGGATGTTCCTTCCATTTTTGGATAAATTCTGTCAAGAACTCCGCATCCTTGAAGGGATCCATTCTTTCTGCACATGAAACAGAAGCCAAAACATAATGTCATTAAAGCCACTAGCTTACTTCCCCTAACTAGCCCACAAACTCATTCCCTCTTCACTATAAAAAAGTCGCAAAAAATAACTTACGTATCGTCGTTAGCAAAGATCGTGATTTACGCCTTCTTCCACAGACTATGCACGCCGTTTACAAACACGTCCGATCCCTTTTTACACTACGCACGCGTGGCACTCCGCACGACACCCCGCCCCTGACGTTCGGTATCGTCCTTTCCACGCCCCTTCTCTGTCGTTTGGTGAGGGAGAAATGATGGAGAACATGGATGACAATTCCAGCTCAAGCCAGGAGGCAGGCCAGGCCCAACCACGCCGCAGATTCCGATGCAGAGCCTCCAACATGACATTTAATGAAATGGTGGAGATGGTCACCATATTGAGGAGGGAGGACTATGATGCCAAGCATGGCCCCTACATGCATCCAAATAAAGTTAAAGCGAAAATTATGGAGAAGGTCATCCGTAGGCTCCAGCGGAAGTTTGGAAAACGCAGGAGCAGAGAGCACCTGCGCAAAAGGTGGTCCGATTTAAAGAAGAGGGAACCCCACCAACTTGCCAAAATAAGTAGGGTGATTCGAAGAAGAAGTACGTTTTTTTCCATGTGTATTAATTATTTTGGTGTGTTCTTTGTGCCATGTTTTTTTTGTTGGCAGGTTGACCATAATGAATATTATGAATGTGGACGCATGATTCAGTCGTTGTAGTCGTCGTTCATTCGCTGACTTTCAAAAATCCAATACCATATTACTGAGAAATGGCATCATGCCTAGTTTGCATGTGCAAAGGGGAGTTGAAGCACTGTATCATAAATAAAAACGTAAATGTAGGAATTGTGGGAGAATGAACGACGACTCCTAGGACCAATTATTCGACACAAATATGAAAGTTGTGACATTTTTGGGGCTTAAAAGGTGTATTCAATTCTCGTATTGATGTCAATGTGTTTCAGCTTATTTTTGCAGAAACTTAAATACCTTGAGATTCACAAAAAGGAGCGTTTGCTCATCATTTTTTTATTGAACATGTGTACTCAGTAGCACAATTGTTTGTCACAATCACAACCTATGTTGGGTCACACACAGGGGTGAGCAGATCCAGGGGATACTTGGTTAGCTTACATATAGAAGAATAAACCAATTGTCACCAGATTTGACATTACTTTGTGAATGGATTAAATACTGGTCTATTTTCTTTGAACGCTTTTTAAAAACAACAATATTGCCCTCTTTTTTTAAAGTTCAAATATTTTTGGGTCATTTCAGGCCGCTCTTATAATGTTTTAACCTCCTGTTTTCCCTTTCTTCAATCTCGTAGGGCACAATGAAGCAGCAAGGCAGGAGGCACAAGCCAACCAAGCCACACCCCCGAGGGATGTAGATGAAGGGGAACCTGCCACAACATCCGGTAAAGTAACATATACCACATTTTCTGGGAATATAGATATAGGCATACAATCTTTTAACACATGTTTTGGTTCCACATTTCAGGAGGAAATCGGGCTGGTCAGGGACTGGACACGTATAGTGCCCAGCTCCTCATCGGCGAGGTTCTCACATGCAGGGCCCAAGTCGAGGACATACGTCTGGCCTGCCGGGAAATTCGGCACAAAGCGAAGACGCTGGAACGTCAGCTAAAATGTTTTATTAATGTTTTGGGGAGGGTTTAATTGTTTGTGTTCCTTTTATTTTGTACTAATTAAAAAAAAAAAAAAAAAAAATTTAAATTTTAGACTAAATAAAAAAAAGACAAAAAAAAAAAAAAATTATTCTATTTTGTACTAAATAAAAAAAAGACAAAAAAAAAATTATTCTATTTTGTACTAATTAAAAAAAGAAAAAAACAAAAAAAAAATTGATTCTATTTTGTACTAATTAAAAAAAAGACAAAAAAATTAAAAAAATTATTCTATTTTGTACTAATTAAAAAAAGACAAAAAAATAAAACAAATGGTTCTATTTTGTACTAAATAAAAAAAAGACAAAAAAATAAAAAAATGATTATATTTTGTACGAATTAAAAAAAAAAAAAAAAAAATTATTGGACTCCAAAAAATGTGTGTGTAGTTATTGGTATCAATGCTGACTCATTAAATTACTCAGGCATATTTGTAGAGTTATTAAGATTTAACACTCATGGGAATTTAGGACATCACAAACACATGGCTGGATGAGAACCTAGGAAAAAGAAACAATACCCCAAAAAAAATATTAATATACAAAATAAATTTACACTGTTTAATCAAGCAAAAAGAATATTTTATTAATTAATGAAGATCGGGCATTGCAATGGCCCCCCTCCCCATAAAATAGTCCACATAGGATTGACGCACTGCACGTGCGGTTTGGGGGGCCAAGCCTCTATGGCTAGCCTCACGTCCCGGCTCCGGAGCCACAACATCTGTCTCATCAGGCATAATCGTGAGGTAATTTTGTGAATGTCTTTTTAAAAAATTGTGGAGAATGCAACAACATAAAATAACGTGATTCCATTTGTATCCTGCAAGGTTGATTGCTGTTAAAAACAAGCGGAATCGGCTGGCCATGATTCCAAAGGCATTCTCTACCACACGTCTTGCTCTGGCCAGCCGATAATTAAAAACCCTCCTCTCATGGGTGAGGGTGCGTACGGGAAATGGCCTCATGAGGTGGGGACCCAAACCAAAAGCCTCATCTGCAACAAACACGAAGGGCAGACCCTCTTCGTTCTCCTCCGCAGGTGGCAATCCTAGGTCCTCCGACTGAAGCCGTTGGGCGAACTCCGTCTCCGCAAAGACACCGCCGTCCGACATCCGGCCATTTTTCCCAACATCCACATACATAAACTCATAGTTGGCAGAGACCACCGCCATCAAAACAACGCTGTGGAACCCCTTGTAGTTGTAGAAATGGGATCCACTATGGGGTGGGGGCACAATGCGGATGTGCTTGCCATCAATGGCTCCTCCGCAGTTCGGAAAGTTCCAACGCTGGGAGAAGTCCGCTGCCACAGTCTGCCATTCCTGTGGCGTGGTGGGGAACTGGATAGAAAGATAAGAAAAAATCCATTCAAACAAACATTGTGAACAGAATATATCTACAATTTCAAGGGATCCCACCAAAACTTAAACAAAAAAGGTTAGGATTAAAAAATAACATGTGAACACTAAGCATATTAATCACCCCCTCTGATGTTCAAAAAATATATTTAGGGGGAGTGGGGGCCCAAGATGAGTTTGTCACCTGAGAAACCACCCCACAAAAAAGAAAATATAATAATAATAAAATTAATTATTAGTATGTAGTCAAACAATCTTGGGGGGGGGGGGTTTGGACAATGGAGGCCACAAATAAACGGGGATATAGGGACACACAAAATGCAGCACTACAATGGAGGCCACAAATAAACGGGGATATAGGGACACACAAAATGCAGCACTACAATGGAGGCCACAAATAAACGGGGATATAGGGACACACAAAATGCAGCACTACAATGGAGGCCACAAATAAACGGGGATATAGGGACTATGCTAGGTGGGTTTGGCCACAACATAGAATGATGGACAGGTTGGCTAAATACAATAAACATGTAGGGCTTTACAAATTGTGTAGAACAGCATACATGGAGACAAAGTGAACATTCTGAGCATATTAGAAACAGGTAATTTTTTTTTTTTAGGGCCATAGTTTGACCATTGAAAGAACACCACTTACCTTAACATAGTCCTCCTGCAGAACCTGAATGATGGCCGAACAGGTCTCCGGGATTATGAGGCCCAGAGCCTGGGGGGAGATGCCCGTCGAGAACTTCAAGTCCTGCAGACTTCTCCCTGTTGCAAGGTAGCGCAACTTTGCAACTAGCCTCTGCTCAGCAGTGATGGCTTCCCGCATAACGGTGTCCTGCCTGGTGATATATGGCGACACCGAAGCCAAAAGCTGCTGAAATACGGGGTCAGACATCCTAAGAAAATTCCTGAAATCATCAGGGTTATTTTCTCGGATCTCCCGCAGCAGAGGCATATGAGAGAACTGGTCCCTGCATAGCAACCAGTTCTTGGTCCACAACCTCCTCCTCACCCTGTTCATGGACCGTCGCCGGGATGCAGCACACATCCTAACAACAAGCACAGCACGATCTCGGCGACGAGTTCGTACCCGCAACATGGCTAGAAAACGGTCGTCAAATCAGATCAGACTAAAAATTACGCCCTGAAGTACAGAATGGCCTTTGAAGAACGACCTGCTAAACAGCACCGCGCACACAAAACGTAATGCCAAAACAAATACGTCCTTAGTACAAGCACTGTATCACAGATCCGACGACAAATAGACAAACTGTACGACAGAAAACGAAATTTAAAGCACAGTCACTGAAAATCACGAATCGTATCTCACCAAACTTTTACTAACACGCAGCAACACGATATCAGCAAAAGAGGCCGTCTTCCGCATGGAAACGACCCTTTATAGTGACGTCGTGCGTGATTGACGGAACTGCGCTTTGCTAGAGCGTTGTAAAAAAGTGAAGGTGTGTATGCTACGTCGTTGTTCAAATTGAAGTTTGAAAAACGTTGTTTTTTTTCAAGCACATAAACCGTCGCATTTTTTCATCGCAGAAAGCGATGGTGTGTACGCGGCATTAGACTCAATGAAGATAAGAATGCCCTTACCAGAAGGCGTGGATCTGTCTGTCAGCGACAACAGATCAATAAGGCATGAAAACTCTCAGGGCACAATCTGCTCGGCTTTCTTAAACTGGATCAACGAGTAAGATGAATCTTCAGTGGAGGGACATCGAACCATACTCCGACTGATCATGGAGAAAGTGAAGAGGGTTACAGCCGGCGGTGACCCTCTTCACTTTCTCCATGATCAATCGGAGTATGGTTCGATGTCTTCTCACTGAAGCTTATGTTGACCAAGCCTTACTGCAATTCTTTCTACTACACTTGTGAGTAGGCCCTGTATGTATATTTTAATTTATTAAAATCTTTTAACGTTAATACACTAGGCTGGTGCACCTTTGTTTTCTCTTCTCTTGTTTGCCACTAGGATATCCCCATCCACGAAGGGCAGCAAGGCCGGTGGCACCGTTGTTGGTATCATCCTTATGGACAATTGATTTTTTGGACTATCCTCTCGTGCGCAGGAGAGTTTGTTTTATGTGTCCCATAGTACTAAAGCTTGTTGTTGTCTGATGTCATAGAGCCGGGTCCAGGCTCAGGAATCATTGGGATACACCCACATGCCTGGAGCAGCACCTGGCTCAGCCTTTAAGCAATACACCCCTACACAGCGCAGCACTCCAGTGAGCGTGCGGAGGGGGGCAGAGCCGAGAGATGGTGACTGACAGTTACCAGCTCTCTGCTCAGAGAATGATCAGTGGTGTTTGATCACTCAGTTCTCAGTCTTAAAGCCGGCAGGGGACAGATGACACCTAGGTAAATATGATTCAAGAAAAAAAAAAGGTTTAATTTTAAGAACGTTCATACGACTTTCTAATCATTAGTGGGGTAAACTTAACCATAGTGACAAGAAAATTGGAAAGGGCATGATGGAAACATTTTTCTCAAAGGAAAAACTTTCATTTGGCTAAAAGCCACTCGGCCGTTATCCCGAAGGAGTGAGAGGGGACGTCATCCCCATCCTGCCGCCTTCTGCCACTCTCTCTGGGCCTCCCGTCCCACCAGGAGACCCGATCCACTATCCGGCACTTCCGCTGGCTAGAGTGAGACTTGAAGGAAGCCCAAAATGGCTTTTCCAATTTTCTTTCTGTAAACACGGAAGCAACGTCACTTCTGGTTTACTCGGCTGGAAATAGCGCAGTTTTTGGCGATCTGAATACTTTAAAGTGCAAAGGAGGGATATGGGGTATTTTAGACCCCAGATCCCTCCATAAAGAGTGCCTGTCACCACCTATTACTGTCACAAGGGATGTTTACATTCCTTGTGTCAGCAAAAAAAAGTGATACTTTTTTTTTAACATGACAATATAAAAAAATGTAAATAAAGAAAAAAAATGTAATAATTTTAAAGCGCCCCAGTCCCCGTGAGCTTGTGCAGCAAAAAAACACATACATAAGTCGCGCCTGCATATGTAAATAGTGTTTAAATCACACATGTGAGGTATCACTGCTATCATCGGAGTGAGAACAATAAAACTAGCACTAGACCTGCTCTGTAACTCTAACCTGGTAACTGTTAATTTTTTTTAAAACGCTGCCTATGGAGATTTTTAGGTACCGTAGTTTGTCGCCATTCCACGAGTGTGCGCAATTTTGAAAGCATGACATATTAGGTATCTATTTACTTGGTGTAACTTCATCTTTCATATTATACAACAAATTGGCCTAACTTTACTGCTTCGTTTTTTTTTAATCCGTGATATAATAATATATTAATGTTTGGGGGTTCTAAGTAATTTTCTAGCAAAAAACACAGATTTTAACTTGTAAGCAACAAATGTCAGAAATAGGCTTAGGCATGAAAGGGTTTAACTACCATTGACATTTGGAAGCTGTCAAGTTCGTCCACGCCAAATGCTCTAAACTTACATTTGGACCAAACATTGAGCTCATCCCTATTGGTGACAATGTTGGAGCATGCCTATGCTTTGAGCACCAGCACAGATGAATATTGTCTCCAAAGCAAATAACAATGGGTGGCAAGGCAGCAGAGCAATTGGAAGACGGGGACAATGCATTGCAACCCTGTAACAGAAAGTGTCTGAACAAAGACCTTTAGAGCAGACTCACCCATTATGTTAAAGTGGAGGTCCACCCAAAAACACAACTTTGTACCATCCAAACTAGCATACTAGCATCAGCTACAGTATGCCTTTTTTTTTTGCGCTGTACTTACGGTTTAATCCGTAACTTTCGTTTCAGACTCCCGCGAGGAGTAGGCGTTCCTATGAAGAGTGGAACATGATTGACGGCCGGCTATGGCGCGTCACACGTTCCAAAAATAGCCGGAGTAGGACTCGGCTCTTCACGGCGCTATACGGCGCCTGCGCACAGACTAGGAGCTGACTGCGCAGGCGCCGTATATGTCCGCGTCATATTTCGGCTTTTTTTGGAAGGCATGATGCGCCATAGCTGGACGTCAATCATGTACCCCTCTTCATAGGAACGCCCATTTCCCGGCCGGAGTCTGAAACGAAAGTTACGGATTAAACCGTAAGTACAGCGCAAAAAAAAAAAAAGGCATACTGTAGCTGACGCTAGTATGCTCGTTTGTATGGTAGAGAAAGAAAAACATTTTTTTAGGGTGAACCCCGCTTTAATGAAATCTGTACATTTTAAATATCAACAATGAGTTTTTAACATTTTAAAGAATATAAGAGATTTTAGTGATTGACTCTACATCTCCTTTAATTTGGATGACCATCTTGAGAAGAAACGTCATGTCTGCCATAATTAGATTGTAACTTTATGTGGAAATAAAGACAGAGACTTTGAAAGGAAAATATTCCACACGTCTATACTTAGAAACTCATCATGTTTCACTCCAAAAAACTCAACACATTAAAGGCCTGTTGATCCAATACTTAGTACCACACCAGTACCGGACACAATTTAAAATAGTCATTTGTTAAGCATGAAATCTAGCATAAACAGATATGAGCCTTTTACAGGTGTAATTGTCTTTCAAATATGGAGATGAGGATAACAATGGTATAAGCTTTCTCCTTGAAATATATATCAGTCAAATAAAGAAAATATATAAAGTTAGCACTGTAATTTACTTTATTAAAGTGTCATTAACTACTTAAGGACCCCTTCACGCCGATATACGTCGGCAGAATGACACGGCTGGGTACAAACCCGTACGTGATTCCTTAAGCCCTTCAGCGGCACGCTCGCGACCCGGTCCGAAGCTCCGTGACCGCGCCCGTGGGACCCGCGGACCCGATCGGTGTCCCGCGATCGGTCACCGGGGCTGAAGAACGGGGAGAGGTGTGTGTAAACACACCTTCCCTGTTCTTCGTTGTGACAGTGTCATTGATCGTCTGTTCCCTAATATAGGGAAAGATGATCAATGACGTCACACGTCCAGCCCCACCCACCTACAGTTAGAAACACATATGAGGTCACACATAACCCCTACAGCGCCCCCTAGTGGTTAACTCCTAAACTGCAATTGTAATTTTCACAGTAAACAATGCATTTGTATAGCACTTTTTGCTGTGAAAATGACAATGGTCCCAAAAATGTGTCAAAGTTGTCAGATGTGTCCGCCATAATGTCACAGTCATGAAAAAAATCGCTGATCGCCGCCATTAGTAGTAAAAAAAAAATATTAATAAAAATGCAATAAAACTATCCCCTATTTTGTAAACGCTATAAATTTTGCGCTATAAATCGAGAAACGCTTATTGCGAATTTTTTTTTACCAAAAATAGCTAGAAGAGTACGTATCGGCCTAAACTGAGGAAAAAATCGTTTTGGGGGATATTTATTATAGCAAAAAGTAAAAAATGTTTTGTTTTTTTTTTCAAAATTGTCGCTCTATTTTTGTTTATAGCGCAAAAAATAAAAACCGCAGAGGTGATCAAATACCACCAAAAGAAAGCTCTATTTGTGGAAAAAAACGGACGCCAATTTTGTTTTGCAGCCACGTCGCACGACCGCGCAATTGTCAGTTAAAGCGACGCAGTGCCGAATCGCAAAAAGGGGCAAGGTCCTTAACCTGCATAAAGGTCCGGGTCTTAAGTGGTTAAACCCAGACTATGAAAGAATGACGCTCATTACATGCTATATAACAGAGTGTGCATACTCAAAAAGCCGCTAAAGCATTCATTTTGTGTAGAGTAAAATACACCTGGTTGATATTGCCTTCAGCTGTCCCTCCCATCTTCTTTGTGTCCCCATTACAGGCGGAGATTGTGTAGACCAGCTGGTGTCCTCTACTGAGCATGCTTATATTTTAGTTCCCTTCTATGCTCTTAATTTCCTCATTTTTCTTATCTGTATAGCCCACATGATTATAGAGTCTCCTCCCTCCTCCTCAATGTCCTTGTATTGCTAAAATCTATAAGCGTGGGATATAATATTTTGATTGATTACATTCACTAAGAGACTCACAAAAATGCATAGTTTTAATATAAATCAGTATTAAATATATCAAATGTAATTGCAAATGCATGTAATGTAGAAAAGAGTGTTAGATGTTGATAATGTCTGAACAAAACAAAAGCTAGTGTCAACCATCTCTGACTCCGCCTACACCATATTAATGCACATAAAATACACATTTCATATTCAATAAAGATCTATAACTTTTTTATATTTATAATTTAAATTGAATTGCTGGATTTTTTGGGGTAATGTGACTGGCAAATCACCAATCAGTGCTGGGCAGACACAGGCTCATACTGTGGAGGACACACATTAGCAGAGGTATAGAAGCCCCTCCCAAGGATATTTGCAGATGCTAAAGAACAGAGAAAAATCATGCAACCACAAAACCGCGCTACAGGAATAAGGTACTTAGGATTTTATTTTTGAAAAACGAAACAGTTGCATAATATATATTATTAACGTGAGATAATAACACTTCTCTGTTTAGTATCACTTTAAGCCTGGAAGGTGATTGGTTCCTATACAGACCTGCACCAGATTTTACACTCTCCAGTTTTAATAGTAAAGTCCCTTGTGTCTTAGCATGAATTATACAATAACAGAATGTAGAAAACCACCATTAACTACTTGAACTCCGGAAGGTTTTACCCAGCTTAATTTTTATTTTTTTTTGCTATTTAGCTATTATGCTACTGTAACTGACCATTGTGCGGTCAAGCAACAAATCAAATTTATGTTTTTTTTTTCCCACACACCTAGATATTTCTTTTGGTGGTATTTATTCACCACAATTTTTTTTTAATTATTGTATAAATTAAAAAATACCAAAAAGTTTGAAAAAAAATCGATATTTTCTATTTTTTGTTATTAAACATATCCAATAAAATCAAATGTCTTCATAAATTCAGGCCAAAATGCATTCTGCTATACAGTATGTCACAAGTGCTAGCAGTGATATGGTCTGATCCTGATATCACTGCATTTTTGGGGACATTAAACATTTGAGGACTCTAGCATAGTTCTGATTGTGATCAAGATACTGATCTGTGATAGTGTGGTAGACAATCTGGCACTAGCTGACATTAGCTGGGAGGTACACTAAATGATTAACTGACACTGACCTCACTAGTGACACTAATACAGTGATCATTAATAATATTGTACACTATACTAATGACACTCACTGGGTGACAAGAGTGATCAGGAGGGCAATTAAGGGATTACTTGTGTGCCTTAGTCCCCTTTTACACTTATACGACTTTTGGACGGTAAAATCGTATGACAAGACATTCTCCATGATTTTTATTGACTACCATTCATATTGGCACGACTTTAAGTCGCGCCGACTTCAAAGCAGTTCCTGCACTACATTTTTTATGAAGTCGGATTCCGTATTAACAGATCCGACTTTGACATGCGACTTGTACACGACTCATTCCACGGGACCGTGACGTCCTATGGGGCGGGGTCCCCAGGTGACATCACCCGGTGACCACGCCCCATGCCTATATAAATGGTTGCGCACCGCGCACACAGCATTACAGCCGGAGGGAGCATCGTGTCAACATCGGAACACGAGAAGAGGGAAGAAGCCAACGGGGAAGACCGGGCCACCGCTAGTAAAAGAGCTGCAAGAAGATAGCGGAGCCCGGCAGAAGGCAGAAAGCTCCGGAGAGCGCGGAGAAGGCACCGGAGAGCGGGAGAAGAGAGCGGGGAGTCGGAAGAGACCCCTGGAGTTGAAAGAAGGCCCCCGAAGTCGGAAGAAGACCCCTGAAGTCAGAAGAAGACCCCCGGAGCTGCCTAATAAATTACTTTAAAAGCCTGTGTATTGTGTTTTTTTCTTGACACTTTCCCCCCAGGTGAATGGGTAGGGGTACGATGTACCCCATACTCATTCACATAGGGTGGGGAGCCGGGATCTGGGGGCCCCCTTATTAAAGGGGGCTCCCAGATTCCGATAAGCCCACAGACCCCGACAACCAACGGCCAGGGTTGTCGGGAAGGGGCCCTTGTCCTCATCAACATGGGGGCAAGGTGCTTTGGGGTGGGGGGGCGTAGGGCCCCCCTGCCCCAAAGCACCCACCCCCCCATGTTGAGGGCATGCGGCCTGGTACGGTTTAGATGGGGGGGGCGCTCGCTCGTCCCCACCCCTTTCCTGGCCGGATGGGCTGGTGCTCGGATAAGGGTCTGGTATGGATTTTGGGGGGACCCCATGACGTTTTTCGGCGGGGGTTCCCCTTAAAACCCTTACCAGACCGATGGGCCCGGAATGCCAATGAAGGGGGAACCTATGCCTGTTTTTTTTTTTTTTTTTTTTATTGGCGTGTAGTTCCCCCTAATTATTGGGAGATCAAAGTCGGCGTCCCTGCTCATTGAAGTCGTACTTCAAGTCGTTACACAAAGTCGGATCCACAGTCGTATTAAACTCGCAGCCGCAAATCGCGGCAAAATCGCGGTAAAATCTTCCGACTTTGAAGTCGCATAAGTGTGAAAGGGGCCTAACAAGTGTATGTGTGCTGCTTTTACTCATAGATTATCTGGCTGGGTCTACCAAAACTACCTGGACTTTATTGAAAGGGATGCTGTCAAGTAGATATGTGTATTTCTCGAAAATAAAAGTAAATGGCTGTATAGAGCACCAGCAGCTCCCTGCACGTGGGTAGGCAGCAGGGAATTTACTACATGCATGTAAAATGTATATAAATGTCAATGTGCATACACCCTAATACAGTTTGGCTCAAAGGATCGTTTTGAGTGTGTGCTTGTTCATATTTAGTTGATTGCCTGGAATTCAGCTTAAAAGCAATGTATGTGATGTTTATAAAATACATTATTAGAATTCTTTACTATCTTGACATTGATAACCTACTCTTTGTACAGTGTACAACCTATTACACAAGGCTTGAGATGTAGGAACAGGCAATAAAAATTTCGAAAACACTTAAAAAGTTCTACCTATTGCAACACAAGGTCATTTGCTATAAGACTCTATGTCTGCCATATATCAGATTAAAGTACAAGGTAATAACAGAGGATGTTTACATAGAGGTAGCTGCTGAATTCCTACTGGTTATATCAGAGAGTAACACAGTTATATTCAAACCACCTTAAAAGCTTTTCTATGAAAAGGCAACTGTGGCCCAACAGCTCTTCCCTACAACTCTGGCCAGTGGTTGTGGGGGTCTGCAGGCAGGGGGTTTATCAGAATTTGGAAGCCCACTTTAACAAGGGGGCCCCCAGATCCCACCCCCCATGTGAATGAGTATAGGGTATTCACTAAAAAAGTGTAAAAAATGAGTAAAGACACAACACAAGACCCTTATTAAAAAAGCAAAAAGAAATGTCCCCTGATGTAGATCCATCGTCAATCACAACGCCCACCATCACCGGCAACGAGTTTTTAAATAAAATGCATTTTTGGGTTTACATATGCTTTTACCACTTCATGCTTTGCTTGGGTCTCCCATGTAGTAACCCGGAAACGATATCACAACGTTACTTCTGGTTTACTCAGTTGCAAACAGCACTTATTTAAAAAAAAATCGAAGGAATTCAAAAACGCTGATTTTGGCGTTTTGAATACTTTGAAGTGTAGAGGAAGGGTCTGGGTTCTTTTAGACCCCAGATCCCTCCATGCAGAGTACCATGTCACTGCCTATTACTGTCACAAGGGAAGTTTTTGACAGGTACCTGTCCCTGCTTCAGGGTTACGGCGACACGGCACTGTCCCTCGGAAGTTCGGGCCCCCCTCTTCCGGGCCAATTGGAAAGTTTAGCACGCTTCACGCATTCGCAGTAAGGAACCGGCTATGACTACGAATGGCGGCAGCAGCACCCGAGAGCCAACCCAAAAATCGTCTGGGGTGCCGACATCGCAGGACCCCTGTCCTAATATTAAAGTCAGCAGCTACAGTATTTGTACCTGCTGACTTTGAATTTTTTTGTGGAGGCCCGGAACTCCTCTTTAAGTGGCTTAAGGTCTGTCCCTCTGGTAGAGTAATCTGTCTGTCTATAGGCAGGGCACTGAAATCTGTATGACCACTTTAAAAACAAGTTTAGTGTATGTGTATGATATGATTACCATAACAGCAGATCGGTTTTTCAGATGGTAGATAAGGAAGTTTACAGAACCACACCTGTCAGCCATATAGTATTCTTACTAGATACAGCAACCATATGCAAATATCTTGTTCTACCATTCAGCTGTACTGCAGCCTTGTGTCATTTGATTAGAATTTTGCCTGTTGAAAACCAGCCAAGATAGCAGAAAAACCTTGAAAAAGATTCTCAGTGAGCCATTGATGTGCGGCAAGTTTGTGTACAGAATGCAGTGGAACAGGAACCCTTGTCATGATGAAATTTATCCCAACAACAATTAACGGAAATGCTGGATTGTTTTAATAAAGAGGAAGTTCCCAAGCAAGCCTCGTGTGAGATACATGTTCTGAAACGTGCAGAGAACATATCTGATGGCTTACTATCGAACCTTCAAGTGACATGATCTTTAAAACATTTGTGTTATTTAACCACTTAAGGCCTGGAAGGATTTGCCTCCAAAAATGTCCATACCATGGGATACAGCACTACGTCGCTTTAACTGACAATTGTGCGGTTGTCAACAAAATTGATGTCCTTTTTATCCCACAAATAGAGTTTTCCTTTGGTGGTATTTGATCAGCTCTGTGATTTTTACTTTTCGCGCTATAAACAAAAAAAGACTGACAATTTAAAAAATATATATACTTTTTGCTATAATACATATCCCCCAAAAAAATAAAAAAAATATTCATCAGTTTAGGCCAATATATATTCTCCTACATATTTTTAGTAAAAATAATCGCAATAAGAGTATATTCATTGGTATATTCATAGGGATAGATTTATAGCATTTTTTTTTTTTTTTACTAGTAATGGCGGCGATCTGTGATTTTTAGTGGGACTGCGACATTAGGGCGGACAGATTGGACACTTTTGACACTTTTTTGGAACCATTGACATTTATACAGCGATCGGTGCTAAAAATAGCCACTGTTTACTGTATAAATGTCACTGACGGGAAGGGGTTAACACTAGAGGGCGATCAAGGGGTTAAATTTGTTCCCTAGGGAGTGTTTCCAACTGTGGGGGGATGCGACTGCCTGGAGGGGGAGACCGATTGCTGTTCCGAATCCCTTGGGACAGCAGATCTGTCTCCCCTCCCCTAACAGAACAGAGATCTGTCTATTTACATTGACAGATCTCAATTCTGTCTCAGGAGCGATCGGTGGAAATCACGGCCATCGGCCACACGCATCGGCTCTGGCATCACAGCGCGGGCACAGCGTGACACCTAGATGTTTTAAAACAGCCGGCATACCAGGACGGCAATTCTCCCAGAACAGACAACCTGCCGTAGTATTAGGCCTTGTACTCACGACCGGATCTGTGCGCTGGAAACTGTCTGCCCGACAGTTTCCGGCGTACAAGGCTGATTTGTGTTTTGTTCCGCTGGCGTGTACACACCAGCGGACCAAATTCCCGTCGTACCGGAACGCGTGCACGTAAACTACGTACGACGTCACTATAAAGGGGAAGACCAAACTTAATGGCGCCGCCCTCTGTTCCTCTTTTGCTAGTTACGGGTTTGCTCGTGTTAGTGAAGGTTTGGTTAGAGCTGATTCGCGCTTCTCGGTCTCCAGGCTTTGACAGCGTGTATTCACGGGTTCAGTGCGTGTGCTTGCGGTAACGTAGTTGTCATTCGGCTATAGGCAAGCAGGTTGTTTCTGCTTTAGCAGTTGCATCCTGTGCGCTCGTATCTGTTTGTCACGCGTTTGTCGCAGGTAGTGCTGGATTTGCGAGTGCTTTCTGTTTCAGTGTGTTCTTGACTGACCAGCCGGCCGGTTTGAAGCCATGATGGAGCAGCAGCGTCAATTTTCGCGAGTTGGTGCTGTTTATGGGATGGCTGCTGGATATGTTCATTTGTCCAGTACTTTGGCCAGAAACAGGGGGCGGAGGCGTTTCTGGACCAAGAATTGGTTGCGCCAGCGTGACCAGTTCTCACATATGCCTCTGCTTAGGGAACTCCAGGAGAATAATCCTAATGACTTTAGGAATTTTCTCCGCATGACGGACCCCGTATTCAACCGTCTGCTGGATCTTCTGTCCCCCTATATCACGAGGCAGGACACTGTGATGCGCCAAGCCATCACGGCCGAGCAGAGGCTTATTGCCACGTTGCGGTACCTGGCGACTGGGAGGAGCCTGCAGGACCTCAAGTTCTCGACAGGCATCTCTCCGCAGGCGCTTGGGGTCATCATACCGGACACGTGTGCTGCCATCATCAAAGTTATGCATGAGGAGTATATTAAGGTAAGTTTCCTGGCTCTAATAATGTGGCCAACTAACTTTATTTTTATTTTCCCAGATATGCTGTGTGTTTAACTAACGTTACCTTTTCTCCCTATGCATGTTGATATCAGCTTTACATGTTTTATTCTTGGCCTACCTGCATATTTGTCCCTTACCCAATATTAACCTGTCCAGCATGCTATCCTAGGGACAAACCCACCTTGCCATTTTTTCTAACAGGACTTTTTGGTTTTTGTGTCCCCCCCCCCCCCTTCAAACTTTTATTGTCCCCATCAGAGGGCTGTGGAGTCTCTTAATGAAGTGGCCCTATATATTTCATTTCCCAAATTCTCCATGCACATTTTTCTAATGCAATTTTAATACTGTGAACTGTCACAAGGATGCTTGTAGGATGTTTTTGTTCCAAAGTACTAAATCTCTTTTTTTGTTTGTCCCCACAGCTACCCTCCACACCACAGGAATGGCAGTCTGTGGCTTCCCAATTTGCCCAGCGGTGGGATTTTCCAAACTGCGGTGGAGCAATAGATGGGAAACACGTCCGCATTGTGCCCCCACCCCGCTCGGGGTCCTACTATTATAATTACAAGGGTTATCATAGTATTGTGTTGATGGCGGTGGTGTCGGCACAGTATGAGTTTCTATATGTGGACGTGGGGAAGAACGGCCGGATGTCTGATGGGGGAGTGTTCGCACGGACTGATTTCTATGATCGTCTCCAAGCTGGTGGTCTGGCATTGCCACCAGATGAAGATAATGTGGAAGGACTTCCGTTTGTGTTCCTAGCGGACGAGGCTTTCGGGCTTGGTCCTCACCTCATGCGGCCTTTTCCCCAGAGGACCCTCACCTCAGAGAGGAGTGTGTTTAATTTTCGGTTGGCCAGGGCTCGGAGGGTAGTCGAGAATGCCTTTGGGATACTCACCAACCGGTTCCGCCTGTTCAGGACATCGATACATCTGGCGGAATATAAATTGGACACCGTTGTATTTGCCTGCTGCATTTTGCACAACTTTTTACGCAGGCACTCCCAGACGTACCTACCCGACATCGGTTCTGAGGCAAGACTACCCTCAGATCCCCTTCCCGGGCTGGACACTGGTCGCGCTGGCTTGGCCCCCCAATCAGCTCGTGAGGTACGCGACAAATATGTTGAGTACTTCATGGGTCGGGGGGCCATTGCTATGCCAGATCATATTTCTTTCTAATTCGGCCCCCAAAGAAAGGAATATTCTCAAAAATAAAAAATAATTTGACCATTGGACTTTATACAGTTGTTTGTCATTAATGCTTTTTCTCTTTTTCTCTGTCTTCCTGGTTCTCTAGCTAACTTCTTCAATTGTAATGCATAATTGATTTCTCCACTTTTAGTAACTAACCACATTTTGCACAGTATTCACTCATCTACAAACAGGGTATTGAGTCTAGAAATAAGAAGCAACTCCATTTGTAAATTTTGAGGTCAAGTATTTTAATTTTTGCTTGTTCATGACCCCAAAAATTATTTTATATTTTTTTCATTACTCCCTGCTTTTGTACTTAGGAGTAAAAAAAATTTTTTTAAAATTTTTTTTTTTTTCAGGTAATTCAACCAAAAATATTATGCAGATTATACATTTATTAACAAGTTAACTTTTTTTTTTCTCAAATATAGTTAGATTTATTGTTTACATATATATATATATATATATAGATTATATTTGGTGGGGTGTTTAGCGCCTTAATTTTTTTTTTGTGCATATTTTTTATGCACAAAAAACATTAATTTTTTTAACATTTTTTTTGTTTTTGGTGTGTTTTTCTAAACCAAAATTTTTAGGTGAGAATTTGGAGTCAAATCTCTACTTCACTAAATTCAGTGATTAGAGAGATTTATAATTCTATATATATATATTTAAAATTTTTTACCGTTGTTTATTCTTTATGGTCTAAACTTTATAGTATCCCAAAATGTTCAACATGGTCAAAAAGTAACAAAATCAAATTCCAAAAATATAAAAACTCACAACAGCAGTCAGTCATGGTGTGCTTTCACACTGGAACACGCCAAAATTGGAAGATACACACATTCAGTGCAAACTCGACAAATGTCATTGGTTCAACAGACAAATGGCCACATGTGCTATCTGACATCATGGGTGATCAATGTCTGTGTTTTGTGGGAGCAAACCCTTCCTCTCAACTACTTGAGGATGGAGGAGGGGGTTGGACCCACAAAGCACAGACACTAGATATTCTGTGATGGCAGATAGCACATGTTGGCACACTGTGTGTGTATCTTCAAATTTTGGCGTATTCATTATTAAAACAGTAAAAATGTTTGTGGGGGCGGGGGATGGGCGGGGGGTGTTTCAGTCTTTGACACGGCCCATCATGTCAATAATGTTCTTAAAATTAGATTCGATCACCATCATTCTTTGCCGCATATTGTCCATTTCCGTGCTGCATTCCAAAAGCACATTTGTTACATTCTGTTCCATGAGAAACATCCTTTCACGCATATTGTGCATTTCAGTGCTGCACTCCATTACCTGCTGAATAATTATAGCAGCACTTGCACGTGAAAATATTGGCACACCATCCTCCTCCCCTAAAACCAACAAAAAAAAAGGCATTTACAACTTTATTTTTCGATGAGGCCTATCTACATATGTTTTTTTGAATCAAGCTAGGGTGACACTGACCTGATGGGCTTCTCCTTTCCACCTCTTCGACATCTTCTATCACTCCTCCTTCTTCCACCACCTCCCCATCATCTTCAATCACTCCTCCTTCTTCCACCACTTCCCCATCATCTTGGACTCCTCCTTCATCCATCAATCCACCTTCTTTCAATTCGCCAAATTGTTCTTCCGCCACTTGCCCTTCATCTGCTATGACTTCTAAGTCCAAAATTACTTCTTCCTCCTCTATTCCTTCCTCCTTTCTTCCTTCCTCCTCTCCTTCCACATCCTCCTCTCCTTCCACATCCTCCTCTCCTTCCACATCCTCTTCTCCTTCCACATCCTCTTCTCCTTCCACATCCTCTTCTCCTTCCACATCCTCCTCCTCCTCCACATGTTGAGATGGCAGATTTTGGCCTTGTCTGGCCCTCTCTGCCTCCTCCAAATGCTGGCGACTTCTTTCCCCTGAAATAAACCAAAAAACATGTAGACTCATCAGCACACAGATATTGGAGAGCATAAATCGCACACATTGCTTAGAAGATGCTTTCATTTAGTTACTTTTATCTTTCACCAAACCTACATTTTGCAATTACTTCTATATGGCAAGCTCTGATCCTGCCCCTTTTTAGCAAAGTGACACACATGGATGTCCCCCCTAAACTGTATTTCTGGGAGACCCTACCAAAACCCATTTTTGATTTGGGGAGACACAGGTGCTCTGCATTGCAGATGTGAAAACATCTGCTTTATTACCACTGTTTTTAGAATGAATCCTGTTTGCCTTTCCCATTCTCATACTATTTTTTTCTTGAACTAGCTTTTACACAATGTTTACAAACAAAGTTTTTGGCCAGTGAGCCATGTCCAGGTGTGTTGTTCCTGGACTAACCGAGCCTTTATGATAAACTATGTGATGTTACGTTGTTTACTAAGAACACTGTTTGTAAATATGTAGTTATTTATGTCCTAAAAAATAAATGACAACATGTCTTTAAAATTACAAGCAGGCCAAGGAGGCAGATGGTGAAATATACATGGCAACACATTATTGCAGACAATCACCCCCCCCCCCCCCAACCCCAATATATATTTACTTACTTTTACGCAGAATTTTAAGTATTTTCTTCATCTTATGTGGCTCCCTCAATTTTAAGTCTGACCATCGTTTCCTCAGCTGTTCCTTGGACCTGGTGATCCCAAACATCCTCTGCATTCTCCTCGCCACCTTGTCCATAATATGTGCCTTTCGGCGGTTAGGGGTCTTGTATGGCCCTAATTCACCATCATAGTCCTTCTTTCGCATGATGTAAACTAACTCCACCATTTCCTGGAACCGCATATTAGTGGCTTTATATCTTCTTTTCCTTGATCGGGACGTCCCTGCCTCTGTCCCTTCACTTGTGGCATGAGAGCATCGTGCCCGCTCGTGTGACATCGCCATCTTTCCTTTCCCACAGAGATTATGGGCGTGGAAAAGATGAATTCTTACGCCATGGGCGGAGAAGAGGGCGGCGTTTAATACATACGCGGAGTGTAGAGAATGCAAACAACGTGTTTACGTCCGTTACGCGGAGAATCTTCGAGCGCATCCAGAACATACACAGTTAACGCCATATTTCCTAAACTCATTGATTAGGGGCCTCGCAAAGGTGACGAGGGCGGGGTTTCATAAATACGCGGAGTGTTTAAAAGGTTTACGCCGTGATTACGCATCTTACGCGGTAATTAGGCGAGCGTGAGAAACGAGGAGCGAGAGACAGGAAGGTAAGGAAATTAAAAATGTGATCAGCAGAGGCCTTGAAAATGTAGACACATGGGATGGGGGTTTGGGCTGTTGGTTGCACCCTTTTTAAGCTATTCTGTCTATGGGGTACCACAATGTTATTTTGGTATCCAAATGCTTTTGGACACCTCACAAAATAGAGATGTGAACAATGCTGTACCTCATTGACAAGTTTTTGAATGGTGTATTCAGATCAGGCAAAGTATTGTTCAAGTGTTGGTTGTACAGAGGTCATTAGGAAGTGTCTTTTATGTCATCCATTGTCAGGGGCATGAGATTTACACATGAAAGAGTGCCTAGATGAAAACTGTCATTTGTAAGCATTGTTTAATTTTATATATTTAAAATATTTACTGCAATGTGAACAATGGCTCTGCATCTAGCAAATCAATGTTTGGTACAAGCAATGCGGCCGAGCTGCCAATCATTGTTGAAACAAGAGAGACTGTGTTTGTAATTAGATATAGGTAATAAATTTGAAGACACATATTAGATCAAGGTCAACGCTGATCCTTTGGAATATTTATTTTTCTGTGGTTTATGTTTTTGGAATCTAGACTCAAAAAGAAATATAATTTTGGAAAAATTACAATGGACCTCCTACAAAGCAAGGAATCTATAGAGGCCTTACTTCAAAAATACCAGGACACGCCCATCCTGTGGAATTCAAAACACTCTTTATATTGCAATAAAGAGGTACGAGCGGCAGCACTAGAAGAGCTAGCAAATTATATGCAAACTTGGGTGCCAGGATGCACTGCCAACATGGTGAAGGATAAACTTGCCAACCTCAGAAGCACATACAGGAGAGCATACAAAGCTAATAAAATCAAAAAATCGGGAGCAGCAGCAAGACAAGCAAAGGAACCCAAACTGTGGTATTATAAACAGATGGCTTTTTTGCGGGACGAAATGGAAGGCAGGAAAACGATGTCCAGTCTTTCTTCCAACCTTTCCTCCATGCTACCTTCCAGCGGACCTTCCCCAGATGACCACAGCCCTGCAGAGTCGGAGGAAGAGGGCCTGGCTGACAGAGATGCAGATCTGCCACCCTTCGATGAGGAGGTATAGTAGTTTCCTCTATATTTATGGCGTAAAGAATTCTTGGTGGATTAATGATTAGATATTGTAAAAAAAAAACCAAGCTGGGAAAAAGCAAACAAAAAGGTGTACAGACAAATAGGTGTCAGGGATGACAACTGCAGGGGTCAGAAGTAGAGTGTATTCAAGTAATAATGAACAGAAAATACTAAACGAAAAACAGGAAAATGAGTGTGGTTTTATTTAGCGAAATTGTAAAAAATTTCCTTTTTTTTCCACACAGGAAGAAGAGATCAGCCAGGAGGTGGCAGATCCTCAGGTGTCTGTCAGCCAGGAGGAGGCCGGGGTCAGTGGCAGCCAGGAGGAGGCCGGGGTCAGTGGCAGCCAGGAGGAGGCCGGGGTCAGTGGCAGCCAGGAGGAGGCTGGGCCCAGTGGCCTGCAGCAGGTCCCCCCGCCCAGGACAACCACCACCAGCCAGTCTTCTCCCCCCCAGGTGAGGCCATCAGGCCGAAGGAGGCAGTTGAGGCCTGTGGAGGAGGCAAGCCTCCGCATGATCCAGGAGGCAAGCGCCATCATGAGGGCCCCCCTCAACCCCACAGAGGCCTTCAGTGCCTCATTGGCCCATGATTTAAATGAAGGGGAGGAGGACCAGAGAAGACTGGCAAAGGCCCTGATGAACCAGGTCCTTTGGTGGATGCAGAGGGGCCTGCTGACCCCAGACACTGGGCTATGTGACCCGGCCCGGCTTGCGGAACACCATCCTCCTGCTGCCACATCAACCCCACCTGCAAGACCCCGTGTTCGATCCGCTGGAAGGCTGCCTGGAGGGAAGGCTGGAAAGAGGAGGAAACGTTGATTTTCTGCCTTCCATTTCCTTCCACATAAAGGACATCTTGTTTGTACTACCACAGTTTGGGTTCCTTTGTTTGTGTGCTGCTGCTTCATATTTTTGTGTTTGGCTCCTGAGGCTTGGAAGTTTATCCTTCACCATGTTGGAAATGCAAGTTTGCATATAGTTTGCTATCTATTCTAGTGCTGCCGTTCTTTTTATTTTTTGTGATGACATTTGCCTGAATAAAAGGCTTTTTGCTTTCATTTGAAAACATGTCTATTGTTTGATATACTGTGGGGATTATTAGGCAGCAAACCTTTAATAAATATACAATGGGTAATTTACAAAGGACACACTCCTTGGGGGGGGGGGGGGACATTTGGTGTGCCAACATGGTTTAATATTCTCTAATGAAACACCAAAAAAAAAAAATTAAATGAAAAAAACATGTAAAAAAAAAATAGTTTAACTGGTGACATAACTAGAAACAAAATAAAAAATTAAAAAAATGCACATTCCTTTACAAAAATGACTACTCTAAATTATGGAGGACCACCAACCAAAACACACGTCTGGCATAGAAAACATTATTAAAGGATTACATCACAAGCAAGAAATGTGACATTTCAGTATGGGACAACTCTAATGAAATTGCATCAGCAAGAGAACGGGGTTATTCTAGCAAGAGAATAATTAAGAAAACGAGGCTTTAAAATGTGGTTTAGTGCGCCTTTTTAAGACATTGTTCTCTTGCTAGAATAAAATGTTTCTAATGACGAATGTGCCATATCCCAAAGAAACGCGAGTTTTACCTGAACGAGCGCTCCCGTCTCCTCATTTGGACTGAGCATGCGCGGGGTTTTTGTACGCTGCTTTTGTGTACAGACGACCGAACATGTCTGACGGACACGATTCCAGCAGACTGTTTTAAAGCAAGACCAGGAAACAGTTGTTCGTTGGAAAACGGTCTGGCCGACGATTGTTTGCTGGAATTCTGTACGTTACTGCCTACACACGAACGAACATGTCCGCTGAAACTGGTCCGCGGACCAGTTTCAGCAGACATGTTTGGTCGTGAGTACGAGGCCTTACTGTGGCGGCTGGTCCTTAAGGGGTTAAAGCTGAATCCCAGCATAAGCAAATATTGTGTAAATACAAGAGTCACGTGTATTTTAACGTGCATCTTGGAGTACGTTGTACATTTCTTCCAGATCGCTGCAGTAATCCAGTGTGAACTTCCTGTAATAAAGACCAGTCACTGCTGCTCTCTCTCCTTGTGCAGGGTGACTGGTCTTGTCTCCGCCCTTCCTGTAGTTTTCTGCAGGCAGCCTCTAGTAGGCGGAGCCTGCACAGCCCCTCCCACAGCTCTGTTCTCTGCACAGTTATTATGTCATTGCTACTTTTATATGGCAATAAATGGGCTTGCAAGGGTATATGGTGCAGAGAAAGTTGATTTATATAATTTGTGGTTAATGAGGAATAGATTTAATATTTTTTATTTCAGATTTATTAACTCGTGTTTACTTCTTATGGACTAGAGTAATTTTTACATTTCCACTATAGGCTAGTTTATTCAGTGCTATTTTTGTAAATAGTTAAAGTGATATTGCTATTTTTACCCATGGGTAAGCTTATAATAAAGCTTACCTGTAATAAAATGAATATCTCCTAAACATGCATCATTTAGAAGATATTCCGGTGAGCAGCAGCCGTTGACATCCCCGACACATGCGCTCTGAAGGCGTGGCATACTCACGCTGTCCCTCCAGATGTAAACGGTGCCGTTCGCCTTATTGCGTTCCACGCTGGAACGCATACGGCGACCGCGCAATGACGTCATTGCCCGGGCTGCGTGCGTTCCAGCTTGAAACGCAGAAGTGCCGAATGCAATCAGCGCTACATTCAGTACACATGCCTCTCAGGTATAAACAGAACGGTGTGGATTACACACACCGTTCTATTATTGTCAGCCGTACCGGACACGCTACAATACTGGTACCATCGCTCCCACGCTGGATATCAACCCAGGCTGGAACATTATGGCCAACTAACAAATAATCTTACTACGTCCAGGCTGCCATTGCTGGGGACACCCTAGGAGCCCTTTTTACACTGGAAACAGCTATAGCGGAGCGGTAAAATAGCGGTAGAACACCGCGATTTTACCGCAATTTTATCGTGGTTTTATCGCGTTTTTACCGCGTTTTCAATTAATTTCAATGGAGAGGGGCGTTTTTTTCAGCGCTCAAAAGCTGCTCCAAAGATGCTGCTTGCAGGACTTTTCTCAACGCTCCTCCAGCGCAACGCCTCGGTGTGACAGGGTCCATTGAGATGCATGGGGAGCATTTTATGAGCATTTCAAAAGCGCTATTTTTACTGCAAAAACGCAGCAAAAACACACCAGTGTGAAAGGGCTCTAAGAGATCTTCCTTGCTGACACCCTACACTACGAAATCCCTTTCTGCTAAACTCAAGCCCTGCAAACGGATAAGTAGCAATTGTTTCATTTGTAGTGCCTTAGAAAGACCTGCTACATATATTGCCTCTAAACATTGCTGTATTTTACTCTGGCTTGCTAGATAACAACATATTGCTTGGGACTGACTGTTGTGACTTTGGCTGTTTGCTATGGAACATCTTAAAGGAACATACGCTCTCAAATTAGCTTAGCTATATTTGCCTCTCTTATGCAACTATTAGTTGCCACCATAATTCCTATTTATTACGTGCTTGACATAAGTTGTTACTTGTTTATGGGCCCATGCCCTAAGTTACTGAACATGTTTGCCTAAACTTTTCTATGCTAAGGGTTGAAGGTATTTCATACCTACTCCCTTAATGTGATATGATGTAGAGGACCCCCAAACTCCTGTTGTCTGATTGGAGTGACGCCTGGGGTCCCGTACTGATAATTACTTGCATACAGAGGTGCATTGGAATCTTCACGTGCATTGTAATCTTTTAAGGCTAGGGGTTGGACGCATGTTGTAATAGGTCCACCCTTAGTAGCTCAGCGCATTCCTATATGTGAGAGAGAGATGATGTAGCGAACCCCCAAACTCCTGTGTTCTGATTGGAGTGATGCCTGGGGTCCAATACTGAATTCTCACATAACATAGAGAAGTGCATTGAAATCCTTGCTAACCGCAGTTGTGCTTCACTCCTGTTCACCAGTGTTGTGACACCAGACCTCTGTGTCGCAGCTCCCGTGTCCGAATGCATGGGAGTAACGTCACTGCAGGTCAACTATACAAACGTCCGGCGCCCACAAACCTGAAAGGAAGACCAGGCGAAGATGGAGGCCCTGTTGATGGTGACATCTCGCCACTGGAGGGATTCCTTTCAAGGTAAATCTTTCATAATATTCTAGTATGCATTGCATACTAGGGCAAAAAAGAGAGAGAGAAGCACCAGGCAAATCATAGTATTTTATTCAGTTAAAATACAAAAAATTTAAACAGTGTAAGGTGCACTTACAGAGTGCTAATATGGGAAGGTGCTTTCCACATTCAGCATCACAGAAGAGCAGCCGGGGTGTGTCTGGGGAATAGTCCACGAGTGCCGTATGTCAGCGGGAAGCTGATGCCTCAAGGGACCTCAGGGGGGATGCTGGCTTGAGTAGCTCTGTGTGGAAGTAATCTGGAGCTGTCAACTGGTGAGCCGCCTACTGCTGTGCATGGCCAATCAGCACACGTTTTGAAAGCACGGCCATGCCTCCTTCATCGGCTGATGAATGTGGAAAGAACCTACCCTTATTAGCACTCTGTAAGTGCACCTTCCATTTTTTGTATTTTAACTGAACAAAATAATGCTGCACTAGGATTTGTCTGGTGCTTCTCTCTCTCTTTTTTTTGCCTTCCTTTTCCCACAGTGATCAGGTTTCCCAGCCCACGCCTGCAGCAGCCTCACTTCCTCCGCAGCACTTATTTCAGAGACTCAGATCAGAAAGGGGCTCATCCCCTAGAACCCTGTTTATCTCTTTTTATCTCAGGACTTTGATTAATTTTTATAATTCTCATAATTTTTTTTAAGTTTTAACAATTTTCATTTTTTATTGTTGCTTTGATGAACTAGCATACCTATGCATGCCTTCCTACTATTTCTAATCATCAGATGTTTTAGCTCTGAGCGTTTTTTCGAATGCACTGCATACTTGCACATTATGATTTTACCTTGCAGGGAGAACTTTTTTTATTGGAGGAAGTTTACTTTAAAATAAAAAAAGAAAGACAAACTAGACTTTCTTTAGGCAATATTGTCTTGCAAAATTGTTTTATATTCTATGTATATCATAAAGAAAAATAAATGCATTTTATCTTTATTTTGACAAACGTTTTACAATAAGTAGTGCTACTGTAATAAGGCATTTTATTCTACATCCTGTTCCAAATTATTATGCAAATTCTATTTCAGTGTCACAAAGATAAAATATTTTGTTTTTCAGTTCATGGATGGCATTATGTCTCAGGGCTCTTTTGATTTCGGAAAACAATCTCGGACACCTGTGATGTTTAGATTGCCAGGTGAGCCCAATTAAAAGACAAACTACTAAAAGAGGGTGTTCCACATTATTAAGTAGAGCACCAGTTTCAAGCAATATGGGGAAGAAAAATGATCTCTCTGCTGCCAAAAAGAGTGAAATAGTTCAATGCCTTGGACAAGGTATGAAAACATTAGATATTTCACGAAAACCTAAGCGTGATCATCGCACTATTAAGAGATTTGTGGCTGATTCAGAGCACAGACGGGTTTCGTGCAGATAAAGGCACGTTGAGGGAATCATGGGAAGAGAGCTGGTCTGCCCCTTTAGGGTCCCCGCAGGTGTAAAGATGACCTCTGCAAAGTATGTGGAGTTCCTGACTGACCACTTCCTTCCCTGGTACAGAAGGAAGAACTATGCTTTCTGTAATAAAATCATCTTCATGCATGACAATGCACCATCTCATGCTGCAAAGAATACCTCTGCATCAATGGCTGCTATGGGGATAAAAGGAGAGAAAGTCATGGTGTGGCCTCCTCCTCCTCCATCCTCCCCTGACCTCAATCCTATTGAGAACCTTTGGAGCATCCTCAAGCAAAAGATCTATGAGGGTGGGAGGCAGTTTACATCCAAACAGCAGCTCTGGGAGGCTATTCTGATATTTTGCAAACAAAGTCAAGCAGAAACTGTCCAAAAACTCAAAAGTACAATGGATGCAAGACTTGGGAAGCTGCTATTAAAATAAGACTGTTATCATTAGGAGGTTTGTTCAATTGTACTCTTAATAGTTGATAACATGAGAATTATGCTGACTGTTGTTTACAACAATTATTTAGGTAAATGAGAAAAATATCATTGGCATAATAATTTGGAACAGGGTGTTTAATTTATCCCATTTAAAATCACACTAAATATATGCTTCTGGTACAAAGTGTGTCCGTATTTACAGTATTTGCAAATAAAATTGTGTTTTCTTTTCAATTTTGTGCAAATGGGGGGTTTAATATGAACATATTTTGTTTATTTATTATTTATTTTTTATTTTTTGCTTGGAAACTTTCCTTAAGAGCCAGTTTACAAAGGGGCGACTCAGCCACCTGACAAGTCGCGTCCCGTTCTGTACTATGGAACCGTTCTAATAGCAGCAACTCAAGTTCCCCCGACTTAGAAAAAGGTTCCTGTACTACTTTGGGGGCGACTTCCATTGACTTCAATTCAGAAGTAATTTTGCAAGTCGTCTGCATGTCGCCTTGCCGAGTCGCGCGGCAAGTCGTGCCGCCCCAGTGTGAGCCGGCTCTCAGTGATGCCACATCTCATATGAATGTAATAGTAAAAACAAATGTAACAATACAATGGTACACAATCAGTAAGTGAGTTCATGCTGCTCCAAAGAATACAGTAAGAACTCTCCAAAGGATTGAAAGAAAAGAACAAAATAAAGGGTGATCCCGGGGAGGAAGAATTTGGGACAGTATGTGGGTTTGCTGGTGATATCTTGCTGAATCAAGGAACAGGTGATTATAAAACTGGCCATACACTAGTAGATTTAAAATTCAATGACTTGATAAAGTTGTTCAAAAGTGCTTCAAATTTTTGTTTGTTTTTAACATTCAACTTTCAAATAAATGGAAAATTTAAATGGAAAACCACATAAACAGCTAGGCCTTATTCACACAGGTGTGCTTAAAAGGTAAGTTCACCTTTACAGAAAAATCTGTAAGGTAAACTTACACGGGACCTCCTCCTCACTCCCCCCCCCCCCCGGCCCCCCTGGACCGCAGTAATCTCTGTCTCTAAGCACTGGAATATCCGCGCCAGGAGTCCGGGGCTTAGAAATCCCCTGACCCGAATGTCCAAAATGTCCCTCGTCAGGAGGGACTTTTGGAGCATTCTAATTGGTCAGCGCCATCACATGGGCGGCACTGACCAATTTAGCAGCCGCATAGCCCATCCTGTCAGCTATGGAGAAGACGCATGGATGCCAAAGGGATTTTTAAGCCCCTGACATGGATATACCGGAGCGTAGAACCATAGATTGCCACGATCCAGGTCAGCGGGATCGGGGGGAAAGGAGGGGACCTGTGTAAGTTCACTTTACAGATTTTTCTGTAAAGGTGAACTTACACTTTAACCACTTAAGGACCGGACCAATATGCTGCTACATGACCCAAGGGATTTTTACAATTCGGCACTGCGTCGCTTTAACAGACAATTGCGCGGTCGTGCGACGTGGCTCTCAAACAAAATTGGCGTCCTTTTTTCCCCACAAATAGAGCTTTCTTTTGGTGGTATTTGATCACCTCTGCGGTTTTTATTTTTTGCTCTATAAACAAAAATAGAGCGACAATTTTGAAAAAAATGCAATATTTTTTACTTTTTGCTATAATAAATATCCCCCAAAAACATATATAACATTTTTTTTTCCTCAGTTTAGGCCGATACGTATTCTTCTACCTATTTTTGGTAAAAAAAATCGCAATAAGCGTTTATCGATTGGTTTGCGCAAAATATATAGCGTTTACAAAATAGGGGATAGTTTTATTGCATTTTTATTAATTTTTTTTTGTTTACTACTAATGGCGGCGATCAGCGATTTTTTTCGTGACTGTGACATTATGACGGACACTTTGGACAATTTTGACACATTTTTGGGACCATTGTCATTTTCAAAGCAAAAAATGCATTTAAATTGCATTTTTTATTGTGAAAATGACAGTTGCAGTTTGGGAGTTAACCACAGGGGGCGCTGTAGCATTTAGTGTTCACCTAGTGTGTGTTTACAACTGTAGGGGAGTGTGGCTGTAGGACTGACGTCATCGATCGAGTCTCCCTATAAAAGGGATCACTCGATCGATACGCCGCCACAGTGAAGCACGGGGAAGCCGTGTTTACATACGGCTCTCCCCGTTCTTCAGCTCCGGGAAGCGATCGCGACGGAGCGGCTATAAACGAATAGCCGCGCCGTCGTCCCAGATCGCTCCCCGAGGGTATCCGACCGCCGCATGTAGCGGGGGGGTCCCGATCGGACCCCCGACCCACGTCTAGGCAGGCACGTACAGGTACGTTGATGTGCCTGTCCGTGCCATTCTGCCGACGTATATCTACATGCGGCGGTCGGGAAGTGGTTAAAGTCTTGTTTTAAAAAAAATAACAAACATATTATACTTACCTGCTATGTGCAGTTGGTTTTGTACAGAGCAGCCTGAACCCTCTCTTATTGGGTCCCCCACCAGCATTCTGGCCCCTCCCTCCTGCCAAGCTGCTTGCTGTGGGGGCACCCAAGCAGGCTCGCTCCTGAGCTGCGGCTCTTGGTGTCCACTCACACACAAACCTGCGGCTCGACCCCTCCCTCTCCTTATTGACTCACTGGCTGTGATTGACAGCTGTGGGAGCCAATAGCTGCTGCCTCAGCCAATGAGGAGGGAGAGTCCCTGGAGAGCCAAGGCTCTCATGCACATCGCTGGATCAAGAGGGGGCTCAGGTAAGCATTGGGGGACTGTGTAGGGGGCTGAATGTATTTTCTCGTTATGCATCATGAAATGCATGAGGATAAAAAAACTTGAGCCTTTAGAACCACTTTAAGTGTACCTCCATGCAAAGGGCCATGTTTTCCCACATGGAGTGCACAGCAGGTAGTCCTATTCATGTTTATTGGTATGCACGGTAGTATGTCCCCAAATGCAGACAATGTGAGTTCAGGGACATGAACACATGCACCCACACGGATGTCAAACTGAGAGCAGCGGCTGTATTTGTGCAGGTGTTGTATCCCTATAGATATGAATGGGACTGCCTGCACTCGGATGCATAGAACACCTGTGCATTCTGTATGAGCAAACACTGCCCTTCACATGGATGGACACTTAAGTACGGCCCCGTGAACAAGGTCTTAGATAGTGAACAAATTTCCATCCTGCTTTTTTGAATGTTCTCATCACATTCGAAAATGAACTTTGATTTGACCCCACTAATGGTTAGAACATTTTGCAAACACAGAAAACCTTCATCAGGTGTATCACATGCCTGATATAAGGTTCCTGCAGGCCCCCGAAACATTGCAATCCTCTGCTGTGATGTGATCACTTTTTTAATCTTATTTTGAAGTTATGCTAAAGCCATGGAAATGTTGGTGACCGGAGTTCAGCCTTAGCCGTTCACCTTTATTCTGTGATATCCACTTTTGTAGCACATCCTGTAGTCGTGTAAATCTTTTGCAGACAGAAAGAAGAACTTTTACGTCTTCTATGATATCACTAGCATTCTCAATCAGTTCATGACCTGTTTTCTGTACAGCCTGTTCTGGGAAGAAAACTTAATGGGTGTAAATATGACAGGAAGTGAATTAGACCCACTTAGAATTCTGACATCTCAGCTTTTTACGAACAAAAACATAAGATGTTATAAAAATAATCTAAATATATTGTGCCAGCAACCGCTATTGTAGAAACATTGCAACTAAAATACAAGAGACATTATCCAGCTACTTACTTGGAAATTACAGTATATTTTTATGGGCGCTGTAAGAGTATCTTCAACAAAGTGGTATAATACCCAAAAGAAAACTTTTATTATATTTCAGCTTACCAATTCTTAGATATGATAGATGCATTCTTTTTATTTTTTAAGCTTTCTTTATTTTGTTTTCACCTTCTGGCCAATATGTCTGTTGTTTTTTTTTTAACAGAACAAGCTCTCCTGCAAATGTATCAGTTAAGAGGGTTGCAACAAACCATTTACCTATGACAGGGGTGTTTATAATGATCAGCTTTTATTTATTCATGTAAAACCTTTAAGAAAAAAAAGTTTCTGTAACTTTAAAAATAAAAAAACTTTTCTCCTTCAGTTTAGGCCAATATGTATTCTTCTACATATTTTTGGGTACAAAAAAATCTCAATAAGAGTATATTGTTTTGCGCAGAAGTTATAGCGTCTACAAAATAGGGGATAGATTTATGGCATTTTCATTATGCTTATAATTTTTTTACTATTAATGGTGGTGATCAGCGATTTTTAGCGGGACTGCCACATTGCGGCGGACAGATCAGACACTTCTGACACTTTTTTGAGACCAGTGACATCTATACAGCAATCAGTGCTATAAAAGTGCAATGATTACTGTATAAATGACACTGGCAGGGAAGAGGTTAACACTAGGGCAGGGGTGTCAAACTCAAATTCATTGTGAGCCACATCAGCATTATGATTGCCCTCAAAAGGGCCGGTTGTATCCGTAAGATTAGATGTCCAACTTTTCCCCTCCCCTTTACATTAAATGTCAAGAGCCACCCGACCATCAGAAGTTGAGTCCCCCACTCTCCCTTACATCACAGTGTACCCCCCTTTCTTTATGCTGCTGCTGGAAAGAAGCATTGCTTGAAAGCAGAAAGTAAGGGTCGGGAGTAGGACCAGAGGAAAGAGCAGGAGAGCTGTCAGGGCCACATGAAATGGCCTGGAGGGCCGGATCCGGCCCGAGGGCCTTGTGTTTGACACCTATGCACTAGGGGGTGATCAAGGGGTTAAATGTGTTCCTAGGGAGGTGTTTCTAACTGTGGGGGGAGGGTACTGACTGGGAGTACAGAGAGATCACTGTTCCTGATCACTAGGAACAGATGATCACTCTGTACTTCCCTGTCAGAACGTGGATATGTTTGTGTACATTGACAGATCCGCATTCTGGCTCTCTGTGGAGCATCGCGCGTGTGCCTGCTATAGCTGTTAAAGGGACTGACGTACAGCTACAGCGTTTCGTGGGATGTTTTTTTGTTGTGTTATTTATTTATGTATTATTGGCTACACATGAAATACTGCATATGAATAGTTTGTATTCTCATTTTAAGCCAGCAAGTGATGTCCTAGGATTACAGGTTTTCCAGTCTATCCATATGTGCTTTGTTGAAAAGCCAGTGTATAGAGTTCTATCATTTAAGCTGAAATTTACAAACTCAACTGAAATAACTGTTCAAACTGTTCCTTACAGAGTTTCAATAAGATAGAGACAGTCTGAAAGTAAACAGCTCTTGCTGTGCTCTCTAAACAGCTCTTAATCCTATTCTATCACTATCAAATTGACAGGTTCATGACGTGTAGAAACTTGTAAATTGGGTGGGGGAAGAACTACCGTATTTTCCGGCATATAAGACGACTTTTTGCATCTAAAATCATGCCCCAAAAGTCGGGGGTCGTCTTATACGCCGGGTACCTGTCAGTCAGACAGCGGCCATCCATTATTCAAAAGCCACGCCTCCTCCTCTGACTGTTCCGTGATAGGCGGAACACTAATTTTCCCAGCAGAGCCTCTGTTCAGTGTTCCGCCTATCACGGATGCCTTCTCATCCTCAAACTCGGACGAGAGGACATCCGTGATAGGCGGAACACTGAACAGAGGCTCTGCTGGGAAAATTAGTGTTCTGCCTATCATGGAACAGCCTGAGGAGGAGGTGCGGCCTTTAACCCCCCTGACGGTAAACCCGAGCGCGACTCGGGGCTGGTTTTTTATGTTACTATCGGTTAGTCCGAGTCGCGCTCGGGGTGAATGTGCAGAGAGCGCAGCGGTGTTCCTTACCTTGTCCAGGCGATCCAGCGATGATCTATCATTGCTGTGATCGCCGCCGAGACACACACCGCGCCGTCCATCAGTCATCTGACTTCCTGGTTCCGTTCCCTGCACCGCAATGGTGCATGGGAACGGAACTGGGAGGGAAATTCAAATGTTGCACCAACACAAACACATAAAAAGGTGGTGATACAATGTAATCTGAGAGGATTACACTGTATCACTTTGAAAACTGACACAGTGCCCTTTCATTGCCCCTTGCCATTGTCATTGCTGACATATAAAACCTTATAAACCATATAAAAAATGGCATCAAAAAAGCGCTGTCCTCCAAATGCGCTTTTGGACCAGCTGAGCGACAGCGATAGCGGCAGCGACACGGAGTTGCTCGCAGATCAGAGCGACAGTGAATCATATGGAGATTTATCATCTGGATCTGACACTGACACTGATATAGAAAGTGACGCCGCAGATGATCCCGCACCTGACCTGAGTGATGTGCGCACTTGGTGCCCTATAGACAGTGATGCGGACCAGACAGCGCCCCCGAGGTTCCGATTTACTGGATCTCCTGGGATGAAGGTAAATGTGGAGGCCGACAACCCTATGGCGTATTTGAAACTCTTTTTATCTGAGGAGGTCATTTTACAAATTGTGAAGGAGACCAATCGCTACCACGATCAGCAATCTGCTACGCTGCGTGGCAGATTTTCCAGGTCCAGAAAATGGGAACCGGTCACCGAGGAGGACATTTGGAATTTTTTGGGACTCATCATCCTTCAGGGGGTGGTGGGCAAACCGCTCCAGAAGTGGTACTGGACCACCAATAAGATGCTGGCCACGTTTTTTGGCACTGTGATGTCCGAGTATCGCTTTTCACTAATAATGAAAAACCTGCACTTCGCCAACAACGAAGAATTTGACGAGGCCACACATCCTGCGCCAAAGCTGAAAAAAATCTGGGAGGTGTGCCAGATGATTGTTGCCAACTTTCAGCGGACCTATGTGCCAGAAAGGGACGTAAGTGTGGACGAAAGTCTGATGGCCTACAAGGGACGCCTGAGTTGGATCCAATATATTGCGTCCAAAAGAGCGCGCTTTGGGATAAAATTTTACATGCTATGTGAATCATCCACCGGCTATATATGGAATTCGGTAATTTACACCGGGAAAGGTACCAAATTCAATCCCAGGTACAGCCGCTATGGGATGGCCACGTCTTCTGTCCTGTCACTGCTGGACCCATTGCTGAACCAGGGATACTGCGTGACAACAGACAATTTTTACACGTCACCAGAACTTTATGAGGTTTTGCTCCTCAATAAAACGGACGGGTATGGTACCGTGAGGCCAAA